>NC_059125.1:87852861-88567861 GCF_020740685.1 Jaculus jaculus | reverse complement strand
CTAAAGACTCCCATAATAATACTTCTAACTGAAGCATTTCAGGTGACCTACAGACCCACATGTCCAGTTGGCTTCTCTTCAAGTCCATCTGGATGTCTCTCAGATACCTTGGTCTTGGATATTTAAAATAAATTTATTAAATATTCAAATACTTATTGGCTATAAAATGAAAATGCATACAAATGACCATGTTTGAGTTTTTGCTGTTTTCTTGCTACACCTTACTTGTCATCACCATCTCAGTGCATGTAAATAGGTTATCTTTCTCATCCTACCATCCTGCAAAATACAGATATGCTTATATTCTTTCAGTGGGATGCTTAGCTGTGCTTCATTCAGTGAGCACTTCAGCAACCGTGAAGAATGCTTCTGCCCCTGATGGGGTACAGCACAGTCGGAACAAGCTTCAGAATAAAGTACTGCTCTGTTTACTGCTCTGTTGCAACCCTGTCACTTTTTAGCTACGTGACCTTGAACAAGTCACGTGTCTGTTATGACTCTCACATCTCTCATCTGAAAAATATCAACAGTAATAAATAAATCATGACAGGTTTGTGGGAGAAATAAAATCCCTGTGTAATAGTGCCTAGCAAAGGGCTTTAACCATAGTGAATACTCTATTTATTTGAATATTTTGGTTTTTTTAATATAGTAAACACCTTACTTATGTTTCTATTTTAGCATTCCTTGTTATTTTCTTCAATGTAGTTATTTATATTCTCTTGTTAGTAATGTTTAAATTTTTATTTGATTAATTTATTTACCTATTTATTTATATGTGTGTGTGTGTGTGTGTGTGTGTGTGTGTGTGTGTGTGTGTGCATACCTGCACCAGCATCTTTTACCACTGCAAATAAATGCCTACCAGGTTTATACAAGGGTGGCTATGGAATTCAGCCCGGGCCAGCAGGTTTTGCAAACAAGCATTGCTAAGTATGAGCCGTCTCCTCAGCCCCATAGATTGCAAGTTTTTTGATGAGATGTAACATGTATTTTTTTTTTATTGTAGAGAACTTGTGTATTTATTTCCATAAGTACTTTGAAATTGATGAAGAAATGAATGAGTCAAAAATAGGGAGAGTACTTTCGTTTATAATATACTTGAACTTTGGCCCAGCTTCTATTCAGTCAGGGATATCAGTTGACAAACAATCATTTATTTACTTGATGCTAATTTAAGGACTTATACTGACAATATTTCATATGTTCAGGCTAGGAATTCACACATTTTAAAATATAAATATTTGTAATCAAAGAAAATTCAATTGTTTTAGACAAAATACTAGCAGTTAACATGAATCTTTAAGGGATTTTTCATAGATTTTCAAATTTTTGTTCTGTTTCTACCTGCCTTTGGTTTAAAAAATTGTCCCACTGCTCTTTTTAGCAATCCAACCCACTGCATTATTGGTTTAAAAGTTAACAAGCAGTAGTTGCAAATCATAGTATGTTACTTCTTTATTAAACCATTGCTTATTTGTTTTTTAAGTGTGACAGTGACTAAAATCTGGCAGTTGCCTTTGCCTTGACAAGGTAGTCCACTAGCCTTCTATTGACAAGACTCTCCCAAAACAAAGTAAACATAATCATGAGGCTCTTTTGTTGTGTTGTCCCCATTAACTTTAATGTAAGAAATGAACATCATAGTATACATACCTCCAAGCTCTTGACTACATGATTTTACCCAATGTTTTTCCAGAAATTCTAATGGATTATAAAAGGCAGAGAACACCCACTGAAATTTATTAACAAAGTATAAAGCAAATGCTTTGAGAGTTGCAAACAAAAGCAAATGTGAAGTTGTTGAATATCCTCCCCCCCCCCCCTTTTTTTTGTGGTCCACTACAAAGAGGCTTTTTTATAAAGGTAGTTTTGGAAGTTTGCCCCTGGTGGGTCGAAAGAGATACCCAAATAGTTGGAAAATTTGTACTTAGTGGTGATTACCAATGTGGAAACTCAGGATGACCATGTTTTTTCCTGCTTTACAAATTGTTCCCAAAGGCTTTCTGTATCTTTGAAGTTACTTATTCCCCATCTGCTAATATTGGCTGTAGAGCATAAAGGAAGCAGCAATTTTTGGAGTACAAAATGAAGGAGAGACAGTGTAGAATTCAATCTGGTTAGACAAGCTTGTTTTAAAAGCAGACATTTGTGTTCACAATGCCTTTAAGGAATTTAAAGAAATTCTTTTTCTAACATCTTCTTCCCACCAGAATCTTCAAGTCCTGGGTTTGTGAGCCCAGTAAAATTATTTCACTTCCAAACCAGCTCCATTTTTCTAAACACTTTCAGCATATTATTCCTCTCACTCATTTTACTTTTGTATGTAACCTTGTAAGAGTCACCACTATAATATTTCATTATTCCTATCTCATTTCTTTGATGGCACAATAAAGTCCCCACTTCACAGGACTGTACCTCAATCAACCTTATTATTTACATCTATCATATTGTTTCCTATCCAAGATATGTTGGTCTTTCTGGAACAATGTTGGGTGCAGGAAATGAGTGAAGGTTGACCTATTGTTGTCAGTATTGACATTTTGCAATCAGTATTGACAACAATAAGGGCCAGTATTTGAGCATATCTTCTTCATAGTAAATTCTCTAAATTGACATTCAAACTCTTGTTAAAAGGAAGTAGGTTAAAGCAAGAAAAATTAACAGTAACATTTGTATCCCAAAGAATAGTGTCAGGATTAATCAAATGAATTAAAATACTTTAACATTCTCTTCTGCTTGTACAACTGGCTATTATTTTGGGACAGAGTCTCATGTTAGCCAGGCTGGCCTCAATTTCCCTATGTAGCCAAAGATAACCTGGACCTTCTGTTCCTCCTACCTCTACCTAATGAGTGCTAAGATTATAGGCCTACACCATCCCACTCTGTTTATGCTGGCCAGGAATCAAACCTAAGAATTTATGTGCTAGGCAAAAACTCTCCTAACTGCTATGTCCTCAGCCACAAGAGTTTTTTATTTATTGTGGAACTTACTATTACCTAAGAACATTCCATTGGCTTTACCACCCAAATCTGCTTACTAAGTCTTTATTTTTATTTTATTTATTTTTATTTTTTTGCTAGTTGCAGACCCTTCCTTTGGGATTGTTTCTTGTTCCCATGCACTCACTTGCATTTTCTGTTTTGATGCATTCCTTTCCTACTGACCTGATTTTTATCCAGAAACTATATAGTTCACTGTTGTATCTTGGTATAGCTAGACAGTCCACATACCATTGGCTTCAGGAACCTACCTCTGAACTCTTTTGACTCATTAGTAAAGGTAAAATAATAGAGAACAAAGCCAAAATTTATTATATGGAAAGTTCAAAGAAGCCAAGGACAACAGAATACATTAAATGCATCAACATTTGGGCTGGAGAGATAGCTTTGCAGTTAAGGTACTTGCCTACAAATCCTAAGGACCCAAGTTTGATTCCCCAGAACCTGCATAGGCTAGATGCACAACATGGCATATATATCTCGAGTTAATTTGTAGTAGCTAGAGGCCCTGCTGCACCCATTCTCTCTCACGATCTGCATCTTTCTCTCTCTCTTCCAAAGCTAAAATATTTTTCAAAAGCATCAATATTTAATGGAAAAGCTAAAAGGATTTGGACATATGGAAAATAAAAAGGAAGTTAATCCATTATAATTTTAGGTCTGTGATAGATATTTCAGCACCTTTCTCAGTCTTACTCCTGAAGAGCCCTTCTGCTCTCCAGTACATATTCACTCCTTCTGCCCTTTTTAAAGCTACAAAGCTCTCTGTACTTATTCTTATATATTTTTTTGTTTATTTATTTATTGGAGAGCGACAGACACAGAGAGAAAGACAGATAGAGGGAGAGAGAGAGAATGGGCGTGCCAGGGCTTCTAGCCTCTGCAAACGAACTCCAGATGCGTGCGCCCCCTTGTGCATCTGGCTAACGTGGGACCTGGGGAACCGAGCCTCGAACCGGGGTCCTTAGGCTTCACAGGCAAGCGCTTAACCACTAAGCCATGTCTCCAGCCCTGTACTTATTCTTTATACTTATACTTCATAGGATGCATTTGCAATTATTCCACCTCACAAATAAATATTGAACATAGATTTAAATGTATAAGGCTTGTAAACTCTCAGTAAAGATAAGTTTCTAGGTTCAATAACCTACTACAGAATATTTCAATAATCTAAACATTTTGCAATCATTACTGTTATCTTTGAGTCTATAAGGAAAGGGATAGATATATGTAGTGATTTAAAATGGGGAAAGTTTATTCTTAATAGTGCAGATATGGTTCTGGCAAAACTTCTAGGCTTGATTATTAATAAATGACTTATGTGCGCTAAGGAAAGAAAATGGTAATCAACAGGAATTAGATGGTTTCTTTTAGTGGTAAGTCATGTTAAAACAGCATTTCTTGATTTTTTTTTTTTTTGTCATGCTACTAATTCAGTAGATAAGAAGGTATCTTTTGTCTTTTGCAAACATTTGACAGGCCTTGACATGTTACTTATTTAGAATAGAAAGTGACATATAGATCAAGTAGAAATGAAGGTAAATAAGTTTTAGCATTGTCCCTCTTATCCTAAATGAAGTTCATTTTTTTTTTTTCATTGAATCAGTAGAATGTGAAAACCTCTGTAGCTCATGCTTTATTTTTGGCCATTTCCAGACACATATTTTGTCAAAGGTTTGGAAGAAAGTATCTTTATAACTTATACAAATGGTTTTAAGGAGAATAAATAATGTGTTAGAGAGAGCTCCAGAATAGAAAGATAAAAATGTGAGGTTGGAAATTGGAAAGATTGAAGGCTTCAAACATGTTTTTTACTAGTTGTGTGACCAGAAGAAAATTACTTCTCTCTGATGTATGTAGACAGAATGATCACCCAGAAAATAATAAAAGCTTCTGTTCTTTATTGGTATTCATATAACTATTATTATTTACACAAGCCAAAAAGAATAAGCTAAAACTAAAAATGCAATTTAGTAATTAAAATTAAAATCAATGGTAAATGGAAGACTTGATACACATTTCATCTTGCATGAATAATGCTTAGTTGCTTTAGTTGGCTACCAATTCAATGTGACTTAGACATCTGACATGAATAGCATACCAGATAATGCAGTCTGGATTTTAATAGACATATAGAGTGGTATTATGGGAGGTAATAGGCTTTTCTACAATTTTAAGCCATATTTGGAATATAAATTTGAAGAGAAGTATGTCTAGGATGGTGAAATGGATTAATTGAAAATGATTCTGATGCAGGACAAGAGACTGACGGGATGTGCAGTTGGTAACAGACAATTAAATGGAGTATTTTCCTTTTGTTGTTTTTTATTGTAGAGAATTTGAAACAGAGAGCCAAACCATCAAAATTAGCATAATGAGCTCTCATATACCAATGACCTAGCTTCAATATTTATCAAGTTAAGGCGACTTCTTTGTCTGTTATTCTTCAGACTAAATTATTTTGAAAGAATTTTTTTCACTTTCAGATATTATACCTTTGATTTACTAATATGTTGTAATTTATATCTCAAAGTCAATAATTTACATGGTTAACTATAATAACATCATTGTGCCTACAATAATTTTGTAGTATCATTAATTGGTATCTATTTAGCAATGAAATTTTATAAATTATTTCAGAACTTATTTTGTACTATGTTAAGATAAATTTAAGGGGATTGTAATTAACGAGTATAGCTTTTTTCATGAAAATATGAAGTTATTTTAATTAAAAAGGCTTAAAGAAAATGTTAATTTGACGGTATACAAAGTAAGCGGCAATTAAGTTTGATGTTAGACAAAGTGGCTAAGTACTGACAGTATAAGCTTATATATTATATTGTAATTATCCTCTTTTTCTTTCCTATCCTTTGTTTCTTCCTTTTTAACAGATTATACTCTTTTATTACCTCTACACTCTTTCTGTTTCCCTGGTGCTATGGGATTCCCTATGGGTTCATGAATGCCTCAATCAGTCCCAGTGGAATAGTGGGGAGACAGTGCCTCAGGGAATTTCCACCAACTCTGTGACTCTGACAAACTCTGTGACCCCTCTTCCACACTGTTCTCTGAGCCATGGCAGGCTTACTTGCAGATTGATTTAGGGTTGCGTTCTTTGTAGCCTCTGGATTTCTGCTTTGATAGGTTTTGCTTGATCACTGTGTCTGCCACTGTCACCCTGGAGCTGGTTGTCAAAAGAGCAGTGTCAATAGAGCTACTTCCACTGCAAGTTCTCCTTACAGATGTAGAAGAGATGGAAAGTCCTATAATGGGAAGTCAATGATCTTCTTGTCTTATTGATGGATCTTGTTTCTCCTCTGTTATCTCTGCCATCTGCAAACAAAGCAGATTCTCCAACCAAGAGTGAGAGTAGCTTGGATTAAAGGGGGTATGCAAAGTTATTTGAGAGTATTTTGGTGTGCCATCCCACCCTTCTTCTTTGAGAAATGGGGCCTTCTCTCTGAAGAATGAGTTTCTTGACTATGGGACTGTAACATGGTTTCTAGTACTAGGTATGAGTTCTTTCCCACTGAGAAACCTTCATGTCTAATTAGAGAATAGTTCTTTACTTATAGAAGCTGTGTGCCACTACTATACAAGTGTGTACTTCTTATCCAGATGGTTGATTTTATATTCTGCAGGGTCACTTGCTTATTCATGCTTTGGGTGACTATTTTTTTTTCCCAGCCGCTCCCATAGTGCTTTTCAACACTATGAGGGCTGCCCAGGAGGGAACTATTTTCCATTTTGATTCCATCATGATATTTCGATGTACTGTGACCACAGCCTATGGTGTCTTCAGTAATAGGGTCTTGCCTTTTAGCTCTGGCAGGTAATCAAGTGTTTTGGCAATAGCTTACATGGTTTTGGGGATTTCGTATGTCTTCTTGGCCAACAGCTGACTATGGGGGCAACCCAACTCTGGGACTGGAAGTTACCTTTCAGGGTCTGTGATTTTAAGAAGGTTAGAGTTTTTCCACCTTCTGTCCAAACTGAGCCCTCCCCTTTTATTGGTGGTTATAACTTTCAGAATGCCAGTCAGAATAAGGATTTCTATTGAATGGACTCATGTTGTCTTAACTTTTGTATAATTCCTTTTCTACCCACTATCCCTCCAAGGCCCTCCCAACCCCAGTATTCTGCTGTCCCTTATCTTTTCAGGTAGCTCTTTCTGGTTCTTCTTTCTATTTGTCTCCTTCAAGTTTAATGCCAACATTTCTGTGCTGAATATGATTTGCACTCATCTATAATTGATCCCAGTTAGGAACATCAGGAGAGAAAGTACACGGAGTGCTTGTTTTACTGCACCTATGTGACCTTGTTTATAATGATTTTTTCAACTCCATCATCTTCCCTGAAAACTTTCTTATTTGATCTTTCCTTATTGCTGAGTAGAATTCCACTGTGTTTATGTACCACATCCTCATGATCCATTCATCAGTTGATGGGCATCTGGGCTGATTCTAGTTCCTTGCTATTATGAATAAAGCAGTCACAAAAATATGGCTCAGCAAGTATCTCTGTAGTAAAGTGTGGAGCCTCTTTAAGATATATGCCCAGAAGTGGTATTTCTGCAGAAAACAATAACACTATTTTCATCCTTTTCAGGAATCTCCATACTGGTTTCCATAGTGGTCGTACAAGTTTTCACTCCTACTAGCAGTGGGTAAGGGTTCTACTGTCCCCACAACCTCACCAACATTTTTTGTCATTTGACTCTTTGAAGAATGCCATCCTGACAGGAAAGAGATAGAATCTCAGAGTTTTCCTTATTTTAATAATTTATTTTTTAATTTATTTAATAGACAAACACACACACACACACACACACACACACACACACACACACACACGGACAGACAGAGAAGAAGAGAGAGAGAGAATGGGTACACCAGTACCTCCAGCCACTGTAAGTGAACTCCAGACACATCTACCACCTTAACCATCTGGCTTACATGGGAACTGGGGAAAACAACCTGTATCCTCAGGCTTAAAAGCAATTTTACCACTAAACCATCTCTCCAGCCCTTAGAGCTGTTTTGAGTTGTATTTCTCAGGTGATTAAAGATGTTGAACACCTTCTTAAATGTATAATGGCTATTTGAATTTCTTTCTTTGAGCATTCTCTCTTAAAATCTCTACCCCATTTTTATTAGGTTTATATATGGGTTATATATTAGGTTTATATGGTTTAGTGTTTTAAATTCTTGGTAAGTTCTAGATATTAGAGTGCCATCTGAGATATAGCTGGTGAAGACTTTCTCCCATTCTGTGGGCTGATTATTGACTCTGCTGATGGTTTGCTTGTCTATACAGTAGTGTTTTAGTTTCAGGAGGGCCCAGTGATTGAGTGTTGATCTAATTTCCTGTGCTACTGGTATCTTATTCAGGAAGTCTATCTCTTGGCCTATATCATGGAGTGAACTTCTTACTTTTCCTTCTAGTAGTATTATAGTTTAAGTTCTTTTTTTTTTTTTCCTAGTGGTATGATAGTTTCCCATTCTTCCTTCTAGTGGTATTAAAATTTCAGGTCTTATATTGAGGTCTTTAATATATTTAGTTTTGTCTTTGTGTAGGGTGAGAGAAGTGGGTCTAATTTCATTCTTCTACTAGTGGTTATCAAATTTCACAAACACCATTTGTTAAAGATGCTATTTTTTCTCCAGTGTATATTTTTGGCTACTTTGTCAAAGATGAGGTAGCTATATTCCTTGGATTTAGAAATGGGTCTTCTATTCTATATCGTTAATCTATATTTCTGTTTTGTGCCAGTACTGTGCTATTTTAATTACTATGGCGTTGTAGTATATCTTGAAATCAGGCATGTTGGTATCTCCAGATGTATTTCTTTTGTTAAGGGTATTTTGGGCATCCCAGTCCTTCCATATGAATTTTGAGGCTATTTTTTTATATCTCTGTGAAACAAAAAATCCAACCCAAAGAGCTCCAGAAGGAAATACATAATTAAAATTGGAGCAGAAATTAATGAATTGAAAACCAAGGAAACAATTAAGACAATTGACAAAACAAAGAGCTGGTTCTTTGAAAAAATAAACAAGATTGACAAACCTCTGGCTAATTTGATCAAGCAAAAAAAGAGAAGCTTCAAATTTACTAAATTCAAAATGAAAAAGGAGAGATCACAACAGACATAAGTGAAATTGGGAGAATCATCAGGACTTATTTCAAAAACCTCTACTCCACAAAACTGGATAATGTGGAGGAGATGGAGAAATTCCTGGACACATACCATCTATCAAAGCTAAACTCAGAGCAGATTAATCACCTCAATGAACCCATTACACTCACAGAGATTGAAAAAGTAATAAAAAACCTCCCCAAAAAGAAGAGTCCAGGAAGGACCAGATGGCTTCTCATCTGAATTCTATCAAACCTTCATGGAAGAACTCAAACCAATCTTTCTAAAACTGTGCCACACAATTGGAGAACAGGGAAAGCTACCCAACTCCTTTTATGAAGCTAGTATTGCCCTGATTTCAAAACCAGGTAGAGATGCCACAAGAAAAGAAAACTACCAGCCTATTTCCCTAATGAACTTAGATGCAAAGATCCTGAACAAAATCCTTGCAAACCGAATCCAACAACACATCAAAAGCATTATCCACTTCTGGCCAAGATGGTGACCACCTAGCCGCGCTGCAGATACCAGGGAAAGAAAGGCAAGAAATTAAGGGTTATCAGGGTCTTCTTGCCAGTGGGAGGGCACAGAGTGGGGAAAAACAGGGAAACACGGATCTCCCCTCAGGTGGGTAGTCTACCCTCCCCTAACAGCCGCCCATCGCCAGCCCATCACGTGCCCGCCAGCCCGCTGCGCTGATGCGGGGACCTCCACCATTGTGCTGTGATCGCGCGTGCAGGCCCGCCACACTGTGCTCGGTTCGCACACCCATGGGGGCCACCTCTGCCATGATTAGGCGGCTGCCAGACCCCCCGCTGCTGTGCTCCAATCACTTGCCCGCTGGCCAGCCTCTGCTGTGTCCCGATCCTGTGCCCACATCAGCTGCCTCTGCACTACAATTGCACGTGCCCAGTCCCACAGCAAGGGCCACACAAGCCCACATTGAGTCACTAGTGCCAGCGCAGGTGCCATCCCCTACCTGTCCATCGCCACCCATTCCCCACTCCCCTGAGGCAGAAGAGCACAGACTGTTTGCAAGTCCCAGTGTTCCCTGCCAGAGTCTGGGCACCTTCAGGGCTTGCTACCTCAGTCCCCTTTCAAGCTCGAAGGCAGGCAGCTTTGGTGCATTACTGGGTGAGAATTCAGGCAACTTTGGCGCCCCTGTCAGTCAGTAGATAGGCAGCTTTGGCAAGAGAGAGCAAAAACCCAGGCTGCTTGCAACTGCCCCAGGCTGCCTTGGATTCTCATTGAGCTAGAGTACAGGCTGCTCCACCCACCTACCTGCCCATAAACTGACAAGGGTAGACCACAGCGCAAAAGAAATAACATGAAAAATAAAATACAAGATAATCCAGACCCAGTCCAACAAGTTTTACATCTAACCAAAACATAGAAGAGTGTTTAGGATCAGAACATCAAGTGGAAGCTATGAGCAATGCAACCCTGACCAACCTACTGCTAGAACTTGCAGGAAAGCTACAAAGGACCGATAATCGTGTGGATGCTACCATCACTAAGCTAGAGTAATATGATAAGACACTGGAAGGAATTCAAAGAGAGCTAAGAGAGTTGAGGGAGAGTGAAAAAAAAGAGGACCTTAAAAATCAGCTGGGCACACTAAATGAAAACATAAAGAAATGCAAGGATGGTTTCCAAGAATCATCAAGAAAATCAGAAAATAAGGTGAAAAGGGAGCTGGACAGAGCGATGGAAGTGATACATAGGAAAGTAGTAGAAAATGCAAACTTAATTGAACAAGTCCAAAACTCGCTAGAGTCTCTCAAGAATAGAGTCAGCGAAGTAGAAGATAGAAACTCTGATCTGGAAGACAGGATGGAAGAAACAAAAGCATTATCCACCTTGACCAAGTAGGATTTATCCCAGGAACACAAGGGTGGTTCAACATACGGAAATCTGTCAATGTAATACACCACATAAACAAGATTAAGCATAAAAATCACAGGATCATTTCAATAGATACATAAAAGGCCTTTGACAAGATACAACATCACTGCATGATCAAAACATTGGAGAGAATTGGCATGGTTGGTTCATATCTTAACATATTAAAGGCAATATACAAAGCTCTGAAGGCCCAAATAATACTTAATGGAGAGAGACTGGAGGAATTCCCATTAAGATCAGGAACAAAACAAGGGTTGTCCACTCTCACCTCTGCTTTTCAATATAGTACTAGAAGTCCTAGCTCAAGCAATAAAACAGGAGTAGGAAATAAAAGGGATAAAATTTGGAAAGGAAGAAGTTAAGTTAGCTCTATTCGCTGATGACATGATCGTATATGTAAGAGACACGAGAGACTCCATCCCAAAACTCCTGACAGTGATTAACTCCTATAGCAAAGTAGCAGGATACAAAATCAATGCACCAAAATCAGTAGCATTTTTATATGCAAATGACAAAGATACAGAGAAAGAAATAAGGGACATAGTCCTATTTTCAATAGCAACAACAACAACAAAATACCTTGGAATAACGTTAACCAAGGAAGTGAAAGATCTATACAACGAAAACATAAAAACACTCAAAAAAAATTGAGGAGGACTTGAGAAAATGGAAAGACTTCCCATGCTCCTGGATAGGCAGAATTAACATTGTGAAGATGACAATCCTACCAAAGGCAATATATAGATTTAATGAAATTCCAATTAAAATCCCTACAGTGTTCTTCACGGAGATAGAAAAAATGACCACAAATTTCATATGGAAAGGCTGAAGGCCTCGCATATCCAAACATATCCTCAGGTAAACAAATACCTCTGGTGGCATCACCATACCTGATCTAAAGCTATATTACAAAGCCATAGTAATAAAAACAGCATGGTACTTGCATAAAAACAGGAGTATAGACCAGTGGAATAGAGTTGAGGACCTGGGCTTTGGGTCAAGCAGCTATAGCTACTTGCTGCAATTTTTATTGAAATTGCATTGAATCTATATAATAGTTTTGGTATGATGGCAATTTTCACAACATTAATTTTTCCAATCCATGATAACATAGATCTTTCCTTCTTCTCATATCCTCCTCAATTTCTTTCTTTATTGTTTTTGTTTTCATGTACAGGTCTTTCACTTCCTTTGTTAGCAATATTCCAAGGTATTCATTTATTTTTATGGCTATTTAAAATGGGATAGCATCACTTATCTCTTTCTCTATATGTTTATCATTGCCATATAGCAAGGCTACTGATTTTTGTGCATTGAATTTGTATCCTGCCACTTTCCTGAAAGAATTTATCACTTTAGAAGCATTTTTTGTAGATTCTTTTAGGTTACATCTATAAAATCATGTCCTTTGCAAATAGGGCTAGTTTCAGTTCTTCCTTTAATTTGTTACTATTGTCTTATTATGTGAGCTAAACTTCAAATATTATTCAAAATCAGTGGTGAGATTTGATACCCCTGTCTTGTTCCAGATCTTAATGAGAATGTTTAAATTTGTCCCCATTTAGTGTGATCTGAGCCTTAAGTGCTTTATATATAGCCTTCATTATGTTGAGATATGGTGTCTCCATACCAAGGCTCTGCAGTGTTTTCATCGAGAAGTGGTCTTGGATTTTGTTTAAAGTGTTTCCTGCAGCTATTGAAATAATCACGTGATTCTTGTATTTATAGTTATTTGTGTGGTTAATTACATTAATTGATTTTAATAAGTTGAAACACCCCTGCATCCCTTGGATGAAATCTGCTTGGTTGAGGCAAATGATGCTTTTGATATGTTCTTGAACAACAATTTTTTTGCAACAATTTTGCATCTAAATTCATAAAGAATATCAGTCTGTAATTTTCTATTTTTGTTGGTTCTCTGTCTGCTTTAGGTATTAAGTGATGTCGGCTTCATAGAAAGAGTTTTGGAGAATTCCCTCTTTTTCAACTGTGCAAAACAATTTATGAAGTGATTGTAGTTCTTGGATGCAGGTCTGGTAGAACTCAGCAGTGAATCCATCTGGGACTGGCCTTTTTTTTTGAGGGGGTGGTTAATTACTTTTCAACTTCATTAGAAGTAATAGGTTTGTTTATAAAGTCTAAATGTTCTGGGTATAGTTTTAGAAGATCTTAAAGAGTCAATGATGGCCCAGCATGGTGGCTCACACCTTTAGTCCCAGCACTGGGGTGGCAGAGGTAGGAGGATTACTGTGAGTTCAAAGCCACCCTGAGACTCCATAGTGAATTCCAGGTCAGCCTGGGCTAGAGTGAAACCCTACATTGAAAAACCAAAAGAAGAAAAAAAAGAGAGTCAATGAATTTATCCATTTCTACTAGCTTTTCCAATTTTGTGGAATACAGGTTTTTGAAATATGTCCTGATGATTCTTCCAATTTCACTGGTGTCAGTTGTAATGTCTCCATTTTCATTTCTAGTCTTGCTGATTTGAGTCTTCTCTTTGGATGAAATTGGCAGTGGTTTATTAATCTTGTTAATTTTTCAAAGAACCAACTATTTTTTCTTCAAACTTTTTTTTTTTTTTTTTTTTTTTTTGGTTTTTCAAGGTAGGGTCTCACTCTGGCCCAGGCTAACCTGGAATTCACTATGGAGTCTCAGGGTGGCCTCAGACTCATGGCGATCCTCCTACCTCTGCCTCCCAAGTGCTGAAATTAAAGGTGTACACCACCACGCCTGAATTTTTCATCAATCTTTTTAAACATTTTTCCTTTTTTCTAATTCATTGATTTCTGCTTTGATCTTGAGAATTTCTTTCTGTCTGGTACTTTTGGGACTGGACTGGTCTTGCCTTTCCAGTACCTTCAAATATATATTTAAGCTGTTTATTTTATATATCTATGTTTACATAATGTAGTCATTTGGTGTGATGAACTGCTTTCATTGTGTCCCATAAGTTTTAGTATGTTGTGTTTTCACTGTAATCCAGTTTGATAAATTTATGGATTTTCTTTCTGATTTCTTCAACAATCTATTCATTATTTAATAGTGAGTTGTTCACTCTGCAGGAGTTGCTGTGTTTTCTGTTGTTACTATTGTTGTTCCTTTCTAGTTTTAATGCATTGTGGTCAGATATAATGCAGAGAATTATGACATTTTTTTTTTCTGAATGTGGAGATATGCTTTATGCCCTCATATATGGTCTCTTTTGGAGAAGGCTCCGTGAGCTGCTGAGAAGAATGTGTATTCAGTAGAATTAAGGTGGAATATTCTATAGATGCCTGTTAAGTCCATTTGATCTATGGAATTGTTTAGCTCATTGTTTCTCTGGTTGTTTAGTGCTTAGAGGATCTGTATATTGGCAGTGGATTTTTGGAGTGAAATAAGCTCCAAGCTTCTCCTGGGGGCTGAGGCCAGTACACAGTTGCCTTGTACTTCAGCTCTTCTTCAGATAACTTTTTTAGGGGGTGAGCTTAGCAGGTGAATGTGAGCAGTAGGATCCAAATTGGTTGACTGCTTCCAGCTGTTCTTCCATTTATTTTAGCCTCCCGAGCAGCTGCCCAGGGATGGCTCCACCCTTGGTGTGTAACCATCAGCCCCATCTCACAATGGCTTGTGGTGCTATCCTGCTCCCAACCACTTTTTTGTTATTTTTTCAAATATAGCTTTTATTTCCATTTACACATATCGATTTGTTTCTTCTATTTTTGATACATATGAATTATTTTTTTCTAGAGCCTAAAATTTACGGAGCAAATTATTGCAATTCAATATTTTCTCATGAATTATACATGTGCTAGGAATTGGTATTAGATTTTCTAGGCTTGGTTACATTTAGGTTTGAGTCATATCAAAAATATTTTGTGGGCAATGTTCATTTTTTCCAACAAAGGACACTGTACTTCTGATTATTTCTCTTTTTTTGTTTGTGAATTTGGATGCTTATGCATGTGTATATGCTGATGCATGTGTATGTGCAAGTGTGCATGTGTACTCCTACATGTGAAGACCAGGCAATATAGCCTTGGGTTTTGTTCCTCAGGGACATTGCCTGCATGCATTTTTTTTTTTTTAACACAGGGTATCTATTGGCCTGGAATTCACTAATCAGGCTAATCTGACTGACCTGTAAGCTTTAGAGGTCCACTTGTCTCTTCCATCCTGTACTTGGAGTTCCAAGTGCATTCCATCATGCCTGGCATTTGTATTTGGGTTCTGGGGACTGAGCTTAGGTTCTCATGCCTGTAAGAAAGGCACTTTACCGATGGATCCATCCTCTTAGCCCCTGCTCTTTCCTTTTTTTAATGTTAGAGATCAATAATGACTGTTATCTACAGTCCTCAATATAAGATTTGCAGCAATGATTGTATTCTATCACTGCATTATTAGTTGGGGTATTTCTAAGATAGAATGTTATCTTGTTTGCTTTTTAAGTGTGTAAGTTTTCCCAGCAATTTTCACCCCCTGATGCACTTTGAAAATGTAAAGTTGGGAAAATATTGGAGAATTTTCCTTAGCTCAGGCCAGATTTCCTTTACATTGGGAACCCATAGCAGTTGCATCTGTTTTCAAACTAAGTGGGTTTTAATTAAGAAATTAAAATTTCATATGTTTATCATGTACCACATGAGGTATTAAAATATCTACACTTTCTTGAGTGGTTCACTTAAGCTGATTAACATCTACCTTACAGTATTACATTTTTTTTTTGGTAATAAGTATACTTAAAATCTACACAGCAATTGTCAAAATGTATACTATTGTAATTAACTGTTGTCATAATGAATGAACAATTTCCTGATCTTAATTTTTCTATCTATCTGAAATTTTTATTAATATGAGACAAAAACTTTTCTGCACTTGAAATCCAAGGAGGCTAAGGTGAAAGGATTGAAAGTTAAAGATAGCCTCAGATTCATAGTAAAGCATTGAAGAAAGAAAGAAAGAAAGAAAGAAAGAAAGAAAGAAAGAAAGAAAGAAAGAAAGAAAGAAAGAAAGAAAGATAGGAAGGAAGGAAGGAAGAAAGGACAAAGAAAATGAAAGAAAGATAAAAAAGGAAAAAGGAAATAAAACTAATTCATTCCTTTCTACTCCAAGGTGCAACACTAGAACTGATTGTCCAAGTTAGGAGAGGGTAGGGTGTCTATATTTAATATGGGGAAAAAAAAGGCTAGAGAGATGTCTTAGAGGTTAAAGGTGCTTGCTTGCAAAACCTGATGGCCATGGTTCAGTTTCTCAGTACCCACGTAAAAGGCAGATGCATAAAGTATCTGGAGTTCATTTGCAGCAGCAAGAGGCCCTAGCATGCCCATGCTTATTCTCCCTCTTCCTCTCCTACAAGCATGTAGAGTCACCTCAAAATGTAGTGGATTTCTCTATGCAGTTGATAGCTACCTACTATTAGCATGTAAAAGAAAGGGTACCATTATAATAATTCAGGAACATAATAAATGAGTCTCTTATGCTGCGCAAAATATCTGCAGTCTTTTAAAAACCTTTTTATTAACAACTTCCATGATTATAAAAACTACCTCATAGTGATAGCCTCCGTCCCCCCACTTGCCCCTTTGAAACTCCACTCTCCATCATAAACCCTCCCCATCTCAATCAGTCTCTCTTTTACTTTTGATGTCTTGATCTTTTCCTCTTCTTATGATGGTCTTATGCAGGTAGTATCAGGCACTGTGAGGCCATGGATATCCAGGCCATTTTGTGTCTGGAGGATGCATGTTGTATGGAGTCCTGCCCTTCCTTTAGCTCTTACATTCTTTCTGCCACCTCTTCTGCATTAGACACTGAGCCTTGGAAGGTGTGATACAGATATTGCAGTACTGAGCACTGCGGTCATTTCTTTCCATCACCATGATACCTTCTGAGTCATCCCAAGGTCACTGCCATCTGAAAAGAGAAGATTCTTAACCAAAACTGAGAGTAGCATTAATATAAGTGTTTGAACATTAACAGAAGTGTTTACTGGGCAGTTTGATAAGCATAGTATATACATTTGGCCAGACAACAGCAGATGCTCATGACTAGCCCTGTTTTAAGTTTTCAGTATCAGGAATGTATTCCCTTCTCATTGAGTGGGCCTCCAGTCCAATTAGAGAGAATTTGGTTTCCCCCATAACAGACATGCCACTATTGCACCCATTGGCTCATTTGGCCTGGCTGGCCAATTATAAGGCTTGCAGTGTCCACTGATGAGTATCTTCACTGGTGATTTCTTTTTCCCCCATTGAACTGCATGCAAAATGGCTTCTTCCAGCATTCTGTCAGCTGGTCTACATGGAGGAGTTTATCAGATCAGATCCAGCAAGTTTTCTCAGTGGCCTTGCAGCCCAAGTATATGGACTCTTCAGCCATAGGGTCTTACCATATATTCCAGGTGGGAAGCCAAGGACCTTGGCAATGGCCTATAATGCTTTGGGGGCATCAGGGATCTCCCTGGCCAACAACTCACTGAAAGATATTCCATCCCTGGCACTGAAGATTTTCTAGCCACAATCTATGGCTCCTAAGTGTTCCATTGTCCAAAAAAGTAGGATTACATATGTTTATTTATATCCTCTTAGATTTTGATTAGCTGTCCCATCACCTTTCCTTTACTCAATGTCTTCTCCAGACCTCATTTTGGAACTTTTCACCCCCATTAATCTATTCTACTTACATATACAAAATACCATCCTATTAATTACCCTCCTCCCTTCATTTCTCTTTCATATCTATCTCTTTTCTAGCTTACTGGCCTCTGCTGCTGAGTTTTTTCCTTCTTACACAGAAGCCCAATAATCTGTAGCTAGGATCCACATATGAGAGTGAACATGGGACACTTGGCTTTCTGGGCCTGGGTTACCTGACTTAGTATAATACTTTCCAGAACCATCCATTTTCCTTCAAATTTCATGACTTCATTTTTCTTTACCACTGACTAGAACTCCATTGTATAAATGTGCCATATCTTCATTATCCATTCATCAGTTGAGGGACATCTAGGCTCATTCCATTTCCCAGCTATTGTGAATTGAGCAGCAATAAGCGTGGTAGTATGTACTTCTAAGGAAATCAGATGAGTCCTTAGGATATATGCCTTGGAGTGCTATAGCTGGGTCCTATGGTAGGTCAATTTTTAGCTGTCTTAGTAACCTGCACAATGGCTGGACCAGACTGCATTCCCACCAACAGTTTAGAAGGGTTCTTCTTTATTCAGAGCCTCACCAGCATTTATGGTCATTTGTTTTCATGATGGTTTTTGTTACTATGGCTCTGTAGCATAGGTTAAAATCAAGTATAAGATACCACCAACCTCATTTTTGTTGCTCAGTATTATTTTAGATATTTGAGTCTTTTGTGATTCCAAATGAATTTTTGGATTGTGTTTTTGATTTCCTTGAAGAATGCCATTGGAATTTTGATGGGAATTGCATTAAATATGTAGATTGCTTTTGCTAAGATTGCCATTTTCACAATATTGATTCTTCCAATCCAGGAACAAGGGATGTTTTTCCATTTCCTAGTGTCCTCTGCAATTTCTTGCTTTAGTGTTTTATAGTTTTCATTGTAGAGATCTTTACTTTCTTGGTTAGGTTTATTCCAAGGTACTTTATTTATTTATTTATTTTTTTGATGCAATTGTGGATGGGAGTGATTCACTGATTTCATTCTCTGTGTGTTTGTTGTTAGCATATAAGAATGCTACTGATTTCTGTGTATTTATTTTGTATCCTGCTACGTGGCTGTAGGTGTTTATCAGCTCTAACAGTTTGCTAGTAGAGTCTTTAGGGCCCTTTATATATAGAATCATGTCATCTGCAAATAATTATAACTTGATCTCTTCCTTTCCAATTTGTACCCCTTTTATGTGCATCTCTTGCCTTATTGCTATGGCTAAAATTTCCAGTAGTATATTAAATAATAGTGCGGACAGTGGACATCCTTGTCTTGTTCCTGATTTTAGAGGAAAAGCTTCCAGTTTTTCCCCATTTGTAATATGTTGGCTGTAGGCTTGTCATAAATAGCCTTTATTATATTGAGATATGATTGTTCTATTCCTAGTCTCTGTAAGATTTTGGGGTGTTGGACTTTGTCAAATGTTTTCTTCTGTGTCTAATGAGATGATAATATGATTTTTGTCCTTCAGTCCATTTATATAATATATTACATTTATTGATTTGCATATGTTGAACCATCCCTGCATCTCTGGGATAAAGCCTACTTGGTCCAGGTGAATGATCTTTCTGATATACTCTTGTATTCTGTTTGCCATTATTTTGTTGAGAATTTTTGTATCTATGGTCATGAGGGATATTGGTCTGTAATTTTCTTTTCTTTTTTCTTTTTTTCTTTTTTTTTTTTTTTTTGTTCTTTCTTTGCCTGATTTTGGTATCAGGGTGATGCTGACTTCGTAGAAGGAGTTTAGTAGGATTCCTTCTTTTTCTATTTTATGGCAAATCTTAAGAAGCAATGGTGTTAGTTCTTCCCTGAAGCTTTGGTAAAATTCAGCAGTGAATCCATCTTGGCCTGGACTTTTTTTTATTTGGAGATTTTTGATAACTGCTTAGATCTCCATACTTGTTATAGGTCTATTTAATTTATTAATCTCATCTTGATTTAATTTATGTAGGTCATAGAAACCAAGGAAATCATCCATTTCTTTCAGATTTTCATACTTTGTGGAGTATATGCTTTTACAGTATGTCCCTATGATTTTTTGAATTTCTCTGGTGTCTGTTGTGATGTTGCCTTTTTCATCTCTAATTTTATTAATTTGTGTTTCTTCCCTCTTTCTTTTGGTCAGATTTGCAAAGGGTTTATCAATCTTGTTTATCCTTTCAAGGAGCCAACTCTTTGTTTCATTGATTCTTTTTTTTTTGTTTGTTTGTTTCTATTTCGTTAATTTCTGCCCTAATTTTTATTATTACTTCCTGCCTACTGAGTTTTGGCTTGCCTTGTTCTTCTTTTTCCAAGGCTTTAAGGTGAAGCATTAGGTCATTTACTTGCGACCTTTCTAATTTCTTAATATAGGCACTTAAAGCTATAAATTTACCTCTTAGAACTGCCTTCATTGTGTCCCAGAGATTTTGGTATGTTGTGTTCTAATTATTGTTTGACTCTATGAATTTTTTGATTTCCTTCTTGATTTCTTTATTGAACCATTCATAATTTAGTAGTGTATTGTTTAGTTTCTATGATTTTGTGTAAGATCCATAGCTTTTCTTGCTATTGATTTGTAGTTTGATTCCATTGTGGTCAGGTAGAATGCAAGGAATTATTTCAATTTTCTTGAATTTGTTAAGATTTGCTTTGCGTCCTAATATATGGTCTATTTTAGAGAATGTTCCATGTGCTGCTGAAAAGAATGTATATTCTGCAGCCTTTGGATGAAATGTCCTGTGTATATCTGTTAGGTCCATTCCTTCTATGACCTCATTTAGTCCAGATGCCTCTCTGTTTATTTTTCCCGGGATGACCTGTCAATTGATGAGAGTGGGGTGTTAAAGTCACCCACCACCACTGTGTTTGGTGTTATCTGTGACCTTAGTTCTAATAGCTTTTGTTTGATGAATTTGGGAGCCCCCATGTTAGGTGCATATATGTTTAGGATTGTAATGTCCTCCTGTTGGAGTGTGCCCTTAATCAATATAAAGTGACCTTCCTTATCTTTCTTGACTAACATTGGACTAAATTCTACCTTGTCGGATATTAGGATAGCAACCCCTGCTTTTTTTCTAGGCCCATTTTCTTGAAACACCCTTTTCCAAACTTTCACCCTCAGATAATGTCCATCCTTTGTAGAAAGGTGAGTTTCTTGGAGACAACAAATTGTAGGATTGTGTGGGTTTTTTTTCTTTTTTTTTAATTATTTATTTATTTATTTGAGAGTGACAGACACATAGAGAAACAGGCAGATAGAGAAAGACAGACAATGGGCACCCCAGGGCTTCCAGCCACTGTGAACAAACTCGACATGTGCAGCCCTTTGTACATCTGGCTAACGTGGGTCCTGAGGAATTGACCCTTGAGCCAGGGTCCTTAGGCATCACAGGCAAGCACTTAACTGCTAAGCTATCTCTCCAGCCCAGGATCCTGCTTTTTAACCCAGTCTGGAAACCTATGTCTTCTGGTTGGGGCATTGAGGCCGTTGATATTAAGAGATATTATTGAAAGGTGTGTATTTATGTTTGCCATTTTTTTTTTGTAGTTCCAGTTCTACCTTTGGTGTCTTTTGTTAACTAGTATTTGAGCTGAAACCACTGCTTCCAGGGCTGCTTCGGTCTGCCTATGTGGGCTCTGGATGCTTTGGATCTCTCCTACTACTCTGCTGCCATTTTAATTTCTTATACACCTCACTTTTCAGTAAAAGTGTGTATTTTGCTGGGCATTCCTTG
Source organism: Jaculus jaculus (assembly GCF_020740685.1). Classification (NCBI taxonomy): domain Eukaryota; kingdom Metazoa; phylum Chordata; class Mammalia; order Rodentia; family Dipodidae; genus Jaculus; species Jaculus jaculus. The sequence continues at coordinate 88,546,433 of NC_059125.1, read as the reverse complement.
ACTTTTTCTCCCCTAGGCTGCTTTGGTGTGGTTCCTAAGCTGCCATCTTAATAGGAACTGCAGTCTTTTTTTTTTTTTTCTTTTTATCTTGAGCTTCCACAACATTGAAATATTTCTGAGGAATCATTTAAAAAAAAATACATACAGGGACTACTCCAAGTGACAGCTATATGAAGACTTCATTTTGAACATTATGGTAGAAGATTTTGATCCAAAAAGTATCCATAATAAGTAGTTTAAAATATGCTTGATATCCCACTAATATTGTTTGCTTGTAAAATTATAATCCATGACCTCTGCTTATATAAAAAGCGTAACAACTCTAGTTTTGTTCCAATAGAGGGCTTTTCCTCACAAATTACAACCCTAGTGCAGCATTCACAGATGTCACTATTCCTGTCAAATCCTTAGACCATTCATTTTCCACAGATTAGGGATTGCTGCAGGCAGAGTGATAGTTTAAAACATCTTAGCTAAAGATTACTGATAAATTTTGGGTGTTAAACGCTCTGCTTTTTGTTAGGACAATAGTTCCAGAGATGTTAACAAGTGTCATCTTATTCCCATCATATAAGGAAAAATATGGGTTTCATAGTCAAAATAATTGGAAAATGCTTTTTGAGTGTTAGTAGGTTTCTATGTTGGTATGTATGCACATTTGCACATGCATGTAGAAGCCAAAGGTTGATAACAGATGTCTCCCTATATTGCTGTCCACTTTAGTTTTTGAGCTAGATCCCTCATAGAACCTACAACTCATCAATTCTTCTAGAATACCTAGCTAATAAGCCCCAGATATCCTTCTATCTCTGCCTTGTCAGCACTAGTACTGTAGCTGTGTGTCCCCACACCTATTTAATATGGACATAGGACATCAGATCTTAAGCCCTCATCCTTGCACAGCAAGAACTTTAATAACTCTGCCATTTCTTCAGCTTCTCAGCCTATCTAGCAATTGTTTGAGTGATTGGTGCATATATGAGGATATTTATTATGGGCATTGCCTTGCATGATTATGGAATCCAAATACACACACACACACACACACACACACACACACACACACACACACACACATATATATATATATATATATATATATATATATCACAGGATACCATGTGTGAGCTGGAGAACAAGGCATACTGGTGATTTAATTCAGTTTAAGACTAATGGACTAGGGAATCTGAAAGCCAATTTCTTGTCCAAGGCTAAAGGTTTTATATCACATGAGATTTCTTCTGGTTTAATTCCTAGAGGCCAAGGGCCCAAAGAATCTTAATTTCCAATACAATAGAATCCTTGTTGTGTGCCCTGAAGAATTTTCTTCTGAAACAAAGATCTCTAGGTGAGTACTCATGGAAGAGGGAGCAGAACTATTGCTAGTGTATCACTAGATAAAATAGTGAGTACTTCCATTAACATATCTACTCCTTGATCCCTTTACATGTGAAAGAGTACTTCTTGTATCTGGATGGTTATTTAGAGCATATTCAACCTTCTAGAAAAGCCTGTACCAGCCTTGTTTTAACTGAAGTCTATAAATGTCACTTTCCTCTTTTAGACCAAGTCCTTCAAGATGATAGAAAACATGGAAAGACCAGAGAAATCCCAGCATAGGCCTGATGACATGTGTCAGAAATAATGCTACTTGGAAGAGTATCCTGGTGAATAAAGTGTTCTGAAAGTCTGTGTATCATTTTTTTGGCAAAAAGCATTGCTTGGCAAGGTTTTTTTTTTTTTTTTTTTCCCAGAGTTAAATATGTATTCCAGCACAAACAAATGCTGACCTTTTAATGATGGAAGCCATCCAATGTAACCACCTGACTTTTATCTTAGTGATAACTTATAGGAATGGTGGCACATCAGGGGTTCAGTGCTGATTTCTGCAACTAGCAGATTGGACTCTCATCAATATATAGTCATGCTCTCTGAGTGGAAGCCCATGTTGCTAAATCCATTGATGACTTCCATCCCCCACTATGAGCACACTGGGTGATGACAGAGATAGTTAAGGGAACATGCTCACAAGTGTCCTCAGAATGGGTCAACCTGTCTGTGTAATTGCTAAAATTTTCTATTACAGTCACCTCCTGTAAATTTCTTTGTAGATGTTAATTTTCTTATAATCTTGCTTCAAATTTCTGTTCATGCCACAAAAACTTGGCCACAATTTACAAACCTTTACCAAGTGAAGAAAGTAACTGTTCACTGCCCAGATCTGTGTTTTTTGTTAGGTTTGCCTTTCCCATAGTTTTTTAGGGGTGTCCCCAAAAGAGGCAGAAATGCTATCAATAGTTTTCAATTTTAATTAGGTACCTGCACCTTTAAACTGTGCTTAAAGCTTCTCATTTCCTTGACACAGATGCCAGGAAACTTCCATGAGGCCATTATATAGGGAGAAAGAAATGAAAACCACACCCAGAAAGAAAGAGAGAGAGAGAGAGAGAGGAGAGGGAGAGTGGGCACAGTGTGGCAAGAATGGGAACCATGGGCATTTTGATCACTTCTTCATTTAGATTAGTTATGCCTTCAGGACATGTTCATGCCTGATCACATATATACTACTTTGATTTGATGATGGGCTGCTGTTGTGTATGTTCAACTTTATGACTTGTTGACCCAGATAATACCTAGCTCAAGAGGCATGGGATCTTGGAGGGCCATTTTCATGTGTTCAGTTTCCACTAAGATACAGCAGCAGGCCAAAAAGTTGTCTCACAAAGGAGAATAGTTGTCTGGAGATGATGGCGAAGTCTTGCTCTAAAACCCTAAGGGCCTCCTCTGTGAGTCACTTATGGAGGTCTGCCAAATGCTCCAAACTTTCATGTCTATATTCCATTTGACACATAAATGGGTCCTGCTGAATCATAGGGTACAAGTAGCAGATCAGGCTACATAGAAGCCTAGGTATTTTATAGAGTCTTCTGCTCTGTCCCACTGAAAAGCAGAAGCTTCTTAGGCCACTCAGTCATTAGACAAGACATACATAACCAAATTAGGTATATGTCACTTTGGTAATTCAAACAATCCCACCTACAGGCCAAATGTTTTTGTGGTTATATGCATTGCCCAATGGAACAACTTATTATTCCCTTTAGAAAGGAATATTTTGACATGTTCCATAACACTTGCAGGCTAGATATTTTGCTGAGTAGGTAGTGGAATTCTCAATGATTATTTCTCACAGTGTGATGCATGCATCTCTTACCAGTATGTCTGGGCTATTTGCTATTCCTATTAGGTCTAGTTGGTGTGACGCCATTCAAATAATGGACCTGTGTTGTATCTTGTGGATGGTAAGAGTGGTCAAAATCTCTGCAAACTAACTACAGTTTGTTATATATATCTTTGCACTCTACATTCATGGTTTTAATTAATTGCTCTTGAAAAATTTGTCTTTGCTGAACATGTGTTTTTATTTTCCTTGGGATTTTTCCTTAATATAGTATAATAACTACTAGGAAGACAGGCTTTTCAAGAAAGTGCTTTAGCTGCTGAACTATTTCCCCAGCTTGAATTTAAATTTTTACATTGAGTCACTGTGATTTTCATTGCAAAGATTTGTTACAAGTGATCTTGTCTGGGCCAGGTATAACCAAGCTCTTAGAGCCTTATTCAAAGAGGAGGAAAAAAAAGTGCACACAAATAGCCAAGCAGCAATTAGCTTCATTTAAAGAGCTAGTATAGGATGCACCAAGGTTTAAGAACCCTGGTGTAGTTGGGTAGGAGGTGGTATAGGAGGAGGAGCTGGCTGCTAGTGGTATGGTATGGCTATTTTTTTTTTTTTTTTGACAGATCTGGGTTATATAAAGCTTCTTTCAAAAAAAAAAAAAATCAAGGTAGGGTTTCATTCTAGCCCAGGCTGACCTGGAATTTACCAAGTAGTCTCAGGGTGGTCTTGAACTCAGAGTGAACCTCCTACCTCTGCCTCCTGAGTGCTGGGATTAAAGGCATTGTACCACCATGCCCAGCCATATAAGCCCTTGTTCATTGTGCATGTGCTTTCCTATCATGCATCTGTTTTTTTTTATCATATATGCTCTCAGTCATTATTATATTTTAAGAAAGCTTCTTCTCTTTCACCCTTTCAATAGTTGTGACAGACACTCCGAGTTTCCAGACCTGTGATTTTGGAATCTCTGCTGTTATCAAAATTGAGTCTTATGGTTCCAGGGCTGTGGTAGGGAATTCTACCTCCTCCAACCCACCACCTGTGGCCCTGGATAGAGACAACATTCTAAGCCTCACTTCTATAAAGGAGTTTAACAAGTGGTCCAGGTAACCAGATTCCATAGGATTAACTCACAGGTGCTCAACTCCCATTCACATCACATCCCACATGCCCTATACAAGGTCTTTCCCTCGCAGATTCTCCCACCTGTCAGTGAGAAGCCTTAAAAACAACAACCTTCCCCTTAGTGGGGGTTTTGAAGCCTCCTTTCTTTCACTTCAGATACTGCCATTTTCTTAGTTGGTATTAAAAAAAAAATCTTCAGGGCTGGAGAGATGGCTTAGCGGTTAAGCGCTTGCCTGTGAAGCCTAAGGACTGTGGTTCAAGGCTCCATTCCCCAGGTCCCACGTTAGCCAGATGCACAAGGGGGCACATGCATCTGGAATTCGTTTGCAGAGGCCGGAGGCCCTGGCGCGCCCATTCTCTCTCTCTCCCTCTATCTGTCTTTCTCTCTGTGTCTGTCACTCTCAAATAAATAAATTAAAAAAAATATCTTGAGCTCAGGAAACTAGATATGGGTCCTTTATTTTCAAACCTAAACCTTACTGACACAGGGTAATAAACAGTGGATTTTCTCTAAAAGTTCATTTTGAAAACACAGTTCACTTTATTGTGCATGCACCCATATTCGAAAGAGGCTAGGTTGGCTCTTTGCCTCTAGTTCCAGGATGTGTTCCAAGATTAATTTGAATGGAAAGTAAAGACAAAAGAGGAGTTGCTAAGGATTCCTTGGGGTAGAGTTAACATTGCTTTGTTAGCAAAGGGGTGTATATGCAGCTCAAGCCAAATAAGGGTGGCAATTTACTAATTAATCCTTATCCTTGACTCTTCCAGTTTGGGAAAGGAAAATCACTTGAGGATGCTAAAGACCCTCTCTTAAACTTATTTTAAGTGTTAAAGATATATCTGTGGACTCTCTCAAAGTGTTCACTTAGTATCCATTCTCATAGATATTCTGCAGATTTTTGCTTATGAAAATTGTGAAACTCAAGTAGATCATTTATTTTCTTTTATATGGTTTTATTTTTATCTATCTATTTGCAAGAAAGAGGAAGAGAGAGAGAGATGGAGAAAGAGAGAGCGCACCAGGACCTCTAGCAAATGACCTCCAGATGCATGTGCCCCCTTGTGTATCTGGCTTACATGGGTTCTGGGGAATTGAACCAAGGTCCTTTGGCTTTGCAGGCATGTGCCTTAACTGCTACGTCAAATCTCCAGCCCTCAAATTGATCTTTTGGAGTATAACAAATATTCTCAGATTGGACACACTTTAACTTCAAGTTTTGAGGTCTGCTGAAGCTTGAATGTAGTTATAGGTATAGAAACAAAGAGGGCTCATGGAATTGGGTACTAATGAGAATTATAATATTTTGGATGGAACGTAATTGGGGGTGGTCATTAGTATTTGTTCAGGAAAGGTAGGGTTAAATCTCTAGGAAGATGGAAAGATTGATACATTATGGGTAGAGAAGGTACTGCCATTGTGGCTAATGAGGTTTTATAGGAATGAATTGGATACCAGAAAGCATCTGCTAAAATTTTCAAGTTTTGAACCCCAAACAATGAATTTGAATCAGAAACACATGAGTAGTGTTAGAAATAGAGACAGTTTATTACAACTGAAAGTGGACCAGAGAGCTAGGTGAGATTAGAAGTTTTAATGATCCTTAGCCTCAATGTGGCAAACCATTATAGGTGATTTCCATCGAGTCCACATTCTCCTATGTTCATAGATGACAGGACTTTCTTGTTCATCTTCTGTCCCTTACATATAATACTGGTGGGAAAAGGTTTCCAGTTTTAGTCTGCCATTGGTTTCTTTAATATACTAATCTTGATGTCTTTCTCCTGCATTTACCTTCCTGTCACAACTCCTACCTGAGAGCTATGGTCACAGAAATCTTTTTGGAGAGGTTAAAGGTGATGATCAGCTTTCTATAACTTCTTCCATGCAGATGAGGTGTACAGTCCCTGACTAAATTAAACCAAGTGAAAACACTGTCTCCTTACTTTATCTGTTTGTTACAGGGGAGGACTTGGATTCCCTGTAATAGAAGTTGGCTTGAATCCTTGCATCTTAAAGAATTTAGTTTGAAACTGCAATAAAATAGAGTGCAGAGAAATTTTACAAGATTGAAAAATAAAGCAAGGTCTAAGCAAGAGTAGCATGATTAGGTAAACCAATGACCTAAGAAAGATCAAAGACCAGGATCATCCTTATATAGGTTGCTACTAGAAGGTGATCCCTTGGATTGTTATAAAAAAACATACATACTGGCAGGTATATATTGAGAATGTGGTAAAGCAAAAAATAATGTAAGAAGGAATCCAGTGGTGGAATAAATGAAAATGGAAAAAAAAATGTATGTAATTGTAACCATTAAGTACCAGCTTTGTCAAAAGAAAAAAACTGAAGAAAGACAAACTATAAAGTAAGGTTACAACCATGGATAGTCTTTAACATGTTAATCTTTTATTTTAGAGAATAACTATCATGTTTGTGGTTTGTTATATTTATTTGTTTATTTATGTATTTATTTATTTATTTATTTGAGAGAGAGAAAGAGAGAGAGGGAAAGAATGGGCATGCCAGGGCCTTCAGCCACTGCAAACAAACTCCAGATGATGAGCCCCTTGTGCCTCTGGCTTACATGGGTCCTGGAGAATTGAACTGGGATCCTTTGGCTTTGCAGGCAGATGACTTAACAGCTAAGCCTTCTTCCAAGCTTCCATGTTTGTGTTTTAATTTAGGTAGTGTAGATGATCATCTATCAACATTACTTCAGCAAAACAATAGTTGTTTTTTTTTTTGTTGTTTGTTTGTTTCGAGGTAGGTTCTTGCTCTAACCCAGGCTGACCTAGAATTCATGTAGTCTCAAGGCAGCCTCAAACTCACTGTAATCCTCCTACCTTTCCTCCCAAGTGCTGACATTGAAGGTGTGTGCCACCATGCCTGAATATCAGCTACTATAATTTAAAAGCTACTTATGTATTCGTAGGATACAAATTTTTCTGGAAGAGTAAGGTGTGAGTCTAAGATGTTGTCAGACTTTCATGTGAGGACTCCTAATATTATGCCTTATTCTTGGGCCATGTATGGGATAATTTTCATGGTTAAAATTAGCCACAATTACTCCTTTGGTTTAGGGGTATTTCTCTTAGTACCAGTTACTACACAATGTAAGAGACACAAAGTTATAAATTTAAGCAAGGAAAAAAGCTTTACTATTTTAAGGAAAATTAGCAGTTTTACCTGTCATGTTGTCACTTTCAAGGTACTTTGGTGACTGTCTGTAGTTGCTTGAGTAGGGATTTACTTTTAAAAATCAGTGAACCTTGGGTATCACTAGTCATTAAGAGAAATCCCCTCAAGGAAGCAGAAGGCCCATTCTGAATCTAGAAGTATGCCAGGACATTTTAGGTGGTAAATTAATGCTTGAGGAATAAGTGAATGAGGTAGTTAACTCTATAAATGATAACAGTAAGGGGACATGTGTCTCATTGTGTCTTATAAGGAGTACTGCCTTTGTAGTTATTCAGATAAAGATTTTTTCACTGTCTGCCAAGTATTTCCTATAAGACATTACAAAAGTTCCTTAACCACTCTGTATCTATTAGAAATGAGAATAATGATAGATATTCCTTAGATTTATTTTTAATTCTTCAGTGATATATTAAATTACATATACTATGTAACAGGAATAATGTTGAATGATAAAAAGATAAAGTATCTAGTTCATACCCAACAGAGTTCCTAGGGTAATACCCAGTATAATTCCTATAAAATTACTAAACCAAATAACTTTAATCACTTTTACTTTCCTTGTTCTCAATCCTGTCTTTATTCCTGGCTGAGTTTTAACTGAGCTCTCTAGTCATCTGCAGAACATAGTTGGGAAGTAGGGCTAGGGTGACTATCAAAGATTTGTACCATTTGAATGAATCAACTAGGTCTTAATAAAACAAGCATTGTCTGTTATACACAGCTAATAACCTGAGATACATAGTTGTTACCTGGGAGAATTAGAACCAATGGCTTTAGAGAGAATGGGAGCTCAGCAAGCAATATATTATCTAAAATATCTTCCTTTGGAATTACATGTAAAACTATATTCTAAGTTATAACCCATGATGAATTTCATTACTTTACAGTCACACTTCAATTTCATTAAAATGTATGAACTGTTTGGTCACTAACTTTGTATGATCTTCCTCTGAATGACTTTTAGATATTTTTTTTAAATCAAATCTTACTTCTCACTGGTTAGGATTTGCCATCAGTGAGAATACTCACAATATTTTAAGGTCCAGTAACTAATACTACTGACTAATTCTGGAATTGTTTGTACAGTGGCATCATTGTTAAAATAAGCATATAACTATTTTGAGGAACAATGCTTGGTTGACTGTCTTCATTCTGTTATGTTCATGAAAAGAATGGATCTAAAAGGCCACAATCACACCTTAGATACACTGTTAAAGCACTGTCCTTTGTGGCTATGTAAGATTTAGGCCAGGAAAAAAAAATATCCTGTGGCTAAATGTAACTTCTTTTCTATTTCTCCTAATCTTTGTTGCCATGTTTTCTACCCTTGACCTGTGCTCAAGACAAGTTGGAGGCCAAACCTCAATTGACATTTGAGTTCCATGAATGGCTTCTTTTAGTCTGTTCAATATGAAATAATCCTAAAGAATGGAGGAGCCTTTTAAGACACAATGCTGGCTGTGATCCTGAGAAAACATGAGAGGAGTCAGACAGGATTGAAGTCTAGTTAGACATTTATCAGTATGACATTGGTTAGCATTTGTGAGTCTTGATTTCTTCATCTGCAAACTAGAAACAATAATATTTACTTTGTAGATTTGCTCTGAGAATTAATCTGGAAAATGTAGGTCAAAGAGCCTTAGTCAAACTCTTGGCACTTATTCTCTATAGCACTTGTAAATTCTACTTCCTTTTCCTTCAACAAACATAATAGGACACATAGGACACAACAGAGAGAACTGGCTCTTGCAGAGAGAATATTTTCCATCTTGATTTTTTTTGAGAATCTTCTCCTACCTACAAGAACTACCAAACTATGTGTCATTAGCCTAAAACAGCAGGTGATTCCCTAGGTAGGCCAAGTGGGCTGGAACTGAAGTGCTGTTTGAGAGAGGGGCAGCAAACTGCAAGGGCAGCAGTAACATAAGCTCTGTGAGCTGCCAGCTATAAGCTCTGGAGGGTGTTTGACTGATTCTCCTTCACATTCTGTGTGTGAAAAAAATGCATTTGTTCATTTTGTATTTCCTGCTATGTTTGGGGAATGAACATTTGCTCTTAAAATGGTAGAATAAACATTTGATGGGAAGGGAGGTATAGCATAAAAATTCAATTATGGAATAGACAAAGCCATAGATAGTGACTTATAATACTAGCACTTGAGATGCTGAGACAAGTCATTGACAAATTTGAAGCCAGCCTAGGATATAGAATGAAACTGTCTTAAAAAATAAATAGGGAAGAAAAGAAATGGAAAATATTTAGATGTATACCTTAAATAATATTTAAGAAAGACAAAATAAGGCTGCCACAGGAAGCTTATCAGGGTACCTGGGATCCTCCCATGTTTTCTGAGTACTTTCAGATTGTTTGTTCTTTCTCAAAAAATGCAGAATCACTTATAGGAATGTTTTCAATGCAGAACTCTTGAAAGATTACCTTATTTCTTTCTTTAAAAAATAAGTGCAAGGGCTGGAGAGATGGCTTAGCGGATAAGCGCTTGCCTGTGAAGCCTAAGGACCTCGGTTCGAGGCTCGGTTCCCCAGGTCCCTCGTTAGCCAGATGCACAAGGGGGCGCACGCGTCTGGAGTTCGTTTGCAGAGGCTGGAAGCCCTGGTGAGCCCATTCTCTCTCTCTCCCTCTACCTGTCTTTCTCTCTGTGTCTGTCGCTCTCAAATAAATAAATAAAAAATCTTAAAAAAAAAAGTGCAAGTTGGGCTTGGTGGTGCTTACTTTTAATCACGCCCTCAGGAGGCAAAGGTAGAAGAACTATTGTGAATTCAAGGCCAGCCTGAGACTACAGAATGAGTTTGAGGTTATTCTGTACTGGAGTGAGGCTCTGCCTTGAAAAACTGTAACAACAACAGAAAATAAGTCTGCATGGGGCTGGAGAAATAGCTCAGTCAATAAAGTACTTGCCTTGTAAGCATAAAGACCTGAGTTCAATCCTCAGAACCACATCTTAAAATGTGCCAGGAGCTAGGCATAGTGGTGCACGCCTTTAATCCCAGCACTCGGGAGGCAGAGGTAGGTGGATATCCATGAGTTTGAGGCCACCCTGAGACTACATAGTTAATTCCAGGTCAGCCTGAACCAGAGAGAGACCCTGCCTCAAAAAAAAAAAAAAAAAAAAAAACCAAAAAAGTGCCAGGTGTTGAGGAGCAAACTTGTAACCCCAGTTCTGTGAAAGCTGACACTGTGCGATCCCTGGGGCTTGCTGATCAGCCAATCTAGCACAATGGGTGAGTTCTAGGCCAGTGAAAGTTCCTGTCTGAAAAGGAACAGCACTTGAGGAACAACACTCATAGTTGTCCTTTGGCCTCCACATGTACTCACATACACATGAACACACATAACACACACACAAAAATAAATTATCTAGGATTAATGGCACACCTCTCTAATCTCAGCACTCAGGAGGATAGTGAGATCAAATCAAGGATGGTCCTCAGATAAGAAAGGAAGGAAGGAAGGAAGGAAGGAAGGAAGGAAGGAAGGAAGAAGGAAGGGAGGGAGAGGAAAATAACCGTTCTCCTTTGCTTTCTAGGTATTTAACTAGTGAACAGAAGAATTTTATTGTTAGCACCTAGTTTGGCAAATTATGCTTGTAATTTTGTTACAAATGATTCAATCACAATCTATTTGGATATTTGTCTAGGCTACATTTCAACTATGCAGAAATATAATGGATGTACTATCAGAGTAGATATCAAGAGGACCTATATTTTAATCCATATCGATTGACTATGTAGGTTTGAGATTGGTCATTTCATTGTGTGCTGGAAATGGTACATCTGCAAAGCATGGCATTAACTCCCCATTCCTACTGTGTGTTGAGATGACAAATGAGATAATATATATGCTGGCTGTGTACATTCTGTGGAAGACATGGCAATTAGTATTAATAACAGTAGCTTTTCACATTAACAGTGTGATTGAAAGCAGAAGATAGAAAAAATAAAATGCACAGAAATGGCTTAAAAATATTACTTGAAATGATGAGTAAAGTTATATCATTTATCTGAAATTTGTTAATAGAGCTCTCAGCAGCCATACCTTTACCAAATTGTGAATGAGTATTTATGCCAACTTTTGTTGAGTATATATTTACAAAACAACCAGTGGAAAAATTCTTCTGTAAGAACCTTATCTTTTAGGTTCAATGTTTCTTATATGAAGAACTTCATGACAAATTGTTCTAACAGTTTAGTTTTAGGCCAAAGCAAAAGAAAACAAGTTGGTATTTAGATGAATTGGCCTTCTAATCAAATAATAACTATTCTGTAATTTATCTATTTCCAAAGTTACTTTAACAGATAGGATACACATAATTAAATGTAAAAGTAAGCTGTGGTAAGCATCCTCAGCCACCTAACTATTTTTACTCAATTATCTTCTTTTCTCAACCTCAAAGAGATTTTTGTATAGGTTCAACATGTGGGAACTTCTTCAAATATGGTGTGCCCATTGGTACACCATACTTGAAGGCATTTAGAAAAAAACAAACTCATGAATCAGTTAGCAAGGCAAGGATGAGAGGAGGAATCTTTCTAATACAGTTGCTAAAAGCTTAAGATGATATAAACACCTTTCTTTTTGCATGCTCACATTTCTGGGATGATCTTACAGAAAACCCAGAGCTGATGAGGTAGAAACTTGAGAGGAATCATCTTTCCAGTCAAGCCTCACTCAGCAAGTTCCCCTTCTTGATATGATCTGTAAAGCCCCACAGACAAGTCAGAACTTCTTTTCTTGAGTGACATGGCCACTGAGAAGTTGCCCATGCTCTACTAAATAACACCCCCCATACACACCCATGACTACTGAAGCAACCCTGAATAAACTCAGTGGGTCACCACAAGAGGGATTTAACAAGAATAGGAGAAGGTTAAAAAAACAGCTAATCAGGGTGAATATGATCAAAATACATTATGCAATGTATGAAATTTTCAAAGCCAAAAAAAAAAAACACAATTATGTGACAACACAAAGGGTAAGAGAAAAGCTTCCTGATAGTGAGAATAGGTGGAAGAAAACATTAGATGAGAAGGCAAGTGAATTTGTGGGTGTTGAGTCAGACCCACCACACATTCATTTAGATGTAGAAGTGACTTCAATGTTTAATTTGCATTCTAAATTATTAAACAAACTAGAACTATTTTACATGACCCAGCTTCCTGGTCCTTATTATATATATATTTTTTACTTTTAGACATTTTATTTTGAAGTAAAATTACTAAATCCAAGCACAATGATTATTATAATCACTCAGAGGACTTTTCATGTGATTTAAAATTAGCATTAGAGCTTGTGTTTGGCCACCCTTTGTAATTGGTGATTCATGTTAGAAATTACCTTATTTTCTTTATATATTACTAATTATTTTTTAAAAGTGTTACAGGTGTAACAAGCATGTTATTTCTTTTTTTTAAAGTTTATTATTATTATTGTTGTTGTTGTTATTATTAAGATGTTTCATATGGATGCATCATGTGTTGGTACCTTCTTTTCCTTCATCTCCGCCCCCATTCCACTGGGGATGCTCTTCAGTGGGGGTGCAGGTATTCCTCATGGCTTTGTACTTTATGCATTATGGGAGCAAAGCATAACAATAAGAGAAATATTTCACATAGATGTTGCTTGGGATCAAGAAGAAATGAATGAGGAATAATATAGGGTTTCAGCAATAGAGTATCTTTGAGTATTTACAGGGTATACTAGATTGTATAGGGAAGAATATGACATATAGAAAGTCAATCTTCATAAAAGTCACAAATTTGTTATTCTGGTGGCAGTATGGCATGAGCAATGTCCTGAGTACTCTAGCAGGGCAAAGTCAAGCTAGACCCACATTGATGTGCAGGAGCTGGTACTGTTTTGCAATATATAGTCTCTAGAATAAACTACATTTAAAATTTATTTCATTTTATTTATTTATTTGAGAGAGATTTGTGTGAGATAAAGAATAAGATAGAGAGAGAGATTGAGCAAGAATGAATGAGTGTACTAGGGTCCTTAACCACTGCAAGTGAACTCCAAATGCATGTACCATCTTATGCATCTGACTTTCCCTGGGTACTGGGGAATCAAACCTGGGTCCATAGGCTTTGCAGGCAAGTACCTTAAGTGTTGAGCCATATTTCCAGCCCCATTTAAAAAATTTTTATTCTTTAAATTGTGTTTGCTTTTCAAATACATCTTGTTTTCCACATGCTTTACTAATTACCATATATGTGACCTTTATCATACAACTCCTTTGTGCTCCATTTTTCATCAGTTTTCAAATGAACAGTGTAACATTTCCAATCCCATTGGGTTGCTGTGAGGTTTTATGGTGTGGCATATACCAGGGTCTGGCACATAAGACATGTTCTTTAAGGAGTAGACAGGAAACAAACAAGGTTCTGAAAGCATTTGAAAAGCCAAACTGATGGAAGTCATCCTGTATCATGGTCAAATGCATCCTAGAAATAGGAGTAGCTGGTTGAGGAAGCAATGATGACTGGAAGAACTAGAACAAAGTCTCAGGAGCATTAGAGTTTAGAATACATTGATAAGGTCATGTTAACAGGGACCCATTACTAAGCGTCTCTGGGATTATAGGGGCAAAAGTCAAGAACGACATACCAGAAGAACATCTACATAATTAAATGTGATGCACACAACTAGGATTATTTATAGATTTGATGTAGAGGTACCATGTGCTACTGAAGAGCCTTAGAAAATGCATTAGCCTAATCAACAGCTCCCCAGTTTCTCTTGGACTAATCAAGATGATCAGGGTCTAACTTTAGATAGAGTTTGTAATTAACGAAACCTGCATGATAATTAACTATTGTGTTCTACATAAAAGGACACATTTGCATGGGCACTCTCATGCAAGAGTCTTGATAGCAGAATAGTGAGACATCATGGAATGTTAGAAAACATAAGCATAACATAGCCAAATTGAAAGTAGTGGGAAGGATATACTGAAACAACAAAATATTTTGAAGGGAGGAAGGGAAACTGAAAGGCAGTGGTTGTTCAGAATTTTTAAATACATTTTAGCTTAATATTTGTTCTGAAACAGTATAAAATACAACACAAAATTAATGATCAATTGGGATTCTTAGTGATTCTACAAACGCCAGTCTAAGTAATTTGAAATTTCTTTCTTTTCTGACTGAGCACTGCAAACTTATTATCATTATCCTTATCATTTCATACAAGGAGTCTTATGTAGCCCAAACTTGTGTTGAACTTGTTATCCTCCTGTCTGGGCCCCAAGAGTGAAGGGATTACAGGCATGGACCAACACATTTGGACATTACAAATTTAATTTTGACTTTTTTGTGTATTCTCAATTGCACAAGAATATGTAAAACAATACTCATGTTCCATGAGCTAGTTTGAGACCTAGATTGTTATATGAAAGCCCCTTGTATATCTCCTTACTGTTATAGTTGTGTCTTTATCCTCAAGATAGGTACTATGAAGACTAATATAAATTTTCTTGCTTATAAATATTGCTTATACATCTGCAAAACATTGTTTTTTTACTTTTTGAGTGTTTTATAGAAATTAAATCAAACTTTTTCAATATTTGCTTCACTAGCTTAACATAATCTGTACATTCTTCAGTGTTGATATGCATAGGTATAGGTATAGTTCATTCTTTTTATAGATGTTTACTATACATTTGTACTACATTTAGCCATTTCTAAGGTCCTTACCTTATGATGTCAATGATTCTATGCCACCCTCAGTTCATTGTTTTGTTTCTAGTCTGTTAACCTTTACTATTCAACCCTTTGGCCCATTACCTAGTGATTGTTCATATAGTGAATAAAGTCACAAAGCCTAAGACAAGTTTTATCAAAGAATAAGAAATACACATGTAATATTAATTGGCAAGCATAGATTATGGTGTCATGTGTCAGTCAAACTAGACCAAAAAAACTCCTGCCTCCATATTGACTATCTGGAAAAAAGCCTGTGACACAACATGAAGACAGAGGAAGCTAATTTCCCGTAGAACAATCTGTGATGGCAGCGAGGAAGGAGGCGGGAGATGTTCCATTTCTTTGCCCTTCTCTCCTCCAACACAATGTTTAAAGACCAAGGCAGTTCATAAGGCCTCTTTAAAACCATTAAGTGAGACTGAGCAATCTGTTGCTGAGAGGCTCGTTAATACCTTCAGTACATGAATGTATTTGCTCCCCTATCTTTCCTATCTCGGTTCACTTTTTTGGAAAACTTTCATGGCATATTTTATGTTTCTCATTTCACTTTTTTTCTCTTACATTTGTTTCCTTGTGATTAGACCTCCCCCACCCCAATAAAGCCTGAGCACATGAGCTTCTGCCTCAGGCTTTGTTTAGCAAGAAAACTGGTCTGAGACAGTTGCAATGGTATTCTTAAACTTTCTTGATGCACATGTACAGAGTGTCTTCAAAACATGTGCCTAGATGAAGAATTTCTGAGGTGTAATTATATTTCCTGAATTTACTAAGCAATGCCAAATTGTTTTCTGAATTGATCTTTTTCTGATGGATAGCATATAAGAATTCCTGTCTCCTATAACCTCTCCAAAGCCTGGTATTGCTTTTAGTACAACTTAAAAAGTGAAATATTTTAGCTGATATGTAAATGTGAAGTTTGTTGATATTTATGGATTAGTATGGGATATTTCATTGTATTTGTATATAATATTTTTAAATTTTTATGTATATTTTTATCTTAGAGAGAGAGAGACAGAGAGAGAGAGAGAATTGGCATGCTAGGGAGGGCCTCTACCACTGCAATTGCACTCCAAATGTTTGTGCATCCTAGTGGGCATGTGCAAACTTGTGCTTGCCTCACCTTTGTGTGTCTGGCTTACCTGGGATCTTTAGAGTTAAACATGGGTACTTAGGCTTTGCAAGCAAAAGCGCCTTAACTGCTAAGCCATCTCTCCAGACCTATTATAATTCTTGAAGCAGGTTCAACATCTACTCCTCAAATGCTTGTCATTTCTCTATGGCAAAAATTTCAAATTATTTTCTAGTTTATGAATGTACAGTATACTATTGTTTTCTATCATCATCCAACTGTGCAGTAGCCCCCAGAACTTTTCTGTAACTTAGTACTTGTTGTCCAGCCTCTTCCTATCCATGGGCCCACTCTGGCAAAGTCAGATGTATGAGATCAACTTAGTCAGATTCTATGTTTAAGTAATATCAAGTGATTTAGTTTTCTTTTGATAAGGTGGCTTGGTTTATTTCTTCATTTAAAAATTCCAAAAAAATTATAGAGAGTTTTAAAAAAGATTAATTATCCAAAGGTATCTTGGTCAACTCTTTTATGATGGGGGTATATTTTAAAGATATTATTATTATTTAGTGCTTAAATATCCTTATTCATTATTGATCTATTTAGATGTTTTGATTTTTTTTAATGATTCAGTCTTCTTTTTTGGTGGGGGTATCAAGGTAGGGTCTCATTGTAGCACAGGCTGACCTGGAATTTACTGTGTATTCTCTGCGTGACATCAAACTCACAGTGATCCTCATACCTCTGCCTCCTAAATGCTGGGATTAAAGGCATGTGCCACCACGCCCAGCCTGATTCAGTCTTTTTAGGTTGTTTGTTCTAGCAATTTAACCTTTTCTTCTAGGTTGCCTACTGCAAAACAATGCAAAAACACTGCTATTTTTCATATTCTGGTTTGTTTGTTGGCCCATTATTTTTTAGTAGTCTATATTACATATTTTTGTTTATTAAGTTTTCTTTTTTTGTCTTTTTCCTCCCCTCCCCTCCCCTCCCCTCTCCTCTCCTTTCCTTTCCTTTTGTATTAGTCAGGGTTCTTTAGAAGAACAGAACTGCTAGAATGAATTATTTAAAAAGGGGATTTTTTGGATAAGCTTACAGTAGTCCAATAGCAGTTGCAGGCCCAAGACTCACCGAACCTGGTAGCTGCTCAGTCCTCCTGTCCAGAAGCCTCAGCAGTCCAACCCGGCACTGCAGATGGTGCCGGGAAGCCTGGCGGCTTCAGTTGATGCTGGTCTTCAGTCCGCACTGGTCTTCAATCCATGCTGAAAGGTAGCGAGTAGCTCCAGCAGCCAAGTGGAAGGGAGGGAGGAAGGAAGGAACTCTTTTTACCCTGAGCTCCCTTATATCAAGTCCCCCTTTGAATGGGGCCGCCCACTCTGGGGGAAGGGCTCACCTTGGGGGAAAGACTTCCTTTAGTTGAGCCTTCCTAGAAGCAACCTGTGGATTACTAAACAGATCAAGTTGACAACACCTTAACTATCACACCTTTCCTTTCCTTTCCTTTCCTTTCCTTTCCTTTCCTTTCCTTTCCTTTCCTTTCCTTTCCTTTCCTTTCCTTTCCTTTCCTTTCCTTTCCTTTCCTTTCCTTTCCTTTCCTTTCCTTTCCTTTCCTTTCCTTTCCTTTCCTTTCCTTTCCTTTCCTTTCCTTTCCTTTCCTTTCCTTTCCTTTCCTTTCCTTTCCTTTCCTTTCCTTTCCTTTCCTTTCCTTTCCTTTCCTTTCCTTTCCTTTCTGCCTGCCTCCCTCCCTCCCTCCCTCCCTCTCTCTCCCTCTCTCTCCCTCTCTCTCTCTCTCTCTCTTTCTTTCTTTCTTTCTTTCTTTCTTTCTTTCTTTCTTTCTTTCTTTCTTTCTTTTTTTCTTTTTCTCTGTTTTAGATTTGGTTCATTCTGTAGCCATAGCTTTCCTGGAACTCACTATGTAGTCCAGCCTCACCATGAACACATGGTAATCCTCCTGCCTTAGCCTCCTAAATGGTGGGTTCTGAGATTACAGGAGTGCCTATTCTCTCACACATGCACTCACCTTCTTTTATCTCTCTTTCTCATAGTCTAACTAAAGATTTAGAGTTTTGTTGAAAAGATTTTCAAGAACTCAGTCTTAGTGTTGCTCACTGTTTCCGTTTAATTTACTTATCAACATCTGCTCCTCTTTCTTACTTCTTTCTTTCCATCAAACTAGGGTATATTTTGTTCTTTCTCTAGTTATTCAAAGTATAAATTTTCTTGGTTTAGTCGAAGGTTTTTATAACAATATTCATTTATTGCTATGAATATCCTTTTTGAATGAATTTGCTTCACTCTAACATTTGGTAAAGTACGCTTTGATTTCTCTACATCTTATCCATCTATGTTCACTAAAGTGTTGATTTTCACATATTTTTGCATTTGGATTTCCAATTTTCTTCTTATCACTGAGTCCAAGTTTCATAACACTGTAGTTTTCAAAAAGATACTTGATATGGCTTCAATCTTTGGAATTGCAAAATATTTAAAAAATATATTTTTTATTTTATTTATTTGCAAGCAGAGAGTCTTAGAGAGAGGAGAGAGAATGGGCATGCCATGACCTCTAGTCTCTGCAAGTGAATTTCAAATACATGTGCCACTTTGTGCATCTTGCCTTAACGTGGGGACAAGGGAATCGAACCTAGTCATTAGGCATTGTAGGCAAGTGACTTAATGGCTAAGCCCTTTCTCTAGCCCTGATAAGATTTTTTTTTCATATCTCAAAATATAGTCTATTCAGTTCAAATGTTCCCTATGCATTTGAGAAGAATGTATTTCTGATGCTATTACATGAATTGTTTTTGATATGTCTGTCAATTCTATTTGGTCTACAGCTTTACTGAAATTTGTTGTTTTCTTATTTATTTTTACTCTGATATTCTAGCTATTAATTGATGGTGGGAATTGTAGTTTCTCAAACTTTTGTTATTATCTAGTTCTCCATTTAGTTCTGTTAATAATTGTAATAGGTTCCTAACATTAGGTGTGTTTATGTTTACAATTATTATATTGTAATGAATGAGTCAGTCCCTTTATCATCATATTTTGACCTTATTTATCTCCTTTGAGAGATGGTGGCTGAATGTTAATTTTGCATAACATGTTTGTAGTCACCTCTGCTTTTGTTGGTTTATCACTCCATGGAATATGTACTTTTAAAAAATTTCTTCATTCTCAGTCTTTGTCCTTAAAGCTAAAGTGAGTCCCTTGTAAACAAGCATATTATTAAACTATTTACTCATATTGTATCATTTAATTGTGGACCTTATTCAACTTATATTTAAAGTAATTATTTCTTATTAGACGTTTTCTAGTCATTGAGTATCTCTTTTCCACTTTCTTCCTTGGTTTCTCTTCCCCATGATGTGTTGATTTATTTTTGTGTGTGATGGTGTGTTTTTATGCCTTTCCTTTTATATTTTGTGTATGTACTACAAGTGTTTTGTCATAATTATAAAGCTGACATAAAACATCTTATAATTATATGAGTTTTAATTTTAACTATAACAACTTGACTTTGCTCAATACTTCCATTTCATGCTATTGATTTCACATTGTTCATGTCCTTATATATTCATCAACAAATTGCTATAATTATAGTTCTGTTTAATTCTTTTCTTTCTCTTAACTTCTATACTATAGGTAAAAGTGTTTTATGCACCACCATTGCAGTATACTGGCTTCCACTAAATATTTATCTTTACAAGAAATCTTTATGCATTTTATATTATCATTTTATTGTTTTACAACTTTTCAACGCATCTGGATGAACATTGCTGTTATGCATCCTTGAATAAGATAATTTATCCTTTTCTGTCTTCTAACAGAAAAGTGTGTGTTACATTTTTTGAGGATATTTTTTTCAACAATTTTTCTGTCTATAAAATTTATTCTTTCACTTTTCCTCCTATAGATTATTTCAGTATGTGAATATGCCAAAATATGTATTCAATGCATTATTGCTAAAGCTTATTTAAAATTTTGCTATCACAAAAAGTCTTGGTATATTCTCATATATTCCTGTCATGGTAAATGTGCAAGATTTTATCAAAACTGTTCATCTATAAGGTTTGTGTTAGCTAATCTAGTAGTAAACTGCATATCTAATTTTTTTTTTTTTACCAATTTTCACTCTCAGTGGGTATCAGGTTACTCCTATCAGCAGTATATGAGAATTCTTACAGTATCAGTGTGGTTTTATCTAACTTTAAAATCTCTCCAGTCTGTTAAATTGTATTGTATTGTGTATGTAATTTTGGTTTATGATGAAAATTACCTGCTTGTTACCAAGATTGTGCTTCTTTATGAATTCCTTTCTAATGTGATCCTTGAAAGGTACAAATTTATGTCTTGGTACTCATCATGTACCTCAGGGTGGCTTCAAACTTCTGGCAACATTCCTACCTCAGTCTCCTGAGTGCTGGGATTACAAGTGTGCTCACCCTGCCCTGTTACAATGTTTTATTTACAATGATTTGTTTTATAAAAGTAGTGAAGCTATCAAAGAGAATGTTATTGACATTTGCATTTCAAGCATTAATGACCTTTCCCATATATCACAGAATGTGACCCAGTAGTATTCCTATGAGATATAAATAACACTGCAATTGTCTTATACATAGATGGCACAATTCAACATTGTGAAGTGTTTTAACTAAAGTTGTGGGAGTGTAGGTTTGTGTACAGATGTGTGAAAATTACAGATGTGATATCAATGGGATTTTAACAGCCATTTGAAATCAAATTAATATTAATTTAGATATTATAAGAAATGACCTCACAGTGCCTGACACTACCTACACAAGACCATCATAATAGGAAGAAAAGATCATGATATCAAAATAAAAGATAGACTGATTGAGAGGGGTAGGGGATATGATGGAGAGTGGAGTTTTAAAGAGGAAAGTGGGAGGAGGGAGGGCATTACCATGAGATGTTGCTTACAATAATGGAAGTTGTTAATATATAAATAATAAAATAGAGAAAGAAAGAGAGAAAGAAAGAAAGAAAGAAAGAAAGAAAGAAAGAAAGGAAGGAAGGAAGGAAGGAAGGAAGGAAGGAAGGAAGGAAGGAAGAAAGGAAGGAAGGAAGGAAAGAAATGAGGCAGAATTTAGTTGGACAAAAGTAAATTAAAAAAACAAAAAAATAAAAAAGTTTGAATACTTGAAGAATCATTATTTTTAATTGTTTGTGAAGCAGAATGCTTCACATAAATATTTAGAGGTAAAAACAAAACAATGCTGTGGTAATTTGAATAAATGCTCCCCTACCCATAGACTCAGGAGTTTATCAAAACTTGTTGGAGTTACAGCCACCTGGCTGGTGGAGGTGTCACTGGGCATATCTTAGGGTCCAGCCTTAAGGTGTGGTGGTAGATTTGAAATTCCAGTCTAAAGATATGCAAAGTGCCTGGAGTTCCTGAAGTGGGTTTGTTTGTGATGTTGCTTTTGGCTTTAGCCTTGTGCTTCCCTCTCTCTGCTTGGTCCTGTGAGGACAGTCCAGCTTTTTCTGCCATTATGGAACTTCCCCTGGCTCTGTAAGCTTCAATAAATATCCCTTTTTCCATAACTCTGCCTGGTATGGAAGTTCATCTTGGTGAACCTGAAGCTGTTTGCTATAGATGCTTACATTTGTCTGTGGAGAGGTTATGATAGGAGCCTTGTTTGAGGCTTAGAGTGGACCATTAAGAAAGGTGGAGCTTTGGGTATTGTTGACATTTAACACTGAGTTAAAGAAAGAGTCTAGCACTGAGTAAACTAAACCAAATTGAAGAGATGTGTGAGAAGACTAGGAGAATGTAGTTTCATGATCATCAAGGGGGAGAATATTCCACCAAGAAGGAGGACTTTGGTTAACTGATGTCAGCTTCTATAGAACAGTTGAATTTTGATGATTACAAATCATTGGTGACTCTATCTTCCAGAAACAAACTGGCCTTGATAATCAAGAGCTCTTAATGTCTGACACTACCTACACAATACCTTCATAAAAGGAAGGAAAAATGATAACATCAGCATAAAAGCGATACTTCTTAGAAAGAAGAGATTCAATGGAGTGTTGGTTTAGGAAGGTTGACAATAGGAGTGGTGGGAGGAAATTTTCATGGTAGATTGTCAATACTAATGGAAGTTTTCAAAAATTCATTGGTAATATCAATAAGAGCAACTTTGCTGGGATTGTGGCACAAGCTATATTGTAATATATTTAAGAACGAATAAGAAGTGGAGAAAATTAGGGGAGTGTACTGACCATGAAATAAAATGATTTATTTTGAAAAAAAAAAAGAGAAGTGGAGAAAAAAATACAATTTTCTTTCATGCAGTTTGATGATAAGAAAATGAAAATGAAAGAAAATGAATCTTTTAAATTAGTGCTATTTCAACATACTTTTAGGCATGAGAGGAAGTTATTAATGTTATAGGAAATGTTAGAAATTTAAGAACAGTAGGAATAATATAATAAATGTGTTGGAAGAGATATTGAGTTTATAACCAAGGATGAATATTTAAATTTAGGTTTTGTCATTTTCCTGATATATGTTTACAGGTAAGTGGTTTATTATTTTGTTGCTCCAATAGTCCTCCTCAGTAAAGTCAGAATAATCATATTCAATGTATGCATCATACAAAATTGTAATAAAATCAAATCAAATAATCCTTGCAGGAGTACAGTTAGAAACAAATCTACATTAGAGTGCATGACTGCGATGTTATAATTAATACTGATTCTTTTTCTTTTGACATAGTTTTTATGAGTAAGAATAATAATGATTTTATTTTAAAAATTCTAGAGCATAGGATCAAGGGTATATATGTAGTTTTTCCTTAAATATAGATGTATACATAAGTTATTCTGCAGTAGGAGAAGAGAAAGTGAATGAAGTCAATATCTGATCATATATACATATATAGTATTTAATTATGTATATATACATAATATCTAATTATGCATATATATATGTATATATATATATATATATATAATATTTAATTATATATTAGTTGGAATTAGTTCAAATTAAAATCAGGCTAGAGAGTGGCTTACCAATTAAGGCACTTGCCTGCAAAGCAGAATGACTCAGGTTTGATTCCCTAGTACCCACAAAAGGCCAGATGCCAAAATTGGCACAGGCATCTGGAGCTCATTTGCAGCAACTGAAGGCGCTGACACACCCATTACCTCTATCTCTCTTATTGAAAATAAATAAATTTAAAAAATTTTGTAAAAATTTACAAATATGTTATTTTTTAATATATGTTTTATTAGTTTTGTACTTATTCAGTGTGTAAACAGCCATGTTGGTACCATCATTTGCCTCCTCCTTGTCCTCCCCCTCTGAAGGGACCATCCTTGTTGGAGATTGTGGGTCATGAATTGTGGGGTCAAATTGTTTATTTATTTATTTTTTTTAATTTTTGTACTCAGGGAATACAGTCAAGTTGGTACTATTGTTAGTCTTCTCCCTTTCCAATTCTTGCATATGGTTATCCGGCACAATTTGTTGAATATGCTGTCTTTCTTCCAGCCTGTATTTTTAGGGCCTTTGTCGAATATCAAGTAGCTATAATTACTTGACCCAAAGTATGGCCCTAAATTCTATTGGTCTATACTCCCATTTTTATGCCAGTCCCATGTTGTTTATATTACTATGGCTTCGTAGTATAGCTTTAGATCAGGTATGGTGATGCTCCCAGAGGTTTTACTTTTGTATAAGATATGGTTGGATATCCTAGGCCTTTTGCTTTTCCATATGAATTTTGACATCAATTTTTCTATGTCTGTGAAGAATTATGTTGGGATTTTGAAAGGAATTGCATCGAATCAGTAGATTGCCTTTGGAAGGATTGCCATTTTCATAATGTTAATTCTTCCTATCCAGGAGCATGGGAGATCATTCCATTTTCTTAAGTCCTCCTCAATTTCTTTTGAGTGCTTTTATGTTTTCATTGTATAGATCTTTCACTTCCTTGGTTAATGTTATTCCAAGGTATTTGTTGTTGTTGTTGTTGCTATTGAAAATGAGATTATGTCACTTATTTCTTTCTCTGTATCTTTGTCATTTGCATATAGAAGGGCTACTGGTTTTTGTGCATTGATTTGGTATCCTATTAATTTGCTGAAGGAGTTTATCACCTTTAAGAGTTTTGGAATGGAGGCTCTCAGGTCTCTTACATATAGAATCATGTCTTCTGCAAATAGCACTAACTTGACTTCTTCCTTTCCAAATTGTATCCACTTTATTTCTTTCTCCTGTCTTATTGCTTGAGCTAGGACTTCCAGTACTATATTGAAGATCAGAGGTGAGAGTGGACACCCCTGTCTTGTTCCTGCTCTCAATGGGAATTCTTTCAGTCTCTCTCCATTATTATTTGGGATTTAGGAGCTTTGTATATAGCCTTTATTGTGTTAAGATATAAATTGACCATGCTGATTCTCTCCAATCTTTTGATCATGAAGTGATGTTGTATTTTGTCAAAGGCCTTTTCTGCATTTATTGAAATGATAAGGTGGTTTTTGTGTATAGCCTTGTTTATGTGGTGTATTACATTGACAGGTTTCCATATGTTGAACCACCCCTGAATTATTGGGATGAAGCCCTCTTGATCAAGGTGGATAATGGATTTGATGTGTTGTTGAATTCTGTTTATGAGGATTTTGTTCAGGATATTTGCATTTAAGTTCATCAGGGAAATAGGCCTGTAGTTTTCTTTTTTGTGGAATCTCTGCTTGGTTTTGGTATTAGGGTGATAGTAGCTTCATAGAAGGAGTTGGACAGATTTCCTTGATCTCTAATTGTATGGCACAGTTTGAGAAACTTTGGTTTCAGTTCTTCCCTGATGGTTTGATAGAATTCAACTGAGAAGCCTTTTGGTCCTGAACTCTTCTTGTGGGGGAGGGTTTTTTTTTTAATCACCTTTTCAATTTTGATGGGTGTGATCAAATTGTTTAGGAGATTAATCTTCCCTGAGTTTAGCTTTGGTAGATTTTATTTGTCTAGGAATTGATCCATTACCTCTATATTTTCCTTTTTTGTAGAGTAGACGTTTTTGAAGTAAAAGCTGATGTTTCTCCCAATTTCACTTATGTGTGCTGTGATCTCTCCTTTTTCATTTCATATTTTGTTAAGGTGCCTCTTTTTATTTTGCTTGATCAAATTGGTCAGAGGTTTGTCAATCTTGTTATTTTTTCAAAAAAACAACTTTTTTTCTCATCAATATTTGTTACTGTTTTCTTAGTTTCCAATTCATTAATTTCTGCTCTAATCTTAATTGTGTTTTTCCAATTGGAGCTGTTTGGGTTGGATTCTTCTTGCTTTTCCAGTGCCTTTAGGTGGATGGTTAGATTATTGATTTAGAGTTTCCCTGTATTTCTTATGAAGGCATTTAGTGCTATGAATTTTCCCCTGAGGACTACCTTCATTGTATCCCATAAGTTTTGGTATGATGTGTTCTTCATTTCATTCATTTCTAGAAATTTCTCTATTTCATTTTTTATTTTGTCCACTACCCATTTACTGTTTAAAAGTGTGCTGTTTACATTCCAGGAGTCGATGGGGTTTCTGGTAGGTGTTTTGCTATTAATTTCTAGCAACATCGCATGGTGATCTGATATCATACAGGGGTTTATGTCAATCTTCCTATATATATGGAGACAGGCTTTGCAACCCATCATATGATCTATTTTAGAGGAGGTTCTGCGTACTGCTGAGAAGAATGAGTAGTCCATGGATTTGGGGTGGAATGTTCTATAGATGTCCATTAGGTCTAAATGTTCTGTGGTTTTGTTGAGCTCTCTTACTTCCCTGTTGAGTTTCTGTTTGGATGATCTATCTATTACTGATAATGGTGTATTGAAGTACCCAACTATGATAGTGTTGGTGGTTATTCTGTTTTATTGTTGAGTAGGTTTATTATTATTATTATCATTAGTTTTCTATTCTGCAAGTACAGGCAGTTTGGTACTGTTATTAGGCTCATCCGTGACCTACCCACTCCCCATTGGCCCCTCCTTGTTGAGGTATATGGGTCATGCCTTGTGGAGTTAGCACACAGTTATTGGTAGAATAAATGTCTCTGTATATCATGACCCAACATGTGGCTCTGACATTCTTTCCACCACCTCTTCCACAAAATTTCCTTGAGCCATGTTGGGTTCATCATTGGTCTGCTTCAGTGATGAGGTGTTGGGGGCCTCTGGCTACCTGATTTGGTAGGCATTGATTTTTGTCTGTGTTGGTCTCCTTCCCCCTTGTGATGGTATCCGGTTCATCAGGAAAACAGCACCCTTGCTTATTTTACCAATTTTCCTTAGTTCCAGCCGGGGCCCTTTTGGGGTATGATGGAGTGGCTCTCTCCTTAGGATCTGTATCTATCTAATAAAGAGAAGCAGATTCTCCAACGGAGAGCAAGTTAGCACCGACAAAATTGAGATAACACTTACTTTTTTTTTTATACAGAGTTTAACAGGTGTAGGCCTTCTTGTAGCCCATGATTGATGGTAGCTTGATATTGGAGAGAGGGCTTATGTTTGGATATGGTTATGACTTCTTTCTCAGCTCCAGCTATGGGTCTTATACCACTGAGGGGATCAGTTAGCTGAATCAAGAGCAGTTGGTTCCCCACCATGGCTGTGTGCCACTATTGCACTTCTGTGGGCATAACACCAGGTTATTTGCTGCTAACTAGGTTGGACCATGAGTTGCTTGAACAGATATTGATTGTTTCACCTAATCGCCCATGTGCCTTCTGGCACTAGACACGCTAATTGTCTGGGGACTGACTCTCTCCTGCCTTCCAGCCATGCCCTTCCATTTTACGTGTCAGCTGCATATGGTGCCTTCAGCAATAGGGTCCTACCACTGATCTTTGGTGCGTCATCAAGTACTCGGACAGAAATCTGTCATTCTTTGAGGAAACCTTGTAGGATTCTCTGATCAAAAGCTCACTGTGGATGATAGCCCCATGCTGGTACTGGGAATTACAGGTCAGTGCCCATTAATAAAATGAGGAGAACGATAACTGATATACAAGAGTTAGAGAGGGAAGAGAGAGGGAGAGGAAGAGGGAGGGAGGGAAGATGTATAAGATTTAGGTTAGACTTGATCCTACCCTCTCCATTGTCTTGTGATTCAAGGGTTTCCTGTAAGGGCCTGGTGAAGGTTGAGCCATTTGGTCTACCTTTTAAGAAGTAGAATTTTATGGTATCATTGATGTTTGGGTCTAGATTAGTGTCTCCCAACCCTTCGATGCCCTCCCCTCCCACCCCCTCCATCCTAGTGTCTACTCCATGAGATAATTGCTGGGTATGTAAGTTATCTTGGGTAGATTCAAGTTAGCTGATGTAGAAGAGTGAGACTATGTGGAGATTTTTTTTTTTTTTTCTGTGATTGGGTAAGCTCACTGAGAATGATCTGTTCCAGGTTCAACCATTTTTCCTCAAATTTCTTTGTGTCATTTTTTTCTTACTGCTGTGTAGAATTTCATTGTGTAGATATACCACATCTTAGTTATCCATTCTTGTAGTGTTGGACATCTGGTATGATTCCAGCTCTTAGCTATTAGAAATTGGGCTGCTACAAACAAGGTTGAGCAAGTCTCTCTGGCCTGTGGTTTGAAGGTTTTGGGTTGATGCTCAGTAAGGGAATAACTGGATCTTTTTGTATTGCTATAGTCAGCTTTTTCAGGAGTCTCCATATTGCTTTCCAGAGTGGTTGTACCATCCTACATTCCCACCAACAGTGGATGAATGTTCCTGCTTCTCCACATTCTCGCCAGCATTTATTTTCATTTGAATTTTTGATGTTTGCTATCTTTATTGGGGTAAGGTGGAATCTCATAGTTTTAATTTGCATTTCTCTGATGATTAGGGATGATGAATATTTTCTTAAGTGTGTGATTGCCATTTGTATTTCTTCCTCTGTGAACTGCCTGTTCATCCCTTTGCCCCATTTTGTGAGTGGGGTGTTTGAGTTCTTACTGTTTAGATTTGTTGAAGATGCTGTCTTTTTCTCCAGCCAATATTATTCGGGCCTTTGTCGAATATTAAGTAGCTATAGTTGTTTGACCCAGAGTCTGGGTCTTCAAGTCTATTCCATTGGTCTATACTCCTGTTTTTATGCAAGTACCATGCTGTTTTTATTACTATGGCTTGGTAATATAGCTTTAGATCAGGTATGGTGATGCCACCAGAGGTATTTCTTTTGCTGAGGATATGTTTGGTTATGCGAGGCCTTCTGCCTTTCCATATGAAATTTGAGATCATTTTTTCTATCTCCGTGAAGAACACTGTAGGGATTTTAATTGGAATTGCATTAAATCTATATATTGCCTTTGGTAGGATTGTCATCTTCACAATGTTAATTCTGCCTATCCAGGAGCATGGGAGGTCTTTCCATTTTCTCAAGTCCTCCTCAATTTTTTTTGAGTGTTTTTATGTTTTCGTTGTATAGATCTTTCACTTCCTTGGTTAACGTTATTCCAAGGTTTTTTTTTTTTTTTTCCTATTGAATATGGGACTATGTCCCTTATTTCTTTTTCTATATCTTTGTCATTTGCATATAGAAATGCTTCCGATTTTTGTGCATTGATTTTGTATCCTGCTACTTTGCTATAGTAGTTAATCACCTTCAGGGGTTTTGGGGTGGAGTCTCTTGGGTCTCTTACATATGCAATCATGTCATCAGCAAATAGAGCTAAGTTAACTTCTTCCTTTCCAAATGGTATCCCTTTTTATTTCCTTCTCCTCTCTTTTTTTAAAATTATTTATTTATTTATTTGAGAGCGACAGACACAGAGAGAAAGACAGATAGAAGGAGAGACAGAGAATGGGCACGCCAGGGCTTCCAGCCTCTGCAAACGAACTCCAGACGCATGCGCCCCCTTGTGCATCTGGCTAACGTGGGACCTGGGGAACTGAGTCTCGAACTGGGGTCCTTAGGCTTCACAGGCAAGCGCTTAACCGCTAAGCCATCTCTCCAGCCCTCCTTCTCCTCTCTTATTGCTTGAGCTAGGACTTCCAGTACTATATTGAGAAGCAGAGGTGAGAGAGGACCTGTCTTGTTCCTGATCTTAATGGGAATTCTTCCAGTATCTCTCCATTAAGTATTATTTGGGACTTTAGAGCTTTGTATATTGCCTTTATTATGTTAAGATATGTACCAACTATGCCAATTCTCTCCATTGTTTTGATCATGAAGTGATGTTTTATCTTGTCAAAGGCCTTTTCTGCATCTATTGAAATGATCATGCGGTTTTTATATTTAACCTTGTGGTGTAAACCTTGTTTAACCATGTGGTGTATTACATTGACAGATTTCTTTATGTTGAACCACCCTTGTGTTCTTTGGATGAATCCCACTTGGTCAAGTTGGATGATGCTTTTGATGTGTTGTTGGATTTGGTTTGTGAGGGTTTTGTTCAGGATCTTTGCATTTTAGTTCTTTAGGGAAATAGGTCAGTAGTTTTCTTTTCTTGTGGCATCTCTGCCTGGTTTTGGAATTAGGGTGATACTAGTTTCATAAAAGGAGTTGGGTAGCTTTCACTGTTCTTTAATTTTGTGGCATAGTTTAAGGAATATTGGTTTGAGTTCTTCCATGAAGGTTTGATAGAATTCAGCTGAGAAGCCATCTGGTCCTGGACTCTTCTTTTTGGGCAGGTTTTTTTTTTTTTTATTACTTTTTTAATCTCCATGAGTGTGATGGGTTCATTGAGGTGATTAATCTGGTCTGTGTTCAGCTTTGATAGATGGTATGTTTCCTGGAATTTATTCATCTCCTCCACTTTATCCAGTTTTGTTGAGTAGAGGTTTTTGAAATAAGTCCTGATGATTCTCCCAATTTCACTTATGTATGTTGTAATCTCTCCTTTTTCATTTTGAATTTTGTTAATTTGAATTCTCTGCTTTTTGTACTTGATCAAATTGACCAGGGGTTTGTCAGTCTTGTTTATTTTTTTATAGAACCAGGTCTTTGTTCTGTCAATTGTCTTAACTATTTCCTTGGTTTCCAATTCATTAATTTCTGCTCTGATTTTAATTAGTTCCTTCCTTCTGGAGCTCTTTGGGATGGATTTTTCTTGTTTATCCAGTGCCTTGAGGTGGATGGTTAGGTTATTGATTTGGGATCTTTCTTTATTTTTTATGAAGGCATTGAGTGCTATGAATTTTCCCCTGAAAACCGCCTTAATTGTGCCCCATAAGTTTTGGTATGATGTGTTCTCATTGTCATTCAATTCCAGGAATTTTGCAATTTCATTTTTTTTTAATTATTTGAGAGTGACAGACACAGAGAGAAAGACAGAGGGAGAGAGAGAGAATGGGCGCACCAGGGCTTCCAGCCTCTGCAAACGAACTCCAGAGGCGTGCTCCCCCTTGTGCATCTGTCTAACGTGGGACCTGGGGAACCGAGCCTTGAACCAGGGTCCATAGGCTTCACAGGCAAGTGCTTAACTGCTAAGCCATCTCTTTCACCCATGCAATTTCATTTTTTATTTCATCCACTATACATTTATTATTTAAGAGTGTGCTGTTCAGTTTCCACATGCAGTTGGGATTTTTGGTGGGTCTTTTGTTGTCGATTTCTAGCAATATAGCATTGTGATCTGATATCATGCAGGCAATTATGTCAATTTTCCTAAATATGTTGAGGCAGGCTTTGTGAGCCAGTATATGGTCTATTTTAGAGATTGTTCCATGGGCTGCTGAGAAGAATGTGTAGTCTGTGGATTTGGGATGGAAAGTGCTGTAGATGTCTGTTAGGTCTAAGTGCTCTATGGTTTTGTTGAGCTTTCTTAATTCCCTGTTGAGTTTCTGTTTGGATGATCTGTCTATTACTGATAACGGTGTATTGAAGTTCCCAGCTATGATGGTGCTGCTGGTTATTTCTGTTTTATTGTCAAGTAGGTTTTGTTTTATGAACTGTTGTGTCCCTGTGTTTGGTGCATACATATTTATGATTGTAATATCCTCTTGATGGTCATTCCCTTGATAAGTAGGAAGTGGCCTTCTTTGCCTTTTTTATTATTTTTGGTTTGAAGTCTATTTTATCAGATATTAATATAGCTACACCTGCTTGTTTCTTATTCCTATTTGCTTGGAATATTGTCTTCCACCCCTTTACCCTGAGGAGGTGTCTGTCTTTAGTGGTGAGGTGGTTTTCTTGAAGGAAACAGATTAAGGAGTCTAATTTATTGATCCATCCTGTTAGCTTGTGTCTCTTAATGGGTGAATTAAGGCCATTAATATTTAGGGTAATGACCGTGAGATTTGATTTGATCCCTGCCATATTGTTATGGTAAATGTGTGTTGGTGTATTCATGGGCTTTGAAGATTTTTATGCCTACTCTGGGTTTGGTTGTTGTGATCTGCTTCTTGTAGGCATTTGAGTTTGGTTATTTGTTTCTTCTTTGTGGAGAATTTCCTGAAACACTCTGTGTAGGTTTGGTTTTGTGTTCATATAATTGTAAAGTTGTGTTTTGTCTTGGAACGTTTTTCTTTCACCATCTATTGTGAGGGATACTTTGGTCGGGTAGAGTAGTTTGTGTTGGAATCCATAGGTTCTTAGACTTTGGAGAGTTTCACTCCAGGCCCTTCTAGCTTTCAGGGTTTCCATTGAGTTGTCAGAAATAATTGTGATGGGGTTTCCTTTGAAAGTGGTGTGCTGTTTTTCCTTAGCTGATTTTAGGATTTTTCTTTGGTGTCAATGTTTAGAGTCTTAATGATAATATGTCTATGAGAGTTTCTCCTTTGGTCCAGTTGTTTGGAGTTCTGTTGGCTTCTTGCATCTTGGTGGGCCTTTCTTTTAAGAGACTGGGGAAATTTTCTTCAATTATTTTGTTAAGTAATTCTCCCTGCCTTTGGTCTGAAATTCTTCTCCTTCTAGTATTCCAATGATTCTGATATTAGGACATTGAAGGGTATCCCACAATTCCCTCATTTCTGTTCATAGGACCTTTTGAGCTTACTGAATTTTTCAACTCTCGAACTGTTTCTTCCATCTTGCCTTCCAGATCAGAGTTTCTATCCTCCACTTCGCTGACTCTATTCTTTAGAGCCTCTAGAGAGTTTTGGACTTGTCCACTTATGTTTGCATTTTCTACTACTTTTCTATGTGTCATTTCCATTGCTCTGTCAAGCTCCCTTTTCACATCATTTTTGGATTTTCTTGATGATTCTTGGAATTCATCCTTGCATTTCTTTATGTCTTCATTTAGTATGGCCAGCTGATTTTTAAGGTCTCTCCCTCAAACTCTTACCGCTCTTTGAATGCCTCCCAATCTCTTATCAATTTGTTCTAGTTTAGTGATGGTAGCATCCACATGATTATTGTTCCTTTGTTGCTTTCTTGCAAGTTCTACCAGTAGGTTGGTCAGGGTTGTATTGTTCATAGGTTAAATTAGATGTTCTGATCCTAATGACTACTCTATGTTTTATTTAGATGTATTTTTCATTGTAGGACTGGGTGATCTACCTGGATTTTCTTGCATTTGATTTTTCATGTTATTTCTTTTGCCCTGTGTCCTGCCCATGACACTGTATGGGCACATAGGTAGGTGGATCGCACAATTGGAATCTGAAGCAGCCTGGGGCAGTTGCCAAGCAGCCTGGGCTTTGGCTCCCACTTGCCAAATCCACCTATCTACTGCCTGACAGGGGCGACAAAGTTGCCTGAATTCTCAAGCGTTAATGCGCCAAAGCTGCCTGTGCTTGAGCTTGGGGGGGGGGGGGTGTTGAAGTACCAAGCCCTGAAGCAGCCCAAACTCTGACTGCTCTGACTGGGAACACTGGGACCTGGAAACAGTCTGCATTCCCCTGCAACAAGAGAATGGGGGATGGTACTTTGATGGGGCCCGGGAGGGGGTGTGGGACAGTGCACAGGAGAGGTACAAGATGGGGAGCCGTGACAGGACACGGGACAGGGGATGGTGGTGCAGATTTGCAGGGGGTGGAGATGGCACAGGAGCAGGGTTGATTCTTGGGTTTTTTTGTTCAGGGTCTGGACAGAGCCTTCAGGGTCAAGACTATCTTGGGGGTGCGGAGGGGTGGAGCAGAGGAAGTCTGAAGTCCAGTGGTCAGGGGTGATGCAGAGCAGAGGGGTAAGAATTTCCCTGGGGGTGGCACCCAAGGGTTGGATATGATGTAGGGGTGGGGGTGGGGCCAAGTGGAGCAGGTTGAAGAAGACGTGAGGGGCGGGGTGGCAAGGGGAAGCTGTAAGTCCAGGGGGGTGGTTGGGCAGAGTGGAGCTAGTGATTCCAGATTCTATAGTTGCAGTGGGCAGGGTTGCACCACTAGGGTGTGTCGGGTTGTGACAGAGTGGGGAGGGTCAAGACTAAGGTGGGGCAGGGTGCAGTGGAGCAGAGCAGGTTTGAATTTTCAGGGGGTGGGTGTGGGGGCAAACAGAGCTTAGCAGAGCAGGTCTGAAGTAGTGTGCTTGGAGATGGAGCAGAGGGGAGGGGGTTCAAATTTGTATGGCGGCAGGGCTGAGCAGGTCAGATGTGAAGTCCTGGTGAGTTGGGAGGTGGCAAGCAGAGTGGGTGGAAGTCAAGGGGTGGGTGGTGCAGAATGGAGCAAGGCAGGGGCAGGGTGGAGGGGGACAGGAGCTTGGGGTGAGGGGGGTCTGAAGTCACAAGGGGGATGGGGCGACCTGTGACCCCCATGGGGAGAGGAGAGGGGGTGTGGATCCCGGCAATTGCCTGTGCCTGAGGGTGCAGGTGGAACTACTGGCCTAGGACTCCTTGCCTGCAATTACTGCGATTGTAGCAGGAGGCTGGGACTCTGGTTAGGATGGCTCCTTGGGGTATTTGGGGGTTGGCGGGTTACCTGAAAGTGTGGGAATCAGCTGATTCCCTTTTTCACCCCTCTGCACCCTATCACTGGTGATCTATTAGAGATTTCTCTCCCCTAAAAATCCCAGTGACCCTTCGATTCCTGGCTTCTCCTTCCCATGATGTTCACTGGAAGTACAAATCAGTTATTTTTTAAGAGCCCTGAACAAATGTAGAGATCAATTACTTGTATTTTGGATCATTATGAATAACATTTAGCAAATTGTTTTATTTTTAGTTATTTTTCATGATGATGAATATTCATTCCACTATAGATTACATGTCTCATATTATCTATGAAAATATTTTGGAATTTCTCCAATAAATATGATATACAAAAATATTTGATGACCAGTATCAGCAAAATATCATACTAAAGAAATATTTTTCAAGTGAGGATAGTAGAACTTACACAGAGATTATTCTGTCCAGGTGAAGAGAATAAAAAATGCTTGGAGGTGAAGTTGGGGAGACAGCTCAGTCAATAAAATTTTGAAAACATTAGGACCTGAGTTTGAACCCTCAAAACAACATAAAAATTTCAAGTGTATCAGCACATGCTCATAATTCCAGCACTGGGGAAGCAGGTAGATGGGTAACTGAGGTTTGCTGGTGAGCAGTGTAGCCTACTTGGCTAGTTCCAGACCAGTGTATGACCCTGTTTCAAAGAAAAAAAAAATTAAAAGACAGGATTAAAGGAATGATACCAGAGGTTGTCCTCTGGCTTCCACATACACACGTGCACATAGACAAACATGCACACAAAAAGAAATGTTTGGAGGAAGTTTCATTTGTCATAATGAATGGAGTACTTCCAGGATTCTGTGTAGGGGAAAAAAGCCAGTAAATATCCTTCAGTTCTGGACAATGAATGATTGACAATAGCAGTTTTAGGGACTGTGGAGAAAAGAAATAACATTTAACTAAAATTGTTTCCTTAAAGTAATGCAAAGTTTCATTATAAATCCAAGGCATTGCACTAAACATTCAATAGCTGTACAAAATTCTGAAAAGGGTATTCAATATATAAGAAAGATAATTTTATTAGTGAATAACATGACAGTAGCAGACCATCGTTATTTCATTTTTCCCATATTATGTGAAGAAAATAGGTCCATTATAAATATTTATTGAATATATATGTTAGTCAGTTTGTAATTATTATAAAAATGACTGAAATTTATAAGACAGAAGAGTTAATTTTGGTTCATAGTGTCAGAGGTTTCAGTCCATGATTGGTTGACCTTGTGGCCTTTAGGTCTATAGTGAGGTTTTATGTCATGATAAGGATTGCATGATAGAGGAAATTGCTCATCTAATAGAAGCCAGGAAACAAAGGGAGAGGAAAAGGAGAAGCAGATGTCCCAAGATATGTTTCAAGGGCATATCCCATATATTTTGAAGCCATCTATTTAGGCTCCAAATCTTATAAATTATGCTACCTTCCAACAATTCTAAGAACGAATCCACTAACACATGGGCCTTTTGAAACACTTATCCAAGCTGTAGTAATGGCAAAATTAATGCATGAATGAGTACATAACAGGGTTTGAGAATAGAGATATTGATGGGAATAAAGTGGCACATGGGGTTACTCAGGGAGGAAGCATGGGATTTGGGTTCTTATTCCTTCATAGTAATTTTAAAGAAGTCATTAAATTTAGGGCTTTGATTTAGTCATCTTTGGACAAGAGCATACTAGATGATTTTTAAGCAAACTTCTGACTCTAAAACCCTGCTTTATGAACTAGCAAAGTTAATACATAGGAAATGAAATTAGAATTGTATTTTAAGAGCTAAGAGTGGTGGCATATGCCTCTAATCCCAGCACTTGGGAGGCTAAATCAGGTGGGTTGCAGTGAGTTTGAAACTAGCTTGGGCTACATAATTACTGTCAGTTTAACCAAGGCTACAAAGCAAGTCCTTGTCTCTCAAATAAGCAAACAAGAAAAACTTAAAATAAGTGTGTCTTTTAAAAGTATTTTTTGGACTGGAGTGATGGCTTAGCAGTTAAGCATTTGCCTGTGAAGCCTGAGGACCCCGGTTCGAGGCTTGATTCCCCAGGACCCACGTTAGGCAGATACAGAAGGGGGCATACTTGCTTGTAGTTCATTTGCAGTGGTTGGAAGCCCTGGCACACCCATTCACTCTCTCTTTCTTTCTCTCTCTACCTCTCTCTCTCTCTCTCTCTCTCTCTCTCTGTCACTCTCAAATGAATAAATTTAAAAAAATTAAAAAATAAATAAAAGTATTTTTATTGGGCATGCCAGGGTCTTTTGACCATACAAATGAACAACAGATGTATAGGCTGCTTTTTGCATTGCCAACCGGCTTTGTAAGCAACTACCTTTTACCACCACATCATCTTCCCAACTCCAAGAACTGTGTCTTAATAGGTAGAGTAAAAGGAGTGCCTACTTGCAAGAGAAGGCAATCTTAACACTAGTCATAAAATAAGCATGAATATTCAACCCCTTCTGAAGGACAGATTAATGGTTGTTATGTTAATAAAATTAAGGTAGAGCAACAGTAGTAGTAACTTTGAGACTTAGGAAAATGAGATTAATGTAGTCCTAATGGTGATTGACTTGATTTCTACTTGACTTGATTCTGTTAGTAACCTAGATTCTCACTCTGCTCCTTAAACCAGATGAATCAAAACTTGTCATGCACCCTTGGACAGTATAGTTTGAATTGATGACCTTTCTGTGCTGAGCACCTTTCAGGCCTATCTGATAATTTCTTAGGCCAGTAATTCTCAAAAGTATAATCTGATGATGAGAACTTCCATATCTCAAAAGAGGTGGGTTAAAGTATATATTTTCATATCCTGTTCTGACCTGCTGAATCTGAGATGCTAAGGGGTATTAAGAATCTACTTTGAGGGCTGGAGAGATGGCTTAGCGGTTAAGCGCTTGCCTGTGAAGCCTAAGGACCCCGGTTCGAGGCTCGGTTCCCCAGGTCCCACGTTAGCCAGATGCACAAGGGGGCGCACGCGTCTGGAGTTTGTTTGCAGAGGCTGGAAGCCCTGGCGCACCCATTCTCTCTTTCTCCCTCTATCTGTCTTCCTCTCTGTGTCTGTTGCTCTCAAATAAGTAAATAAATAAATAAAATTTTTTTAAAAAAAGAATCTACTTTGAAAATAAGCTAACCAGCTGGACCTTACATCCATAGTCACCTTCATGGGAATGGGATCTACATGATCAGACAGGACTCATTCCTAGAAGGGCCCTGAATTTGGCTTAATATTCTGCTGCTGCTCACTTGAAATTGATATGATTTTCTAATTCTTTATATTTTAATGTTTTTATTTTATTTATTTACTTAAGATAGAGGGGAGTGGCAGATATGTAGAGAGAATGGGTGCACCAGGGTTTCAAGCCACTGCAAACAAATTCCAGATGGATGTGCCACCTTGTGTGTCTGGCTTATTTGGATCCTGGGGAATTCAACCTGGGTCCTTTGGCTTTTCAGGCAAGTGCCTTACCACTAAGCCATCTCTAGCCCTTGATATTAATTTTGGATGAGAAGCACTACATATTAATTTTCTAATAGTCCCCACAAATTGTAAGAAGTACTATTTGGGGAACTGATGCAGAGTTTGAGAGTAACATAGAGCCTCTTTCACCTTTTAGTGGACTTAACTCAGGGGGTGGAGGTGTCATAAAAACCAACAGCCACCAAAACCAGATGCTAAGATAATGGCTCCTGAGTTCATGCTGCACACCAAAAAGGAATTAAGGAATAGAGACGAGAGGTGAGCAAGAGAATGTAGATCTATTAAAGGGATAGTTAAAAGTACTCTAAAGTTGGAGGAAGGGAGAGAGGAGGGGGAAGGAGAGAAAGAGCTAATGAGTGAGTGAGAGAGAAAGAGAGATTGCCAATGAACTGCCTGGTTTACTGGCCCTTAGTGGGAATTGTGGTGGGAACTCATTAGGGACTGAGGTAATCTTTACTAAGATTGGTTATTCCTCACACACATTGTGGACAAAAGCAGTGAAAGGCTACACATGCTGTACATGTGCCCTATGCCCAACAGGAACTTAAGAGTTGCTCGCTTTCTGTCCAGGTCGTCATCCTAATTCTTGAACTCATTCTGAAGGCCATTCACTGACTTTTTTTTTCCCCCTTCTTTTGTTATTGTTCTGCTTGTGACTGTGGCTTGCAATGAAGAGGTTATGGGTGACTGGCTTGTAATTCACCATGGGCCCCGAGATAACTGAACCACTGTCCAAGTTTAACCCTTACCTATTCTTAACTTTCTTGTTTATATGACAAATGTTAAAAAGATAAAAGGCTGCAACTTTTAAAAATTTTAACATAATAGCACAGTGTAGAGAGGCTTATGGAAATTACAGGCTGGATAATGAGATTAGTTAAGAGGCTACTGTAATACATTATTCTTGAACTTATAAGAATTTGACACAGGATAGTAGTAGGAACAAGAAGGATGTGATAAGCATCAAAACATAAACAAGAGGGCTGGAGAGATGGCTTAGCGATTAAGCGCTTGCCTGTGAAGCCTAAGGACCCCGGTTTGAGGCTCGGTTCCCCAGGTCCCACGTTAGCCAGATGCACAAGGGGGCGCACGCGTCTGGAATTCGTTTGCAGAGGCTGGAAGCCCTGGCGCGCCCATTTTCTCTCTCTCCCTCTATCTGTCTTTCTCTCTGTGTCTGTTGCTCTCAAATAAATTTAAAAAATTAAAAAAAAAACATAAACAAGAGAATTCCTGAAGCTTTTTTAGTAACTGGTTAGTTGTTAGTCCCTTAAAGTTTTTAAACTTTGGGACTGGATGAAAGAAGTAAGCATGTGTTGAGGGGCATTTGGTTTTGGTAGGAAAATATATATTCCATTTTTGTGATTATGGTAGACAATCTGGGTGAAAGAAACTCAACTGAAAATTGAAAACTAGAGTTGAGTGCTTGATGGAGAGATTAAAGATTTGAGAGCCTTCACAAAACAGTAACACTTAAACCATGACAGTAGGTGAATTAGTTGGAAAAGATCTAGACAAAATAAAGATGAAAAAATGAAGATAAACTAAGGCTGCTTTGTTGTCTCTGTAGTTAGGAGGAAAAATCAAGGAGAAAGAAACGAGTGGATAAAGCAAGTTTAGGAATCTCTAATTTGTTCCCCTTTGGTTGTGGGAAGCACTTGATCACCACTGGTTCTTAACTTTTTCATGACTCTGACTCAGTCATACTGCCCAGGTTTCTCTGGTCATCTTTAGTGCTGAATAGCCATATTAGTTCTCAATACCTGTCATGATGCAGCTTGTCTTCACAGACTGTTCAATGAAGCAGCAAACTCTGCTAACAGGAAGTATTTTGCTCCCTAAACATAAAGAAAAAAAAATGCAGGTATGTGGGATGTGTTAGTTAGTTTTCTCTTTGTTATGACCAAATCTCTGAGAAAAAGTAAGTTTAAGAGAAGAAGGGTTTATTTTGGCTCCTGGTTTGAGGGTACAATCCATCAAGGCAGAGAAAGTGTGGCATGTGGAGTTATTCTCTTCTGTGTAGTAGAAGTATGAGGCTGCTTGGTCAGATCAAGGTAGATCAGGAGGCAGAGAGCTGTGTACTGCTGTTCATCTGGCTTTCTGGCTTTCTTCTTTTATCTGTCTTGGAACTATAACCTATATGATGGTGCCACTCCCCTCAAGGTGAGCCTTCCTCAATTAATCCTTTCTGGGAGTACTCTCATAGATACAGCTATAGATGGTTTTCCTAAGTGATTATAAACCCAGTCAACTTGACAAAGATAATTAACTATAACATGGGGGTTACTGAAAAATGAAGTGTAATGTTGACTGGGCCTTAGTCATGCTTTGAATATGTTTTAATATAGCTCAAGTTTAATAGTTATATTTTAAAATACATTATTTATTTCTAAGGAGAGAGAGAAATGAAGAGAAAGAGAATGAATGGGTACTCTAGGGCCTCCTGCTGCCAGATGCATGCATCACTTTGTGCAACTGGATTTATGTGGGTGCTGGGGAATTGAACCTGGGTCGTTAGGCTTTGCAGAGAAGCACCATCACCACTGAACTATCTTTCCAACCCCCAGGTATATTTTTGTTCAGAAGACATATAACACATATTTTCTAATGAATTATGAGTGAGCTTTCCATAGGAAAATTGGTTTGAAATTTCTATCTAACATTTATTAGTTGCACTTCACACAATCTCTTGCTTCATTTGCTGAGGTAAGTTTTTTATTATTATTTTTTTAAATAATGGATAACTGATCCTGTTGACATTTTTGTTTTTTTAAATATTCCTTTATTTATTTGAGAGCGACAGACAGAGAGAGAAAGAGGCAGAGAGAAAGAGACAGAGACAGAGACAGAGAGAGAGAGAGAGAGAGAGAGAGAGAGAGAGAGAGAGAGAATGGGCACTCCAGGGCCTCTAGCCACTGCAAACAAACTCCAGATGCGTGTGCCCCCTTGTGCATCTGGCTAAAGTGGGTCCTGGGGAATCGAGCCTCGAACCGGGGTCCTTAAGCTTCACAGGCAAGTGCTCAACCACTAAGCCATCTCTCTAGCCTCTGTTGACATTTTTGTATGTTAGTTAGGAACCACTAGTCATGACAAAAAGTCACATTCAAAAATAAAATAATATGTTTCCATTTATAATTTGAGCTACGTCTGCTGCATAGAGAAGCAAGTAAATTATATGAAACCTTTTCTGTGATGAGAACAGACCAAGTGCTTTAATAATACTTTGCAAATCTCAAAAAGAGCTACTGACAATAATACATCAGCTTTGGAAGCTGTATGAAGGAAAAAAAAAATTCATGCCTGCCAAGTCAATGACAGTCTTTTATCCCAAAGCTAAAATTAACAAAGACCAACCAACTCTCTAACATGTCCAAAAGAAGAAAGCTACAATGTGTGTTTTAATTAATGCTTAGTTTATGTTATTAGCACAACAGATGATGATGCATCAATTACCTTTGGAAATAAAGAAAACTCCTTTCTTCATTAGCTTCTTTAGAAAAATGTCCTTAACATTTCAACTCTTTGTGAAATCTGACTTTCAGTGTAAGAAAATTCAGTGTGATGAAATATAAGAAAATGATTCTTTGTCTAGAACAACAACAAAAAACCCTCTGGGAATTTAGAACAACTTTGAAAATGCTATTGGGCACTATGCAAGAAAAGGTCTCAATTATTTTAAAGTCAGGGATGCAAATGTATTGTTAAGTTGTAAGCAAAACTGTCAGCAGTCTCTTGAGGCTTCAACACAATGGGCATCCACTTGAATTAATATTTTAATTTGCCTTGTGCTCATTAGTGGACATATGGCAGGCTTCCGTCTTGGCTGAGAAATACTCTGATTTTTAATTTTAGTAAAATCCTTAGCAGTCATCTCATGCTGTATTTGATGGGAGGCTAATTTCCAAAACTCTGTTAACAAGGTCTCCTCAATGAGTATGAGGTTTTAAAATAAAATTTGCATATCTACCATGCAGTGATTCAATATTCAGTCTCATTGCTTCTTTGTAATTGTAAAACACGAAGCGGATTTAGTAAAAGCATTTGGTTCTACACCTTTCCTGTCTCTCCACTGATAGATATGTTTGGATAGATCTGTTATTATGCTAATTTCCTCGTGTTATCTTTGGTTGCCTGGGATCATGGAACAAGAGAATGTACAAATTTTGGAAAATAATGAAATGATTCTCAGCAAGGCAATCACAGGAACACATTCAGCTGTGAAATTCATCTTGAATTATACAAATACTTTTATGTTTGTCCAGCATCAGAAACACTCAAAGGAGGGTGAATGAAAGACACCTCCTTCTTATTAATATATATTTTTTTCTACTTGGGTAACACCACCTTATCCATATATTTAAAGGTTATAATTGAAACTTCAAGATAGCAACATAAGAAAGAACTATCGAAACATTATACAAGGAGAGCATACTGATGGCGAGAATCTAGAAGAAAGAAGATTTTTTCAATTTCTCTGAGGAAGATGGATTATGATTTAGATGGGAACTTTGACTGTGGAAATATAGGCCAATGGTAGATGTAGGAAATTGATAAAAGTAATATGTATGCTTCAAAAATGATTGAGCATTTGAAAAATCATTACTATGTTGAAAAAGTTACTGGGCAATGTATGAGAAAAAGCCTCAATTAGTCAGTACCAGTAGTACTGCTAAGAGATATTAGAAATTTGAGGGTCCTGTGTAAACATGCTGACCAGTGGCCAAGCATTTATTTCAAGGGAGAGAAATGAAGTGAAAAGTAGGTATGGGTAATAAGAATGAAAAGAATAAAAATTATTGAAGAAAGTAGATGCAGATTTTATGGGCTCAAGTAAAACTAAAACAATGAAAATCAAACTTCAGTTGGTGGGAGGGGATGGTGGGAGACTGGGTCAACATTACTTTTAAAACATTTTGAGTAATAATGGAAAATGCTAATAAAAATTTTAAAAAAATAAAGAGGACATGTGGCACTTGTAAAAAAAAAATTTTTTTTGAGAAGCTTGAGGGAAGATTGGAATACTGAGAAGAAAACATTGCTGGAAGAAGACTCTGGGTGTGCCTGCTTTGGATTCCTTACAGTGCCATCTGCTGTCCACAGAGCTTCATGCTGTGGTAGCTGTTGCTTTGATTACTATGTTTTATTGATATGTAGTGAGTGAAATAAAATAACAGAGTGCATTCATTCACCAGCAACTAGGATGAAAGTGTATTATTATTATAAAAGGCTTGAAGGTACTCAGAAGTCCCCGGCCACTTATGTAGTTAATTCAAGCAACATGAGTCTCGTTTTGCTAACCCATCACTCTCTCTGACAAAAAATCATTGGAATGAAAGTCTTTCTTTCCAGGCAATGAAAATGAACAGGGCAGTTTTTGTAATGGCTCTAGTAATAGCAGTGGACTGCAGAACTGAAGCAGTCATTCTTAATGCTAACAAGAAGCTCAATTAATGAAGCTAATGGGTTTCATATTGATAGAAATTTCTTAAATCATCTCTTTATTTTCCATTGTCACAAATGCTATTGCTGTACAGGAATACATTTCAGAATGTCAAGCCTTTTAGGTATTGTTTTTGTGACTTTGAGGAAAGAACTTATGTAGCCCAGGCTAACCTCAAACTTTCCATGTAACCATGTAGTCCATTCTGGCCTTGAAGTGCTGATTCTTCTGCCTCTACTTCCCAAGTGTTGGACATCATTTGTGTGGCATGACACCTGGCTTTTATTCCTTTGGGGAATGAGTATATGAGCTAATTTTAAATAAATAGCTTGTTGGGAAATAATTTTTTGTAGATTTCTTGTGGTTTCTGTAAAAAAAAAAAAAAAACATGTTTACTTCCTGGGATAAAGGTCTGTATACAATAATAAAAAATAAAACTTTGCTTTCCCTTTCCCTGAAATGTCTGTACTGCTTCCCCACCATGAAAGCTTGTGCTGTTGCCATTGGTCCAGTTGGTTGCTGTGACTCAAGACTGTGGACATGGGCTCAATCTAAGTTCACAGGTTGCGACTTAGGTGTGAAGAAGCCTAAAGCTTTGTCTCCATACAACTTTGCTTAACCCTGGAGACAGATTTAGATGTTAAAAGCTAGAGACAGCTGAAGTATATCTTCTTCTCAGAAAAATATATTTACATTCTGGAAAATTAGAATGAGAATGTGGGATAATTTCTTTTTCTTCCCCCCAAACAGCATAAAATAATGCTCTGACCCCATCTCCTTTATAAAGGATGTTGATTCATATCTTTCTCACCTACTTTAATGGAAAAACAAAAGTAGTTCCCTATCATTTATCCACAAAATGTTCATTACTGGAATAAGAACTTTGACAGGGCTTTCAGGATATCATCCCAGAGGTGAAGTTGGGGGAAACTTCAAGGGAACATCCTTATTTTTTACTGTAAGGTGGTTAGTACTTCTTTTTTCTAATCCAGAACATATCATGTGAAGTAAGGACACCACTGTGACATATTTTTGAAACTTTGTAGATCTTATATGAAGAACAGCTTCAATATTATTTTATCCTATGTAATTGTGTGGTTTGTCTTTGCTGGTATGGAGATGGAAATTTGTGGAATTTCCCATTTCCCATAGAAATACAGTTTTCAAGGCTTATAATGAAGCTTATATTATTTTATCCACAAAGTTAAAGTGAGAGATGTAAATGTCAACTGGATAATCATGCTGGAAGACTTATCCAGAAATTCCAGAGCCCAGTTTTTCTTCCCTAGATAAAGAGGGTAGCAGTTTTTTCTTTAAGCCCTTCAGCTAACTTCATATTCACATACTGAAGCTTGGTGTCTCACAGCTGTCTAAAATATT
Organism: Jaculus jaculus; assembly: GCF_020740685.1. Lineage (NCBI taxonomy): Eukaryota > Metazoa > Chordata > Mammalia > Rodentia > Dipodidae > Jaculus > Jaculus jaculus. The sequence goes on along the minus strand of NC_059125.1, from coordinate 88,502,006 downwards.
TTGACTGCTACAGGAGTGTGCTGCCAGTTTACATGCACTGTTTATGGGTTGTTTTTGAAGATTTATTTTTATTTATTTATTAGAGACAGAGAAAGAGGGAGAGAGACACATAGAGTGTGAGTACGAATGGGCATACCAAGGCCTCTAGCAACTGCAAAGGAACTCCAGATTCTGATGCACATCCTTCTGCATCTGGCTAACGTGATGCTGGAGAATTGAATTTGAGTCCTTTGGCTGGGCATGCATGCAACTTAACCACTAAGTCATCTCTCCAGCCCCCATTTCTAGGTTTAAATTTTTTATAAACTGCTCAGTAATTAACACATTAAATACTTGTGAGAGAGACATGAGGTAAGTGTTGATTCCCATTTTCTTGATGAAGAAGTTGAGGCTAAGAGAGGTGATGAGTCTTACCAGAGTGATAAAGCTTGAGAGCTGGCTGGGTCTGAATCCAAGGTTTCAGAATCCAGTTCCATATCCCTGTCAATTATATTTTCAATTTATGAAATGTTTTTGAAATATTTATACATGTAAGGTTAAGAATGTTAAGGGTCTTAAGGTTGTGATGAAAATGAATGGCTTTGAAAATGTTAAAATATTCTTCTGTCACCCTGAGAAAGAATACTTTCAGAATAGGCATTCTATAAAATTCCATACTAAACCCAATTAGCATCTAGCATTGATTGGAACCAGAGAAAAGTGACTTGAGATTTTGAGATATTCCATTTTGCTAGATTGATCATTTTCAAGAGGAAAAAAAATTGACTTTCTCATAAGAAGTTATTTTCAGTGAAACAGAAAATTACAAGTTTATGACTTCAATGAAAATTTTACACTTTACATTGCTTATAGGTCTTATTCAGCAGTTTCCATAGCACTGAATTATACAGGATTGTTAGAATTCACAGTGAATTACTTGTGGCCTACCCATCATCTGTTCCCCATTCCTTGTTTCTGACAGAGCCAAATTTTAAGTGTTCATTTGTGGTACATGTAATAATAATGGACTTAGTAGATGAAACAACTCCATCCTGCTGGGTGTGTGACTTATGTCTGACTCACAGCACTGAGAAAACTGTGATAAGTTATATTACAAATTGAAGATTAACTTATCTTAAATTAAAAAAATTAATTAAATAAAAGATAACTCCATCCTCCCATCCAATAATCAGTTGAGGGTCTAATTATGACCAGTTAGATGAAATAACTTGTAGTGAAAGTTCTTCCTCACTGTTAGAAGTCATGGAAATTAGAGACCTCTTTTATTAAATATTGTGGTGGTACATAAACATAATGCTCAAACCTCCCACTGAGGTGAATATGAGGATCTCAGCTGTCACTTCTCTGTGTCAACCACTGCATTTGTAGCAAGAACAATTACTGAGCACAGTCCAGTGCCCTAGCACAGACCCATTCCTGTGGGATGTAGGCCTTCTCCACTGAGCAATATTGACTTCAGATCTCCACCATTCTGATACTAACTTTGATCAAGCTTCCCTGCTGTCTGCCATTTTCCCTTTCCAATCTTGTTCCTTCTACTTTTCCTTTTATAGATACTGTAGTTTGGACGTGTCCTCTACAAAATTTCAAACATTTGAATTTAATGCTTAATGTATTAAAGGTGTGGCATTAAAGGGTCTGTAGGTCATGAGGGATCTTCAATCAAGGTTGTGATCAAGACACTTATAATAGAGGTTACATGCTGTATTTCACTTGCATGGTCTTTTGCCATATGGGGATACAGTAGTCTTCTCTCTCAGAGATTGTAGCCCTCCCAGCCCACTGAACCTACTGTGTCTCAGCCTCCCAAACCATAAAAAATTAAATATTATTTTTAAACTCCTTAGTTTATAATATTTTAGTATGACAGCATAAAATATACTAAGACAAAGATAGGTACCAAATGTGTGTTGTAGCCTCTGCCTTCCTTTCTTCCAATAAATCTCTTGCATGTAAGATTGTGTCCCAGTTTTTTTTTTTTCTTTTCAGTGTAATTGCAGACATGAATGAGTATCAGGAAATCCAAATTGAGTTTGGAAAACTTCCTAAAACGCAAAGGAATAACTTACAGAGTCAAGCTGATTTGTTGGGCAGCAATGAGAAACTGATAGGATCTTGGGGGTGTCGGTGCCATGGAATGCTCAGACCATTCTAAAGATCATAAACTGAGTGGCCATAGTCCTTAAGGCTGAGAAACCCAAGATCAAAATTCTGGATAAATTCATTTCTGACAGTATGTATGAAATATAATATATATATATATATATATATATATATATATATATGTGTGTGTGTGTGTGTGTGTGTGTGTGTGTGTGTGTGTGTGTGTGTTTATGTTTATATTCAGTATTGCCCAGTAGAGAAGTTCTACATCCCACAAGAATGGACCCATGCCAGTTTATTTTTTGGTTCACAGGCAGCATCTTCTTCCCATGTTCTCAAATCATGGAAAGGGCTACCTTCATAGGGCTTCTTTATAAAGTTGCCAATCCCATTCATGAGGGCTTTCTTTTTATGATCTAAGTAATTCCTATGGTGCTGTCTCCTAATATCATCAAAAGTGAGATTAGGATTTCAGCATGTGGATTTTGGGGCAACATGAATATTTAGTCCATTAGGATGAGAAAGAGGCAAAATTAATTACACAGAACTTGACTTATTTCTAAACTACTATGTGAATATATTAATTTCCTTCAATGTGAGTTAGATGTGAGTTTTGATATTTATAGCTCAAATAATCCTAATTCCTATAACTGATTGCATAATAGTGAAGATGGATAGTGTGTACAATAGCTTGTGAACATATTAATTGCGGAAGTTTAGTATGTTGGTAAAACAAAGGACTATAGTGCAAACTGCTTAGTTTCATACCCCCTCCACTACTTTTTATATCTCTTGTTTGCAGAAGGTAATTTAACTTTTGGGTTCCTCAACTTTTAATTGAAACTAATAATATCTTCATAGGTTCATTATAACAATGAAATGAATTATGTAGAAAATACTTTCATCAGAGGCAAGCATATAAAAGTATTATATACATGTTTATTACTCTAGTAACTGCTCAATTAGTGTTAATGGTAGTTGTTATATTTGAATCATCATTGCTATTATTCTGAATGCAGATGACTAAAGTTGATGTGAAAATTATATCTGACAGAATAATTAGGATTGTGGTCTTGTCACAAAAATAATATCACAATGGTTATTGTATACCTAAAACAGTCTTAGTGGCTGGTACAGTATTTTCATGAACAAAATCACAAGTCTGAAGATTTTAGTAATAAAGTCATTTTATTGAAATTATAGATCTTTCTACTACATCAAATCAGGAGATAGTCTCAAAAGTTCTAGTAATCTTTCATTAGGACTAGATGATTTTTGTCTAGTAACATCAAATCCATATGAATCACCTTTCTATTCCAGGTCTGTTTGTTCCATATTTTCTTATTATATACACCTATTTTACTTTTTAAATTATTATTTATTTTTATTGAGAATTTTCATACATGAATATGCTGTAATTTTATCATAATTCTCTCCCATTACCTTTTACCCACCTAATCCTCCCTCATTCCAATGAATCGCCTCCCCTTTCTAAGTAGTCCTTTTTGATGAGGCATTCTTTTTGTGCTCCTCCATCCTCTATATCACAGCATTGATGGGGTCAATATTGTGCATGTCTTGTGAAGATAACAGCATCCACTGTGAAGTTATGAATGCGCTTCTCAGTTCATATCTAGAGGATGGTTCTCCAAAGCACTCCTCCCCACCATTTAATCTTAACATTATATCTGCCCCCTTTTGCAAGATGTTCCCTGAGTCATAGAAGGTGTGATAGAGAGCTCTCATTTAGTACTGAATTCTCAATAGCCTCTTGTTCTCAGCACTTTGATGAGTTTTGAGTCTCCTTGGTATCCACATTCATCAACTTCTCAGATAAGCTGTGAGAAGTGCACTAATAGTCTGAACCACCTCCTCCACAACGTTCCCAGTACCTGCTGGGTGTGATGGAGATGCCTCATCCCATACTGAGCTAACACCTCTCAGTACCTGGATGAGTCTTGGATCACACCAGTAGTCACCACCATTGGTATCCATGTGGTGCTACTAGGAACCACATTTCATATTTCCCATTTGAATCATACAAGTATATTAATGCAATTGTCTTTCCTTTTCATTGAAGAAATACTGTTCAGCAGGAGTGATGGAAAACCATGTAGCTAGTTTTTATTTAGCTTGAGAAGGACTGGATATTTCTAGAACTGTTGGTAGAACTCAGCAAAAATTATTGATAATTTATTTAAATCAAGTTTTGTTATTTGTGGGTAGTTTCATTGGCTATTCTTTATGATATTACTGAATTATGGATTTTTTAGTTGATTTTCACCACTAGCCAATGCAAGTATATACAAGTACCATGTAGAGTAAAAGCTGTCCACTCTCTGATTGTGACTGAAATTTATAATTAAAAACTAGATAAAATCGTATGTCCATATGAAGATATTTCAATGAGTTACTAGATAGTCTATGGGTTTTTACCTTCTTTTTTGTACTTTTTCATTAGTTACTGGCAAATTGCTATAAATGGTGCAAAGATAAAGACTTAGGACTTAAAAATGTCTCTGTGACTTAAAATCATATATATATATATATATATATATATATATATATATATATATATATATATATATTCAAGCGATAGCCAACAGTAAAGAAATATTATTATATTGATATTTATCTATATTTATACTAATTAGTAAAAGGATATTAAACCAAGAAATTATCTGACACACACACACACACACACACACACACACACACACACACACACACACATATATATATATATATATATATATATATATATATATATATATATATGTATGTATGTAAAGTCTGTGTACTTTGCTAAGAGGAAAATAAGCCCTTAATCACAAGGTTTTTTTTGTTTGTTTGTTTGTTTACTTTATCTTCAGAGTTTCAAACTTAAAGAAGTATAATAAACTCCCACTATTCTGTATACATATTTACGAATTCTTAGCAGTTTGCCACATATCCAATCCTTTATTCTGGGGAAATAGATAGAATACTATTACTTTTTTGTCAATCACCCCAATAATGTTCTTTTAAAGAATTCAGAATTTTATATTGCATTCAGTTATCAGCTAACTTTAACTTTTTTTTGTCAAGGTAGGGTCTCTCTCTAGCTCAGGCTGACCTGGAATTTACTATGTAGTCTCAGGCTGGCTTCAAACTCACAGTTATCCTCCAACCTCAGCCTCCTAAGTGTTGGATCAAAGGCATGTGCCACCATGCCCAGATTAGCCTTTTTGACTTAGGCCATTGCATCACTGTATCTTTATCTTTTATTATATTGATCAGTCTTAAGAACATAGGCCATGCATTTTTAAATGTATTTATTTATTTGTTTATTTCAAAGAGAGATTGAGAGAGAGAGAGAGAGAGAAAGAGAATGAGAATTGGTGCACTATGGCCCCTTGCCAGTGTAAAGGATATTCAGATTAATAAGTGCTACTTTGTGCATCTTGCTTTTTGTACATACTGGGAAATCAAACTCAGGTGCTCAGGCTTTTTAAGCAAGGGTCATCTTCTCAGCCCTGAGGCCATGTATTTTGTATAATATCCCTCACTTTGTATTTGTTTTATGTTTCTTCATTATCATATCATATTCAAATCATACATTTTTGGCAAAGCTAACAGAAACATAGATGAGATGTGTTCTTGAAAGTGTCTTAACACCAGTGATGTTAAATTCGATCATTTTGTTATGATCGTATATATGCGCCAGTTTTTACCACTAGAAAGTTACAGTTTTTCTCTGTAATTAATGCACAAGTTGTGCAACAATGCTTCATTACTGATAGGGTATATTGTGCCTCATATATCAGCAACTTTATTGCCTGTTAGTGAATGTTACACTACATTATTACAATTATGGAGTTCTTAACTCTACCAATTTACCATAATTTTTATGCAAATAGCATTCAAAATGGTGATTTCTTAACTCTACCATGCTTACCATCACATTTTTATACAAGTAGCACTCTAGTCAACTCAACTATATGATATAGTGGTTTATGAGAAGTAATAATATATAAGTTCAAAAGGAGAATATTCAGAAAAGAAGGTGCACTTAAATCAGAGATGGCACGGTATATTGGAAGAGAGGAAAATATATATTGATAAAAGCCTAAGAACTCAAATGTTAAAGTCATATACTTTTGCACAGTAGATACTCCATCATTGTCACATGACTGTTAAAACATACTTCAGGGCTGGAGAGGTGGCTTAGTGATTTGAGGGCTTGCCTGTGAATCCTAAGGACCCATGATCCCCTCTCCAGATCTCATGTAAGCCAGATACACAAAGGTGAGGCAAGAACAAGGTCACATGTGCAGATTAGGTGGCATAAGCGTTTGAGTTCGAATTCAGTGGCTAAAGCCCTGGCACATTCTCTGTGTCTCTCTATCTCTCGCTTTCAAAAAAAAAAAAAAAAAAACTAATGCAGCTGCAAATGATTGGCTGACAAAACCATTCCAGACTCAATTTCCAACCTTTAACTTATAAAATGTTTATTCCACAGTTACTATAGTTCTGATTTTATGTGCAGAATTTCTCCCAATGTTTAGATTTGGAGTGCTTACATAACGTATTGACTTAGTTTATTACAAAGATTATATTTTCTGAAATTCATTGTGAGCTCCAGGCTCTGAATCCCATGAGTAAGTGCAGATGCTCCCCAACTGACTGTAAGGTTATGTTGCAATAAACCTGTCATAAGGTGAAAATATAGTAAATTTAAATGCATTTAATACACCTAACCCACCAAACCTCAACATTTTTCCAACAGTACACTGTAGAGTATTGGTTGTTCCTCTGTGTGATTGGGTGGTCTACTGGGACCTGTGACTCTCTGTCACACTCAGCATCATGAGGATCATACCCAGTATCTCTAAGCCTTGGAAAAATCAACACTGAAGACTCCCAAGAATAGTTTCTATGAATAAATATTGCTTTTGCATCATTGGAAAGTTGAAAAATCATTGTCAACCCATTACAACGGGGGCACTGTTTGTAAGACTTATCTCTGGAATTGGGATACCAGTCTACAGACTAAGTATCTTGCACCTACCTCCTTGCTTCTCTACAACTTGCCACAGAAGAGGTCACATAAATGTAAACATATTAATAGCCTCTAAGATCAAGTTCTCATCATTTATCTTGACATGTATGAGAAGAAATTAAGAATAAGTTATTAACCATATATTAATGTTTGATCGCATATTTGCCATGGAAAATGGTGGCATCATTGAAAAAGTGTGAATGCACAAGTGCATGCACAGCATCATTCATTTAATAAAAAAGGAAATGTGGGCTAGAGAGATGAATTAGCAGTTAAAACACTACTATCGGATCTAGTAAACAAGTAATTGCTCCTTGGAGAAATTAAGGTGGAAACACAAAAGCAAGGAATTACTTGGATACCATCAAATCTACTTTTCACATCTACACTAACTACATGAGTTATATGGGAAGAGAATTCTCCTTAAAAAGATCACAAACTTCAACAGTCCTATACAGAAATGCTTCCAAACCCTACACAGAATTTTTTTAAATTATGCCTTCAATTTTGGAATACTTTACTCTCCAATAGAGCATAAAGCTCATCAGAAAATAATTTTAATGGGAGGAGGAAGGAAAAAGTAAGTGTACAATCACAAAGAGTTTAGTATTTAAAAGCAAGGGCCTGGTGACAGAGGAATGCTCAGCATTGATGCATCTCTGTCACACCTTCCATAGCTCAGGGTCCATTGCAAAAGAGGTGGCAGGAAGAATGTAAGAGCCAAGGAAGGGTAGGACTCCTTACAACGTGCTCCTCCAGATACAAAATGGCCTGGATATCCATGACCTCGCAGTGCCTGACACTGCCTACACAAGACCATCATAATAAAAGACCATCAAAATAAGAGATGCGCGCTGGTGCATGCCTCCCATCACAGCAGTCAGTAGGCTCAAAAAGATATCAGGGTCCCAAATGCCAGACCAGCTATGGATACACACAAAGACCTTGTTTCAAAAACAACAGGAGGGAGCTGAAGAAATGGCTTAGTGGTTGAAGCACTTGCTTACAAATCTAAGGACCCAGGTTCTATACCCAATACCCATGTAAGCCAGATGCACAAGGTGCCTGGAGATGCACATGTGCCTGGAGTTCATGTGCACTGGCTAGAGGCACTGGTGTGCCCATTCTTTTTCTTTCAAATAAATAAATATTTTTTAAAACTTAATTAAAATAAACAAATCAATAAAAACAGGAAGAAAAAAAAAAAACACTTTCCTGCAAAAGCCAGAAGACCCAGCTTTGATTTCACAGTTCCCATGTCCAGATGCACAAAGGTGGTACAGGTTTCTGGAGTTTGTTTGCAGTGACTAGAGGCCCCTGCATGCCCATTCTCTCTCTGTCTCTCTCTCTTTCTGTGTGTGTGTGTGTGTGTGTGTGTGTGTGTGTGTATGTATGTGTACATATATATGTGTGTGTGTGTGCGTGTGTCTCAAATAAATAAAATATTTTTTTAAAAACAGGGAAATAGGGAATATACATATACTAAAAAAAGTATGTATACATTTGACAGTATAATGAATACTTTTCATTATTTCAATAGTTTAAATATTAATCAAATAAATTAATTCACTTAGTTAATTATATATGTTTTATTTTTTATTTTTGGAGTATGAGCATGTGTGTTCGTGTATCTAGAAGCCAGAGGACAACTTTGGGTGTTGTTCCCCAGGAATGCCATCCACTTTTTCCAAGACAGGTTCTCTTGTTGGCCTGCACTTCATCAATTAGGCTAGACTGACTAGCCAATGCTCCATCTGTTCCACCTCCCCAATGCTGGGATTACAGATGTTTATCACCATTCTTGGCTTTAATTACGTTGGTTCTGGGAATCAAACTGAGGTTCTCATGCTTGTAAAGCAAGCACTTTATTGACTGAACCATCTCACCAGCTTAGTTTCTAATTGCTAAAATTTACAAGTAAGATTGGAAAGAACTGTTTCTAAGGAAATATTCACAAAAGAGGGATTTTAATGAAAAGGCATGGAAAATTTTAAAAATATATTGGTTTACCATGCCAACGTATCTCTCCAAAAGATGCTATCATTTATATTGCCAGCAGTTATTGTACATTCACCATATAGAATGTAAGTGTAACTTTATATTAGTAATTTAATAATCAAAATATTCAATTTCAATCATAAGGGAATTGTTTTCAAATATTTTGTATTTAAATATCTTTTATTTTCTTATTTAAATGTTTCTTTAGTTTTGAACTTTTTTTCCTTAATTGTATATACGTTTCCTACATAGTACTACATCTTTGTATATCTATGCATTTGCCTTTATATCTGTAGGTAGAATACTGAATGATGGTTCTTGGGCACATCAACATCAAATAAGATCAATATTAAATATTCTAAATGTTTTGTTGCTCTTGTTTTAAACAAAATTTTTCATCCCATCATGTTTTCTATTCAAGATGTGTATGTATATTATATCTAAAAATACTCTGATATTCATTTTAATACTTTAATCCAGTGAATTCTGATGAATTTTGTCATCAATCATATTATCTTTGAATAATAGTTAACTTGCTTCTTTTAAATTTTTTTTTGTTTATTTTTATTTATTTATTTGAGAGTGACAGAGAGAGAAAGAGGCAGATAGAGAGAGAGAGAATGGGCACAACAGGGCTTCCAGCCACTGAAAATGAACTCCAAACGCGTGCGCCCCCTTGTGCATCTGGCTAATGTGGGCCCTGGAGAGTTGAGCCTCGATTGGGGTCCTTAGGCTTCACAGGCAAGCACTTAACCACTAAGCCATCTCTCCAGCCCAACTTGCTTCTTTTTCTAAAATTTATTTTCCATTCTCTCATTCTTTACTTGACTAGTACTCTCAGAACAAGATTAATTCATAGAAATACTAATGGGTAACCAGTTCATTTCTATCTTTAAATAGGTTGAAATTTAAATTTTTGGTTTAATGTTTAACTTTTAAGATAAATTGTAGGTATATTAAAATATTACTTATAAGCCCAGGGCATATGTCTTTCCTACAAAAAAAAAGCCTCAAATTATTGGAAGTAATTTTTTTTTCAAAGGATCTAAATGAGTCACACTCAGATTTGGAATGTTTAGATAAATGTGGAAAATTTGTTTGTAAAGGAGTCAAACCTGGGCTGGAGAGATGGCTTAGTGGCTAAGCGCCTGCCTATGAAGCCTAAGGACCCCGGTTCAAGGCTCTCCTCCCCAGGACCCACGTTAGCCAGATTCATGGGGGGTGCATGCATCTGGAGTAGGTTTGCAGTGGCTGGAGGCCCTGGCATGCCCATTCTCTCTCTCTCTCTGTCTCTGCCTATTTCTCTCTCTGTCTGTGACTCTCAAATAAAAAATAAAAAATAAAAAAAGAGTCAAACCTATGTCTATTCATGATCTGATTTTTTTAAATTAGGAAATACTGGCATATTAACATGTTCCATCATTTTAGATAGCAACAAAATCTGTTGTTCTTCCATTCTTGATAGTTAAGGCAGTTGTAGTAGTTACATTCTTACTAGGACAAGCCACCTGACCAAACGCAACTTATGGGAGTAGCATTTGTATTTTGCATCACAGTCTCTAGGGTAAACTTCATGTAGGTAGGGGTAAACATGTCATGAGTAGAGGCTGGATATTGCCTCTTCCATAGCAGGTGGAAAAGAGTAGCAGGGCAGTGAGCCCAACTTTAGCTAGAAGGAGCTGGATATGTCACTCCTAAGCCCATCCTCAACAACACACCTTCTCCAACAAGGCTCCATCTCTCAAATTGTCTTTGGGTGGAGATTAAACATTCAGAACACATGATTTTCTGGCAGACATCTGATTCAAACCAGCACATTCCACCCCTGGCCCCCATAAACACACAACCATCTGTAATGTAAAATGGCACAGAGTAAACATTTACAGTGCAAAAAAAAAAATATTGGAAGGGAAGATTGAACCAACCAAATATCTAAAACAAATAATACAAACATCAAATTCTGTTAGCTTCAAGTCCAATATCTGTAAACAGTGGTAAAGTCTCTGGTGTTCTAATTTCTTCCCTCTACCTAGACTGTCCATGTTCTTGGGAAAACTCTATCACAATAGTGACTCCAACAACCCTGCCTCACCTTGTCCAGTGGCTATTTCCAAGAAATAGAGTGCATAACAAACCCAATTTTATTTCCTGTGCTTGTTAAACTCCAAAAGTACCATGTGGGATACAAAATTTGTTGATCTAGGGGAGAAATAAAGGCCATTTTTGAAGAGCAGGGCACTGTAGCCTTCATCCTGCTTTCTCAATGCAGAACAGCTGTCCAGGTCTCCATAGTAATAATCTCTCAAATAACTGAAGCTGAAATGAGCTGTGTTCTCTAACCTAGATCTTTTATGTCTTTCAGTGCCATATGTGTCTGATCACACTAGGCCATTATTATTTTTTTAACTCAATCCTGCTCAAGATTTTATGACACGGGCAGAACATAGTGAGCTTCTCACACAAACTGCTTCGAGTCGAGTCTGTACAAAGCTCTTCCTTCATAAGCCAAACTTTATAATCCATAGTCATTTCTTCATTTAGGTCTTTCAACTCTAACAAGAACCCATCAAGCTGTACTTACAGCACTGCAAGGAATTCACTTAGTCCTAAAGATTCAACGTCCTTCTACATAACTCTCACAAATAGTTCCAAAAGGTCAAAAGCCACACAGGTTTCTCACAGTAATAATTCCATTCCACTGGTAACAATTTTCTGCTGTAGTTACCTTCTCATTGCTGGGAAAAATAAGCCAACCAAAAGCAGCTGATAGGAGGAAACATTTTATTTTTGTTTATAGTCTCAAGGGGAAGCTTCATGCTGGCAGGCATGGCATGAACAGAGGCTGGACTTCACCTCTTTGTCACAGAATGTGGAAAATAACAAGAGACTGTGCCATGTTCTGGCAAGAGGAAGCTGGATATTACCCTCCTAAGGCTGTCCACAATAACATACCTCCTGTTTCATCTCCCAAGTTGACATCAGCTGAGGAACAAGCATTTAGAACACATGAGTTTATGGAGGATATCTACTTCAACCTACCATAGCATTATAATTATTGACCTGAATTTTAAATTTAGATAATTTACCCATTATCATTATTAGACTCTATCATGCACCACTAATTTTTTGTTCATACAAAACACAGACAACAATACTTTTAAGTAAACCTTGGAAAATCATAACTACAAATGTTTTGAGTAGATATAGTTCGAAAAGCAAATTAAATTATATAGAAATAGAAACCCACAGCAGTTACTTATAGATCTCCATGGTCTCCATGGTAAGTCTGCCTACATTTCTGAGTTCTCACACCAAAAGCACAACCTTTTCTTTTTCCCTTTTTATCTCTTTATTAACACTGGTCAAAATCCTAAACATCCTAAACATGCTTTCTTTGATACTCTGGGCTTTCTAACCATTTCTCAGAAGACAACTCCCTGATACAGCTACTTTCAGATATATGTTACTAAATCTGCCTGCTTTCTGGACCCAGGTCAGGCCTACTTTAGCCTCGAGTGGCCTGGGGCCTATAGGTGTGTCTGACAGCTTTGCTTTGTTTTCATAATGGGGCACTATCATCACATTGAGTGAGGTCCTTGTAGTTTATTACAGGTTCAGACAGAGCTAGGTGGTGCACAAGAACCTGATTGGTAGCAGCCATAGCAATGTTAGTTGTTGACTGAGAAATTTGATAAGGCAGGGGGCCACAAGTAACAGGGTTCCTATAGCGGGGGTGGGGGGGAGGGGGCAAGGAAGAGGAGGAGCCAAGTAACTAAGGGGTTAGAAACCAGTTGGTGGGGTCATCAGATTTATAGTGTCTGAGTAGCTCCTTATGGGAGTTTTTTGAGGGTTTTAACATTTTATTTAACAATATTTGATTCATTGACAAAAAAAACCCAACATTCTCCCAAGAGCGCACATGTACCTCCATGTTCAGCAGTGATATGTTCTAAGGCTGTACGGTTTTGGAGTCCCACACCTGTGAAAGAGTTCAATTGTCTCTGAAGAGACTTGAGGCTATTGGCATTTGATGCCATGGCCTGGTCAAGCTTGTCTTGGAAGTCCCCTGTAAGGTGGTTGGTTTGGACAAGAGTGGCTCCTGCAGCACAAGAGGTACCCAGGGCCAGCATCACTCTGAGGCCCACCAGTAGGGGGGATGGATATCTTTCTAAGTTTGTTGGGCCCTGAGATCCTCATGGCCATGGTTCCATAAAGGAGTACAGGCAACCATGGAGAGCAGGGTCTTGAGTGGTTATGTGCATGAAGGGATATACACCCAGGAGACAACCTCAGAGAGTAGTTCCATTTATTTAGTAGGGAAATGGGTTTATTAGCAGTTGAGAGTGGGAAGAGGGTCCAAGTGGATTGGTGGGTTCAAAAGTTGCTAGCAGATGCCTAGGGACATTCATTCCAGCACACATAGGGAGGGAGTCAGGTGATCTACATAGTGGCAGGAAGAGACTCTCAGGGGGATAGGCTGTGTGAAGTCTTCAGGCTGATAAGGAGTTTCCTAGGCAACTGGCCAAAGGTCACAGGGCTATGGGCAAAGCCAAAGTTCAGGTGTACTGGGCTTGGAGAAGGAGTACCCTTCTATAGCCCTGGGGTCCTTAGCCTTGCCTGCCAGGTCAGGCCATCTCCTAAAGGCTACAGTCTGTGCCTGGTAGTACCTGACAACTCCCCCTTTGTTTTTATAATGAGGTAATGTCATCCGGAGTGAGTTCTTCATGATTTACCATAGGTCCAAATAGAGCTAGGTGGTGCACAAGTGTTGGGCTCTGAAAGGCCCAGGCATGAGGCCTAGTGGAAATTCTTGAGCCTAGCTAAAGTTTGGCGACCTGTCTCTGGCCAGCTAGGACTCAGCAAGAGGCCTAATGGCTTCTGCCCTGCCACCTCTGTGAGGCAATTGTAATTACCATTTCAATAGTTACAGTTTGCTATTGGCCCTTACCTCTTCCCCCATCCTAAAATCCCCACCTTTGTCCCCAACATGATATAGGCAACTGCTCAGAGTAATAAAGCGAGTTGTTTCTGCGAGTTCCTGCATCGAAAAGACTCCTGACTCAGTGTGGTTTTTCTCCAGTGGCCAGGAGAGGTCTGAGTGGTCCAACGCTCATCATCCTTCTCAACCCCTAGGGAGGAACCAGTAGGCCTGGTTCTTCCCTCGGTACTATCTACCTGACTGGGAAGGAGCGCCAAACACAAGTACCCAATTAGTAGTAACCTTAACAATATTAGTTATTTATTATCTGAGAAATTTGATGAGGCAGGGGGTTACAATAATAGGGTTCCTATTGCAAGGAGGCGGCTAAGGAGTGGAAGAAGCCAAGTGACTAAAGGGTTAGAGAACCAGGTAATGGGGTCCACTGGCTTATTTTGTTTAACAATATTTGATTCATTAACAAAAAAACATTTTTTCCCAAGACCACACATGTCCCCCCATGTTCAGCAGTAATGAGGTCTAAGGCTAGACAGTTTTTAAGTGGCACACCTGTGAGAGAGTTCAATTGTCTCTGGAGAGATTTGAGGCTGTTTGTCACCCAAGGCACCCAGAGACAATGTCATGCCGAGGCCTACCAGCAGAGGGATGAAAATTTCTCTCAGTTGGCATAGATGGAGTTTGTAGGGAGTGAGAGTGAGAGAGTCTAGGGTTATCTTTTTTTCCTAATTTTTTTCTATGGCCTTTTCATGGGAGCTCAGGTCCACTACTGGCTAGTCCTTGGAGCCCTTCTTATCGGAGTCATCGTCTGATTTTGGCATGGTGGTGGTCTTAGAAGGACCAATGCATTGTCTAATAGCTACTATAATTGGAAGGGAAAGAGGGAAGTTAATTGATGGATGTGGTGGTTTGATTCCTCAATGTTGGCACATTAATACTGTGAGACAAGAAATGCAACCTGATGAAAGTGATGGTCAACAGCTTTGGTTTTAAGCATCTAGATTTTTGTTGTGCCGTTCAGGATGTGATTTATATGTAATACCAAATAAACTGAAATTCTCATGAAAGCCCCTGCTTGTATCATTCATGTTTTGCTTTTCTAAAAATTTTATCTTATAAGCATAAGAAAAGCATTGACATAAAGCCTGTAGCATTGCAAGCATCAGGGTGGAAAAGGGTGTTTTGTTTTTAAATCATGTTTCTACAGTTTTCACTGCCTTTCCTCAAGTTTGATCCAGGAAGTTTGTCTCTCACTATAATTAGTCTCTTTAACCTACTGCAATCAACATTCTGGCAGAGTGTTTGAAACTTGATTAGAAGTTCATGTGCATTCTGAAGACATTCCTTGGTTGATTTTCTTCTTTCTCTCCCTTCTCTGAGCTATCTTCCTTTCCTTATTTCCTTCCTTCCCTCTTTTTTTTTCCCTTGCTCTTTATGTAAGGAAAAGGAAGGACATAACCTCAAAAGTAGTGGGATTCTATAATTATATTAATACTATTTTTTTCTATTATTACCATAAGGCAACTCACAACTTCAGCATTTGATTGCCAGTGTGACAGTAATGTAGAGTAGGATACTTCAAGGGCATGAGGGTAGTGAAAGAGAGAAAGTGGTGCATCTGCACACATACTTTTTTGACAGTATTATGATGTTTGTCATAGTGTGAAGTGAATACACTGAAAATCTGAGTTAAGCTCCTTCGAAAGCTTATTGTGCAGGAGTCACTAGAGTCCTTTTACCTGTTGGGTTCTTTTTTTCCTTATGTAAAAATGACAAGTAACTCTTCATCACTAAAGTCACTGTAAAGAAAAATACACAAGGACATATTTGATTCTATTTTTCTCCTTTCATGTATCTCCTGTGTCTAGAACTCTCTGGAACAATGTAATGCTCAATAAATATTTATTGAACAACTAAGCTCCTTTCCAACTCTCTTGTTCAGTACGTTTGCTGTACAAGCAGAAAAGCAGTGACATGGAGAAAGTAAATGCAAATGTGGCGGAGGCTAAAAAAGTATGAAACCAGCTCTTCTCTAATTGGACTGGAGGCCCACTCTATGGGAGGGAATACATGCCTGGTACTGAAAACCTAATCAAAAGCCTACGGTGGAGGATGTCAAGAGCCTTAGGAGTGTAATAACTGATCTTATCTGGCTAAATGTATATATTATGCCCACCAAATTCCCCAATAAGCACATTACTTAACATTCATGCCCATATAATAATGCTACCCTCATTTTTGTTAGAGAAGCTTCTCTTTTCAGATGATGGTGACCACTGAAATGACCCAAAGACAACATCATGCTGAGAAGATGTAGCAGAGAAGTGTTCAGCACTGAAATGTGTCTATCCCACCTTCCAAGGCTCAGGGCCCATTGCAGGAGAGGTGGCGGAAAGAATGTAAGAGCCAATGGAAGGGTAGAACTTCTTACACAGCAATTGTTCAGACAGAAATTGACCTCAATATCCATAAACTGACAGTGCATACTACTACCTTCACAAGAAATTCATAGGAGGAAAAGATAATGACATCAAAATAAAAAGAGTAATGGAGAGAGGGAAGGGATATGATGGAGAGTGAATTTGTGTAGTGGAAAGAGGGGAAGGGGACAGAATTATCCTGGTTTATTGTCTGTAAGTATGGAAGCTGTCAATTAAAAAAAATTAAAAAGAGGGCTGGAGAGACAGCTTAATGGTGAAGTGCTTGCCTGTGAAGCCAAAGGACCCTGGTTCGAGGCTTGATTCCCCAGGACCCATGTTAGCCAGATGCACAAGGGGGCTCATGTGTCTGGAATTCATTTACAGTGGCTGGAGGCCCTAGCACATCCATTCATTCCCCCCCCCCTCTCTTTCTCTCTCTCTCACGTAAATAAAAATAAAAATATATATATTTAAAGTTAAACAATGGCATGGAGAAAGTAACTACAGATGGGGTGGGGACTAAAACAGTATGGGGGATTTATGAATCTGTATATGCAGTATATATAGTATGTATGATGTATAGTGTGTGTGGTGAGTGCATGTGTGTGTGTGCAAATGCCTTCCATGGATAAAAGACTACTTCAGTTTCCCTTCTCTGTCACTCAACTGGTAATTCTTTGAAATGGGCCCTCTCCCTCAATATTGACCTACCATTTTCTTTCTTTCCTTTTTTTTTTTTTTTTTTTTTTTTGTCTTAGCAAACCCCAGTGATTCTCCATTCTCTACCCACCTTTGACTGGGGTAAGTGATGTAGTCATATGACTATGCCCAGCTGTTTTACCTGGGTTCTGGAGAATTTAAACTCTAATGGTTTCAGGTCCTCCAGGACCTTCATGCTTAAGAGGCAAGCACATTTAATTGCTTAGTCATCTTCCCAGCACAAATTATGTGTTTCTTATTCTCTTCCAATACCATTCATTAGTTATTGTGGTGTCCTAATGGATAAGTCCCTTCTGCGATTTCCTGTGAAAGGGCAATTTGGCTCAGGAAACTGATCTAAGCCCTGTGTTTCCTACTAATTAGCTTTACATCTTTAGCCACATTGTTGAACGTTTCTCCAAACTCTTTGGTCTTCCCTCATGTGCAAAATGTTGGTATTGATTGGCTTGTTTTGACCATGCATTCCTTCATTCAATCAATTAAATTTTATGGAATGGCAGTGTATAGAAGGGATTGAGAGAAATAAAGTGACTGATTTATCAGTTCATTAGTTCTCTAAATTTCTGTAACTATACAAGTATATTTATAGGTATAGATAATAAAAAAGAAATTGCTAAATTATTTCCTGAGTTTACCTTTATAATTTTCAATTATATTTGATTTAAGATGAATAATTACTTGTTATATTTATATTAGTTATTTAGACTCCTACCTTTATTTATTTTTAATGAGAACAAAAATTAATTAAGCTTTTCAGCTTTTCTCTTTGGCAAAAGCTAAGCCTTGATTCTAGTATGCATTAGCTTTTCAGTAGGATTTGTTAGATGCATGGCTTTTAAACATTTAACTTTAATAAACCCTTATGTATGAGTATGCAGTTATAAGCAGAGCTTTTAATACCACAAAGTTTTTTGCAGCTATTTTTTACTCACCACAGAGTGGAAAAGAAATACTGACATATTCTAAAATGTTCTCTCTTGACTGACTATCTGGGATAACAAAATGGCCATATTTCCAATATTTTATGAAACTCAAAAGGGTGGCATATCACTTGATTTCTTGTATGAACATACAAGTGACTTGGACATGTGAATTTAATGCAAATGGGGATGAGTGTCATTACCCATCTATGACCCAGAGACCCTTTCTTTTACGTAAATAGTTGTACTTCCATGTTCTTATTTGATATCATTGCATGTGTTGCCATTGGCCTTTCCAGCCTCACTGATGCATGAACTTGTAAATTCAAGCTGACTCATTCGGTCTAACAATGTCATATAACAACATGGTCATTCTGAAGCTGCAGCACTGGCTCCTGCCTGTTTTCTGCAGCATCACATAGGTTGTTTGGCCACCTCTGGGGTCTTCCCTTCCGTGCTTTGTTAGGGAAAGCCAAACATGCAGTAATTGGTTTGATAATGAGACTGGACTCCTTTGGCTATAAGTAGTTTATAGTTTTAACTCTTGTCTTGATTTTGATTACCGAGAAAGTAATTTGTATTTAGTCAAAGAGAAAATGGACTCCCTGGTTAGATGGTGGCATAGGAGCCATGCCAAACCAGCCTAGGAAGGGATTTAAGCAAAAACCCAGCAAAATGCACTCTTCTAAAAAGTGAAGGAGTGTAGGTTATTCTTGACACAGTGGAGAAGCTGGAGAGACCAAGATCCACCAGAAAGGAGGAATATGGCCAGAGTCCCACTGAGGTGCTTAAGGCCTGCTATCCATGCACCTGCCCTGCTCAGTCCCACTGGGTACACAAGGTGGCAGTAGCAGCAGAGACCAAGCAACAGATATTTCAATTCCATCAGCCTTATTGCAAAGTTAAAAATATGAAGGAACAACAGTTGCGATCAACTAAAGAGCTACTGAGAATGCCAGCAAATCCAGAAGTTTGAACTCTCCCATTCCCTACCATCAGAATCATGAACCTCCAGTATTCAGCCCCCACTGGCAGCACAGCCAGCAAGCATATCAGAGGTACAGCTGAATGGCACAACATGGAAGGATTGAGGCAGGCACTTAGCATTGGTGAGATTGGAAGCCACCCCAAAAGGTAACCAGTCGGACTGACCAAAAAACAAACAAACAAACAAAAAAAAAAAAAAGAAAGAAAGAGTGGGGGGGCACATGCCTGCAAGAGTTAATCTTTTTTTTCCTTGACAGGGGAGGTTATGGGGTATATATTCTTGCTTGGCTTTACCATTTTCAAATAACCTGTATTTGGGAGTTGAATATTGTTGCCTTTGGTGCTCTCATATATATCTCATATATATAGGGCCTTTTTTTTTCTCTTTTTTTTGCTTCTGTCATTATTGGTGACAGGGTCTGATTCAGATCCAGGTTGAGCCAGAACCCAATTCAGAACAGAAATCTCTACCTCCCAGCTGACAAGACTAAGGGTGTAGAACAACACACACCCTTAGGTATTTTAGCTTCATATGATTATCTGTTCATTTTAACCTCCACAGTTGCATACTTTGTGCTGGTTTTTATTGATTGTATACATTACTTGGTTGAAGTTTATAATTTGCAGTAAATTATTCCACCCAGTTCACTAGAATACTTGCTTATCAAGCAAAATCAACTTCTAGCATTACTTCTTTGGCTTGATTGGGGGACAGGAGCTACACCTGGCATCTTGAACACATATCCTGAGGGTATGTAGAGGTAGACTGCCACATCTGTGAATACCTGCAGATAAGTAGAAAATCCAAGCATCAAATCAATTCAGGATGCAAAAGTCACTACAATATAATACAAGAAAATCAAAGAATTAAGACAATACAGTCCCACCAAAACCTATAAATCCATCAGAAATGATCACCAGTGAGACTGTTTTAGATGAAATGCCTGACAAAGATTTCAAGAAAATGATGGTATCTCTGCTCAAAGAAATCAGAGAAGAAATGAAAGGAATCAAAGAAGAAAACAATGGAATTAAAGAAAAAAACAAACTTCTGAAAGAGAACACAGGAAACAAGCTTAATGAAATAAAGAGGTCATTGTGAGACATGAGTAAAGAAACAGAAATACTGGAGAAAAACCAGGCTGAAATCCTGGCTTTGAAGAATACAGTCAATGAAATTTAAAACAACAACAACCAAAAAAAAAAAAAAAAAAAACAAACAAACAAACAAAAAAACCTCTATGAAAATCTCTCCAGTAGAATTGATAAAGGAGAGAACAGAATATCGAAACTAGAAGACCAGGTGGCAGATCTAATACATTCCAACATGGAGAAAGGCAAGCTAATATAGCAAGTTATGAATGGGAATTTCAAGGTATCCCAGACAGCATGAAAACATCAAACATAAGAATTCAGGGTACAACAGAAGGAGAAGAATTTCAATCCAGTGGCTTACTAGGCGTTTTCAACAAAATCATAGAAGAAAATTTTCCTCACATTGGGAAAGAAATGCCAATGCAGATACAAGAAGCTTTTAGAACACCAAACAGACAAAACCTGGAAAGAACCTCTCCTTGCCATGTTATAAAGTACTAAACATATTAACCAAAGAAAATATATGAAAAGCAGTTAGAGAAAAAAAGAAAGTCACCTGCAAATGCAAGCCCATCAAAATAACTGCAGATTACTCAACACAAACTTTAAAAGGCAGAATGGCTTGATATGATGTATTCCAAGTTCTGAATGATAACATCAACCAAGATTACTTTATGCTGCAAAGTTATCTATCCAGATTGATAGAGAAATACGGACATTCCAAAACAAAAGCAAGCTAAAGGAATTTATAGCAACTAAACCAGCTCTACAGAAAACACTTGAAGGAGGGCTGGAGAGATGGCTTAGTGGTTAAGCGCTTGCCTGTGAAGCCTAAGGACCCCAGTTCGAGGCTTGGTTCCCCAGGTCCCACGTTAGCCAGATGCACAAGGGAGTGCACACGTCTGGAGTTTGTTTGCAGAGGCTGGAAGCCCTGGCTCGCCCATTCTCTCTCTCTCCCTCTATCTGTCTTTCTCTCTGTCTGTCACTCTCAAATAAATAAATAAAAAATGAACAAAACATATTTTTTTTAAAAAAAGAAAACACTTGAAGGAATTTTTAATGCCAAAGAGAAAGCAAAACATATGCAGGAGGAAATAGGAGAAAATAAACCACACTCAAATAATAGTTAAAACAACGAGTAAAGGGAAAATAGTAAGCACTACAAAATAAGAAGAATGGAAAGAATAAATGCATACCTTTCAATAAAAACTCTTAATATCAATGACCTCAATGCACCATCCAAAAGACACAGGCTTGCAGACTGGATTAATAGGCAGGACCCTGCCATTTGTTCCCTCCAGGAAACTCATCTCTCGATAAAAGATAGACACCACCTTAGGGTGAAAGGATGGAAAATTGATTCTCAAGCAAATGGGCCTAGGAAACAAACTGGGGTTGCTGTCCTAATATCTGACAGGATAGACTTCAAACCAACATTAGTGAGGAACGATAAAGAAGGTCATTTAATACTAATTAAAGGAACTCCAGCAGGAGGTCATTACAACCCTAAACATATATGCACCTAACATGGGGGCTCCAAGTTTCATCAAACAAACACTATTAGACATAAGGTCCCAGATAACATCAAACACAATTGTAGTGGGAGACTTCAATAACCCACTCTCATCCACTGACTGGTCATCCCAGATGTGCTGGTTTTATTCAGGTGTTCCCCATAAAGTTAGTTGTGGTGAATGCTAGGTTCCCAGATGATGGAGATTTGGGAATTAACACCTTCTGGAGGCAGTGTATCATTGGAGGCAGGCTTTATGGGTGTTATACCAGTTTCCCCATGCAGTGTTTGGCACACTGCCCTGTTGCTATTGTCCAACTTATGTTGGACATGGGGTGATGTCCACTATCTTCTCATGCCATCGCTTTCCCCTGCCATCATTGAGCTACCCCTCAAGATTGTGAGCCAACAAAAATCTCTTTTTCCCACAACCTGCTCTTGGTTGGGTGATTTCTACCAGAAATGTGAACCTGACTGCAGCAGTAAAGTGGTAGTGACAGTGTGGTTGCTGCTAGACACCTGACTATGTGGCTTTGGCCATTTTAAGCTGATTTTCAAGAGGAATGTGGAAGGATTTGAAACCTTGGCCTAAGAGATACCTTGCAGTGCTATAAGTACAGCTCGATGGACTATTATGGTTAGAATTGAAGGACCTGCGTGAATTAAGAACTATGGACTGTGAGGTTTTCCTTATGAGGGTGAAAAAGACTTTGCCCGGACTGGACTAGCATTTTTTTTTTAAATCTTGCTGTTATACCTGTGTCCTGAGAATTTGTGCAGGGTTGCTCTACATAGAAATGAACTGATGTGAGCAGAGGGATATGGCACAGGAAATAAAAAATCTTTGGGTGAACTGCTGCCCATTCAGCTGGAATTGAGGGATTACAACCTTTGAGATTTGGCCAGCTGACCTGTACTGGCACAACAAAAGAATGTAGACTCTTTTGAAGGGGCCTGAATGCTCAAGGAGTGTCCAATTTTTCAAAGTCTGCTTTATCTCCCCCCTCCCCAATTAACAAATTGGCACCCTACGTGGTATTGTGGAATATAAGAAATGCAGGAAAGAGAGGGTCATTGAGTTTGCAAAACGGTCTTTTGTTTTGGAAATGGCCATGGGCAGTGTGAGCAGCAAAGTCACTGAGAAACCAAGTTGGTGCTGAGCAGAAAACCTTCTCCCTGTCACCCAGCCAACTGAAAGATGGAGGAAGCTGCACGGTATGCAGTCTTATGGGAGACAGAAGTCATCAGCGGTGAAAACAGTAGACACAGGAAACCTCAAGTTTGTTCAGACAGGCCAAATGACTGAATGAGTGTCTTTCTGCTCTGGGGTAAACCAACTGCTCTCTAATTGGATTGAAGGCCCACTCTGTGGGAGGGAATGCATGCCTGGTACTGAAAACCTAATCAAAAGCCTATGGCAGGGGAGGTCATGCACCTTAGGGGTATAAAGCCTGCTCTTGTCTGGATAAATGCATATATTACCCTCACCAAATTGCCCTGAAAGCACTATACTTAGTGTTCATACTCATATATGAATGCTACTCTCACATCTGGTTAGAGAATCTTCACTTTTCAGATGGCAATGACTACTGGTATGACTCAAAAGGCAACATAGTGCTGAGAAGAAGGGATGCAGGAGTATCCAACACTGAAACATCTTACACCCTCCAAGGCTCAGGGTCCATTGTTGAAGAGGTGGCTGAAAGAATGTAAGAGTGAAAGAAAATGTACCACTCCTCACATACAACTATTCCGACAAAATTTGGCTTCAATATCCAAGACCTCTCAATGCCCCACACAAGACCCTCATAATAGGAAAAAATGATGATGATATCAAATTAAAAGAGAGACTAAAGGAGAAAGGGAAGGGATATGATGGAGAGCAGAGTTAGGAATGGGAAAGTGGGGGAGGGGAGGGGAGGAAAATACCATGGTTCATTTTCTGTAATATAGAAGTTGTCAATAAAAGACATATATATATATATATATATATATATATATATGAGAAAAGAAAAAGAAGACAAAACGTACTTATATACTGCTTGACAGGGGTATATACTTATAAACCTTTCATAAGCAGAAAATATTATTAAGTTGAAACCGTCTTTAATATGCACAACCTACTCGACATAGCATATTCCCTGGCCTACCTCATATGTACTCAGAAAATGTACATTAGCCTACACTTGGGCAAAAACATCTAACACAGAGATAATTTTATAAGAAAGTGCTGGTTAACTCATGTACACACAGAGGTGGACATTTTTAAACACATAAAGGGAATGGAAACCATAAAACATATGATTGAAATAATGCAAGTGCAGTGTACTATAGAAGGTAAAGTGTTGTTTACTTTTATGATTGTGTGGCTAAGTAGGACCTGTGGCTCACTACTATTGCCTGACATTATGAGCAAGTGTCTTTCTGCATTTTGGTGTGTAGGTAGAAGAATAGAGAAAATTTAAAATATGGTGTATCAGTTACCTTCTCATTGCTAGGACAAAGAACCTGATCAGAAGCAGCTATAGAAGAAAAACATTTATTTTGCTTTACAATCTTTGAGAGAATTTTAATCTTGACAGGGAAAACATGACAGAGCAGACAACAGCTTCAAACATAAGCAGCAGATAGGAAGTAGTCTCAGTAAGCTAGCTTTGAACACCCACTAGGCTAGACTAATAAGCCTCAAGTTCCACCCCCAGTGAGAAACCTCCTCCAACAAGGCTCTACCTCCCTAGGCTTCACCACCTGGGGACTAGTAAGAGGCTTAATCACAAGCAAATGAGTCTGTGGGTATTCCCCACGTTCTAACTCCCACATATGGCTTTAACTGTCTCTGTCTCACTGTTGCACCACCCTGGAATTAAAAAAAAAAAAAAAAAAAAGTTCTGTGTAGCAATCATCAGTTGAAGATGATCTTTGTATTATTTTGGGCATTTTATTTAGAGATTCATTTGGGAAGCCTAAGGATGGGCACAGTATTGTGAATAACTGGATGTTGCAGTCAGGTTCACATTGCTAGAAGAAATCACCCAACCAAGAGCAAAAAAAAAAGTTTGGGGGAAAAAAAGTTTATTTTGGCTTACAGACTTGAGAGTAAACTTGATGATGGCAGGGGAAATGATGGCAAAGGGAAACTGACTATAATACCCATAAGCTGGTCACCCAAAATACAGTGCCTCAAGGAGGCATTATTTCCCAAATCTTCATCAGCTGGGAACCTAGCATCTAGAACACCTAAGATTATGGGGGAGACCTGAATCAAACAACCACATTCTGCCCCTGGGCCTCATAAACTGATAACCATAAATGATATAAAATATAATGCATTCAGTCCAACTTTAAAAGTACCAAGATTTGGGGAGGGCAGGGAATTGGCTAATGATGGTACCAACATGGCTATATATATACTGTGTACATAACTTTAAAAAAATCTCCAAATTTTATCAATCCCAATGATGTTCAAACATCCCCATAATCTACGATCTTTTAACTGAGCCATAATACCCCCCAAAAAAATCCCCTCAAACTCCATAATGGCACAGAATAAACATTCATATTGTAAAAGATGGTATTGGGCATAGCAAAGAAATATTCAATCAATACAAGATTTAAAGAGGGCAGACATCAAACTCTGTGGCTTCAAGTCCAACAACTCTATTCAATAACAAGTTTACAAGTCCAATAATTCTAATCAGTTACGAGTCTCTGGAGTTCCAATTCTGTCCCTCTAAAAGCTTACAGTCCTGGAAAACTTCATTGGGTTCTGACAGCTCTCCTTAGAAGCCATCTCGTAGTCCTGGCATCTCCATTGGGTCTCCACTGCAACCCACGGTTCATCTTCACATTGGGTTTTCATTCATGCAATCCAGCAAACATGCTACACACTTCCCATGGCCATTTCCAAACACAAGACCATGTTGCAAATTCAATGACCCTCTCTTTCCTGCATTTTTAAAACTCCATGATAGCAGGTAGGGTGTCAACTTGTTAATCCAGGGAGGAATAAAGCAGCCTTCGAAGAATAGAATATTCCTTGAGCACTCTGGCCCCTTCAAAAGAGTCTACCTTCTTCCTGTTGCCCAATGCAGGTCATTTGGCGCAATCTCAAAGTCACTAATCTCTCATTTAATTGCAGCTGAACAGGCAGCAATTTAAGCCCAAATATTTCATTTCTGGGCCATATCCCTCTGCTCACACCAATCCATTTCTTCTTAAAACAACTCTACACAAAGCAACCCTGCAAAAGTTCTCAGGGCATAAGCATAACAGTGAGTCTCTCATACAAACTGCTGCTAGCCCAGTCTAGACAAAGCTCTTTCTCACCCTCATAAGCCAAACTTCACAGTCCTTAGTTCTTATTGCATTCAGGTTCTTTAATCCCTGACCAGAATAGTCAATCATCCAGCACTTACAGAACTGCAAGGAATCTCTTAAACCAAGATTTCAAACCTTTTCACATTCCTCTTGAAAATCAGCTCCAAAAGGCCAAAGCCACACTGTCTCATTTCAAGTAGCAGTGACCTCACGCTTGTACTACCTTTACTGTTGGAGTCAGGTTCACATTGCTGATAGGAATCACCCAATCAAGAGCAGCTTTTGGTAAAAAGGGATTATTTTGGCTTACAGATTCTAGGGGAAGCTCCATAATGTCAGGGAAAATGATGGCATGAGAAGAGGGTGGACATCATCTCCTTGCCAACATAAGGTAGGCAACAGTAACAGGAGAGTGTGCCAAACCCTGGCAAAGGGAAGCTGATTATAACACCCATAAAACCACCCCCAACAATACACAACTTCAGGGAGATATTAATTCCCAAATCTCTATCAGCTAGGAATTTAGAATTCAGAAAACCTAAGTTTATGGGGGGCCACCTGAATCAAACCACCACACCTGGTGATCATGACTTAAAAGATTAAGATCTTTGATGTAACTCTCCCCACCCTTTGGCTTCTTCAATAAATGTACACATATTTTAGTATCATTTGGGGTGGTATAGAAGAAATATTTTTATCCTATGAGGAAAAAGTAAATGATTTTAATTAAACTCCATATTTATGAAGCAATTGGTATAAAGGATTAACCTTATATGCAATTAACTTTATACGATCAAAGCTGGAAACAATAGCCAGGCATGCTTGCATAGATATCAAGTATCAGTACTCAGGAGGCAGAAGTAGGAGGATCACCTGAGTTTGAGGCCACCCTGAGACTACATAGTGAATTCCAGTTCAGCCTGTGCTAGAGTGAGACCCTACCTTGAAAAACCAAAAAAACAAAACAAACAACAACAACAAAAAAAAAACCAAAAACAAATGAAAGAATGGAAAACAAGTACACAGTAAAGGTGCATTTGTACACAACAGAAGTCCCAAAGATGAAGAGAGGATTTCAATTTGAGTGGTTAAAAGAGACACTGAAGGAGTAGTACCTGACTTGATGTTAGTGTTTGGGTGTAGAGGTGCAATCCAAGATAAGAAGAAGGGCTGTAAGAGGTACAAATATGAGGAAGGGTAGTGGATCTACTGGAAAAAAATGGGCATAAGGAAGATAGATTTATGAATAAATCCTCAGAAATGATTTGAAAATAAGTCTTACTATTTTCTTGATCAAATTTTATGATGTTCTCATTTCCCAACTATGTTAGGACTCTAATAGTAGAAATTATCTGGATATCTTTCATCTTCTGAGATTCAAGACTTGAACCCAGCTTTTCTTCCCATCTTAGAAAAAGCAATTTATTCTGCCCAAATTTCATGTTTTTCCTTCCTATCATCATCTTCCTATAAGAGTTATAGAGCTCTCTTTGCCCTATTCCCACTCTTTCTTCTCCCATACAGCCATGCTGAGAAAAGAAAATGCTGCTTTATTCCAGCCCCCAACCTCAGCATAGCCAGCAGAGCTTTTTTGCTCCTACTCTTTCCATAACTTTAAATGATCTCTTCCTTTGGACTCCTCTTTTCTCCATCCCCCCTCTCTTTTATCCCTCCTCACTCTTTCTTTATCTATCACCCTCCTGGCCTCTACCCCCATCCTTCTCTTGTTTCAATTCCTCCCTTTCTTTATGGCTTTGGATTTTGCCTGACTCTACTGGCATTAAAATGTTGGGGTCTGGCTGTTGAAATGGCTTAGTGGTTAAAGTGTTTGCCTATGAAGCCCAAGGAACCTGGTTCAATTCCCAGGACCCATGTTAGCCAGATACAAAAAGGAACACATGTATCTAGAGTCTGTTTGCAGTGGCTAAAGGCTCTGGCACATTCATTCTCTCCTTTTCTCTATCTGCCTTTCTCTTCCTCTCTCTCAAATAAATAAGTAAATAAAATATTTTTTAAAAACTTTAAAAATTATTAGAGTCAAGTTTATCTCAGCACCTACCTTAAACCAAGAACCTAATGATCCTCTTTTTCCTTTCTGTTTTTTCTTAAGTGATAACTTGTTAAACTAATTTTTCTGCAGCTTTCTAAAGGTTTACCACTAATTCTTCATAAACATCTTCCCCAACTTCCAAAATAAAATGGATTCTTATATGTACTGCTTTGATTTTCTTTTCTTTGTCTAAAAGTGGAATTTATCAAAAGTAGGGATCACCTGTGCTAATTTCAAAAAAGTTCTCCCCAGTCCATCTACTCACAACAGGTGTGCCCAGGATGAGAATCATCCCTATCAATTTTAAAGACATTGACTAAGCCTTACTGCTCCAGGGCCTGGATGAGAGGTTGATCTCCCAGCCATGACTATGGATATGGGTAGAGATGTCACAATCCAAGAATCACTTTCCTGAGGGATCTTCTAAAGTCACTCAAAAGAACCCTAATAAGTATGCATAGAATATAGACCCAGAAAAGTAATATTCCACCATTCCATCATGTAGGCTTGAGTCATTCACTGGTATTTGAATATTTTGTTACTCAAGTTATCCCCCCTATGTATCCTGAAGACTCTTGAAATTCCTTTACTCCTTCACTCTTGCTTCACATCCTACCAGTCTCTCCTACAGTGCTAACATTTTCTTCCCCATTGCTTCAGATTCTGCTGGTCTCTCTTGGTGTTAAATAAAATCATGGGGCCAAGGAACTGCCTATTTTAGTCTTATGTTTCAATCCACAAACCTCAGAGCTTGGTTTCTCCATTTTCTCCCTTGTATTTATTTACAGATTTGATGTCCCATGGCATCCTTACCAATAACAGTATGGAAACTACATGGTTTATGGCATATAGGTGGAAATATGATGCAGGATTTGGGGTTTAGGAGGGGTTCCATACATTTATGAATCCCAATTTTGGGTCCTGCCCTACCTTTAACAAAGCATTGATAAAGATTATAATGGACTTAAGAAGGGTAAATTATGAATTATTAAGTTTATTTGCAGAGAAGTGATAAATTGTGTGATTTATTTAAGGAAAATTGAGATTTATGAAGAAGGCTAGAGCAGAGTCATAATCATGTGGGAAGTAAGAAACACACACTTATGTGGAAAACCCTGCATAGTTCATGAGATTCATTCAAGATAAATGGCTGGGAAGAGCCATAAGCACGTGGAAGATAGAATCTAGGTGCTTATTTATGGAGATTTAGAAGAGACACAAATAGTTTTATCCGGAGTTTCCCCATGGAATAATGTTAAGAGAGCAAATGATTGTAGTTTAAGGAAGAATAGCAGACAGATTCAGGTTCACTGAGATGAACTTCCAGACCAGGCACAGTTATGGAGGAAGAGATATTTATTGAAGCCTATAGATCCAGGGGAAGTTCCCATAAATGGCAGAAGAAGCTGGCCTGCCTTCACAGGACCAAGTGGAGAAAGAAGTACAAGCCTAAATGTCAAAAGCCACAGCACACTTCAGGAACTCCAGCTAGGCACACTTTGCATATCTTTAGATTGTAATCTGAAACCCACCACCACACCTTAAGATCACCCAGGGACATTGCCTCCAGCAGGTGGCTATAGATGCAAACTGCAAACAACTGACTATATTGGGGGCCATCTATTCTATTCAAACCACCACAGCAGCCCACCTAGGAAGTATGCTTGACTGTCCATCAGGGGCACTGCAGCTGAGTTTTCATCAGACACCAGTTCCTTTCCTGGCAAGAGTTTCATTTATGATAGGGCAAGGTGACATTGGGTCTCTCTAAACTTCCATTTCTAAATGGAAATGCCTAAAAGATGGCATTTTCTTCTATTTCTCCTTCAATATAACATGAATTTCCTTGCCTTCCTTTCCCATGCTGATTGGAAAACAGTGTGACTTCAGGAGTCAAGTGCCTTCTTGGGCCATGAGAGAAAAGTCATGGCTTGAGAATGGTGCAGTGAAATAAAGAAGTTTACATTTCTACTGAATTTGAGAAGTCACTTTAGTGGCCCTGAATTGCCTCCCTTTGTAAAGAGTAATAAAGTGATTTAGTTTCCCTTGTTTTAGATTTTAGTCAAATATACTCTAAACTAACATGTTAGGTAATATAGTCAACCATTTTGATGGGTCATAGTATCACTTATTTAGCAATGACTTCCAAATCTAGAACTTTCTCCTGAATTTCAGAAAATTTGCATTTAATTTTAGCATCTTTGAAAATGACTAAAGATGAAGATTTTTATATACATATTGTTATTTTTATTAGATATGGATAATATATTTAGTATGTAAACAACACATCTTGGTAGCATCATTTCCATCATCCCTACCCCTTTTCTGAAGAGGCCTTTCTCGTTGAGGGGGGCAGATCAACCTCATGAGGATTGTAGGTTATGCATTATGGGGTGGGACAGGCAATGTTTCTGTGCAAAATGACCAAACTTGTGGCTCTAACAATCTTTCCACCCCCCCCCCCCCACTTCAGCAAAATTCCCTGAGCCATGCTGGGATCATTTTAAGTCTACTTCAGCGATGAGCACATAGGATCGTCTGGATCTCTGGTTTGGTAGGTGTTGAGTGTCCTCGGTATATATGTCCTTCACACTTGTGATAATGTTAGATTCACTAAGAAATCACCACTCTTGCTCATTTCCCCAATTCCTCTATGGTTTCAACTGGGGCCAGGGTGGAGTGCACTGGGTCATTTATCTCCTCAGGTCCAGCTCCTGTCTGAAAAAGAGAAGCAGGTTCTCCAACAGAAAATGAAGTCAGCACTGGTTTTATGCTATAATGCACTATTAATTTAAAGTATGTAGACCCTGTTATAGCCCAAGAATAGTGGGAGCTTGGCAATGACAAGCAGAATCATTATCTGGATATAATTCTGAATTGTTTCCCAGATCCAGATTTGGTTTCCTTTCCACTGAGTGGATCTGTTAGCCAATTCAAGAGCAGTTGGTTACCCATCATAACTGTGTGCCAATATTGCACTTGTGTGAGCATCACATCAGGTTGTTTGCTTCTAAGTCACTTTGATTTTGAGTTGCTCTGATATATATTGGCCACTTTCCCTTAGTAGCTCATGTAGCACCTTCCAGTACTACATGGGCTAATTATCTGAGGACTGTCTCTCTTCTGGATTCCAACAAGTTCTCTCCATGGTCCATGCTGACAGCATATGGTATCTTCAGCAGTAGGGTTTTACCATTAATCATAGTGTTTTAGACTTTGAAGCATTCCATTCCAGGCCCTTCTGGCTTTCAGGGTTCCCACTGAGAAATCTGATGAAATTCTGATGTGATTGCCTTTGTATGTTGTGAGTTGTTTCTCTCTTCCAGATTTTAACACTCTTTCTCTCTTTGTTTTTGTTGTTAAGAGTTTTAACTATGATGTGTCTTGGAGAGTTTTTCTTTGGTCCTGTCTGTTTGGTGTTCTGTGGTCTTCTTCTGTCTGGAATGATCTCTCTTTTGAGAGATTTAGGAAATTTTCTTCAATAATTTTGTTGAATATGGTCTCTATGTTTTTGATTAGGTTTTCCTCTCCTTTTGGTATACTCATGATCTGGATGTTTGGTTATTTTAAGGTGTCCCATAGTTCCCTCATATTCTGTTCACTTGACTTTTTGAACTTAGCAAAGTTTTAGGCTTCCTGACCAATTTTTTCTGTCTTGTCTTCCAGGTCAGTTCTGTCTTCCACCCGAGTAACTCTGTTGGTAATGGGTTCTAGAGAGGATTTTATAATTACTATTTGATTTTTGAATTATGTTGTGTTATTTTGCATAATTTGAATAATGTCCCTCTACTTTTTGAGGTAGAATTTCAAGTTCTGATTTTATTAATGTTTCCTGGAGTTCATTCTTTTATTTGATCAAGTCTTCATTAAGCTTAATCAACCGGTTGTTGAGATATTCCATTTCTTGACTTAACTTCAGTTTATTCATATCTCTTTGGAGGGTTCTAACATTTTCTTCAATCAAGTTAAACCTACTGTCAAAAGCTGCATGCTCTAGGAGACAATTCTGTTCAATTTCATTGATACGATTGTTGGTTCTTTGATGGTTTGCTTCCAATTAAATGATTATTTTTTGATCAGGGTCTCATTGATAGTTGTGTTTTCATTTTGGGAATAAATTTCTATTGATTTCTCTATGATTTCATTTGATGTTTCTCTTGTAGGACTAGGCATCCATGGTGGAGATCTCTCAGTTTTCTGACTTTTGTTTGCTTTTTTGCATTATTGTCTACCCATTTTATGAAGACTCTTTAGTTTATTGAGGAGGAAGCAAGTTTTTATCCTTTGGCTTGTGTACCCTGTGAATGAGGTGAACAGGGATGTTGGTATTCAGTGGCCAGTCAGAATACCAGAGCAAAATGCCTGATTCTATATCTCATTCAAGGGCCAGGCCTCCCCCAGCAAGGCACAATGGGACCTAATAGGACCAGGGTACTGGAATGAGACAGGAAATAGGGATCTAGCCTACTTACTCCTTGCTGCATCCACCAGCACACAGACAGGCTCAGGGAACTTTGACCAGGGAACTAGGAGGAGTCAGGAAGGAGGGGTCTGGCCTACTCACTCCACCCTGCTGAGCCCACCTGCTCACACTGTCCACACAGGGAAACCAGACCATGGAAATGGGTTGAGACTTGAAACAGGGGTCTGACCTACTTACTCCAGACTGCCATTCTTGCCTGTGTCCTATCCATGCAGAGAACCTAGATCAGGGGCAAAGACGAAGTTTAAATATAAACTTGATCTTTCTTGTCCTCATCCTATCTGTGGGTCTGGGTATAGAACCTAGAGTTTAGCATAAGCTAAGCAAACTGTCTTCCACTGAATCACATACCCAGCCCTTTGCTTTTGGAGATAGGTTCTTATGATTCTCCTGTCTCTGCATTCTTTATGCTGGGCATAAAATTGTGCTGTGCAACATCATGCTTGGTTCTTCCCTCTTCTTAGTCTTCAGTCTTATAATCTGAATTTAGGCCCTAATCATTATTATTGTGCACTGCTTCAGTAAATATTTGATTACTCTATCTCTTCTAGATCTTTACATATCTCAAATCCATTTATTTATATATTCAGATATTTTTGTTTATTTACTTACCTATTTGAGATAGATAGAGTGGAAGGGGGGAAAGAGGGAGAGAGTTAGGCATACCAGGGTCTGTAGAAGCTGCAAATAATCTCCAGACTCATGCATGCACCACCTTGTGCATGTGGTTTATGTGGATACCAGGGAATCAAACCTGGGTCTTTACACTTTGGAGGTAAGTGCCTTAACTGCTAAGCTATCTTTCCATCACTCAAATCCATTTATAAATATGCCATTATGGTTGTGTCTTTGAAGAATTAACATGTCTATTTTATTTTTAAATCTGTTTATTTTGAAAGAAGTATTATCTTACTAAGAAAATTATTCAGTGGCTTTATATTTACATGAATGAATCAGAACTATTATAGCATGGCATGCAAATTCTACAAAGTGTGCATCCTACCTACCTTTCCACTATATCTTTTTTGAAAAAAAAAATCACTGAATTTGTGGTTCCTTTCTGTCACACATTTCTTTCTCTACATTAATATCCTTCCCCAACTTCAGTTCTGTATTTAAATTTTATATCACCTTTGTGTTGACTATTTTGATCTAGATTCACCATGGGTTTCCCTAGCTGGCCTTCAACAGGTGCATTCTCTTGCCTCGGCCTCCAGTGTGCCACTACCTAGATTTAAACTTTTCATTGAATAATAATATACACATTCAGTTCTGTCATCATGTCCACTCTGATGAGTTTTTCACCAATGCTTTGGAGAACTGACTACTTTGTCAGAAATAACATTCAGACTTCTAAGCTGGTATGTAAAACTCTTGGGGATAGTTGAGTATACTGTAAGTTATAGTCATTTGTGTATCCTGAACTTCTACAAAGATGCCTGACATAATTTGTACCTAATACATATTTGTTTTATTAATATTAAAAAAGAAAGTAAATTTCAACAATGTGAAAGTCAAAGATGCTCAGCAACAATTGCAGGTAAAGGGAGAGATCAAAGTTGACTCATATTTTAAGCTTAGATAGTGAAAGAAATAAGTATGAGTAAGGTAAATACAGAAAGCAGGGAGGAGAAGGATGTTTGGCACAGGAAATGAGATCCACTTGTTTCCAACAGCCCTAATAAGTCAGGCTCAGCTATGTGTCCTCAAAGACAAATACAAAACTTACAGCAAAAAGCAGATGGATGTTGGTAGTGTCAATAGTAATAATATGTCAGATCTTTTGGAAGTCTCCTTCCCCTAGTATTCATAAGTTCATTTACCATAAAGTTATTTATTGCTGGTGTGGTGGCACATAACTAACCCCAGTGTTTGGGAAGCTAAGGCACGAAGACCCTGAGATTCCATCCATCCTGGCCTATATAGTGAACTCCAGGCCAGGTATAGCCTTGTGTTGTAAGTTTGGAACCATAAACTTCAAGAAATTATACATTACTGAGTAGGGCTTCATTTTTACCTTCTTCTGCCAAAATATGCTGACATAATTAAAAAGTAGACACAAAATAAAGAACCTCATAAAAGTAGTATTTTGTCACCTTATCATATGAGAAAAAAAATCAAGAAAAAAATGTGCAAACAACCTTAATCTAGTTTCTAAAAATTGTTCATTGAGAAAGCTTGTACTGCAACCTGCCTAGAAGATCTCTCCTCATAATTAATGTCATTTTTGATTAAAATATCTGAAAATTCAATCTCCAAGTTGAGCTGAAATCCAGTAACTAAATTCAATGAGTGGTATATTCCCTGAGCATGCTAAATCTCAGGGATAAAAATCAAAGGAGACCTACTTCCTGTCCTCAGGGAACTCACAGTTTAGTGGAAAGTTTTCTGTGTATTTAAAACTGTTTTCTAAGCTAGTCTTATCGCAAGAAGACACTTGGAGAAGAACAATTATGCAAACAACAAAACTGTGCACATCCTGTTTTGGAGGATTTCCTATATCAAATGACATGACAACTCTTTGATTCTTGAATTGCCATCTTTTAGAAGAGTCCTTGATCTAGGAAGATACAAAATCATCTTTGTATTTAGGTCACCGCCTTGCTAGAGGATTAGCAAGAACCGGCATTCAAAGTTAGTACACCAATCATAAAAGACAATAATATGTCTAGACTCTTATTACCAAATGAATTATATATCATGGGTAGGGAGAGTTTGGGAAAAAAGTTTTAAGTACAGATAAGTGTACCAGGGAGTGGGACTTTCTAAAGCTCTATGAATTATTATTTTTTTAGATTTTGCATTAGCTAGGTAACTGCTCTAAAAATTAGACATGTGTTTAGAGGTAATTATATTGTATTATGATCCAATGAGCTAAAAGGATTATTTCTTACTTATGTCACTGCCAGGCAAAGATGCTAGAAAAAGGGAGTTCAGACTGGGAGAGATCAAAGCAAATCATTAAGCCCAGGGATGTGCCTGGTGTTAGGCTGTCACCTAGAGATAAATCAAAAACAGACTTTGAGGGAACTATCATTTAATGAGCTATTTTTCTAAACCCACTACTTAGCATCTCATTTATTTCCATGTTGTCTTATTGTTTTTATTTTATAGCTTGTTAAAATTGAATTAGAGAGGTTTAATATTATTCCCAAATCCCATAGCTAATAAATAATTGTTGACAATGACATTTAAATCTAAATCTGGCCAACACTAAAGCCATGGCTAGTCACCAAGTGTTTTCAACTGTCAGAATATTGTGCAAATGCATGACCTAGAACACAGTAGAAAAGAATCAGGTTGATGAGTTAATTTAAGGGTCTGAGAGAATAAAATCAGGAGGGAAAAAGAAACATGCAGACTTTGTTCAGGCTTGAAGCTAAGGGATGAGAGGCCAATCCTGGATAACATAGGGAAACAGTGAGATGTTAAAATCCATCATTCTGACTTGCAGGCTGTGAACTTAAGTTTCTGGAAAGAAGTTACACCTCTGTTAAGGATTCGTGGCTGTTTAGAAAGTCAGTGATTGTGAGGAGTTAGAATGTTGAAGGTCTAAAAACAACTTATATTGGACTATCTTAGCCCTTTAACTGACCAATTATTGCTCAACTTTGTGTCTGATTAATATCCTATCACTATTAATTCCTCTGGAATGCATGAACAGACCCCAAGTTTCACCAACCAGAAGCCAACAATGTCATCAGAGTCTGAACCCTGTAGCAAGTATTTCCCCACTTTGCTGTTTCTATCAGTGTATTTGAAGAAGGTTTTTGGTTTATGACTTTCTTCTTTATATATATATATATATATATATATATATATATATATATATATATATCCATGAAATTGTGAACATGGAATTTCGGGTAACTTGAATCTGAGTTCTTGGGTCAAGGTCACTTATACATGGTTAGCAAATAAGCTTTTGAGATGAGAGCTATGTTTTTTATGTCAACAAGGTTTACATCAGTGAAGGATTTCTCTTTTTAGAGCTGTTGTCTGGATAATTAATGTGATTCTGATAGTGTGATTGGATGTTATTGAAACATAATTCTTGACTACAGTGACAAAAACAATTCTATCCTGAATGGGAATTACGGAGATACCTGGAGAGTACTTGTGGCTCTTTTCTGTTGGAAAGGGGTGGCTATTGCAAGGAATGATATTAGATGGTGGCTACTACCTATAATCCCAGTACTGGGGAGAGGCTAAGGCACTAGGATCACCATGAGTTTCATGTTAGTCTGAGCTACAGAGGGAAATCTAGGTCAGCTCAGGATACAGCAAGACCCTGCTTCAAAACACAAAGAAAACCAATAAAAATGTGCTATCATTATTATTTATTTGAATAGTACTTATATTTCAGTTTCATTGTGATTTTCATTTTATTTTCATCAGGTTTGGATTTCATTACCCATTTCCCTTAAAGAAAATGATGATATAGTATCCATATGGACACATGCTAAGTTTATTAGATATATTGTAGATGGAAGTCTCCAAAGATTATTTTACTAACTATAGAATTGCTGCATATTTCAACATGTATGAATTGATTCAGTTAGGATTATCATTTCATAGTGTTTACATCCAATTGCCTCAGCCCTGTGAAACTTCAATGTGATGTCTATATGTAGCCACTTGTATAAATTACACCAAAATGATTCTTGTTGTTACTGATTTTTTTCTTTTCTACTTTCTTTAAATAATTCTAAGATATTTCTTGACTTCCTGGGAGTAATACATGGATTAGACATTTAGTCATGTCTCACTAACTTTCTATTTCTTATAAATAAACACCCAACCAACTTAGGGTAAGAAAGAAATTATTTTGGATTTCAGCTCCAGGAGGTAGAGTTCATAATGGTGAACATGGCATGGCAGTCCAGAGCAAGGAGCCATAGTCACTTAGTAGATAGGAAGAAGGGCAAAAATTGAAAGTGGGGCTGCATTATAAAACTTCAAAGCCAAATATCAAGTAGCTATATCTATTTGATATTCGACAAAGGCCTGAACAATATAGGCTGGGAAAAAATAGCATCTTCAACAAATGGTGCTGGACAAACTGGATAACCACATGCAGGAAACTAAAACTTGATCCACACATTTCACCATGCACTACACTCAAATCCAAATGGATCAAAGACCTCAACATAAGACCAGAAACTTGAATACCACTGGAAGAAAATTTAGGAAGTACTTTCCCTGATATAGGAATGGAAAAACACTTCCTGAACAAAACACCAGTGGCTCACTTTCTTAAACAGTCACTCAACCAATGGGATCATGTGAAGCTGAAGAGTTTCTTTACAGACAAGCATACAATAAGCAAAGCCAATAGAATACCCACAGAATGGGAGAAAATATTTGCGAATTATCCAACTGATAGAGGCCTAATCTCCAGAATCTACAAATAGCTCAAAATTCTAAACAATAAGAAGACAAATACCCCACTCACAAAATGGGGCACAGAGTTGAACAGGCAGTTCACAGAGGAAAATATACAAATGGCAAACACACACTTAAGAAAATGCTCATCATTCCTAATCATCAGAGAAATGCAAATTAAAACAACTATGAGATTCCACCTTACCCCAATAAGGATAGCCAAAATCAAAAAATCAAATGAAAATAAATGCTGGCGAGGATGTGGAGAAGCAGGAACACTCATTCACTGTTGGTGGGAATGTAGGATGGTACAACCACTTTGGAAAGCAATATGGAGACTCCTAAAAAGCTGACTATAGAGATACCAACAGACTCACTTATACCCTTACTGGGCATCTACCCTAAAACCTTCAAACCACAGGCCAGAGAGATTTGCTCAACCATGTTTGTAGTGGCTCAATTCGTAATAGCTAAAAGCTGGAATCAATCCAGATGTTCATCATTAGAAGAATGGATAACTAAGATTTGGTATATCTACACAATGAAATTCTATACAGCAGTAAGAAAAAACAATACAAAGAAATTTGAGGAAAAATGGTTGAACCTGGAACAGATCATTCTCAGTGAACTTACCCAATCACAAAAAAGAAAAAAATCGTCACATAGTCTCACTCATCTACATCACCTTACCTGAATCTACCCAAGATACCTAACACACCAACAAGCATCTCGTGGACTAGACACTAGGAGGGATGGGGAGGGAGGGAGGGCATTGAAGGTGTGGGAAACACTAATTTAGACCCAAATGGCAATGGTCCCATAAAATTCTACTTCCTAAAAGGCAGAGCAAATGGCTGAACCTTCACCAGGCTCTTACAGGAAACACCTGAACTACAAGGCACTGGAGAGGGTAGGATCAAGACTAACCTAAATCTTCTACATCTTCCCTCATTCTCCCCCTCTCCCCCCTCTCTCTCTCTTAATATAACTCTTGTATATTAGTTATGTTTTTCCTCAATTTCTTAGTGGGCACTGACCTGTAAACCCCACTACCAGCTGGGGGCTACCATCCACAATGAGCTTTTGATCAGAGAAACCTACAAGGTTTCCCAAAACAATGACAGACTTCTGTCAGAGTACTTGATGACCCACCAAAGGTCAGCGGTAAGGTCCTATTGCTGAAGACTCCATATGCAGCTGACATGTAAAATGGAACAGCATGGCTGGAAGCCAGGAGAGAGTCAATCCCCAGATAGTCAGCATGTCTAGTGCCAGAAGGTGCTGCATGGGCGACTGGGGGAAATGACCAATATCTGTCCCAGCAACTCATGGTCTAACCTAATTAGCAACAAATGACCTGATGTGATACCCACACAAGTGCAATTGTGGAACACAACCATGGTGGGGAACCAACTGCTCTTGATTTGGCTAACTGATCTCCTCAGTGGTACGAGACCCATAGCTGGAGCTGGGAAACAAGTCAGAACCATACCCAAACATAAGCCCACTCTCCAATATCAAGTTACCATCAATCATGGGGTACAAGAGGGCCTACACCTATTAAACTCTCTATCAAAAAAGTAAGTGTAATCTCAATTTTCCGGGTGCTAACTTACTCTCCTTTGGAGAATCTGCCTCTCTTTTTCAGATAGATGAAGATCCTAAGGAGAGAGCTGCCCCAACATACCTCAAAAGGGGCCCAAATGAAACTAAGGATAATTGGCCACACAAGCAAGGGTGCTGTTTTCCTGATGAACCAGATACCAGCACAAAGGGGAAGGAGACCAACACAGAGAAAAATCAACTCCTATCAAATCAGAGAGCCAGTGCCTCAGAGGCCCCCAACACCTCAGCACTGAAGCAGACCAAAAATGAACCCAACATGGCTCAAGGAAATTTTGTTGAAGAGGGGGTGGAAAGAATGTCAGGGCCACATGTTGGGTCATGATATGCAGAGACATTTATCATACCAATAACTGTGGGCTAACTCCACAATGCACGACCCATTTACATCAAGAAGGAGGGTCCATTCGGAGGGGGTAGATCATTGATGAGCCTAAAGAATGGTACCAAACTGCCTGTATTTGCTGAAAAGAAAACTAATAAATTAAATCAAATAAATTAAAAAAAAAAGATTTCATAGCTAGCAAACTCTTCTCTTCAAATTCCTGGCTTCCTTTGCTTTATGCTTAATTAAATAATAAATTACTTTATTAAAACAGTTAAAAAAACTTCAAAGCCTGCAAAACCCACGTAGTGACATACTTTCTCCAGCAAGGCACTACTTTTTGAAGGTTTCATAATCTTTCAGAACAATGCCACCAATTTGGGATTAAGTATTCAAACACATGAGCCTATAGGTGACATTTTATATTTAAACCAACACTGTACACATCCCTAGTATTTTTTTCCTTAAAAAGTACTTAGTTTTTGTAAATGCTACTAAGACCAGAAGAGTATTGTAAGAGAATATTTTTGCTGTACACATAAAATATTTGTTCTAGGTTTACACTGATAAATTGAGTTGACCTTTGCAAAACCTAAATTAACATTTTGAAACATATTTAGGACATTTTAGTCTTTCTTTTTTCCCTTCTCCCCCATACCATATCCCCTGCAACCCTTCTTTCCAACTAGGGCCTATTCTGTTTTGATGTCAGTTTTTAAAATTTTATTTATTTTATGTTATTATTTTATTTTATTTTATTTCATTTATTTGTCCTCTTCCATTATCCATGATGGTATGTTGGTGGGCCCAACATTATGCACGTCTTAGGCATATAACAGTAGCCACTGTGAGGTCATGAATACCACAGGCACTTTGTGTCTGGAACCTTCCATTCTAAAGCACACCTCCCCATCCTTTGGCTCTTACATTCTTTCTGCCAACTCTTCCATAATAGTCCCTGAGCCTCTGAGGGTGTGATGGAGATGTCTTATCTAGCATTGGACACTCAAATGTCACCTCTCAGCTCATTAGTGAATTTTGCTTTTCCTGACTGGTGACCACCATCAGAAAATATCAGCTTCTCTAACTAAAGCTGAGATCAACCCCTAGCCCAGACCAATCATTTCTCACTCTAGCTTTTTTTACCCAGAAGGTAAAACCCACTTGTACAGCAAAGTTACAAATACATTTACAACTTTACAATGGGAGGACAAGCTCTCTGGGATGCCTGACCAGTCCTGACCCTCCAGGTTCTGGTTAATTTCACCAGCTAGGCAGAGAAGAAGCTAGTGTTGTATCAGAGTCAGGACTGAACCAACTAGAGCCATGTGGAAATAAAGAGAGAGAATACACGTTATTGGAGAGCAAGCGGGTGAACAGCAGAGGACAGCCAAACCCATTCTGCGGGTTTGAGGCTCCCATGCTCAGATGTAGCTGAGCTGGATATTTAAAGGGATGAGGCAAACTGGCAGAGAATGGAGGAAGGTAGAAAGAAAAAGAATGTAACAGGGCCATTTCCTTTATTGACTTGTTTTCCCAGGTAGGACTCAGGTTTTGACCAGTTCTTTGATGACAGCAGGTTTGCGTGGTTCTTACACCATGGCTAACTTTCTCAGGTTGTTGTTTGAGAAGTTATTTACAACCCAAAAGAATTTCCTCTGTGCTAAAGCCTGTTTAGGTCCAGCATGTCCCAGTAATTTCTGTGATTCTAATGATTTGGACTCCAGACTTATTAACCCTTACAGAGAGAATCCCCTAACCTGTACTCCTACATGGGCTCTTTTACCCACTCCTGTCCTCCACATGGCAGGAGATCTCTGTACTTTCTTTTCTTACCCCTCCTTTTAATCTCTTGGTATGGTTTTTCTAGGCCTACAATGTGGGCTCTTAGACTACATGGTTGTATTCATTTTCCTTCCCTTGGTTCTGTACTTCCCTTAATAAATATAATATTTTAATTAAAAAAAAAAACTCAGTGTCCTGTAACTGAAGCTTGTAGTGTCTTCAGCAAAGGTCTTACCATCAAGCACTAGTGGGCAACCTAGAGCTTTAGCAATAATCTGAATTGTTTTGGGGGGCCTAGGAGGCCTCCCTGACCAACAACTCATCCAACCATCTCTAGTGATAGGATATTCCTGTAACAATCTTTGACTTCAAGGAGCAACACTATCCACCTGCACAGGGTACTTCTGTCCCAAATCTCTTTTATTTTTATTATATATGTTTGTGCGTCTGGCTTTATGTGGGTACTAGAGAATTGAATCCAGGCTGGCAGAATTTGCAGGCAAATATCTTTTAACACTGAGCTATCTCCCAAGCTATATAGTTATATAGTATATAATAGTTATATATTTTAACTAATTCACAAAGAAATGTTTCCATATGGTTTATTAATAGCATCTTTAGTACTGATTAACCCTCTTCCCACCCCTCCAATCCTACATCCACCACCTATGACCCATTTAGACCATTCCATCATCAGTATTTTGTATCTTCTTCTCATATATCTACTATCCTCTCAGCTTAACCCTTTCTCACCTCACTCTGCCATGGTCTCTTTCTACCATTCTGATCTCCACTAGGGATTCTTACTCCAATTCACATACAAATCCAAATATTTGAAACTAGTACATGAGAAAGAACATGTGCAATTTCTCTTTTTAAGCCTGTTATCTCCCTTAGTATAATTTCTTCCAGATCCATCCATTTTCATGAAAATTTCATACTTGCATTTTTGTTTATTTTTATTTGTGTGTATATGTATGTATGTTTGTGCGTATGTATGTGTGTGTGTGTGCATGTGAGTATGTTTATGCTAGTAAGGGTATTCTAGGGTTTCAAGCCAGCACAAATGAATTCCTGTCTGGTTTTATGGGGGTGACTTGTGACCTGGACCAGGGCTGGGAGACATTACAATCAAGTATAGGGTAGATGCACACACCAGTCAGTAGCAAAAGCCACCATGTGAAAGGACATGTCTATAGATTTCTTAGGGAAGATATTTTAGTGAGATTCTCTGAGTATAGTTCAGGATCAGTACTTCCTTGTGACTGAGATACAAACTTCCAGAAATATTGTCAGTTCTAGTGGTCTAAGCCTATGTTTAAACACAGTGGTGAAAAGATAGCACACCACTTCAGTCATATTCCTTTTTATTTTGTTGGACTCAAAATTGATGGTCAATGCACCAAGGCTAAAACAATTGGCTGTGTTGATCTTGGGTTTACACATCACTGTATCATCTGCTATACATACGTAAAGGCAGTGTTTGTGGCCAAAAGTAGTTTTCTCAGGGACCAGACCAATGTTTCTCAAAGAAAACACTTCCAAGGGTACCTGCTCTGGAATCCCCTGGGATACTGAACAAGATGCCATTTACCTTGTTTTACTTAGAAGATCCTAAGGCAATGCTTGGAATTCTGCACATTAACAAGCTCTCCAGGAGATTTCCATGCACTTCCATAACTAGGATATTCACCAGCATTTATAAAGTACTTACCATACCAGGCATGCTGCTAAGCACCTTAAATAGCTCACTCAATTCTCATAAGAATCCTATCTTATGAGGTCATATTATTGCTATTAGAAAAGGGAACTCATGAACAGGGGAGGTTATGTAACTTTTAGGACCTCTACTAGGCCTGTGTGAATCTATCCCTTTGAATTTATTTGTTACCAAAATATTCAGAAAACTCATTAAAAATTTAGAAAATCTGACCCTTTTGGGGTCAAAATATTCAATGAACCTGACACTTTTGGAGTCTGACATCAAAGGTTGGACAGATAGTCTCTTGTGCCAACATTATGAGAAGCTGGATATCAGGACAATCTTGTCTGGCTTACAATTAAAGGCTGATCTTTTCTCCATTTATTTAACACCCCACAAAACAGAATAATCAAAAATTACCATGATTCTTGATGCAAGTAAGATTTGTGTTTCTTCTGCTTAGAGGTTCTTTCCTTCAGGGGCCTGTACACTTAAGAGTCTTAAACTATTAATGGCCAAGTAGAATAAAGTTAAGT
The DNA here is from genome assembly GCF_020740685.1 of Jaculus jaculus. Taxonomy (NCBI): domain Eukaryota; kingdom Metazoa; phylum Chordata; class Mammalia; order Rodentia; family Dipodidae; genus Jaculus; species Jaculus jaculus. The sequence goes on along the minus strand of NC_059125.1, from coordinate 88,458,067 downwards.
ATTTACCTTGACATCGTATTTGTTAAGGGAACCAAAATATGGAATTAGAAAAACTGGCTGCTACATCTTAATTAATTGCTGATTTTTTTAACTTATTCATTTATTTATTTAAGTGAGAGAGAGAGAGAGAGAGAATGGGTACACCAGGGCCTCTAGCCTATGCCAAGGAAATCCAGACATATGTGCCAACTTGTGCATCTGGCTTATGTAGGTCCTGGGAAACTGAACCTCAGTCCTTTGGCTTTGCAGGCAAGTGCCTTAACCACTAAGCAATCTCTCCATCAAGGTTACTGTTATTTGAAAGCAGCATCATGGAGATGATAGCAGTCTTTCTTTTCTAGTTTTTCGAGGTAGGGTCTCAGTCTAGCTCAGGCTGACCTGGAATTCACTCTATAGTCTCAGGGTAGCCTTGAACTCACAATGATCCTCCTACCTCTGCCTCTCAAGTTCTGGTATTAAAGGTGTGCACCACCACACCTGGCTCTCTTCATGGTGGTTTGATTGGGGAAAGAAACTGATTTGCTCAGAGAAGTGATCTTAATTGATGAGAACGGTCCCGGCAGCTTAATCAAATTCTAGTTGAGCTTCTAGTTCAAATTGGATACAACACTCTAAACAAGGGAATTGTTATGAGTCCCCCTGTTTACATACCCAAAAGCTAGTAAAACATTTTATCTTTTTAGCAGAAAACACCTGGGGATTGGTAGTAGTTTGATGAAAAGATGGAAAGAAGAAAGGAACTCTCATGTCTGGTAACATTGCTTATTAAGGACAGAATTCATTGGAAGGAAATGCATGGGAAAAGAATTTAAAGATATTTAAGGGCTGGAGAGATGGCTTAGCAGTTAAGTGCTTGCCTGTGAAGCCTGAGGACCCCGGTTCGAGGCTCGGTTCCCCAGGTCCCACGTTAGCCAGATGCACAAGGGGGCGCACGCATCTGGAGTTCGTTTGCAGAGGCTGGAAGCCCTGGCGCGCCCATTCTCTCTCTCTCCCTCTGTCTTTCTCTCTGTGTCTGTCGCTCTCAAATAAATAAATAAATAATTTTAAAAAATTAAAGATATTTAAGAGCATTTGATGATGTGCTCTTCCATTTGAAAATAGCTAATCTAATTGCTTAATTTGATTAAGAATAGCTATAATCTAGGTAATTGAAAGATAAAGTATGATTTGCTAAATAATTCTTTATTCTTGCTTGCAGTATCTTTATGAAATAATCCATTATATATGCCAATGAGAGCCAGAGTTGACTGGGAAATGTTATAGATTTTGTTGTATGGATAATTATTTAATTCAGAAACATGAAGACAAACATTTAGACCCAATACTGACAGTAGTGGCTGTGAAATTAAAATCACTAAACAATGAAAGTCAGTGTTTTCTAAATAAGCATGGCAGGTAAGAGAGTCAATGCTACATATTGTTATACTAAATGATATATTTTCAGCCTACTTTCATAGATAAGTGCTCATACTAAAAAATTAGTGCTGCTTTCAGCCTCCATCAGAGAAGTTTCTTTTTATGAATCTGGAGCATAAGGGACAGCAGATAATACAGAGACATAATCCGGTCAGAGTGGTAAGAATAGGAGACTAAGTGCTTGATTCTAAACTGGGCATGTATACCACACTCTCCAATCCTCAAGGATCATTGTGGGAGAGGTAGGCAGAAAGAATATTAAGATCTGGAGGATGGGGAGTAGTGCTATGGAATACTGCTTCCTGGACAAGACCTAGCCATTGCACTCCTGAACTCACTGCAGCTGTGATTTTGTGCATAGGATTGAACCTGTCAACATTTCTTCATTCCAGGGAAGAGGGTCTTATAAGCCTCTATCCCTCCTAGCGGAACTATTGGTAGTCAGTGATTGTTGTGGGAGAAATTATTGCATTCCATGATGTAGAAGCTAGTAAGTTGCTCACTTTCATGTAAATAACACCCCCATGGTCAAAAAAAGACACAGAAATAAGAGAGAGGGTTCTTAGGAAAAATAAGGGGTTCAGCAGGAGTGTGAGGGATATAAGAGCTGGTTAATGTGATGAATATTATCAAAATGCTTTCTATACATGTATGAAATTATAAAAAATAAAATGACCCTTCCAAAAGACCCACTTGAAATCCAATGACAAAAATATAAAAATGAACAAAATAAAGTCTCCTGTGGAAAAATAAAATCCATTTGCATGTAATGTAAGCAAAATGGGTAACTTGGGATTTATTTTATTTTATTTTTGAGGTAAGGTCTCACTGTAGCCCAGGCTGACCTGGAATTTACTCTGTATTCTCAGGATAGCCTAGAATTCATGGCAATCCTCCTACCTCTTCCTCCCAAATGCTGGGATTAAAGACATGTGGCCACCAAGCCTGGCTTAATTTTGGAATTTTTGATGAATGACTCAACATGGTCTGTTCTTGAATAAATGAACAGTGTTTTTAAAATGACATCCTTTGTAGTAATACTGTGTTTATGCAAAAATATATAACCATTCACCCATGTGCATTATTACAGCGCTTTGTACATGTGCCATGAGAGACCAAGGAGAAGTAATGTGCTGCATCTGGCTTCTGTGACCTCGCTTAGTGGCTGGACAGTGGTGCTGCCATTTAAAATTAGGTAGTCATTTTGACTCAGATGAGGAACTAGCTGACTAATGTGCTATTTTTGCTTATTTATTCGTGCTTGCTTAGCTATAGCCCCCCCCCCCCCCACACACACACACACACTCCTTGATTCCTGGGAAGCCTCCACTTCAAGGACATTCCAGAGATACCTAGCCACCGAGGCTCCGGCCTCTTGCAAAAGATAAGTTCTGCAACCAGCTCTTGCAATAGGTTCTGCAAACAAGTTACTACCTAAGATAAGAAGGCTGGAGTTCCCACATGTGCCCTTTCTGAAATTCAGCGTATGCCCTCTTAGAACCAATAATTTAAAAGTCGCAATATGATGTAACATTTCTTTATAAATCCCTTTCCTCTGAGGGTTGGGGCTCTCTACCTCACTACCGCTGTGCCAGACTGAGGGGCTGGAGCTCAGGCCTAGGCTTGCAATAAAGAAACCTGCGGCTTTTACATTCGAGTGTCTCGGCTTCTGTGGTGGTTCTCTGGGTGACTCCTGGGTGACTGGGGGACTTGGCTTCTGGTCAGGGGTCTTGGCACAACAGCCATATAACCATTCATCATTATTTATATGTTCATTATTTATAGCATTCAGGACACCTGCTATTTGGCATTTATAATATTAAAAAGAAATTGTAAGTATTTACACTTTAGCACTTCAAATCAGCATAAATGAGAGTATCAGTCATTTAAAGGGCTTTACAAAAGTAAAACACGACTAAGTGATATCATAGTTGATCTAGGAAAGTGCAAGTTTTTATATCTTTGGATGCTGGCTATGTAAAAGTCAATATACTGGAGGGTGCTAATTGTATGTAATTATTGAACAAACAATTGGTTGAAGTAACAAATTTTTTATACAAATTATATAGCATAATATAAATCAAGAAAATGTGTTTCACTACATCAAATCTTTCAAAATATTGACTAACCACAATGCTTATATGTAGACATAGCATAAGGTGCATAATAATATATGCATATAAATACACATTTTAAAGCTGTAATAATTAGCACAGCTATATACTGGAGGGGATTTAGATAAGAAGTGAATAAATTATATAATGAACCCAGAAATAGACCAAAATAACACACAGAAATCAGTATATATTAACACTTTTATTTCTCAACAATAGAAAAGTGATAAATGGCTTTGAGATAAGAGAAAGAAAATTTCATCTTGTGTGTAACAAAACACATCCAGATGCATCAAATGTTTAAGCAACTTGTATCACAAATATATTAAAATTGAATGATTGTATTTATTTATATTCTTTGTCATGGCGCCTCTGAGGGCTTTTCCTTTAAAAGCCTAGACCAGCATTCTATCTCTGAGCTACAGCCTGCCTTTTATATAGTATTTTTTAAAATATTTAATTAATTAATTAATTAATTTAAGAGAGGGAAAGAGGCAGAGAAAGAGAGAGAGAGAGAGAGAGAGAGAGAGAGAGAGAGAGAGAGAGAGAATGGGTGCACCAGGGCTTTCAGCCACTGCAAATGAACTCCAAATGCATGCATCACATTGTTCATCTGGTTTACATGGGTCCTGGAGAGTCAAACTAGGATCCTTTGGCTTTGCAGGCAAGTGCCTTAACCACTAAGCCATCTCTCCAGTCCTATATTGTATTTTTGACACAGGGGTTCTCTAAGCTTAGGCTGGCCATGAATGTATGGTCATTTTTCCATATGGTACAAAGTACCTGGGATTACTGGCCTATGGTTCCAGATCTGGCTATTTATAATGCTGAAGTTTTATCAAGCTCTATAACTAGGATATAAATTCTAAATAAAGCCCATACATTTGACTAGATTAAAATTAAAATATAAGATTTTAGTCTGACATAGTGGTGCACACCTTTAATCCCAATACTCAGGAGGAGGCAGAGGTAGGAGAATCACTGTGTGTTTAAGGCCAGCCTGACACTACATAGTGAATTCCAGAACAGGTCAGCATGTGCTAGTGTGAGACCCTACCTCAAAAAACAATAATAAATAAATAAATAAAATTAAACTTAAATATTTTGTAGTGAAATTGAATAGTCTAGCAATAAATTAGAATAACAGTTACAACATATTTAATAGAAAACCTTTTCAATTTAAAAAATAGCCTATATGCCAATAAGCATAAAGATGGACAACACAATACTAAATCTATAAAGGGTCTAGCAGGCCTGACCAGATTTTGGACGTTGTGACACAATGCTGTCAACTAGAAACATCATGTTTTAAATTAGTTTACATTTTGGCCTGGGTTTCATTCATAGCGACCCTGGACTACATGAAGCCACTTGTAGCCCATGGGCTTCAGGTTGGTCACACTGGAGATGGAAAAGGAAATAGAAGTTTTGGAGAGACTTATGGGATTATTGGGGTGGAAAGGTATAATGCCTTTCCTTGGTCATCATAAAGGTCAAGTATCCTTAAAAAGAGGAAAATATATAAAAAAATTATGTGATCACTTTTACCTGCCAAATGAGCCTTCTAAAGGAAGTGAATATCCAAAGACCCAGAAAAACTGTTCATGATATATCACTCCAACCTAAAGAACTATTGGTAGTTAGTGATTGCTGGGGGAAGGAGAGACATTTTCTTCAGTGTTACCCATTGGTAAATTGCCCATGCACTGGTAAACAATCCCACACCCATGCTCATGCAAGCAACAAAAATTTATCTCAGTGGGTCATATAAAAATGACATTAAAAAGTAAAGTTAAGACATTTTCAGGACAAGGAATAGAATGGAACAAATTGTAATAAGTGAGGTAACCCAGCCCCATAAAAAAACTTATAAATTCTCTCTAATATACAGTTTCTAGTTTTTATTTATTTATTATTATTTTTTGGTTTGTTGAGGTAAGGGCTCCCTCTAGCCCAGGCTGACCTGGAATTCACTATGTAGCCTCAGGATGACCTCAAATTTGTGGTGATCCTCCTATCTCTTCCCTTGAAGTGCTGGGATTAAAGGTGTATACCACCACAACCAGCAGTTTCTAGATTTTAATATTTTTAATATTTTAATATCACAAAAGGTTTGAGGAGGACAAAAGAAAAGATGTAGTTTGAAAGTGGAAAGGAGACTATGGGGGGATAAGAACACAAAGGAAAAAGGAGGTGGGTGAAAAGATGAAGGATAGGACTGTTGGGAGCTATGAACCAAACCTTGGCCATGTTAACAGAAACCACCATGTAGCAAGTTAAGTCTCTACTTCCTCACCTAATATTCAACCACCAGAAACAAAGGGATCGTACGCTTGGCTGATTACTCCCCATGCTGCCGGTAGCTGATGAAACAAAGACATTGCAGCTTAACCAGTAACTCTGTGATCTTTGACCTGACCATGTCCCCTTCCCCCTACAACCTTATATAAACCTACATTTAAAAATAAAATCTCGAGACCTTGACAAACACCTAGCATGGTCTTCTTCTTGTGTCTGTTTGCCTTTTCTCACTCAGATTAACTTCCCCTTGGGTCCCTGTTCAACTCCCCACCAGCTGGGGCATAGGACAAAAAGCCAAATTTGTTTGTAAAGTAACACTTTGAAACCTAATTCTTCATATGCCACTAAAATAGTTAATGTAAAAAAGAAAAAAACAAATGTCAAAAGTAGGAAGGAGGGCTGGAGAGGTGGCTTAGTGGTTAAGCGCTTGCCTGTGAAGCCTAAGGACCCCGGTTCGAGGCTCGATTCCCCAGGACCCACGTTAGCCAGATGCACAATGGGGCGCATGCATCTGGAGTTCGTTTGCAGTGGCTAGAAGCCCTGGCGCGCCCACTCGCCTCTCTATCTCTCTGCTTCTTTCTCTCTCTGTCTGTCGCTCTCAAATAAATAAATAAAAATAATTTTTAAAAAAAGTAGGAAGGAGATTAGTTGGGAAGAAGAAGGGGTAAGAGGTGGTAATGAGGAATGAATATGATCAAATTCTATTATATAAATGGATAAAATCATCATTTTTTTAAAAACTATAGAAATGTTGCATGTATCTAGAGAAGTATAAAAACAAGAAAGATTATAAATTATCTCTTTCTCCTCTAATCCTGCTTCCTAGTCTAACTAACATGTGAAGAAAATGTTCAGGAATCATGGTACATACCTGGAATACCAGATTCAGAGGCTGACTGAGGCTGGAGGATTGTAAATTTGGAGACAGCCTAAGCTACATAGAAAGCCCCTGTCAAAAAACAAGCTTGTTGTGTTTAATTCCTTATCTTTTCCTTTGCAAACAGATATATACATATTTGAAATTTTTTTCTTAAAAATGAGTTTTCATATTTATATTACTTTATCAATTAATATTTTCACTTTTCAACATTTTGGCCACTAGTTATTCTTTTTTGAATATTCTTTTCTGTTTTTCAGAGCCACATAATTTTGCTATAGCATGGCCATGTTGTCATAAAATAGCAATGCTTTGTCCCAGGAACATAGATTTAACTCACATTGTTGCAGTTGTCTTCTGACTGCTGGGCATACACTCAACCAGAAGCAGACTATGAAAGGAAAGAGTTTATTTCAGCCTTACAGAATCCAGGGAAACACCATTAATGGTTAAAGAAGCTACATCCATAGATCATAGTAGAGATATACCATCAAAATAGCCAGCAAACACAGCCAGATCTCAAACTGCTCTGAATATCCATCAGGGCTGGAATTAAGATCTGCCCCCAATGACACACCCTCCAGCAGGCTGTTGAGACTTAAACTGCAAGATTAATCAAAAAATCTCTAACTATGCGGGACATACATTCACATTCAAATCACTGCATTCCACCCTTGACCCGCATAGCCTGTATTAACACCATTCAAAAGTCCAGAATCTCATCTGAGATTCAGGACTGTCTCTCAACTGTGAGCCCTGTGTAAAACAAAGGTAAGTTACATATTTCCAACACATAAAGACACAGAGTAAACATTTCCATTGTAAAAAGGCCTAATAAGGAGAGACTAGGTCAGCAAAATAATGACCAGCCGGTAACCATCAAACATCTGCAGTTGAGTTCCAACCTCTATAACTACTGATGAAAGTCTCTGGATTCCAATTCTGCCCCTCCAGCTGGGTTGACTGAGCAGCTCTCCATGGCAGCTGTTCCACAGTCCTGGTATATCCAAAACATCTTTGGGTTTATACTGCACACCATGGTTCATTTTTATAGCTCCATGCAGTGGCCTTAGTGGGTCTCAATACTGAGTTTTCAAACCTGCTTCACTTTTCCAGGGGTCAGTTCAAAAAATAAAATGAAATAAAAAGTTTTGCACTTCATTACACACTTCCCTGAAACTAAAACGAGTATTAGGTGTGCAGCATAGCCATTATTGTAAATCCAGGAAGGAAAGACCTTGAAGAGCAGTATAATCCTGTAGAATTCTTCCTTCAGGCCTCCTCCTTGTAACAGAATTTGTATTGTATTCTCATTAGATTTAGCCCTCAGTGGCTTACTCCCAGGCTATCATTTCCATTGTTTCCATGTTCAGAACAGCTGGCCCACTCTTGAAGATGGCAATTTGCTTTAACAATTGCAGTGTCAGTAAACTAAAAGCAGTTTCTGTGTCTGTAACTTTAAATGTGTTTGAATTTTTTCTGTAATAAAACATATATCTTTTTGTTCTATACCTTCTGCAATGCACACTCGTCCATTACCTTTAAATTCAACCTTGATCAAACTTTCTGGGCATGATAGAAGGATGCAGCCAACCTTTCCACCAGTAGCTCAGTTCCAACAAAATTCTCTTCTTCACCCTTTAAAAGTTCATAAGCCAAGCCTTCACAGTCTACAATTCTCTCTGCATGTAGCATTTTCAAACTCTCACCAGAATAGCCCATTAAGCACCTCTTACAGTATTGCAAGGCTTCCCCAGTCCAAAGTACCAATCCTTTCACATTTCTACCACAAACAAATTCTGAAAGAGTATAAGCCACATGGTCAGATTCATCACAGCAACACCCTGAGAAACGATTTAGAATTCTTTTATTAAAATGCTGTGCTTTCCCTCACAGAAGAGACCCGAGTAAAAAGTAAAAGACAAATAATCAGGGCTAGAGATGGATTAGACCTTAAGGCACTTGCCTGCAAAGCCAAAGGACCTGGGTTCAATTCCCCAGTACTCATATAAAGCTAGATTCACAAAGTAGAACGTGTGCCTGGAGTTTGTTTGCAATGGCTAAAGTCCCCAGCAACTCCATTTTTTTCTCTCTCAAAATAAACAAATAAAATATATTATTTTTAGAAAGCCAAATAATACAAAAGAGAAATGGAGAAATTAAATAAAGTAACAATTCCTGTAATAGGAAATGATATAAATCTTTGTATTTCTGAAGTCAGGTTATCTGTATCCCACATGATATTTAAAATTATTGTATAACATGACTGTTTTGAAATTTTGTCATTATAAAAATGTTTCCTTTTAAAGAAAATAGATTATAAAAGGTCTGGGTTTATATTAAAGTCTGCTTTTCTGGAAGGTGTAAGAAGAACCTAGGAACATGTTACTGATTTAACAAATCTAACAGTTACAACTTTAGTTTTAAAATTGAGTGAACAATGTACGCCCTTTGAAACTTATATCTGAAAATTTCTCATTCACAATAGTTAAAGCCATTTTAAGCATACCAATTGCTTTCTGAACACTTATTCCTATGGGACTTAGACATAATTTCACATAATGCTCAGAACTATAGATGAAATATTTACATTAAATATACGTATATTAATTATATACAATAGAAATACATTGGACTTACATAAATTGCCTGATATCATTTAATGGTAGTAAACTAGGGCCTTGTACTAGTGCCTTCTGAGTCTACAACACAAGTTCCTAACTTGTTATTTATGTTGTAAATGACAACCAAGTGCAAACTAAACCACTTTATAAGCCTGGGTCTCAACTGTTTATATGCCACTGTTTCTTCACTTTCCTTTCCTTTATGTGCCCTTTTGAGGATTTGATCAAACATAAAGATTTGAGGGGTGTTAGACTGAGGGCATTATCAGGTAGGGAACTGGTCTGGGGACTGTTGACACAGGGGAACAGGAATGCAGACAGTATAAATTCAAACATTCTATTTATAATTGACCACCAGAGCAGAAAACTGTAAACGCAGAAGCTGGGAAAGAAGAAGAAAAAAGTTCAAATGACCAGCTTAGGGCTAGCTGGTAAGAAGGCCAATTGTCTTAAGTCTTAAAGGGGAGGGAGCAGTAAAGGAACAAGGTGAATCCTGATTCCTCATTACCATGACAGGAGGGCAGAAGGAGATAAGAGAAGATAAAATCTCAGTCCAGGGCTTATGGTTAACCACTTGCCTGTGAATCCTAAGGACCCCAATCCATTCCCTCTCTCTCTCTCTCTCTCTCTCTCTCTCTCTCTCTCTCTCTCTCTCTCTGTATCTGCCTCTTTCTCTCTCTGTCTGTCGCTCTCAAATAAGTAAATAAAAATAAACAGAAAAATTAAAAAAAAATCTCAGTCCATATGTCTGTTCAGATAGATAGATGGATTCCCAGTTCTGGGGTACCTCCCTTGCTGAAGAAAGCTTTTTGCTTGCAATAAAGATAGTTTGCTTTTCTTGCTTTTACTGTAATTCTGAGGGTCTTCATTTGTGGAGATGCCAAATATTTCTTAGCTTCCAAAAAGGACCTGTGGCCCCCAGACAGTGTGTGTGGGGGGATTTTTCCTGCAATAGACCCATTGTTGAGAACACTGCAAATAGATGCATGTGCGCGTGCATGCACACACACACACACACACACACACACACACACAGATTTTAAAACTTCATTTCTGCTTTGTTTTTGTGAAAATATAGATTAGATGAAAATTCTGGGTGGATCACTAGCATACCTGGAATAATAATGAACTCCTAGAAAAGAAATATAAAGAATTCTTGCATTCAAGAAATGGCATGGAGCCATCTCAAATTTGAATGACATCCTACAAGCAATGTCAAGAATTTATATATATATATAATTATGGTAATGTTGTCAGTATACACAGTGTTCTGTTCCAAAATGCCATTTTATAAAGCATGGTATTGTTGGGCATGTTGGTGCACCCCTTTAATCCCAGCACCTGGGAGGCAGAGGTAGGAGGATCATCTTGAGTTTGAGGCCACCCTGAAACTACATAGTAAATTTCAGGTCAGCCTGGGCCACAGTGAGACACTACCTTGAAAAAAATACTTTTAAAGGGTATCCTTCTGGGCTGGAGAGATGGCTTAGCGGTTAAGCGCTTGCCTGTGAAGCCTAAGGACCCTGGTTCGAGGCTCGGTTCCCCAGGTCCCACGTTAGCCAGATGCACAAGGGGGCGCACGCGTCTGGAGTTTGTTTGCAGAGGCTGGAAGCCCTGGCGCGCCCACTCTCTCTCTCTCCCTCTATCTGTCTTTCTCTCTGTGTCTGTCGCTCTCAAATAAATAAATAAATAAAAATTAAAAAAAAAAGGGTATCCTTCTATACAAGCCCAATGTCAAAATATTGTATTTGCTCTGTGTACCATATTTTTGTGAAATCTACCGGGAAATTATATTGAAAATCATTTTCCACTTAATAAGAAAAACAACATCTCATAATGATATTTGCATTACTGACAGATTTGTCATACAGCTAATAAATGCATAATACATACAAGGAAGTTGAATTAACCAAACTGTCTTTAACATTAAACCCTTACATCTAGTTTGTAGATAGTCAGATAGGAAAATCTAGAATAGTATGATATTCTTGTTAAGAGTGAATAATGGTAAAAGCTCCTCAAAGTACTGACAGAAGTGTGAGTTATTGATAGTGATGAGATTTTTAAAAGTGTGTAGGTGGTAATGGATCAATTTGAGTTAACTGAGAAAATACAAGCTTGATGAACAGACATTAATTGTCTAGTCCCTAAGCTTTTTTTTTTTTAACTTTAGCATCTATGTATACTGTTAGTTAAACCATCCAAATTCTTCTTCAACTCCCTGTATATGGTATTGAATTTCCTTTGATTGTGTGACTACACAATGACATTAAGGTATATAGAGAAACAATGATGATCCTAGAATTTTTACAGTAAAGCAATTAACCATCTCTTACATATGTGGTATATCTGGATCTTGGCTTGGATTATAACAGGTCAGCTATTTGAAAGATGAAGATGAAAGTACCTTACTGCTGCCTGTTTATGGTGGCTGAAAATTTATGTGCACCAAAAGACTTTATTGTACTTTGTCAGAATATTAGTGTTAGACTGTTGTGGTTTGAATATAAAATATCCCACATAGGCTCATGTGTTTGAGAACTTGGCTGTTCTGTGTGAGAAGATTATGAAACAGTTAAGTGATGAAGACTTCCTTGAAGAAGCAGTCACTAGGGGAGAGACTTGAATTTTTGTAAACTGGCCTCACTTTTTGTTTTTTCTCTGCTTCCTATCTACTGATGTGACAGATGTGCCAAACAACATCCCACTTCTGCCACCATTCCTTCCCAGCTGTGAAATGTCCCCTCATAATTGTGAGCCAAATTAAATCCTTTCTTTCTCTAAGCTGCTTATGGTCAGGTATTTGTTCACAACAATGAAAAAGTAACTGGTACATGCACCTCTTATTTTATGTTTACTTAAGTCCTTATCATACCATCACTAGTGAAACACTAAGATTTTTTTTTTAAATTTTATTTATTTGAGAGCGACAGACACAGAGAGAAAGACAGATAGAGGGAGAGAGAGAGAATGGGCTCGCCAGGGCTTCCAGCCTCTGCAAACGAACTCCAGACGCGTGCGCCCCCTTGTGCATCTGGATAACGTGGGTGCTGGGGAACTGAGCCTCGAACTGGGGTCCCTAGGCTTCACAGGCAAGCGCTTAACCGCTAAGCCATCTCTCCAGCCCAACACTATGATTTTTTTATTGCCAATTTAATTTTATATTTATTTGTACATATAGAAAAACATGTTGTACTGAGAAAAACCTCTTTTTTGTAAATCATTACTTAAAATTATTAAAGCTATATTTAGATTCCCTAGGTACATGCTATTTTGAGAGAAGACAGTGTTAAATACATTCTTTTCACCAAGGGCATATAATAAGTGACTATATTACATGGAGAAAATTAAATAGTCACATATTCTAACATTGGTTCTTGGTAAAAAACCCAAAATTGTAGAGCTTGCACATCTTTTGGAGAATGATTTTGGAAGGATTCTTGGATTTTTACATTAAATGTGTGACTGGACCCCATAAGCTATAGGTGGCTCCTCCCTTCTTCAGAGAGCTTTGCTTAGCTTTCCCTAATGAAAACCTCCTGTATGGTCCACCAAATGAATAGATGGCTCATTTCATCTCAGACAGAGCACCTTAGGCTCTGATGTCCTGATGTAAAGGAATAATGGTTACATTGCCTTTTTAAATTTGATTGTTGGAAAATACCCCCGTTGTAAAGATTCCCCTGCAACTTTCTCACTGTTTTGGTATAATTAATTTTCCCTTTCTTGATAATATATTCACTCTAGTAGGCAAAACCCAGTTTAAAAAAAAAAAAAGCAGCAGCTTTCTAGTAGCATGAGTAGTTAGATATACTTTCATAATCTATTAGCACAAAGCAATATAACTGGTATGAAAGCCTCATATATATTTGTGCTTCCATTCTTCAGAGAATAAATGGTTCTTAACAATCTCAAAGTAGAATTGCTACAATAAGAAAACAGTAAATAGATAACAAAAAGAACATGGATTTTCTTTCCTCCCTCCCTTTCCCCCTCTGCCCCTCTCCTCCTCCCTCCCTTTCTCTTTTCTCCCTCTCTCACTCACTTTTCCTTTTCAAGATAAGATTGCATTATAGTCTAGGCTGACCTGGAACTAACTATGAGGCCTAGGTTGGCCTCAAACTCACAGTGATCCTCCTATCTCAGCCTCCTGAGTGCTGGGATTAAAGGTATGCTATGGGCTAGAGAGATAGTTTAGGGGCTACAGGGTTTGCCTTTAAAGTCTAAGGACCTAGGTTTAACTACCAACTACCCACATGCATCTGGAGCTCAATTTTACAGTACCTGGAGACTTTTGTGTGCCCATTTTTTTTCTCTCTCTCTCTCTCTCATAAATAATTTAAAAATAAATAAATAAAGGTCACAGCCTGGATTATATTTCTTTTTAATTTTTTTTTTGTACTCAGTACATACAGTCAAGTTGGTACCATTGTTAGCCTCCTTGCTGTCCTCCCCCCTCCACAGGAACCATCTTTGTTGGGGTATATGGGTCATTCATTGTGGGGTTAGCCATCAGTTTGGGGTAGGAGGAAATGTCTCTGCATATCATGACCTAACATGTGGCTCTGCCAATCTTTCTGCACCCTCTTCCACAAATTTCCCTGAGCCATGTTGGATTCATTTTAGGTCTACTTCAGTGTTGAGATCTTGGGCACCTCTGTGTCTCTGGATATCTGGTTTTGTAGGGGTTGATTGTTCTCTGTGTCTATCTCCTTCACTATTGTGCTGGTTTCCAGTTCACCAAGAAAACAGCACTCTTGTATGTTTCGCCAATTATTCTTAGTTTTAGCTAGGGCCCTTTTGAGGTAGGATGGGGTGGTCATCTCCTTAGGATCTGCATCTATCTGAAAAGGAGAAGCAGATTCTCCAACAGAGAGTAAAGTTACCACCAAATAAATGTGATAACCATTATTTTTTACAGAGAATTTAATAGGTGTAGGCCCACGATTGGTGATAGCTTGATAATGGAGAGTGGGCTCATTACTGGATATAGTTCTGACTTGTTTCCCAGCTCCAGCTATGTGTTCCATTCCACTGAGCAGATAGTTTGCCAAATAAAGAGCAGTTGGTTTCCCACTATGGCTGTGTGCCACTATTGCACTTGTGTGAGCATCACATCAGTTTGTTTTCTACAAAGTAGGCTAGACCATGAGTTGCTTGGGCAGATATTGGTCATTTTTCCCCAGTCACTCATGTAGCACCTTCCAGCACTAGACACACTAACTGTCTGGGGACTGGTTCTCTTCCAGTTTCCAGCCATGCCACTCCATGTCATGTGCCAACAGTTTATGGTATCTTCAGCAGTAGGGTCTTACCACTAACCTATGGTGGGTCATCAAGTGCTCTGACATAAATCTGTCTTCTTTTGGGAAACCTGGTAGGTCTCTCTGATGAAAAGCTCATTGTGGATGATAGCCACCTGTTGGTACTGGGAGTTACAGGTCAGCACCCAAAAAGAGAAGGAAGAAAAAGATAAATGATATAAAAGAGATAGAGAGATAGAGAGAGAGAGAGAGAAACAGAAACACAGAGAGATAAAGGTTAGCTTTCGTTGTACCATTTCCAAGGCCTTGTGAATCAAGTGTTCCCTCTAAGGGCCTGGCAAAGGTTCAACCATTTGATGTAGAGTTTTATGGTACCATTGAGGTTTGGGTCCAGTTTTGTGTCCCCCACCCCCTACCTTGCCCTCTCCTCCCTCCCCAGCCCCCTACTGTCTAGTTCTGGAGATGCTTGCTAGGTATTTTGGCAACTTGGGTGGATTCAGGTTAGGAACTGTAGGTTTTGTGGCGATTATCTTTCTGTGATTGGGTGAGTTCACTGAGAATGAAGTGTTCCAGGTTCGAACATTTTTCTTCAAATTTCATTGTGTTATTTTCCCTTACTTCTGAGTAGAATTCCATCATGTAGATATACCACACCTTAGTTATCCATTTTTCTAATCATAGACATCTGGGTTGATCCTGGATTATATTTCTAAATGTTTAAAGCAAGACAAAATTTCCACTCTTTCCTGTGTTATCAATGAATATTAATGAAATACCTGCAAAACGGCCCAAATTTGGTTCTACTTTTCTGGGAGTTAAGTGGTTATGTTATTTCAAATTGATGCAAAAACTGTATTGTGGGTGCTGTAGAGATGGTACTGAGTCTTGGATCATGTTAAAGCTAAATGTAGAAAAATGCTATATTAAACTTCCACTTGTGTAAACTTGCTGACTTCCCCCTTCTTTCACTGGATTTCCAAAATAGTAATAAATGTGTTAATTTTTTCTAGGGAGAATGAACAAATGTCTATTTACACCCAGGTAGGACACTGACAATAGATGAAGGAAGCCATTCCAACCATTTAGATTAGTAAAACTGTGAATTTATTGGGGTTACTTATAGGAGTATGAGTGAAGGTTTACTTACAGAAGAATGGGCCATACAGGGGCATCACCCAAAAGCCCACACCAGCAGGTGATAACTCTTGAAAACTGAATACCTGGAACTCATTGCAAGATTTACAAGCAGCCAGCAAGCTGGTATAGGGTAGTCTCTTCTCCCAAGGACTTCTTACTCTTTGTATAATGTTAGGGAGAGGCCTTGTGAATATTGTAAGTTTAAGGAACTTCATGAGACTTGTGAGATATTTCTGTCCTGAGCCTTTACTTCCTGCATTTTAAAGAGCTCATGTTTGAATATGAAACTTCCTAATGAGCCTCCCTCCAGGATAAAATGCTTCCATTCAGAGGAAATTGCTGTATAGCAGGTTGTAATGATGAATGTGATGTTTGTGAAAAAAGAGTACTAAATCAGAGAACAAGGGACTAATTCTAATATCTTTGGAAAATAGAGATTTGGAATCTTTATGTGTTCCTTTTCCCTAAGTATCAGTAAACTATCATTTTTTTTTAATTTTTATTAACATTTTTCATGATTATAAAATATATCCCATGGTAATTCCCTCCCTCCCCACCCCCACACTTTCCCGTTTGAAATTCCATTCTCCATCATATTACCTCCCCATTACAATCATTGTAATTACATATATACAATATCAGCCTATTAAGTATAAACTATCATTTTTAAGGCTACCTTTGCTGGACAATAACATTTATTACAAAGTACTGTTTTTCAATCCTTTTGGAAAAAAAATATTTTCTATTACAGAAATTTAGAAGCCACTTCAGTCTCTAGGTTTTTATTTTTCTGTCATTTTGAGAAAGTTAGTAGCATAGTGCAATAATATCTATATCTCCTGCGCAGCTCTTTAGCAGCACAGTAATAAATAAAGTGACAGAATTTATTGACAAAAGAAAAGTTCACTGTTTGTATGATTTCATCTTTTCAGTGAAACATTAATTAATGTCCTTCAATAAATATCATTCAATTTTTCTCCCATATCTTGGAAGAGAAGCTTAGGATGTGTTAGAGATATTAGTGCTTGTGTTTTGTAAGAATCAGAGGAATTGGTACAGAAGTATCTCAGTGGTATAGCACTTGCCTAGCATATGAAAGGCCTTGGATACATTTTAAGCACCTCTACAGCAAACACACAACAAAGTAAAAAAATTCCTAAAAATCTACAGATAAATACAGGACAGTTTTTTTTTTTTTTTTTTTTTTTTTTTTTTTTTTTTTTTTTTTTTTTTTTAAAGAAAAAGACAGGGAGTTGTGGGAGAGACACCTGTTACATGACACGTGACACAAGAAAGCCAGTGATTCATTTTTGTTTTGTACATTTGTTTAAATCTTGCTTCAATTATTGTGGCTCCTAATGATACTGTTTTTTCAGGTGGCTTTGGGAGAACATAAAATTAGAGGCTTTGGGCTGTAAAGATCAGACAAGAACAAGAAATTCAATTTACATAGCTGTTTCAAATTTGGGATTATCATTCATTCATTCATTCATTCACCAAGCATACCAATTTATGTAGGTGCTAGGCACTATGCTTTGACCTATATAAAATTACTATCAACCAGCATGTTTCCTAAGAGTTATGTGATGTATTAATCTGTTAGAGAAGGATACATTGCAAATATCTTTGTTTCTACCAGTAAGATTTATCAAATTTTGAAATCACAGACACATGTGCCACTTTTTGAATCTACCTTTATGTGGGTGCTGAGGAGTTGAAGACAGGCCATCAGGTTTGCAAGGAAGGGTCTTTAACCAATGAGCAATATTCTTAGACTCTGTTGGCTTTTATTTTTTAATCTTAATCTCATGTTAATCCAGTAGGTGTACCTCCTTTTGCATTTCAATTGCTTCACAGCATGTCATTATTTGAATGTTCTAAAATTTGACTGTTCTCTGGCTATAATACACTTTTAAATTCTTCATAATATTTGGATGTGTTACTCATGGCTACACAAAGGAAAGACAATAAAAAAATAGAGATATTTTTAGGAGATCTTTTTACAAAGTTTTTTTTTTTTTATTTCATTAACTGTGTTCTTCATTGCTAGTAATTCTGACTGGTTTTGCTTTATTATTTTTATTTCCTTATTTATGTCTTGTATTGCCTTCTTTGTTTCATTAAATTGGTGTCCTGCATCTTCTTTGATTCCTTTGATTTCCTCTTTGATTCCTTTGATTTGTTCTTTGACTTCTTTGAACATATTTGCAACCATTCTTTTGAAATCTTTCTCAGGAATTTCCTCTAACTCATTCTCGCTGGAGGTCATTTCTGATGCATTAATACTTTTAGGTGGATTTATATTGTCTTGCTTTTTAGTGTTTTTTGTGTTATAATGTATATATTTTTGCATCTTGGATTAAGTTAATGCTTGGATTTTCTAGTTAGCTGGGTATTCTTAGCTGTATCAATTGATTTGATGTTATATATCTTCAGGGTAGGAGCTTAAGGTGTTAGGTATGGCTCTTAAGACTCTCAGAGTATCTACAAAGGTGTTCCTAGGGATTGAGTTTGCCTGCTATGGGAGTATTCAAGTAGGCTGAGTAGAATAAAATACAGGTAGATTCTAAAATTTAACAAAACACTGTACACATTCAATCAAAAACAGCACCAAGTATTTATGCAAGAGTAGTTATTATAACAACCAGATCCTCTTTAAACAAAGAGGTTAAGATTTCTGGTCTGTTGAGGGATCCAAGTCAGCTTGTGACCAAGTGAGACCCTTCCCTGGTACAATTATAGTTACCTTTTTGGATGATTTTGGTCTCGGTCAAGTTGCTGGCTGGGTCGTTGGGCTGCTGTTCTGACTTCTGGAGCTGGGCACTAGCTTTTCCTGCAGGGCAAACCGAGCCCAGCAACTGGGGCCCTGCAGATCAGCTCCCCTGCTGTTGGAACCACTACTGCTGCTGCCACTGCTGGAACCGCTACTGCTACAGCTGAAGCTGCTGCTGCTGGATCTGCCACTGCTGCTACTGCTGGATCTGCTGTCGCTGGGGCCACTGTTGCCGGTCCCAGAACCACTGATGTTGCTGCCCGACTCTGCTCCTGCTTGGGTCCCGTTGTAAGCTCAAGTTGGTGTGGCTGGGTCCTGGGACCGCTGCTCTGTTTGCTGGAGCTTGGCACAGGCTGTGGGGAAGGGGTGGGAGCCGATACTGCTCTAGTTCTCTCACTGTTCCTCGTGTTCTTCTACCTTGTGATCTGCTCCTCTGTTGTTCACTGCTGCTCTCCCGTCATGTTTCTAGCGTTTGCGGAGAGCTCTGGTGTGATTGGAAGCTCCCCTCACCTGGATTTTCCTGTGGCTCTAGCCGAGCCTGGTGGCTTTCTGGTGTGCTGCCACTGCCATGGTCGGTGGACCTGCTGGGGCTGGTTTTGCCAGCCTGTGCAGGCTCTGGATGCTCTGAATCACTTCTACTTCTCCACTGCCGTTTCAATTTCCTATACACCTCACTTTTTAGTAAAAGTGTGTATTTTGCTGAGTTTTTTGGTCTTCCCGCCCACCCCAGGCTACTGTGGTGTGGTGCCTATGCCGCCATCTTAACTGGAAGTCAAGAGTCAAGATCTTTTTTTATAAATGTGTGAGAATTTTTTCTGTACCTACCACTACTATGGTCAGGTCCATATTAAATATACAATTATTACCAACCTTATCTATAAATAATGAACATGAAATTACTGATATTCCTATCAGTAGAGTCACAATGTTTCTAATCCTCTATAACTTTACCAGTGAACGATATCATTTCTCTTACTTATCTCTTCTCTCAACATCTCACAGAAATCCAAGATTCTTGCTCCTTTTTTTGAAAAAAAAGTCACATGTTAAGATAACCAAGGATTAATGTTATATTTTATTAAGGGCTTTTTATTACTGTTATAACTTATTTACTGGTAAATGACTTATTCAGTCTATTTTCCATAAGTAAATTTTAGTTATTTTTGAGATAATTATTCACTTAATTGATGATAAATTTTGATGAAATTCATTGATATCATTTGTTCATAAATTTTTGGCTTACCTGTAATTAAACAATGACTTTTAGTATTC
Source organism: Jaculus jaculus (assembly GCF_020740685.1). NCBI lineage: Eukaryota > Metazoa > Chordata > Mammalia > Rodentia > Dipodidae > Jaculus > Jaculus jaculus. The sequence goes on along the minus strand of NC_059125.1, from coordinate 88,438,289 downwards.
TTTTGCTGTGATGATTAAGTTTTATTGTCAACTTGATCTATTTAGGCATCCATAGACATTTTTCTTGAGTGGGTCTCTGACGTTGATTCCAAGAAGGATTAAGTGAGTAGAAAGTCTTTTCCCCAGTGTAAGCTCTTCCCTCAGAGTGTGTGGCCCCTTTTGCGGGGGGGGGGGGGCTTTATCTAAGGAAGCTTTGGGAACAAAGAATCCCTTCCACCTGGTGGCAACGCTGCTTGCTGCCTTCCAGCATGGAATGCAGACCAGCATGGCCTAAAGAACACCTTGGAATGAAGGAAGGACTTCAGCATGGACTGAAGACAAGTGGCTCTCCAGGAAGCCTCCAGCCTTTAGTTCTGGATTGGGACTGCTGAGGCATCCAGCCTCCTGGACTGGACAGCTACTTGATTCCTTTGCTGTCAGGACTGCAAACTGCTATTGTTGAATTACCAGAAGGTAACACAATAAATTTCCTTTTAATACCATTCATTATATTGGGTCTGTTCCTCTAGAGAACCCTGGCTAATGCAGATTGTGGTATCAGAAGTGGTTCTTGAGAAACATAAATCTAAGGGTGTATTTCTTTAGTGGCTTGGTGCTGTCTATAGATGGCTCTCCAACTTCAGTGCTACTAAGGACTACTGGTAATAAAGAGGGTGGTGTTAATCCATGGTGTGAACTATTTAAAGAACTCCATGAGATAGATGTATTTGGTGATTTTGAGTCACATTTTTTGAAGAGCAAGAGATTTAGTGACTCTGTATGTAAAATATTTGAATATTTGTGGGAAAGTAAGACAAATGATGATTCTGGTTGATTGCTTCTGGCATCTCTGGATAAACTATTAAGGGAAAAGTAGAAGCTCAGCAAGGAAAATTCCCAGCTCATGACCCACATATGTTATCTGAAGAGTTCTAAGTATGCCTTGAGAAGAGTCCTGTCTCTAGCTGTTAATAGGACTCAATTTGCAGAAAACCAAACCCAAAATCTCATTATAAAATTGACTAACTTGCAAGCTGAAGTCTCAGTTTTACCGTCTATCATAAGTCAAAATGAGGGCACTGATTGGAAAAGAATGAGATCTTGTAACTTGGGAAGGGAATGTGAGAGAAGACTCTGAAGAACCTAGGGACATTGAGCTCTCACATTCTGAAGAAGTTGTTTTGCAAGAGAATGTGACCTCCTCTCCCTTAGCAGTATTTGCATTCCCACCCCTACACCCTGAAATATTACCCTCTCCACACTTGCCTGAGGGAATTAATCCTTCCTTGTCTGAGGAAACAGCAATGACCTCCCTGCAGGAGGTGCTGATACCCCACAGTACCCAAGTACCCACTCATCTTCACCTCTAGGCCTATAACCAGAAGTAAGGCCAGGAAGGCCCATAAAGGTAAGATAGAAAATACGACTCATGAGGAGGCAAAGTACACCCCTAAAGAATTTCAAAAGTTTTATTTATTTATTTTTTTAAATTTATACAAGCAGAAACATGGGGAATATATGAAAGGATTTGAATGGTGTGGGATGATGGGGGGCAGAATATAAGATTATATCCCGCTAAATTTATTGAAATGTGCCCATTGAGCAGAGATTTTCGATTTAACACAGAAGCTCATGCAGTTGGAAGAGGTGCCAAGAGTTTAATTGATTGGTTGGCTGAAGTATGGTTACAAAGATGGCCTACTGTGAATGAGCTCAAACTGACTGATATGCCTTGGCTTAATGTTGATGAAGGAATTAAGAGGCTCAGAGAACTTGGAATGCTGGAGTGTATTTGCCATGTATACTCATCTTTACCCCCACAATGGGAGAGTGCATAAGACGTGCCTTTTTCTAAGACTATAAGAAACAGTTTTGTGAGGGGAGCCCCAGTATACTTAAAGTGTCCAACCATTGGTCTTTTATGTGAACAAGGCATCACAATGGGAATGGCAGTTGCTGAAATAGGTGACTAAGATGCAATGGTTCTAATTGGATCTTGGGGTAATAGGAGCCAAGTAGCAGGGTTAAATCACCAGTGGTGAGATGAGCATGTATACCATAATATACAGCTTAGACAAAACAATGCTCATAAGGCAATTACTCCACTAGACCTTTGGTACTGGCTGATTAATCATGGTGTTCCCTGAAGTGAAATAGATAAGAAGCCTACTAACATCTTGTTTGATCTGTATAAACAGAAAAGTTCCAGAGCAAAGTAATGAAAGGTCATTTTGAATGATAGCAACAGAGAATCAGGGCCTCTTAACAAATGTCCAAAATTGAGCCAGTTTACAGATCCTGAGCCTCTTGATTGAAGGAGTGGCCATTCCAATAACAAGCCCCCAAAGTTTCAATGTTAAGCTTAATTCTATCCTTCCTCAACATACAGTTCCATTAACTAAGGCTGACCTTGCCATACCTGCTACTGAGTGCCAAATCTGTCCATAGCAGCGACAAACTCTGAGTCCCTGATACGGTAGCATTCTATCAACTTGGTGGCAAGTTGACTACATTGGACCACTTCCTTCATGGAATGGGCAGTGTTTTGTCCTTACAGGAATACACACTTTTTCTTGGTATAGATTTACTTCCCTGCACATAGTGCTTTTGGCAAAACTACCATCCATGAATTTACAGAATGTCTTATCCACCTTCATGGTATTCCACACATTATTGCTTCTGACCAAACAACTCACTTCACAGCCAAGGAAGCTTGGCAGTGAGCTCATACTCATGGAATTCACTGGTTTTACCATGTGCCCCACCACTTTGAAGCAGCTGGCTTGATAGAGTGGTGGAATGGCCTTTTAAAGAAACAGCTACAGCCCCAACTAGGTGGGAATAGCTTGGAAGGATGAGGGAGTATCTTCCAACAGGCTGTATATACTCTGAATCAGCATCCTGTATACGGTGTTTTTTGCTCCTATAGCTCGGATTCACTGGTCTCAGAATTGAGGGATGAAAATGGGAATGGTACAGCTTACCATCATCCCAAGTGACCCATCAGTCAAATTTTTCCTTCCTGTTCCCACAACCTTATGCTCTGCTGGCCTCACAGTCTTGATTCCAGTGTGGGGAGTGATTTTGCCAAGAGGCATGAAAAACATTCCATTGAACTGGAAGCTAAGACTGCCTCCTGGCCACTTTGGGCTCCTGATGCCTTTGAGTGAACAAGCTAAGGAAGGACTTACAATGTTAGCAGGGGTGATTGATGCAGAGTAGCAGGGGTAAATTGGGCTACTCCTCCATAATGGAGGTAAGGAAGAGTATGTCTGGAGTGCAGGGGATCCTTTAGGGCATCTCTTGGTGTTACCATGCCCTGTTAACAAAGTCAATGGACAACTGAAAAAAACCAATCAAGGCAGTGTGATAAATGGCCCAGATCCTTGAGTCACCCCTCCAGGTAAAGAAGCATGACCTGCTGAGGTGCTTGCTGAAGGTGGAGGAAATACAGAATGGATAATAGAAGAAGGCAGTTACAAATACCAGCTAAGGCCACATGGCCAGTTACAAAAATGAGAACTGTAATTGCCATGAGCGTTTCTGGCCTACCTTGTTAAGAGTACATGTCTGCACCAATATTAAGATGCTTTTGTTCTTCCTCTATTTCTCTATTAGGTAATTGATTAAGATTACTTCAATAGTTAACTGTTGTTTAATTTATATTTAACCTATCATATTAGATATTAAGCATTCCTCAAGGGACCTTAGTTTGTGTTTTGGTGAATATCGTGCATTTTTTTCATTGTACTTGGGGCAGTTATATCATGTTAGGTGGGATTATGACCTTGTTACTGTCTTCATTTGGAAATTAATTATGATGTAAGGAGATATGGCTTTGTGTCAATTTGATAAGTGGTGGACTTTTGGTGGTTAAGTTTCATTGTCAACTTGATCTGTTTAGGAATCTACAGACATTCCTCTTGAGTAGTTCTCTGAGGTTGCTTCCAGGAAGGATTAACTGAAGGAGGAAGTTATTCCTTCAGGGTGAATCTTTCCCACCGGGTTGGGCAGCCTGTCTTGGAGGTGGGCTTTATCTAAGGAAGCTCTGGCAACAAAATGAATCCCTTCCTTCTACTTGGCAGCATTACTGCTTGCTGCCTTCCAGCATGGACTGGCACCAAAGGTTCTCCAGGAAGTCTTCAGGCTTTCAGTGCTGGATTGGGACTGCTGAGGCACTCAGCCTTGTGGATTGAGCAGCTACCAGGTTCCTTGACTCTGGGGCTTGCAAATTGCTATTGTTGGACTGCCATAAATAACCCAATAAATTCCCCTTTAAATATTTATTCTTTTTAAAAATTTATATTTGTGTATTTTTATTTATCTGAGAGTGACAGACAGAGAAGGAGGCACATAGAGAGAGAGAGAGAGAGAGAGAGAGAGGGAGGGAGAAAGAGAGAGAGAGAATGGGTGCACCAGGGCCTCCAGCCACTGCAAACAAACTCCAGATTCATGTGCCACCTTTTGCATCTGGCTTACATGGGTCCTGGGGAATTGAACCTTGAACCATGGTCCTTAGGCTTCACAGGCAAATGATTGTCCACTAAGCCATCTCTTCAGCCCTTAAATATTTCTTCTTATAAACTTATTTATTAACGAGAGATAGAAAATGTATATACCAGCGCCTTCAGCCACTGTAAATTGACTTCAGTCAGACTCATGTTCACTTTGTGCATTTGGCTTATGTGGGTCCTGTGGAATGGAACCTGGGTCCTTTGGCTTTGCATGCAAGTGCCTTAACCAATAAACCATTTCTCCAGCCCAAATTCCCTTTTAATAAAATTCATTCTATTGGTTATGTTCCTCTAGAGAACACTAACTAATACACTTGCTATTTGCCTTTTCCCCTCTTAAGAAGTGTGGTATTTTTCCACATTGGAATACTTTTCTCTTTAGAATGATATACTCAGTATTTATAGGTCAAACCAGGCAAACTATTTTGGAAATTGTATAATATAGGAGCACTGTGGTCAAAATTTTGTCTTGCTTTCTGATTAAAACCTAATTCCATTTTTTTTCTCCTCCCTGATCTCTCTTTTTCTTCCACTTTTAATTGGTTGTCTCTGTTGCTTAGTGACTATGGTAGAGATGACATAGAAAATTGAAAAGAATATTTTCGGGGTGACAGAAGCTTCCCATTACTATTTCATTTTATCTTTTATGTTTGGCACTCTGGATAGAACCCAGGGTCCTGCACATGTTAGATATACTCACAGTTTAATGTTGAACTGTATCTCTGGCCCCGTGTAACTTTTCATTTTTAAAAAGCAGGATTTTTTTAAGATTTTTATTGGGAATTTTAATATATGAAAATACATCAAATAGGTATCATTCTGACTTGTCCCCTCTTACCCACCCCATTCCACAGAGAACCCTCATAAGTGTAGGTATTTATAATACCTGCGGAATCATGAATACACCAGTCAGTTTATACAGGGAGGGCAGTGCCACACAGTATACCTTCACACCCTGTGGCTCTTTACATTCTTCCTTCACCTTCTTCCACAATATTCCTTGAGCCTTGAAGGATATTTTACAAATATCAGTTAGTGTTGAGCTATCCACAGCCTCTTTTCTCTGCTTTGATGAGTGTTGACTCTCTTGTGTCTGCTGTTATCTCCGTAGATGGTTCTCAGGTTAGCAGGGCAAGCAGCACTCACATGTAATCTTCTGTTTCCTCTGTAATGTTTCCTGAGTCCTAGGGGGTATGACATAGATGACTTGTCTAGTGCTAGGCACTCAAAGTTCTCTTCTTGTAATTTTGATGTGTATTGATTCTCCCTGATATTTGCTGACATCTATAAAAAGCAGGTTCTTTATAAAAATATATTTATTAAGAACATAATTTGTACAGATACATCTGGTACAGTCTTTTCCCTCCTCCCTGCCACCATTTTGCAGGAGGCCCTCCTCAGTGGAGTTGCTGGTATTCCCAATCCGTTTGTGGGTTATACATTGTGGGAGCAGCAGTCAGTTGTGGAAGGGGTGAGGCAATGCCTCTGGGCATGAGATCCTAACCTGTAACTCAGAAAATCTTTCCACACCCTCCTCCACAAAATTCCCTGAGCTTCAGTGTGCGTGTTTTAAGTCTACTTCAATGATAAGGTCTTAGGACTCTCTGGATTTCTAAGAAGCAGGATCTTTAACCAAGACTGTGTGCAACATTGATGAAGTGGGATAAACATACTCATTTAGAAGGCTTTTTGATGTTTCTGTCCCAGTCATAGGTTTCTGATTTAGTTTTCAGTTAAAGATATGAGTCTCTTCCCACTGAGTTAGCCACATATTCAATCAGAGAATAGTTGATTACCATCCCTAATCTATGTGCCACTATTGCACTGGTACATCATGCTTGGTGGGTTGATTCTGTCACTTACAGGACACACTGGCTTTTTCACACTGTTTATTTTTATCCTCCAGGAGCTTTTACAGTACTTTCCAGCACTATGGCAATTAGCCAGCAGGGAGCTAAATTCTACCTCAATTCCTGCTTGATTTCTTAATGTCTTAAGATCACAATCTGTGGTGTCTTGCCAAATAGAGTGTGATCATCCAGTTCTTGTGGGCAACCAAGTGAAAAGCAACATTTTTAATGGGAAAGATTTTGTGTGCCCATTTGAAACAATCTAAGATCTTCATGTAAAGAAATCTCTGGGCATGTATGTGAGGGATTTTCTAGGCTAGGTTAGCCTCTGGATATGCCTGTGAGACACTATCTTGATTAGGGTAATTGGTGTAGAAGAGTCTAACCTAACTGTAGATGATCCCATTTCATGGGCTAGGATCCCAGCCTGAACACACAAAAGTCAACTAATGACAGCTTTTATCAATCTCTGCTTTCTGACTACAAACACAATGTGACTGGTGGCTTTAAGTGCCTGCCATTATGAATTTCCCAACACAATGGACTGTCAAACTCAAAATATAAGCCAAAATAAAATCTTCTTTCCATAACTTGCTTCTTGTCAGATATTTGCCTTAGTAACAAGCAAAGTGAATAATGCATTGAGAGGTTAGGTTTTGGTGAGAAATTAAATACCCTGTTCTAAGACAATAAAGACACTATCTATACTATTTAGAACCATAGAGCACCATGGATATGGATAAGTATGGGTATATTTAACACGCTTTGAAATAGAAGGCATTCAATAAATATAAAATTATTTTTATAATTTATACCTTTCTGTTCTTCCTAAAATTGTTCTTCTCTATGATGGTAAATTTTATGCATCATCTTGACTGGTTTATAGAGGGCCTAAATAATGTGGTCAAACATTCTGAGTGTGACTAGGAGTGTATTGAATGAAAGTAACATTTCAATTGATATACTCAGTGAAGCAGATTGCGCTTCCCAGTATGAAGGCCTAAATAGCACAAAAAATGCTGACTTACCTCAAGGAAAGGGGAACTTCATCTGCCTAATTGCTTGAGCAAGGGTACTGATCTTTTCTTGCTTGTAGATTTAGAGTGGAACATATGGGTCCTTAGGCCTTCAGACATTTACTGGAACTCTTGAGTCTCCAGGTTGCTGACTACAGGTCTTTGGATTTCTTAGCCAAAGTCATGTGAGCCAATTCCTTCTAGCAAATTTCTCTTTTTCTGCATATACACATATGCGTATGTAAGAATTTGCTTTAATTTTGACATATGTTTTATATACTTACATATGCATGAAGGGTGTCTGTGCTTCTACCTTGTTTTAGAGACATTGCTTCTGTCATTCTTCAAAATGAATTAGTAAACTAACAATCACGAAGTGAAATAAGCATCAGGAATTCCAAGATTCAAAACTATTGTGTGAATGATACCTGCATCTTAGATCTTTAATCAAATATCCCTATTTTTTTCTGACAATACTTTTCAAATTATAAAAATAATACAAGCTTATGAAAGAAAATACAAATCATATAAAAAACTGGGAATACATCTAAAAATATTTGGGGATTGTGCTATTCAGAGGCTAGGACTCTGGCCAGTGGAGGTTATTTATCTTGACTTAGTCATTATCTTACACAATTGGTATCATACACTTCACATTTCTTATTTATATTTTTACTTAGTGTTATACTTTATTACTTTGTTATTTCTTTATGCTGCTGAGTATAGTTTTATAATTTTACAATGATAACAAGATTTTTTTTTTCAGATGGCTGCATGGTAGGCTTTTTTTGGTGGACAGGATACTATTTATACGATTCACTGGAACTTCACACAATTTATTTTTCTATCATGAATAATGCTGTGATGTGATTTTCATGTACACTTTTATATGCTTTGCATATCTACTTGGAGTAATATGATAAAACAGATATTATTAGAGCAAGGTACCAGTCATTTGAAAATCCTTGATCTATTGTCTTTAATTTACAGATTATTTTACATGTATGAAGTATTGCAACTAATACAAACACCCATTTTTATTCTATCTTGTCAATGTCAGGTCCTATCACTTTACAATTTTTTTCACAATTTATTTTTTTGTAGTGCTAAGGATGGTCCTAACACTCTGTGAATGCTAAAAAAGTACTGTACCACTGAGCTGTATCCCTATCCACCTTCAGAAGTTTCACTAAAATAAAATAGCCTCTCATCTTAATTTTTCTGTGATTTGTTTCTAGACAATATGAAATTTTACATTTTTCATTCACTGGTCTAAATCTTTTGAAAACTGGCTTGTATTTTAAAAGCTTTATTGGAATATAAGCAATGTCACAACTATAGAGTTCTACCATTATAGCAGAATAATTAAATGGCCTGTTAATATATCACATTAATGTTCTTCTAAAACTTTTATTTTGGTTTGAGGTATTCACCTGTCACTAATTAAAGTCATATATTGTCCAACCATCATCAGCATAACATAAATAATTATACTTTTTTTAAAACATTCTATTAACTCCATTAACAATATAGCTAGGCACTTATAGTTTTCTTCTTGGTTACTTTCTAATATTATTATGCCTTTGTGAATTTTCCTTTTGAGGTACTAAATGTAATTGAAATTATACCACATTCATCTTTTTGCATGTCTAATTTCTCTTAGCATATTTTCAAAGGTCACCCATGTTATATACTGTAGATGAATCTTATTACTTTTTAAAACTGAATAATATCTATGGTATGGTTTACATCACATTTCCTCATCCATTCAACTATTGATGGAATTATGATTATTTCAACTTACATATTGTGAATTAGGCTGAAACTGCAATAAATACTGATATGCTCCTCTTCTTTGCTCAAGAACTAAATTGTTATTTATCTGCATGTGCAAAAAGTTTAAGTGTTTTATGTATTTTTCTGATAACTTTAGTTTTCTTTCTTTCTTTTTTTTTTCCCAGGTAAGTTCTCACTCCAGCTCAGGCTGACCTGAAATCCACTATGTAGTCTCAGGGTGGTCTTGATCTCATGGCAATCCTCCTACTTCTGCCTCCCAAGTGCTGGAATTAAAGGCATGTACCACCATACCTGGATTTTTTCCTTTTTTCTTTTCTTTTCTTTTTTTTAGTTTTTCAAAGTAGGGTTTTGCTCTGGTCCAGGCTGACCTGGAAGTGGTCTCAGTCTAAGAAAAGAAGGGGGCTGGGCGTGGTGGCACATGCCTTTAATCCCGATACTTGGGAGGCAGAAGTAGGAGGATTGCCATGGGTTTGAGGCCACCCTGAGACTACATAGTGAATTCCAGGTCAGCCTGAGCTGGAGTGAGACCCTACCTCGGGAAAAAAAAAAAAAAAGAAAAGAAAAGAAAGAAAGAAAAGAAGGGGTTTGGAAGGAATATCAGGGCCTATTAGATATATCACCAGAATAATAGCAATTTGTTTTCTTGAGTGGGAGGCTGTTTTTGGCTTGACTATCAGGGTTTTCTGGAGCCATCTTCCCCTCACTATTCATCCCACTTGAGATCTTATTAATGGTACTTTATCTTTTGGCTGCATCTTTCTCTCTTTCCATCTGTTTGTGGAACATTTTAATAGCTTTTACTGAGCTCCAGTACAACTAATTTTTTTTTTTTTAGGCAGCTTATGATAGATGGTTCTGCTATTGTGTTTAATCATTTCCATTAAATATTATACTAAAACTGAATTATGATGAAATTAAATAAAAGAATAATATATTATGTTGATTTTCATTTAGAAAACCTCATTAATTTATGTTTCCATTTAATAAAACTAACCTCTTAAATCATTTGCCCCAAATTTTTAAAATATATTTCACAGAAAGGAAAGGTGTTAGGAGATTGTAACTAAACTGTGAGTGTGGTGCCTGCCTTTTTACAACCATGATAGTGGCATCTTTTAGGATGTATGTGAATTATATACCTTCCCCAATTTCATTCTTTGTAACTTTTCTTAGCATTATGTGTAGCTCATATGACCTTGTCCAGGTAACATAATATTTATGAGCATCTTCTCTTTAAAGTTTTTATTTTCTAAACAAATTATTTTTCTCTGTACATGTAAAAAGGAAGAATTATATTATTTTAATTATTGTTATTGCAGTTACATTCTCATTGCTGGCACAAAGCATCTGACTAAAAGCAGCTGATGGGAGGAAAGTTGTTTATTCTGGCTCACAGTCTTGAGAAGAAGCTCCATAATGGCATGGAAAAGATGTTTTCTATACAGATGACAACCACATGGTTGGGTCTATGGCATCAAGTGATAATCATGGGTGCTGTGAGGCAATTACAGAGACCAGAAAAGTGTCAGAATAATCTAATTCTTGATTTTTAGACTCCTTGCTACCTGTACATTCTTAAATGCATCATTTTGGAAGAGTGAGTCATATGAAAGTGCCTTTTGGTGTACACATAATCATGTAGAGTATGAATGTGTGTATGTGTGTCTGTGTGTGGTATGAGTACATGTTTTTGTGGAGGTCAGAGGGCAATGACAATTATTCTTGTTAGTCACTCTCCAACTTATTTTTCCAGGCAAGATTACTTACCAGTTCAGCTAAACTAGGTAGCCCATGAGCCCCAGAGTTTTCCTGTATCTTCCAACTCAACACAGATTACTGACATGTACCACCATGCTTTGTATTTTACCCAGGTTCTGATGATTAAGACTCAAGTCTTCATGCTGGCATGACAAACATTCTATTCACCAAGAAATCTCCCCAGCCTTGTAAATTTAATTTTTTTTTTTCGAGGTAGGGTCTCACTCTAGCCTAGGTTCACTATGTAGTCTCAGGGTGGCCTTGAACTCATGGTGATCCTCCTACCTCTGCCTCCCAAGTGCTGGGATTAAAGGTGTGCACCACCACGCCTGGCTTCACCTTGAACATTTTTAATGATGGAGAAACTTTTGGTTGCTTTTTTATATTTGGAGAGATAGTGTACATATGGAATACTCCATAATGACATATCCAGAGTCAAATTTTTGAAAAAAATACTTCTAGTTGGTTATGAAGACAATACTGAAAAGTGGTCTTCACCAGAGTGAATGCATTAGTAATCCCATACATGAACTCTGTTGTCCAGGTTTCCAGGGAAAGTGCTTTAAAAATAGAAAGCAACATAATCTGAGAATTGTCATATTTAGGGTGGTCTTCAGGAAGTTACATAATGAAAATTAGACAATAAAAAGAAGGAAAGAAAAGTTGGACCATGGGAGGAACAGTTTTTATCTTCTTACTATTAATACAGATGACTTCTGCTATAGTTATTCATTAGGACATTTTAACAAGTGAGAATTCATTGTTTTATTCATTATGGAGATGATTAGCCATACTAAATAATGTGTATATAAAGTTAAAATTATGGCACATTATTCATAGTGTTGAGCTTACTGAGTATCAAATCCATCTAAATATAGTACTAGGGAACTGTTCAACAGCTTTCCATATCCCATTTATCTTAGCTTCAGAGGCTGCTGGAACACTGGGGTACCAATTGTCTATTGACACAATTTCCCATCTTGCTTAGCAAAGTAGTGCGTGAGGTTGATTGTCACACTTCCTGGGGTACCTATGTTTGGATTTTTAAAAAATACTTTATAACTCATTTAGAGCATTGAAGAATGATAACGACTTTCATTATGCTGTCCATGAATCAAGATGGACCATGATCTGGCTAATTTAAATGAATGAGAACATTTGAGGAGGATAGGTTCATTTGCAAGGCTGAAACAAGTGATATGTGGGAGATAGTGTGTGAGTTCCGGTGGCATCATCAGAGGTAGAACTTCATGACTTTTAATCTAGGCTCTGTTTATTAGCAGTTGTATGTCACTGGGTAATAATTAAGTCTCTGAGTCTCACCTGAGTAAAAGGAGGATAATTTTATGTAACAGCCAGGTTGCTTTAAGAAGGAATGAAAAGCATGATGAACTATAAGCATTAATAAATGGCTCTTCAGCATATCTTTGAACAGAGTATCTGCAGAGCATGAAATGCCTGTGCAATGTGTCATCTTCATGGTCACAGGATATCTTGAAAAGCTAAACTGAGTAAGTGGTGGGGAGAGAGGAGAAGAGAGCCTTGAATGAGGAAAGGAACACTAGAAATAAAGAAATAATGGCGTGTTGAAAAGGAGCTGCTAGCACCATATTAAAAAAAATTACACTCTCTGTCTCATCTAGAAATATCTCAAGCAAAAGAATGAGGTGCTTTAGAAATCAGCTTTCAGGCATTACTTTTTTTATGTTTACCACTCCTATTGCCAGAAGCCTGATTAAGTTGGAAGTACAATATTTTTTTTTTTTCCTCAGGAAATGGTAGGGGTGTTAATTAGACTGGTGCGAAGCTAGCAGGTCTCGCGTGTCAGTGGGGTCAATGGAAATTTTAGTCATTGCAACTTTAAGAGCATTCCTCAAACCATAAAGTTGGCAAACTTTTTCACATATCCTAAATAAGGAAACCTATTAGCTACAGAGCCAGCTATTAACAGGATTATTGTTAACCACACTTGCTGAGGAGGGGGAGCAGTTGGAGAAGAGAAGCAATTACAGACTATTGCTGCTATCCCCAAAGGAGCTGTCAAGGCAACATATGGCATATGTCATTATTTGAATATACCTGTGAGTGTTTCTCTATTCTTTTATTACAGCCTAAGATACATGTTTAATGTTCAAAAAGCACCCTGGAATATATTTCCATGCATGAATGTAGATGGAGGAAACTTGAAATGATTCTCTTTCTGGTGATACAATTGCACTCTTAAAGAATTTCTGTTGGTGCTTACAATTATCACTGGTAATTCTTTTAGGTTGCGATTTCTTTTTAAATTTATTTATTTATTTGAGAGCGACAGACACACAGAGAAAGACAGAGGGAGAGAGAGAGAATGGGTGCGCCAGGGCTTCCAACCTCTGCAAACGAACTCCAAACGCGCGCCCCCTTGTGCATCTGGCTAACGTGGGACCTGGAGAACTGAGCCTCGAACCCGGGTCCTTAGGCTTCACAGGCAAGCGCTTAACCGCTAAGCCATCTCTTCAGCCCTAGGTTGACATTTTTGATGTTCCCCTTTAAGATACTAATATCTTCGAGGGGAACAATATATCAAGCTCTGATATGTTGGTAATCCTTAAGTGAGAACTAATTGATCAGGACTATACCAAAACAAAACCGCCCACAAAAACCTAGAAACAAAGAAATATTGGCATATTGAAAAGAAGCTGCTGGCACCATATTAAAAAATAAATAAACAAAAAACTCTTGTAAACAGATTTTTTTTCCCATGAAACACTATAAGAAATGCAGTAATACAGGAATGCTGGTGATAGTGAATTTGATTAGTTACAAAGGAATGTGGTCACACAGCACACAGATACTGTGGGATACCAATAGGGTGAAGCCAAAAATATCCATGAATAGCCGAAATGCTAAAATAAGAGGTACAAAGATTGTGGGGAACATTTTAGGCCATAATTACTATGTAGGGAACCTAGGATTAGGCAATACTAATCCATAGTTATTTTGTTCTTATGCTGAAGTTGGGCTTCAGCTACTTTACAGTTTTGCTGAGGGCTGGCTATAGCTCCAGCAGTTATTGTTGGAAGTTGTTTACTTATAACCTGTAAGTTTTTATTCATTTCATACTCATAGTTCTTATCTTTCACTTTTCATACATAAGGATGAATCAAAAATAAGACCAGATTCCCCAGATGGACGCTACTAGCTTTCCTTCAGGACATAAATTAGAAAGTATTTGATCGATTATATCCTGACGGAAGGGAAGTGTTGAACTACATTTTTTCTTTCTGGCCACTTTAGAAGGGTTATTTTCAAACCGTTCAAATCCTCCTGCCTTACCTATAAAAGAAGGAAGATAATTATGCATGTTACATTCCAACTTGGGCACACATTCTAGTGAAAATTCAGGTTCAATAATGAGTGTTTATACCAGAAATACTAACCATATTTTTTTTAACCTGGACTTGTATGTTTGGTGTTCGAGAAATAAGAAAGGAATAATATTTTATTTTGTACAATGGACAAATGATAAATCTTATTATGGACAAAGAGTTTTTTTAATCTTAGTGCCCTTAATAATCAACACTAATATCAGAACAAGTACTTTCTTCTTTTTCCCCCTAGAGCATTCCACTCCAGTAAACAAAAATAAGGAGAATGATTTGTTTTTATATGTGTGAGAGTGGGATTCTGGCCAAAGAATTGCGGCCTCCTGGACTATTTCTCACCAGTTTCTATTTTGTGATGTGTAGGGCTGTACACTAGAAACTCACATACTCTAAATCTCTTGATTAATTAAGATCTACAAATATGAGTTTTTAAAATATCTATAGGCAAAATGTATTAAAGTTGTTAACTTACACAAAATATGCTAGCTGTTTATGTTTATAACTATGACATCTATTTGATGCTGGCATAGATAATACTGACAATTGGCAGCACAAAGAAAATACCTGCATTTTTTAGTGAACAGTAAGTTAAGGTGAGTATGTTATTGCCAAGAATCTCATGATTTAAATTCATTTCAACCAAGTACAACTATATCTGTCATGCATAACACTATTTGAAAATGTTTTTAATAATTTGTTTTCATATCAACCAGCTTAATGGACTAAGTCAATTATGGGCAGTTTGAAATTTATTATTTTAATTGGAACAGAGAGTTGAATTTATGTATTTGTGCAATTAAATTATTCATTAGCTGAACAAATAGAACACTGCAAACAAGTGGATTGTGAGGTCCAAAGAAAAAGAAAGGCAGAAGTGAAAGAACAAGTAGGGTCCCCAGTATGATACAATGGTGGTCATCACTGAAGTGTAAGCTTTGAGAAAAATGTGAAAGCCCCCCAAAGAGAATATAAATGTGTAATTCTCATCAAAATAGTTTGCAGTTGCATTCTGAATGAGCCATCACACTCTCTTATGCCTTACAATGCTGAAATTTAGAGAAATTATATTTTTAGACCAACATATACAGGAAAGTAATTATCATCAAGAGAAAACTTGGAAACACCTGTATCACCTTTATTTTTATCATAAAAGGTTGGCAGGGAGACAAAAATCTAAGAACTTGACACATGATTCAATTGTTGAGCTAGAAAAGGTAATGAAGTTTTCTCCAGTTCATCAAATTTCAGTGGGAGACAGTGAGTTCAGAAGCTGTTTGTTACACAGCTTAACTTGGGGGCTCCTGACAATAAGGTTACCCACATGAAAGCCTAAATATGGTGGTAATCAAAAGGGAATGCACATCCTTCTCCTTATCCGGAAGTAAAACAATTTATGTTAATTTTTTTTTTTTTATTAAGAAGAGTAGTTTGAAGTCAGAACCATATCCAAACATAGGCCCACTCTCCATTATCAAGCTACCATCAATAGTGAGCTACAAGAGGGCCTACACCTATTAAATTCTCTATAAAAAGTAAGGGTTATCTCATTTGTCCTGGTGTGAACCTATCATCCGTTGGAGAAAATGCTGCTCTTTTTCAGTTAGATGTAGATCCTAAGGAGAGAGCCACCCCATCATACCTCAAAAGGGCCCCAGCTGAAACTAAGAAATATTGGCCAAACAAGCAAGGGTGCAGTTTTACTGGTGAACCAGATACCAGCACAATGAGGAGGAGATCAATACAGAGAAAAATCAACTCCTACCAAATCAGAGAGCCAGAGCCTCTGAGGCCCCCAACACCTCATCACTGAAGAAGACCAAAAATGAACCCTATATGGATCAGGGAAATTTTGTAGAAGAGGGGGGGAAAGAATGTCAGAGCCACATGTTGGGTCATGATATGCAGAGACATTTATCTTACCCATAACTGTGGGCTAACTCCACAATGCATGACCCATATACCTCAACAAGGAGGGGCCAAGGGGAGGGGGTAGGTCATGGATGAGCCTAATAATGGTACCAAACTGACTGTATTTGCTGAATGCAAAACTAATTAATAAAAAAATAAAAATAAATAAAGTTCAATTCCTACAAATTCAAAAAAAAAAAAAAAAGAAGAGTAGTTTGGAAAAGGAATCCAACAATGACAGATAAGTGACTGTTATTAAATGTTTCTAGGAGGTTACATCTGTTCAGTGTTATCAATTTATAACTTGGGGATTAATACAATTTATATGCTAGTTATTAGTCCTGTAATTGATAGTACTCCCTCTTGAAGATGTATTATTTATAATGAAATTAAAATATTGAGCCCACTGAAATTCTTTATATCAATAAGTACATCCAAGGAATCTGTCTCACTGCAAAATACATGTAACTTACTTATTTTTTAGTTCAAGGAAAAAAATTATATGTATAAGAGAAATAAAAATTTATGTTACATCAGGTGTGTCATTTCATAATATTCCCAGACAATATGAGAGTAAAATCCCATAAGTTCATGTGTTTGAACACTTGGTTCCAACTGTTGGCACTACTTTGGAAAGCTGTGGAAACTTTAGGAGATGAAGCCTCATTGGAGGAAGTGGATCACTTGGGGCCTTTGGGTTTTAATTTTTTTTTTTTTTATTTATTTGAGAGCGACAGACACAGAGAGAAAGACAGATAGAGGGAGAGAGAGAGAGAATGGGCGCGCCAGGGCTTCCAGCCTCTGCAAACGAACTCCAGATGTGTGTGCCCCCTTGTGCATCTGGCTAACGTGGGACCTGGGGAACCGAGCCTCGAACCGGGGTCCTTAGGCTTCACAGGCAAGCGCTTAACCGCTAAGCCATCTCTCCAGCCCTGCCTTTGGGTTTTATATCCTGTTTGTACTTGTCTGAAATCTGTGTCTTGACTAGAGAAGTAATGTAACCAACCACCTTATTCCTGTTAGGGTGCCTTCACTGTTATTATGAGCGATATCCTGTGAAATTGCAAGGCAAAAAAACACCTTGCTTAAGTTGTTCCTTTTCAAATATTTGGTCATAGCTTGATTACACTAACTAATACAAATAGCAAGGCCCCAGGCCTCCTTAAGGCAATAGTAAGAAGATTGGTTGACAGTCTAGATAAGTAGTGAGACTGCAGTCCCCTTTAGGAACTTACTTCCCTTCCTTTAGGCAGGGAAATACAGAATTTGGTGACTAATCAAAGTTACATGCTATATCTTTTTTTTTTTTTTTTTTTTTTTTTTTTTTTTTTTTTTTTTAGAGAGAGATAGACAGAATGAGAGAATAGGCATCCCAGGGCCTTTCAGCTGCTTTGAAGGAACTCCAGACTCATGTCCCACCTTGTGGACATGCAAGGCATTGCATGGACATGCAAGGCATTGCATGTTTGTGTCAATGTTGCATCCGACTGTAAGTGGGATCTGCAGGACTTACAGGAGTTCTTAGGCTTTACAGACAAGTGCCTTAACTGCTAAGCCATCTCTCCAGCCTTATGTATTACTTCTTTTTAAAATATTTGTAATTGTTCCTGATGCCTGCAAAAGATTACAGGCCATTGTCGAGGCCCTTGGTTTCCCACCAGAAATCGATGGTAAGACCTTATTGCTGGAGACTCCACATACTTGGGCTGCAAGGCCACTGAGAAATCCTGGTGGAACTGAGCTTAAAACCTCCTCCATGTAGACCAGCTGACAGGAAGCAGCAAGAAGCCATTCTACATGCAGTTCAATGGGAGAAAGAGATACCACCAGTGAAGATGCTCAACAGTGGACACTGCAAGCCTTATAACTGGCCAGCCAGGCCAAATGAGCCAACGGGTGAAATAGTGGCACATCTGTCATGGTGGAAACAAACTGCCCTCAAATTGGACTGGAGGACCGCTCCATGGAGGGAAACACATCCCTGATACTGAAAACTTAAAACAGGGGTAGTTATGAGCCCTAGGGGTGTAACATCTGCTGATGTCTGGATAAGGGTATATACTATGCTTATCAAATTACCCAGTAAGCAATTCTCTTAATATTCATACCCTTATATTAATGCTACTCTCACTTTTGTTAGAGAATCTTCTCTTTTCAAATGGCAGTGACCTTGGGACGACTCAGAAGGTATCATGGTGCTGGAAAGAAGTGACTAGAGTACCGAGTAACATCACAATTACACCTTCCAAGGCTCAAGGTCTTATGTGGAAGAGGTGGCAGAAAGAATGTAAGAGCCAAAGGAAAGGTAGGACTCTTTACAACGTGCTCCCTCCAGACATAAAACAGCCTCAATATCCATGACCTTATAGTGCCTGACACTACCTACAGAAGACCATAATAAAAGGAGGGAAATATCATAACATCAAAATAAAAGAGAGACTTATTGAGATGGGGAGGGGATATGATGGAGAATGGAATTTCAAAGGGGAAAAGGGGGAAGAGAGGGTATTACCATGGGATACTTTTTATAATTATGGAAAATGTTTAAAAAATTGAGAAAAAATAAAATAAAATTTTAAAAAAGACCTGACCTTGGACTTGCTGTGGGGACACACATCTGTCATCTCAGCCTTGAAGAGGCAGAGGTGAGGGGATCTTCAGTTCAAGTCAAACTTTGGCTAAATAGCAAGATCCTATCTCAAGGAAGAAAAAAAAAAAAAAAAAAGACTTGAGGGGCTGGAGAGATGGTGTAGCAGTTAAGGTGCTTACTGGCATAGCCAAAGGACACAGGTTCAGTTCCGCAGTAGCCATGTAAAGCACAAGGTGGTGCATGTGTCTGGAGTTTGTTTGCAATGGCTAGAGGCCCTAACGTGCCCATTCTCTCTCTCTACCTGCTTCTCTCCCCTCCCTCTCTCTCCTTCACTCAAATAAATAAAATTAAAAAGAGATACTTGACGTTGGGAGCTCCATAAGCCTCAGTTACTCTGGGACACTAAAAGCCTAGACATGGGATTCTGTATGTCTGGATTTCAACCCAGGTCTGGCCTCTACTTACATCCTTGAACAGTTGTTTAATGTATATCTCAGATGTTTTTTTCATGTGCAGATAAAACTACAGCTTGCATAATAAAATTCTTGTGATAATTAAAAAATATATTTATTATTTATTTATTTAGAGAGCAAAAGAGAAAAAGAGAATGATTACACCAGGGCCTCTAGCCACTACATATGAAATCCAGACACATGTGCCCCTTTGTGCATGTGGCTTATGTGGGTCCTGGAGAATCAAACCCGGGTCCTTAGGCCTCACAGGTCAATGCTATAACTGCTAAGCCATTTGCCCAGTACCCCTTATGTGCTATTTCTTATTGCTATAATTACTATTCCTTTTTTAAGACATGTTATTTGCAATAAAATGATAAAAGTTCCTTGAACATATAGACATTCTTTTTTTTTAAATTTTTTATTTATGTATTTTAGAGCTACAGACACAGAGAGAAAGACAGATAGAGGGAGAGAGAGAGAGAATGGGCGTGCCAGGGCTTCCAGCCTCTGCAAACGAACTCCAGACGCGTGCGCCCCCTTGTGCATCTGGCTAACGTGGGACCTGGGGAACCGAGCCTCGAACCGGGGTCCTTAGGCTTCACAGGCAAGCGCTTAACCGCTAAGCCATCTCTCCAGCCCTAGACATTCTTTTTAACCACAACAACAAAAACAGAAAAAAATCTACACATCTCTCCAAAAAACATGGATTAGAATAAATATACTTTTCAAAAGTTCTTTGTTATATTAACATGCAAGTCATATCCATAGAACTAATAATCACTTGATAGTGTCAGTAATTGCAATTCCGTATTACTGTTCTTTCCTTGCAAGCTCCATGTGTGTCCTTCAGACAAAAATAGTACATTGAAAGTAGGTTTCCAACACATATATGATGGACCGTCAATGAACAAAGTGTGAAAAACAGATTTTTATTGAAGCAAAAAAAAAAAAAATGGCATGAAAACATTCTAGAGCCTGTAATTTCCAGAAAGCCTGGATCTTTCTTGATGGTATCCTACTGAATTATAACAGTTGGTTTTAAGATGGAGTAGCAGATAGAAATCATACATAAGGAATGAAAATATAGTGACCTAGGAGAGGAGACAATTTTTGTAGGAAATACCTTCTGCAGAAATACAGAGCAAATTTACAACATGCTTTGTATTTTAGTAGGTTGCAATGACTTGGGATGGATAACATGGAGATGGAATGCAGAAAATTTGTCTTTGGGGAATGGAAAGATAATAGGGCTTAGACAAATGTAGGTAGGATTTAAAATAAGATGAAATTATGTTTCATATGAGCACCTTATACGTTATGATTTTGAATCTTTTTTCAACTTTCATATCTCTGTAGCGCCAACTTGGGACACATATTATCATTGGAGATTGGAGAATTGACAGCATACCAGAAAGTACCATTGCATAGTTGGAAAGCTGGAAAAGTTGCATTAATTTTTTCACACAAGCACCCCAGGAAATTAACCTCCAAATTCAAGTGAGGAATAGGCACTGTTATGTCATTTTTATAGATTAGTAAAGTGATGAAATATGATTAAGCTATATAAGTAGACCAAAGGTGCAAAGAAGACATACATTGAGCAGAAAATAAATTAGAACCTTGCTTCTCCACTCTTGATTTAACTGGAGATATTTCTAGGCAAAATTTGAGTTTCTACATAGATGCATCAGGGAATTAGGAAGTAAAATCTGATGAGCATTTTTATAGAAATATTACAGCTGTCATTCCCAGGGATCTAGTCCTGATATACTGGCAGGTTAAGATACTTAATTTATATTTTCCTGGACTCTTTCCATATGGATGGCAGTGGAAACAGAAGCGCAGGTAATTTTCAAGAAAAAAAAAAAAACTACTTCGTGTGTTTAGTACAGCTACATTCTGGGGTGCTTAGCAATGTTCATCTGAACACTTCTGCATTATTTTGAAAAAGGATTACTGCTTGCTGAAATAATCTCTCTTTTCTAAGAAAAGATACTGATGCATATTTCAGTCAACAATGCCTTTGCATCTAAAAGTTTGTTATACTGATCTAAAGGTCAATGTGACCCTCCCCTCAAAACTAATATGAATAAAAGCTAAATGTTTTAAATTTTAAAAGCCTGGTATTCTGTTTCTCTCTTTTTCTTTTTCTCTTCTGAATGCATTACACATTATCTCCTACAACTATGAATGTTAGTCGTGACCAGTTTACAGAGTAAGGTAATAATCAAAGGAACATATAATGATGTATTTGTCTTTCCTTTCTTGTCTTAGCATTTAATTTTCACATATATCCATGTTTGTGCAGTGACTTTGAATGTGTCTGCTGGAGGCAGCTTCTCATGCATGTTTAACAGAGTGGAGGCAATAGAGAGAAATACTGATGGACAAGAGCGTATGCACTGAACATTGTGGCCAGGGCCAGAATACAATGGATGAAAGGGACACAGGTTTCTGATTCTATAGGGAATCAGACATGCACTTTTTGTTTGGTGAGCAAATCAGCAAAACAATAAAGAGCTGTCACTTGGTTATCTCCTTTATATATCTATTGTTATAGAATATGGTATGTAGGGCTTCTGCTTGCTTATTTGATATCTGAGAACATTTTTCCAATCTACCTGAGGCTAGCTTGGAACTTATTACATAGCCTAGGTGGGCTGAAGTGCTTGGAATTGCTAGCATATACTACCATACCTGGCTATATATTATATGTGTTTTCACATAGATTCCATTACAGAGTTTCTCTTGTAGCTTTAATAATGGTAACATGTTATCTTTAAAAGGGGGCCAGTTTGGAAACATTAGCCACCTAGACTTGCTAAATTCTGGGGATTTAGAAGTCAGAAATGTCCTGAAGATGATACTACAAGTACACAGGTCCTCTGAAACTTTTCTCTCAGCAAAGAGACTATAAAGATCTTTAATTAATTAAAGAAATTTGATAGGCATATACCCCATATAAATCAATAATTAACAGAAAATAGCTACTACAAATATGTACAATGAGTTTATAAAAAGTTACTCAGTAATAATCCTGGCGGCAAAACAAAGACCATATGTACTGCATTATATGTGTCCCTTACCCTAAATAGTCCATTTATCATGTTATTTTAGTCACACAACCCTGAATAATAGGTATTAATATCTTAATTATTTAAAAACTAGAATTTTATTTATAATTTTCTAGTTCTTATTCTTGATAGTTTAAATGATGAGAAATTTCTAAAGAGCTATTCCTAAGTTTTACTTAGTTGTGTTTTCCGTACATATCAAGTTTAATAAAATTGACCCAAAATACTGTGAATAATTTAAAAAAAGAGGTAGGTTTGAAATTCTTTCTCAGGTGTCATATGTTACTAATGAGTTTTGCACTAGGTTTTATGACAGAACCACAGTTTAGGTGCCTCTGTGAGTAACAGAAGTTTTTGCTATTCCCAGGTCAGTCTTCCCTTGCTCTAGTATCTTCTGCATTTCCTGAATGACCCTCCATCACAATTCACCTAGCTTTCCCCAGGGCCCCAGGCTTTACTGCTTTCCTGTATTTTGGGCTAATTGAAAAACATCTAATAAAAATAACTACATTCACAAAAGTATATATTATGCCATCTATCTCAGAAATGTATTCTTTTAGGGATATAGAGCATGGACCTAGAAATATTTGCATTTCCCAAGAAGATGCATGGAGAAGTGGTTGGGGAAATATTATTGAGTGGGGGTGATTTCTAAGAGCTTTAATCACTATATATATATATATATATATATATATATATATATATATATATATATATAATTACATTCTTCTATATTTATGGAAAGCCTAGCTTTATGGTGCTTCCATCAGTTAAATACGAGATACAAAGGTCAAAAGAAATTTGATATTATCATATCACTTGAGAAGCAACTACTTCTACTCACCCTGAATTTATTACTGCTTTCTGGATTTCTGTACAAAGAACAGATTTCTACCATTTGTGGTATGATAGGTATTACTTTCTGGCTCACTGGACTTTCAGGCTTAACAAATATACATATGTGACTCTAGTATATGTTTGAATTCAGGTAATGAATAATTATTAGTAGATTAAATATTGAGAACATATACAAAAAGTAATTTGTGTTTTGAAATTAAATTTTAATATCTGGTATTTTATTAGGTAAGCACATATAATGTAGATATTAATTATCTCTAGACAATATGAATTATAATTATGGTTGTATTAGAATAATCTAGGTATGAAATGATAAGACATGAAGAAAATGGTGGCTACAGAGACAAAGGGAAATCCATGTACACAACTATCTGTGAAGGAGCTGATGAGTGATGATGAAATGACCTTAAATATTTTGTATCAAATTATAAATAAGAAAGCCAAAGTCATTACAAAAGACTAAGGATAGAAACTCAGGGACTTGGATACAGTTTTGGGAAGCAAATGGGTTGTGTAAATTAATCATACTGGAAAATGAGTTCAGGAAGTTGAGTCAGACTGACAGGATCAAACAAATACTAGAAGAACAGATAGTTTGCTATTCAATATCTAACAACAATAGATAGCAATGTGAATGTTAATCTTTCAATCATGTAATCATACTTCAACATGAATAAAGAATATCCTTTGCATT
Organism: Jaculus jaculus; assembly: GCF_020740685.1. Lineage (NCBI taxonomy): Eukaryota > Metazoa > Chordata > Mammalia > Rodentia > Dipodidae > Jaculus > Jaculus jaculus. Next base: position 88,414,431 of record NC_059125.1, on the reverse strand, counting down.
TAGTGGTTCAGTAAACAAGACAGGACTATCAAGCATGATATTTTACAATCAAAAAGGAGATTGTAAAAATGCTCCCACATACTCTGCTCTGCAAAAAAAAGTGGAAAAATCTTGAACCCTTAATAAGCCATTTTCTGATGTCACAAATACTTCTAACATTAAAAATGCAATTTCATTGGGTTATGTATGAGTTTGCATCCCCCACTCCAGGAGAAGATTCCTTATGAATAGATGGGAACCACTGGTCCAATTAGGGGAAAGGCAAGTTAGATCATAGAATAGATCATAATGTAAATCTTATTTCTGTTCTGTCCAGAAAGCCTAATAGTGATTTTAATTTATTTAATGTTATTTGTATTTAAAAAATAATAAACCATTATTCATATTATAAGGTGAATCAATATATTTAATCAGACAGTTTTTGCCAAGTGCTGATGCTGAGAGTTAGAATATAGTGCAAGAGAAGCATTTTACATGTATAGGCAGCATTGTAGGGCAGGAGCAGTAGGGAAACAGAAGGGTTACCGTGGGAACCATAATCCTGAGTTTCATGACTTGTCTTGTGTGATTACAAATTTAATGCTTTAGGAGGATTGCATGACTTTTCCCTATATTTTGAAGATGATTTATTTGTGAATAATCAGAAAAGGAGCAGGCTTAGATGTGACCTGATTTTACCCATACAGGGTGAATCCTGCATCTTCTAGGAAGGTAGAAGGAAAAGGAAAACAATAAGGAAGGATATTCTCTTCTAAAGTACATGAATACAGTATACTGCAAGTTTTCACTATAGAAAAAGACAGAAAACAACTTTGCACTTTGACATCATTTGCAGCTGAGGATTTCCAAAATAATTTGAATGGGTGCAGAAGCTTTGTTTTTCTCAAACTCCACAGGGGCAGTCATGACCATCATTGCATTCTAGGGGCTACACACAGCTGGAAACAGAAGGAAAGAGAAGCTAGAGGGACACAATTTTTCATAGAATAAGTGAAGTACAGTTTACAAAGGTGAAGTTTCAATGTAATTGTTTAAGAAATAACCACAACACTGGTACTGTGTTGGTTGGTAGTGCATATATCAGTTGTCTTGTTCTTAAAAAGATCATATACAAAGGCATTTCAAGCTGACTGTGCATCAACCTGCTACATCATGCATTTCTATGAAAAGGAAAATACAAAGGCAATGTGATATTTTCTGTAAATCTGTGTGTTTGTGCGTGTGTGAGTGAGTGAATGTGTTGGTGGGTGTGTCTGTATGACTGTTTGTGTGAGTTCAGGCATCTGTATACCCTGGCATGCATGTGGAAGTCAGAGGATAACCTCAGGTGTCAGTCTTCACCTTATACCTTGTTTGATACAGGGTCTCTTGTTTCCCTGCTGTGTTTACCAGTTAAATTGGTGAAATTCCAGAGATTGTTATGTCTCTGTTTTTTTTTTTTTTTTGTTATTGGTGGGGGGAGTACATGTTTGGCATTCAATGGGTTGTTTTTATGATAAGTCTGAACATACAAGTGTTTCCAAAGAACTGGATATTTGGTATATTTTAAAAATATTAAATAACTTATTTTTCATTGAACATTGTCAGAGGCAATCAGTTTTTCATTTATTTTTTTCATTTATTTTTATTTGAGACAGGGAGAGAAAATGAGAAAGAATATGTGTTCTAGGGCCTCTAGCCGCTGCAAATAGACACCAGACCCATGTGTCACCTTGTGCATCTGATTTACATGGGACCTAGAGAATTGAACCTGGGTTCTTAGACTTTGCAGGCAATCACCTTAACCACTAAGTCAACTCTCCAGCCTAGAGGCAATTAGTTTTGAAGTTATGCCAGTTTTGGTCATAAGTGTTCCAAATGATATTTTTCTGAATTCAGTTCGTAAGGTACAAAACATCAGTGCATTCTACATACAGAAGTGGAGATCAGGGGCTGGAGAGATGGCTTATTTGTTAATGTGCATGTCTGTGAAGCCTAAGGACCCAGATTCAATTCCTCAGGACCCAAGTAAGCTGAAGCACATGGTAGCACATATGCTTGGAGTTTGTTTGCAGTGGCTGGAGGCCCAGCATGGCCATTCTCTCTCTGCTTATCTCTCTTCTCTCTTTCTCTCTCTACTTGAAAATAAATAAAATTTATTTTTAAAAAAGAAGTAGAGATCAAATAAATAAAATCTCAGATCATTTTTTGTCTCTCTGGAGAAGGATTTGAAAAGGTGATGGAATGTAAGCAACATAATCTGAAATTAATATATGAATTATAAATCTTTATGATAATATTCACACTAATACCCTTGGGTTTCATTTCCTTTTCAATTCAAGATGTGACATTACTGAAGTCAATCAGTATATGCTCCTAAATCATGGAAATGCATATGCTACACAGAAAATAAATCAAAATATATGGCTACAGATGGTTCAAGGCCAAACGGGGCTACATGGTGAAATCCAGCCAGAAAAAACAGTTGGGAGAAGGATCAAAATAAAAGAAACATGCACTTTAAATTATAGAGTAGCAAGGAAAGAATTTGGTTAATGAAGAGGAAATGACTAAAAGTTTGATGGAGTGCTTAACATCAGTGCAAAGATGGCAATGTTGATAAAAGAAGGAAAATGTAGAGCTGCAGGAAAAACAATCACTATCACTATCATCCCTTGTAAGGAAACAGCAAGAAAGCAATTTTCCTGGGTTTTGTCAACTTATGATAATAATATGTTATTTTAGAGTGGAAAAACAAACAAACAGGAGATGAGTTTTGATTTTTCCCTGAGTACATATGCACTGAAGAAAATTGGAAATGAAAGATACAAGGAAAGGAAAGGCCCAAGCAAAACAGAATCAAAAACATTTTGACTGTAATATCTTTTGCATGCATAGACTGAACCACCAATGGTATGGGAAAAACATTTGCATGGAAAGATTGGGATATTAGAGCTTCAGAGGGTTTTTTTTTTTTTTTTGCCTATTTGGAATAATACAGTTACTACTGCAATTTTGTTGCTTTTTTTATCACTTTTTTTTTTATCATGAAATGTCTTACCTTGCAGTGGAAAAATGTTTTAATAGGATAACCATGAGTATTTTATTACTGAAACAAAAATGCATTGAACTTTATTTCATCAGCTTGATATAAACCAGAAGATCTCCGAAATGCACAATGAAAAGGAAAAAAAAAAAGAGTTCTCAGAATAAAAATGATTTAGAAATAAATGCAGTATCAGAATTGATCAAAGGCATAGAATCAGTTAAATGTAAGTTTGCATGCAAATGATAGGAACAGACAAGTGTAAAAGGATGAGCATAATGGAAGTGAGGCATCTATAGACATAGCAAATGAAAGTAATTCATATTAACAATATGCATTGACATCCAGATGGTTCAGATTTTATCTATGCATTTTCCTGAGTATCTGAATGCAGTTGGACTTATAAATTCTACATGCAAAGATTGTGTCTATGTGCATAAAGGAAATCCTTATAGCTTATTTATAATTAGAGAAAAACAAATTTGACCCCTTTGGCTCTTCAAATTATACTTTCACAGACAGACAAATATTGGATATTTTCTCTCATTTATTGGTTCAAGAGATTATAGATACATAAAATCACCTTTATAGTGTGACTTGAAAATTGAAATGAAGTGTCTAGGGGAACAAAGGGGCTGATGGGAGATGAAAAGGAGAGTGTAACGAGAACAGTAGGATATTGGGGAGAATATATTTATAGTACATTATATACTTGCATGAAAATGCCCTAAAAAGCAATTTAGAGGAAGGAAACCATGAAAGGAAAATGTTATCTACCTTTATAGGCCTAGCTCAGTCCTCAATAAAGACTTCCATTATCATATTCTTGTTTAGTGTTTAAGATATATATTTTATGCTTTCAGAGTTTCAAATTTCTTTTTTCTTTTTGTATTTATTTTTATTTGAGACAGAGAGAAAAGGAGAGAGAGGAAGACCAGGAGAGACAATGGGCTCACCAGGGCCTCTAGCCACTGCAAATAAACACTATACACATACATGACCTTCATTCCCCTCCCTCAACCCAACTTAGATCTTAGAGAAAAAAAAATTGTTTTTTAGTTCTATTCTTAGAATAAAGAATTTAGTCATTTCAATTCTTTATTTTGGATTTTTTTATAAAATTATTTCTTTTTTAAAAATCTGTACTTCCTCTGTTCTTTCATCTAAATAAACTATAATGTGATTTGTTATTTGTTGACTTCTGCCAGTGAAAATTGTTCTTCTTCATTCGTACATAAATAAGTCAAATGCAATTATTTACTATGAATTGTATCTCTTCCTTTTCTAAGCTCTGTAGTTAGCACATTATGTAGAATATCTTTTTTCATTCTTTTTCTTTTTATACAAATTGTTGTGGTTTTATTTTTAATACATTGTTTAGTGTGCTTCTACTTTTCTCTACTCATTTTCCTTTCTATGGAGATGTATGTTAGAAAACAGCCTGTTTTATTTTTCACAGTTGTATATAAACTCACCCTGATTTTCAATGCATTGCATGTTATCTTTTTAATTTCATTGTTTGTTTGTTTTACTTTTATGGAATTAAATGAAGTTTTATTCTATGGTTAAAAGGAACAAAGCATCTGTGGCTGAATTCTAATCATTTTTTTTTCCAATTTCTTCTAGTCATTTCTATCAAATACTGTAGCATGAGTCACTAGTTTTTTGATAATAACATTCTCTATTTCTCTACTTAGAAAACAAGTAAAATAATGATACTATAGCTGTACATCAGGGAGTATTTGAAAAGTGGGATTAACATTATTTAGTCTAAATTTTCATAAGTATTAGAGGAGGTCCATAATGCTTACATAGTTACACATCATTTAATGGCAGGAATATGTTTGACTGGTTATCAATTCATCATCTTGTGAACATCATGGGGTGTATGTACTTACACAAACATTATTTTAGTGTAGCTTACTCCATAATAATGATATGTCATATTTTTAAATCTTTTATTGACAACTTCTATACTTATAGACAATAAACCATAATAATTCCTTCCCCTCCCCCACTTTCCCCTTCACACATCCACTGTTGATCATATCTCCTCCCTCTCTCCTCAGTCTGTCTTTTATTTTGATGTCATGATCTTTTTCTCCTATTATGAGGTTCTTGTGAAGGTATTGCTAGGCACTGTAAGGTCATGGATATCGAGGCCAATTTCTGTCTGAAAAGTTGTATTGTAAGGAGAGGTACCCTTCCTTTGGCTCTTACATTCCTTCCACCATATCTTCTGCAATGGACCCTGAGCCTTGGAGGGTGTGATAGAGAAGTTTCAGTGTCAGACACTCCTCTGTCACTTCTTCTCAGTAGTATATTGCCTTTTTGGTCATCCCTATGGTCACTGCCATTTGAAAAGAGAATCTTCTCTAACCCAAAGTGAGGGTAACAATAATATATTACTATGAAGATTAAGTTTGGTGCTTTCAGGGCAGTTTCGTGAGAATAATATGTGCATTTATCCAGACAAGAGCAGGTTTTATACCCCTATGGATCATTACCTCCCTTGCCATAGGCTTTTGATTAGGTTTTCAGTACCAGACATTTATTCCCTCCCATAGATCAGACCTCTAGTCCAATTAGAGAAAAGTTGGTTTCCCCCAGAGCAGACATGCCACTATGTCACCCATTCAGTGAATAGAACTCCATTGTGTAAATTAACCATATCTTTATTATCCATTCATCTATTGAGGGCATCTAATCTGCTTTAATTTCCTAACTATTGTGAATAGAGCAGCAATAAACATGGTTGTGTAAGTATCTTTAAGGTAGTGAGAAGAGCCATTAGGACATGGCTGAGGAGTACCATAGTTGGATCATAAGGTAAATCTATTTTTAGCTGTCTTAAGAACCTCCACACTGAATTCCACAATGGCTATACCAGATTACATTCCCACCAACAGTGTAAAAGTGTTCCCCTTTTACCGCATCCTTGCCAGCATATATTGTCATTTGTTTTCTTAATGGTAGCTACTTTGACAGGATTGAGATGGAATCTCAAAGTAGCTTTAATTTTCATTTCCTTGATGGCTAAGGATGCAGAACACATTTTAGATGTTCATATGCCATCTGTAATTCTTCCTTTGAGAAATCTTTATTTAGTTTTATAGCCAATTTTTTAGTTGTGTTGCTTGATTTATTTATTTTTATTTTTTTTTACTGTGAAAGAGGTTTATTAACTTTTGTAGTCACAGAACAGAAGAAAATCATATCAATACACTTACCAAATACATTGAATAGAACATCAAAGAGGCATACTAAAGTGGGGAAGCCTCTGCCATAGAATTCATGTGCTGCCTTATAATGGTCTTAGCTTTGAGGTTGATGGAAACTACAGTTCTGTTAACACATCCCAAAAGTGTTACCTGATACTCAAAAGGATGTTAAGTTAGATGCAGAAATTGGTGATAAATGGCTATCAGGGAGACTAAGGATAGGTAGCTTAAGATAATTCTGGCTCTCTACCTGCAACATTCCAATTATTTACAAGCAGGTACAGTCTGTGTAATATTCAACACAGATGTGGCTTTTGAGGGGACTTTAGCTCATAGCAGCTCTCTAACCCTAGCTGTTGCCCAGCACACCTTCCATGAACTGCCATCCCACTTCACAAATGGAGTTGCCAACTGTGGGAAATGAGTATTTTCAGTGAATCGGTGCATAGAGTTTTCTAGCTTTGAGTCAATGTCATGGTCTCCATATTATTTATTTGTCTTATATAAAAACAGAGGTGAAATAGGAAGCATCATTGTTACAGCCATCATGCTGGAAGAAAAACTTTTGTGAGTAGTGGGGATAAGGACCAGGAGTCTTGTGCCTTCAAAGGACGTGATGAGCACCAGGATGTTTCTTGGCTTGGCTCCTAGAGCAGTGATGTTATTTCACCTTGGGCCTGGCCCATCAGCATCTGGATGTTTCTCTTTGGGGTGGAAGTCTGGTTACTTCAGTCCTTAAAAATTCCAATTATTTTGGCCATTTATACCATCATCTACTATGTAATGAAAATATGGGATATGGGTTTCACAGATCAATTTATACAAATTAATGTTATAATTAAAACTTCAAGCATTACAAAAGGATATAAAATTAAATGTCAAAATTCCTCAAGAAGGGAGGAGGGTACTTAATAGGTTGGTATTGGATATATGTAAGTACAATTATTGAGATGGGGAGGTAATATGATGGAGAATGGAATTTCAAAGGGGAAAGTGTGAACTCTTTCATCTCTAATTTTATTAATTTGTATCTCTTCTCTCTTTCTTTTGGTCAGATTTGCTAATGATTTATCAAACTTGTTTATCCTTTCAAAGAGCCAACTCTTTCTTTCATTAATACTTTGGATTTTTTTTTGTTTGTTTGTTTCTATTTCATTAATTTCTGCCCTAATCTTTATTATTTCTTCCCACCTACTGATTTTTGGTTTGCCTTGTTCTTCTTTTTCCAAGGCTTTAAGGTGAAACATTAGGTCATTTACTTGCGACCTTTATAATTTCTTAATATAGGCACTTAAAGGTATAGACATACCTATTGTAAAGGCCTTCATTGTGTCCCAGAAATTATGGTATGTTGTGTTTTCATTATCATTTGACTCTAACAATTTTTTGATTTCCTTCTTGATTTCTTTATTGACCCATTCATCATTTCGTAGTGTATTGTTTAGTTTCCATGATTTTGTGTATGCTCTATAGCCTTTCTTGCTATTGATTTGTAGTTTAATTCCATTGTAGTCAGAAAGAATGCAAGGAATTATTTCAATTTTCATGAATTTGTTAAGATTTGCTTTGTGTCCTAATATATGGTCTATTTTAGAGAATGTTCCATGTGCTGCCGAAAAGAATGTATATTCTGCAGCCTTTGGATGAAATGTCATGTATATATCTGTTAGGTCCATTCCTTCTATGACCTCATTTAGTCCAGATGCCTCTCTGTTTATTTTTTCCTGGGAAGATCTGTCAATTGATGAGAGTAGGGTGTTAAAGTCACCCACCCCCACTGTGTTTGGTGTTATCTGTGACCTTAGTTCTAATAGCTTTTGTTTGATGAATTTGGGAGCCCCATGTTAGGTGCATATATGTTTAGGATTGTAATGTCCTCCTGTTGGAGTGTGCCCTTAATCAATATAAAGTGACCTTCCTTATCTTTCTTGACTAACGTCGGACTGAAGTCTACCTTGGCAGATATTAGGATAGCAACCCCTGCTTGTTTTCTAAGCCCATTTGCTCGAAACACTGTTTTCCAACCTTTTACCCTAAGATAATGTCTATCCTTTGTAGAAAGGTGAGTTTCTTGCGAACAACAAATTGTAGGATCCTGCTTTCTAACCCAGTCTGCAAACCTGTGTCTTTTGGTTGGGGCATTGAGGCTGGTGATATTAAGAGATATTATTGAAAGGTGTGTATTTATGTTTGCCTTTTTTTGTGTGTGTGTGTGGTTTCGGTTCTACCTTTGCTCTCTCGTGTTATTAGTATTTGAGTATTTCTTGTTTTTCCCAGGTTCCTTATATGTGTGCTTTTCCTTTTCTTCATCATGGAGGATTCTTTAAAGTATTTTCTGTAGAGCTGTTTTCAAATACTCCTTTAAACTGCTTTTGTCATGGAATGTCCTTATTTCTCCATCTATTTGAATGGATAGCTTTGCAGGATAAAGTAACCTTGGTTGACAGTTGTTATCTTTCAGAACTTAGAATACATTACTCTAAGCCCTTCTGGCTTTTAAAGTTTGTGTTGAATAATCTGCTGTAATACTGATGAGCTTGCCTTTGTAGGTAACTCTAACTGCTTTCAATATTTTTCCTTTGCTTTGTGTGTTTGGTAATTTAATTATAATATGGCAAGGATAGGTTCTTTCCAGGTTTTTTCTGGCTGGGGTTCTAAAGGCTTCCTGTATCTGCATTGGCAACTCCTTTCCCATTTGGGGAAGTTTTCTTCTATGATTTTGTTGAAGACACCTACTATGCCTTTGGAGTGAAATTCTTCTCATTTACTATGCCCTAAATTCTTATATTTCATCTTTTCATAGTGTCCCAAATATCTTGAAATTCCCATTCATACTTTTCTATTGGTTTGTCTTTCTCTTTGTTGGACTGTATTAGATCTGCCACCTGGTCTTCTAGCTTAGATATTCTGTCCTCTCCTTCATCCATTCTACTGGTGAGATTTTCTACAGTTTTTTATTTCATTAACTGTGTTCTTCATTTCTAGTAATTCTGACTGGTTTTTCTTTATTATTTCTATTTCCTTATTTATGTCTTGTATTGCCTTCTTTATTTCATTAAATTGGTGTCCTGCATCTTCTTTGATTCCTTTGATTTCCTCTTTGATTTCTTCTTTGATTCCTTTGATTTGTTCTTTGACTTCTTTGAACATATTTGCAATCATTCTTTTGAAATCTTTCTCAGGAATTTCCTCTAACTCATTCTCACTGGAGGTCATTTCTGATGCATTAATACTTTTAGGTGGATTTACATTGTCTTTTTTTTAATGTTTCCAGTGTTATAATGTATATATTTTTGCATCTTGGATTAAATTAATGCTTGTATTTTCTATCTAGCTGGGTATTCTTAGCTGTATCAATTGATTTGATGTTATATATCTTCAGGGTAGGAGCTTAAGGTGTTAGGTGTGGCTCTTAAGACTCTCAGAATATCTACAAAAGTGTTCCTAGGGGTTGAGTTTGCCTGCAATGGGAGTATTCAAGTAGGCTGAGTGGAATTTAATACAGTTAGATTCTAAAATCTAACTAAACACTATACACGTTTAATCAAAAACAGTACCATGTATTTATGCAAGAGTAGTTGTTAGAACAACCAGATCCTCTATCAACAAAGAGGTTAAGATTTCTGGTCTGTTGAGGGATCCAAGTAAGCTTATGACCAAGTGAGACCCTTCCCTAGTGTAATCCCACTTACCTTTTGGATGATTTTGGTTTCAGTCAAGTTGCTGGTTGGGTCGTTGGGCCACTGTTCTGATTTCTGGAGCTGGGCACTGGCTTTTCCTGTGGGGAAACCTGAACCTGGCTACTTTGGCCCTGCAGATTGGTGCCCCTGCTGCTGTACCCACTGTTGAAACTGCTGCTGCTGGATCCGCTGCTGCTGCTTCCACTGAAGCTGCTGCTGCTGGATCCACTGCTGCTGCTGCCAAAGCTGCTGTGGCTGGATTGGCCACTGCCGCTGCTGCTGCTGGATCTGCCACTGCTGTTGCTGCTGAAGTTGCTGCTGCTGGATCCGCCACTGCTGCTGCTGCTGGATCCTCCTGGATTTGCTGCCACTGGGGCCACTCTCACCGGTGCCATATTTGCTGATGTTGCTACCAGACTCTGCTCCTGCTTGGGTCCCGCTGTCAGCTCAAGTTGGCATGGCCTGGTCTCGGGACCACTGCTCTGTTTGCTGGAGCTGGGCACAGGCAGTGTGGAGGGGAGGGAGCAGATGCTGCTTTAGTTCTCTCACTATTCCACATGTTCTTCTATCTTGTGATCTGCTCCTTTGTTGTTTACTGCTGCTCTCCCTTCATGTTTCTAGATTTTGCGGAAAGCCCCAGTGTGAGGGGAAATCCCCTCGCCTGGCTTTTCCTGTGGCTGAAGGCCGAGCCTGGTGGCTTCCTGGTGCGCTGCCATCATCGCTGTGGTCAGCAGACCTGCTGGGCCAGCTTTTGCTGGCCTGTGTGGGCTCTGGCTGCTCTGGAACTCTTCTACTTCTCAGCTGCCATTTTAATTACCTATACACCTCACTTTTTAGTAAAAGTTTGTATTTTTCTGGGTTATTTTGGTCTTTTCCCCCACTAGGCTGCTTTGGCATGGTACATATGCTGCCATGTTAACCAGAAGTCCCTGTTGTTTGATTTCTTATTGTTCAGATTTTTTTTTAAATTTATTTATTTATTTGAGAGCAACAGACACAGAGAGAAATACAGATAGAGGGAGAGAGAGAGAATGGGCTCGCCAGGGCTTCCAGCCTCTGCAAACGAACTCCAGACGCGTGCGCCCCCTTGTGCATCTGGATAACGTGGGTGCTGGGGAACCGAGCCTCGAACTGGGGTCCTTAGGCTTCACAGGCAAGCGCTTAACCGCTAAGCCATCTCTCCAGCCCCAGATTTTTTTTTGGATGCTTTGTATGTTCTAGATATTAATCCTCTGTCAAATGTATAGTTGGCAAAGATTTTCTGCCATTATTTAGATTGTATTTTTACTCTTTTCAAAGTGTCCTTTGCTGTACAAAAGCTTTGCAAATTCATGAGATCCCAGTGGTTTTAATTCCTGAGCAATTAAGGTTATATTCAGAAAATCATTGCCTATGCCAATATGGTGAAGGGTTTTCCCTACCTTTTCCTCTATCAGTTTCATACTATCAGGTCTGATATTAAGGTCTTGATCCATTTCCACTTCATTCTTGTGCATGGAGAAAAACAAGGATCTATTTTCATCCTTCTACATATAGATATCAAAATTTCCCAGGACCACTTGTTGAAGGGGCAGTCTTTTCTCCAGTGAATTTTTTTTGGCATTTTGGGGGGGTCAAAAAGCAGATGGCTCTAGCTATCTGGAATAACATCTGGGTCCTTTATTCTGTTACATTGATCTACGTGTCTGTGGAAGTACCATGCTGTTTCTATTAATATGGCTTTGTAACATACTGCAAAATTGTGTATCACCATACACAATTTTGCTCAAAATTGTTTTGCCTATTTTAGGCTTTTAGTGATTCCAAATGAATTTTAGGATGTTTTTCTATTTCTATGAAGAATGCCATTGTGAATTTAGTGGGCATTGAATTAAATGAGTAGATTGCTTTTGGTAAGATTGACATTTTCACAATGTTGATTCTTCCAATCCAAGAACATGAGATGTCTGTTTATTTCCTAATGTCTCCTGTAATTTCTTCCTTGAGTGTTTTAAAGTTCCCATTGTATAAATCCTTCACTTCCTTGGTTAGGTTTATTCCAAGGTACTTTATTTATTTAGCTATTTATTTTTTTGAGGCAATTGTGAATGGAAGAGGTTCACTGATTTCATCCTCCACATGTTCCTTGTTAGTATACAGTAATTTTACTGATTTCTGTGTGTTTATTTTGTATCCTGCCATGTTGCTAAAAATGTTTATCAGATCTGATAGATTTCTGGTAGAGTCTTTAGGGTCCTTTATGTATAGAATCATATTATCTGCAAATAATGATGATTTGATCTCTTCCTTTCCAATTTTATCACTTTTATGAGTGTCTCTTGCCTTATTGCTATAGCTAGGACTTCTAGTACTATATTAAATAAACCTGGGGACAGTGGACACTCTTGTCTTGTTCCTGATTTTATGGAATAGCTTAAAGGTTTTCCCCATTTAGTATTATGTTGGTTGTAGGTTTGTCATAATTAGCTTTTATTATGTTGGGGTTTGTTCCTTCTATTCCCTGTTTCTGTAAGACTTTTACCATGAAGGGAAGTTGGATTTTGTCCAAAGCATTTTCTGCATCTATTGAGATGATCATGTGATTTTTGTCCTTCTGTCCGTTTATATAGTGCATTGCATTTATTCATATGGGTATGTGGAACCATCCCTGCATCTCTGGGATAAAGCCTACTTGGTCAGGGTGAATAATCTTTTGGATATACTCTTGTATTCTGTTTGCCAATATTTTGTTCAGAATTTTTGCATCTATGTTCATGAGAGCTATTGGTCTTATAATTGTCTTTTTTTTGTTCTGTTTTTGTCTGGTCTTAGTATCATGGTAATGCTGGCTTTATAGAAGGAGTTTGGTAGAATTCCTTCCTTTTCTACCTTATGGGAAAGTTTGAGAAGCAGTGGTGTTAGTTCTACATGAAATTTTCATAAAATTCACCAGTGAATCCATCTGTGCCTAGACTTATTTTAGTTGGGAGAAATTTTTTTTTTAAATACTTAGATCTCTGTACTTGGTATAGGTCTATTTGAATGGTTTATCACATCTTGATTTAGTATTTTTAGACCATATGAATGAAGGAATTAATCCATTTCTGTCAGATTTTCAAACTTAGTGCTATATATATTCTAAAAGTATGTCTTTATGAGTTTCTGAATTTCACTGGTATCTGTTATGATGGTGCCCTTTTTCATCTCTAATTTTTTTTAATTAATTTTTGTCTCTTCTTTCTTTTTTCTGGTCAGATTTGCTAAGGGTTTAGCAATCTTGTTTATCCTTTCAAGGAACCAACTCTTTGTTTCATTGGTTCTTTGGATTATTATTTTTTCATTAATTTCTGCCCTAGTCTTTATTATTTCCCCCTCTCTACTGATTTTTGTTTGACTTCTTCTTTTACCAAGGCCTTAATGTGAAGAATTAAACTGTTTACTTATGAACTCTCTAATTTCTTTTCTGTCTTTTTTTTTTTTTTTAAAAGTTTATTTGTTTGAGTTTAACATGCAGAGGAAGAGGGAGAGGGAGAAAGAGAGAGAGAGAGTGAGAGAGAATGGGTGCTCAAGGGCCCCCAGTCTCAGCAAACTTACTACATACAGATGCATGTTCCTCCTTGTGCATCTGCCTAGCGTGGGTCCTGGGGAATCGAGCCTCGAATCAGGGTCCTTAGGCTTCACAGGCAAGAGCTTAACCACTAAGCCATCTCTCCAGCCCTCTGATTTATTAATATAGGCATTTCGAGCTATAAATTTCCCTCTTAAGACTGCCTTCATTGTGTTACAATGGTTTTGGTATGTTGTATATGTTGTATTCTCATCATAACTTGATTCTATGAATTAACTGATTTCCTTTTTGATTGCTTCAATGACCCATTCATCATTCATTAGTGTACTTTTTCGTTTCCATGAATTTTTGTATGCCCTGTAATTTTTCTTCTTGCTGATTTGTCTTTTAATCCCATTGTGTTCAAATGGAGTAACAGTTACTATTTCAATTTTCCTGAATTTGTTAAGATTTGCTTTGTGTCCTGATATGTGGCCTATTTTGGAGACTTGCATGTACTGCTTAGAAAAATGAATATTCTGCAGCATTTGGATAGAATGTTCTGTAGATATCTGTTAAGACATTTTGTTCCATGACACCACTTAATCCAGATGTCTCTCCATTTATTTTTTGCCAGGATGACCTGTCAATTGATCAAAGTGGGGTATTGAAGTCACCCACTACAATTGTTTTTGGTGTTATCTTGTCCCTTATGTCTACTAGTGTTTGTGTGAAGAAATTGGGAGCCCCCCATGGTAGGCATACATATATATTTAGGATTGTAATGTCCTCATGTTGGTGTGTTCCTTTAATCAGTATAAAGGGACCTTCTTTTTTTTTTTTTTTTTTTGGTTTTTTGAGGTAGGGTCTCACTCTAGCCCAGGCTGACCTGGAAATCACTATGGAGTCTCAGGGTGGCCTCGAACTCATGGCAATCCTCCTACCTCTGCCTCCCGAGTGCTGGGATTAAAGGCGTGCGCCACCACGCCCGGCTTAAAGGGACCTTCTTTATCTTTTCTCACTAATGTTGGTTTGAAGTCTGTCCTGTAAGATAGTAGGATAGCAATCCCTCCTTGTTTCCTAGGCCTGTTTGCTTGAAATACCATTTTCTGTCTTTTTACCCTAAGAAAGTACCTGTCTTTTACAGAGAAAGAAGTTTCCTGGAGGCAACAAACAACAGGACCCTGCCTTATAATCCAGTGTACAAGTCTTTGTCTTTTGGTTGGTGCATTGAGGCCATTGATATTAAGAGTTATTATTGAAATGTATGTGTTTATTCTTACCATTCTTGTTTTGTAGTGTTTTCTGTTTCCCTTTACTCACTGTTTTAACTATTATTTGAGTATAGGTTGTTCCTCATATATATGCTTTGATTTCTCTTCAGTATGAAGGAGTCCTTCAAGTATTTTCTGAAGACCTGGCTTAGTTTTCGTTAATTCCTTTAGCCTATTTTTTAAAAAATTATTTATTTATTTATTTATTTGAGAGCAACAGACACAGAGAGAAAGACAGATAGAGGGAGAGAGAGAGAATGGGCGCACCAGGGCTTCCAGCCTCTGCCAATGAACTCCAGGTGCATGTGCCCCCTTGTGCATCTGGCAAACGTGTGACCTGGGGAACTGAGCCTTGGACCGGGGTCCTTAGGCTTCACAGGCAAGCACTTAACCACTAAGCCATCTCTCCAGCCCTTAGCCTATTTTTGTTGTGTAATGTCCTCATTTCTCCTTCCATTTGGATAGACAGCTTTGCAGGATAAAATATTCTTGGTTGACAGTTATTATATTTCAGAACTTGGAATACATCATTCCTAGCCCTTCTGATTTTAATGTCTGTGTTGAGTAATCTGCTATTATCCTATTGGGCCTGCCTTTAGAGGTGACTTGCCTTTTGTCTCTAACTTCTTTCAATATATGTTATTTGGTTTGTGTGTTTAGGAGTTTAATTATAACATGGTGAGGAGAGTTTCTTTCCAGGTTTTTTCTGTTTGGTGTTATAAAAGCTTCTTATATCTGCATTGTCATTTCTTTCCCAATTTGGGGAAATTTTTCTTCTATATTTTTGTTGAAAATGCCTACTAAGCCTCTGAATTGAAATTCCTGTCTTTCTATTATACCTTGAATTCTTATGTTTGAACCTTTTGTAGTATCCCAGATATCTTGAAATTCCCATTCATACCTTCCTATTAGCTTATCATTCCCTTTGTTGGACTGTATTAGATCTGCCACCTGGTCTTCTAGTTTAGATATTCTGTTCTCTCTTTCATCCATTCTGTTGGTGAGACTTTCCCCAGGGTTTTATATTTGACTGACTATATTTTCAGTACTAGTGTTTCTGCCTATTTTTTCTTCAGTATTTCTATTTCCTTGTCTTGTAATGACCTCCTTATTTCATTAAGCTGATTTCCCTTTTTCTCTTGGAATTCCTTCAGAAGATTGTTTACTTCTATAATTTCTTTGTTTTCTTCTTGGATTCCTTTGAATTCTTCTTTGATTCTTTGAGTATAGAGAAAATCATTGTGTGTTTTTTTTTTTAATCTTTGTCAGATATTTAATCTAAAACACTCTCATAGGGTGCCATTTCTGATGGGTTTATAATTTTTGGGGGATTGTATTGTCTTGAATCTTTCTATTTCTTGTATTATAATGTAGCAATTATTGCATCCTGAGTTGATTTGATGTTTGGGTTTTCTAATAAACTGTAGTGTTTTTAGATTTGGAAATCCTACTTTATGTACCTTCAGAGTAGGAGTTTAAGATGACAAGTGTAGCTCTTGTACTCCAGTCCAACCACAAAAATAATCCTAGGTGTTGGATTTGCCTGATATTCAAATATTCTAGTGGGCTGTGTGGACCAATTTACTGGCAAATTCTAAAACTCAACTGAGGGCTAGAGGGAGGGAAGTTAAGGAGTTTGCTTGCAAAGCCAAAGGACCCAGGTTTGATTCTGCGGGACCCACTTTAGCCAGATGCACAAGGGGGTGCACATGTCTGTAATTCATTTACTGTGGCTAGAAGCCCTGGCACACCTATTTTCTCTCTCCCTCTTTCTCTGTCAAATAAGTAAATATAAATAAAAATATTTTTAAAATTCAACTGAGCAATATACACATTCAATAAAAAACTGCACAGTTTACATGAGTGTGGGAATGGAAACAACCAGGTAACCTCATAAAGCCAAAATATCTAAGGATGTGTTTTGCTCTTAACCTTTAATCCTTTCAGCTAGGAGGTTTGAGATTTCTGTTTTGAAATGGCTTCCAGGTCAGGTTGGGTCTGAATCAGACCCTGACCCCAATAATGACAGAAGAAAACATCAAAGGCCTTATGAATCTGAAAGCATCAAAGGCAACAGTAGTCAACTCCCAAATACAGGTTAATTGATAATGGTAAGGCAAACCCAGAATATGTAACCCATAACCTGCCCTGATATGAAAAGTGAGATTAGCACTTCCAGTACAGGCCTATGTACTTGATTTTTTGTCAGTCAGCCTCATTGCCTTTTGGGATTGCTTCAAATTTCACCAATGTTGAGTGCCCCCCTTGATCCCTCTGTGTTGTGCTATGAATCTTTCTGATGTTCTGATCAGCAGTGCTGGATGCACTGCTGTTTTGAGCTGAATGCATTCTACATAGTGTCATGGTGATGTTGGTTTGGGGATCAGAGAGTGCAGGAAGCCTGGAGTTGTACTGGAACTGCTTAGCTGGTCCTGCCTTTGTCCCCTTCAGCAGCATTTCAGTTAATATCTGTAGTGTCCTCTTCACGTTTCTTGACTTTGCAAGGAGACTGATGGGGTTGAAAAATCCCCTTGTTTGTTCTCTTCTCCTGTAGCTGGGTACTGGGCAGGCACATGGATCCACATGGATCAGGTCTGGGTCCACAAGCGCTTTGGTGGTATTCTAGCCAGTCTCCTCCTTTCTGATAGACCTTAATCTCCTCTGCTTCTCTTCTGTGGCCAATAAAAACCTATACACCTTCACTTTTTGGATGAAGAATGCATTTTTCTGTAATTTTGCTTAAATCCTTCCCTAGGCTGGATTGGTGGGATTTATGTATCCATCTTACCAGGATGTCTGATATGTCATATTTTTATGTGTTTTAGCCAACTATTCTTTGGGCCTTGCTGAACAAAGCATAAGATTAAATCAAGCAAAGAAGAAATGATAGAATCAAGACATGGTATTACAAGACACAAAGGTGGCTGCTTGCATACAGTGAACAATTTTTTAAGTAAGATAACATTCTAAAATAAGGACACAAAATAGTGGACATATAGTACATATGTAAACCAGTAACATATTTATCTTTCATTACCCAATATCATATAGTAGATATGATTGTATCTGCTATATTTTATCCACATGGCAGTGCAGTAGGCTTGCTTATATCAGCCTCACTACAAAAATGTGAGTAATACATTGTGCTATAATGTTCTAGCCATAGGCAATAGGAATTTTTCAGGTCCATTGTAATTTTATGCAAACACCATGAAATATACAGCCCAATATTGAACAAAATGTTATGTGGTATATAATTATAATGATTAAAGAATTTATATTTATGAATGCATATGTAAAATCAAGTGAATAGTCATTTAAAATATTTTATAAAGTTAAACCTAGCACTACACTCAGAAATCAAATCCATATGCATTTTTAAATAATTTCACAGATATCTGTATCCTTGTGTTATAGTCCATGTGAGACAATTACAGACTACCACACTTATGTAGGCAATTGAGAGTCCTTTTATTAACCTTGTGACTGAGAGGGGGACACGTCTGAAAATGTTCTCAGTGCAGAAACACATGGATATAGCATTTTAAAGGCAAAAGCCTATTAAAAATTATAAGGACCTTGGTTCCAGATGTAGGTCAGGTTATCTTTGGAATTGCAGGCATTTCACTCCCTATCCTGGAGTTATCTGAAGTTTCAACACCTGGGCCACACTGGGGGTCATGTGAAGCTCAGAGTGTTTACAATGCATACATGGCCCTCCTGTTTGCAATTGAAGGGCGCCCTAGCAGGTAACTGTTAGCTTAGCTATTTTATTTGCCCAATAAATGGAGCCAGTGCCTAGTTATGGCAGAATGACACTTTCTTAGCTATTTCACTTGTTCTAAAAATGCTCAGATATACTTCAAATTTTTGGCAAAAGGCTTAGACATCAAAAAAAGTAAAATGAATAATTATCTTCATGTTCTATCTCAGACTACCTGTGTGCACAAAACCTTTGTATTGTTTTTCTTTTCCTTTGGCCTATAATTTTAGTCTATTCAAATCCAGTCTCCTCTAGGACCCTATGATAGTTTACCTTCTATTCTTTTTTTAAATTACAATTTATTTTTATTTGAAACAGAGGGAGGAAAAGAGAGAGAATGGACACACGAGGGTCTCTAGCCACTGCAAATGAACTCCAGACACATGCACCTGTTAAGCAGGGGACAGGCTCCAAAGATGGAGGCAGCATGGTCAACAGAATGGTGACAGAGGCATGGGAAAGTGGACTGTCCACATTCTTCAAAAACCACCTGGTCATTATCCCCTCCTTGCCTAGAAATGCCCAGATCATGGTTTCCTGCCCTCTTATCTTGTGAGTCTACTGGCCATGGTTCTGGTGTCACATCCTAGCTAATCATGTGTAAATGGCTAATGTAGCAATCTCATCTAAAGGAACTTCTCTATTCAAATTAAAAAAAATTTCCTTTCTTTTTTCCTTCCTCACCTTCCCCCAACTGAAAAAAAGTCCTATAAAGCCATTATCTGAAAATTTAGGTTGGCTGTGCTCCTCTCTTGTGAATCATCCCTGGCAGCTTGCACTTTTCTGGAATAAAAGCTTTCATTTTTGCCTCAGAGTGGTTTGCATGGCCTTGGTTGCTCATAAACCTTACAGCACCACCTTGTGCATCTGGCTTACATGGGACCTGGAAAATCTTACCTGGGTCCTTAGGCTTTGTAGGCATAGGCCTTAACTGCTAAGCCATCTCTCCAGTCCAACCTTCTGTTCTTGATGATGTCGGTAACTTGTTTAGAATTAGTGTTTACTGTGTGGATATCTCCAGACACTGAGATTCCTTATATTGTTTAGTGAGTTTTCTCTCATGGCTTAAATAACAGTGCAATCACCAGTCATAATGCCTCCAGTTTTGTCATTTAACAGAAAATGTAATCAAAATGATCTAAATAATGAAGAAATTTATCTCTGCTACTAAAAGAAACTCTGATTAGGTATACCAGTGTAAGTCATTTAATTGGCACCATGTCTTCCTCTGACACACTTTTCTTTTCCTGCATTCATAGCTTTACTGTGACAACTTTGACCTTGGGCCGTTTTTCCTCATGGTTACAAGATGGCTGCATCAGAAAGGACAATGTCCAAGGGGAACAGACAAAATTATTTTGCTTATGTCTCTTTTTAAGAAGAAATATTTCAGAGCTGGGAATGGTGGCTCAAGCTTTTAATCCCAGCCCTTGGGAAGCAGAGGTAGGACGATCACTGTAAGTACAAGGCCACCCTAAGACTACATAGTGAATTCCAGGTCAGCCTGAGCTAGAGTGAAAGCCTACCTTGAAAAACCAAAACAAAAGAAAAATATTTCTTTTCCATAAGCCTCTACTAGATCTCTGTTTATATCACAAGGGCTCACCCGTAAAGGAAACATTGATCATAATAATGAAGAAATTAAAATGCTCAGGAATAATCTCTGATTTACATGTTGGAGCAGTAGAATACCATTATTAAGCTGTGGTTCAAACAGCAAATAATAAAAACTGTTATAAGGATAGTTAACAAAAAAATGACGATAAAATAAAATAAATAAAAATAAAACAAAATTAAAAGAATATTTATTTGTAAGGAGAGAGAGAGAATGGGTGAATCAGAGCCTCTAGCCACTGCAAATGTATTCCATACACATGCAATACTTTGCATCCAGCTTTATGTGAGCACTGAGGAACTGAACGTAGGTCATCAGTCTTGGCAGGCAAATGACTTAAGCACTGAGCAATCTCTCCAGGACCAAAAAGCATTTTTATTTGTTTCTTTATTTGAGAGAGAGAGAGAGAGAGAGAGAGAGAGAGAGAGAGAGAGGGAGAGAGTGTGTCAGGGAGTGTGAATATGGGCATGCCAGGTCCTCTTGCTGTTGCAAATGAAGTATAGATACATATATCACTTTATGCATGTGGCTTTTCATGGGTACTGGGGAATAGAAACCAGCTGGTAGGCTTTGAAAGAAAGTGCTTTCACCACTGAGGAATAATCCCAGCCACTAAATTTATTCTTGATTTTTAAAAAATATTTATGGATATTCAATTAACATAAAAAGGTATAACTATTGTGACAATTTAATGAGTTTTGGCATACTTGTATGTCTGTATAAAACCTTCCTTTTCAGCTCATCCCATCCAACTTTTATTGTAGAGGGATAATTTTGACATTTGTAGTAGACAGCTTCACAATGCTGGGATCAACATCCATACTAGACAGTTTATGGGAGGCAGGGTTTATTTCATACTTACATATCCAGAGGAAGTTCCATCAGTGGCAGAAGAAGCTGGATCCCATTCATAAATATACTCAGAGGGGAAAACTATGACCAGCCTGCAGACATCAGAAAGAAGCAAGCACAGATCTACTTTAAGCAGGAGCCCCAGAGATCAGACCTCTTTGCATACCTTTGGGATGGGATTCAAATCCATCTCCAAATATACCTTTGGGCTGGACCTTAGGATGTGCCCCCAGTGATTCCCTCCTCAAGCCAGGTGGCTGGAGACCCAAGTTACAAGCTTTAATAAATCACCTGAGGAGAAGAAGATTACACTCTCCAATTTCAAGCTCCCACTAGTCTTTGGCTATAAGATGGGCTTCATCCATCAAACTCTCCCTAAATTAATAATGCTTATCCAACTTAACCTATATTGACTTCATTCTTCACTGGAGAATCTGTTTTTCTTTTTCAGAATGTAGAGGAGAGGAGATAAATTACTCCTCAAATCTCAGCCAAGGCCCAGGTGAAACCATAGAGTGATTGGGGAGATAAGCAAGAGTGTTGCTTCCATGGCGAACCTGACAATCAGCACCAGAGTGAAGGAGACAGACCCTGAGAATACTTAGCACTTACCAAAGCAGCAATCCAGAGGCTTCTAAGAGGTCACCACTGAAGTAGACTTAAAACACACCCACCACAGCTCAGGGAACTTTGCTGAAGAGGGGATAGAAAGATTGTAAGAGCCACAGTTTGGGACAGCATACCCAAGAGGCATTGCTTTCCCCCAATAACTGCTGCTCCCACAACACATAACCTACAACCCCATGGGGAATATCAGCAATCCCACGTGGGAGGGCCCCCTGCAAATTGGGGACAGGAATGAGGGAATGAGGAATGGTATCAATACATGATGGATCCATACAATATACATATACATATACATATACATATACATATACATATACATATACATATACATATACATATACATATACATATACATATACATACATACATACATACATACATACATACATACATATATATATATATATATATATATAGGCTTTTCGAGGTAGGGTCTCACTCTGGCTCAGGCTGACCTGGAATTCACTATGTAGTCTCAGTGTGGCCTCGAACTCACGGTGATCCTCCTAACTCTGCCTCCCGAGTGCTGGGATTAAAGGAGTGTGCCACCATGCCCGGCTACAAAATATATTTTTAAGCATTTTATTTAATTTTTTATTTTTTTTTCTTTGAGAGAGAGAGAGAGAGAGAGAGAGAGAATGGGCACACCAGGGCCTCTAGCCACTGCAAACAAACTCCAGACACATGTACCACCATGTGCATCTGGCTTAAGTGGGACCTGGAGAATGGAACCAGGATCCTTAGGCTTTGTAGGCATGTGCCTTAACCGCTAAGCCATCTCTCCAGCCCCAAAATGTGTTTTCAATAATAAAAAAATGGAGGGGTGGAGGGATGGCTTAGCGGTTAAGGCATTTAACTGCAAAGCCAAAGGACCAAGGTCTTATTCCCCAGGACCCACGTTATCCAGATGTACAAGGGGGTGCACAGGTCTGGAGTTGATTTTCAGCAGCCCTGGCACACCAGTTCTCAATCTTTCTCTCTCTCTCCCTCTTTATCTGTCAAATAAATAAATAAAAATATTAAAAAAATGTTAAAGAAGCACCTAAGTCTATGGGGGACATACATTCAAACGACCACACAATTATTTCATGAGTTGAGCAGAATGTGTTAGCTCACTGCCTCTGTGACATTGTTTTAATTCCTACTAGCGATTGAGGCCTAATTTCTAGATAATTTTCTGGCTTCCATTTCTGTCCTCTAGCACTCAAAGCCCATAAAGCTTTGGTTTTCTGCTGACGAAGCTCTGCATGACTACAGATATATTCCTTTTATTGATATATAATTCAATTCTATTGTGATTTGAGTACATGTGTTTATGATTACAGTACTTTGTAATTAATTAAAAATTTATGGGTCAATTTATGGATATTTCATATGAACTTGAAACAGATGTATGTCCTCTTGTTGGGTAGTCTTCTGTAAAATTTTAATTTAGTTTAGTTGATTCATTGTTTTTCCTAAGCCTATTGCAGCATTCCTAATTTTCTTTCCACTTGTTATGTTGATTATAAACCTTGGAATTTTGATATTTCTAAACACAGCCTTGGATTTTTTTAGCTTCTTTGTACAGTTTCATCTGTCTTTCTATATGTATCATAAAGCTGAATAATTAAGTTCTCACACAATTAGAATTGCTATAGACCTGGTTGCATTGACTTAATTTTATTAGGAAAAGAATTACCCTTTATTTTCATCAGTCATCTTTCTCCTGAAATCTACATTGTGTGATGTCAAAAGTGCAACTCCAATTATTTTATGAAGAATATTTGTGTGGTGATATCTTTACATGTATGTGTGTGTATGTGGTGTGTGAGTGATATAATCTGTGTGTGTGTGTGTGTGTGTGTGTGTGTGTGTAGATACAAGCCTCATGTTTGTGTGTGTGTGTGTAGGACAGAGAAGAATTTTGGGTGTCCTTCTTTTATCTCTATCAATAGATTTCCTTGAGATGGGGGTCTGTTGTTCAACCTTGGACTATTGTTCATTAGTGATTCTGAACAATTCTCTACTCTCTCTTTCACCCCAACCCATAGAACAGGGTTACACACATGCCTAGATTTTACATAGGTTCTGAGGAGTCAAATTTGGCTGTTATCCAGTCCAAGAGGCCCTCATGTTTCAATGGTAAGTGTTCTTACTGCTGAGACACTTCCCATATAATTGTATTTATTAATTTCATTTATTTATATGTGTTAAATATTTGTATATATTTTAAACTTTATTTATTTGAATTTCTCTCTCTCTCTCTCTCTCTCTCTCTCTCTCTCTCTCTCTCTCTTTCTCCGTGTGTGTGTGTGTGTGTGTGTGTGTGTGTGTGTGTGTGCACCATGTGCACACTGGGTTCTCTTGCTGCCCATCTGATTTTCATGTAAGTGATTGGAAGATTGAACCTAGGCCAGCAGAATTTGTAAGCAAGTACCTTTAATTGCTGAGCCATCTTGCCTGACCTTTTTGTTATATCTTTTGATATCTACTCTGACTATTTCTTTTAGTTAGAATGTTCAGAATATCCTTAATATCATTATTCATATAGTTGGGTTAAGAATTACTATAATTTTTTTCCCAACTTACCCAGTATGGTTTGTTCTGGAGTTGGTGACATGTATATTTTAATATTCCCTGTCTACTTTCAGGTAGCATTATACAATGTCACATAATGTAAGGTTATTATGAGTATATTTCTCAGTTTCACAAATATCATAAATACTCAAATTGCATGATATCACTTTTAGATGTCCAATTATCACATAAAGAAAAATAATAAATGAGAAACTTGTTTTTTATTTCACCTTAATTCATCTATTTACCATTGCTTGAAGCTCTTAATTCCTAACTATAGAAATGTTTCCTTTACGTAACATTTCCTTCTGGTTAAATAACTTTTAACAATTTGGAAGTGAACATTTGTTGTACACCATTTATTTTCACACATTGTTATGGGAAGAAATATACCTACAATTTGAAAAACTATTTTTACTATGATATTGCCATTCACTGCAAAAACATGAGAGCAAGTTGAATAGTTTCCATGTGACACTAATGTTTATTTCAGATATTTTAGTCTATTTTTCTTTCTGTGCTTTAATTTGGAAAATTTCTATGAATATATTTTCTCTTCAAAGTCACCAAATATGTCTTTTGTAGTATTTTTTGTCATTTAAACCCATTTATTTTATACACACACACACACACACACACACATATGTATGTATGTATGTGTTTGTATATATATATATATATATGTATATATATATATATATTGTTTTTTCAAAATAGGGTCTTACTATACCCCAGACTGACCTGGATTTCACTATGTCATCTCAGAGTAGCCTTGAACTCCTGATGATCCTCTACCAAGTGCTGGTAATTTAGGCATGTGCCACCATGCCTGGCTGGGATATATATTTTCATCTATAAAAGTTTCATTTGATTTTTTTGTTGTTGTTGTTTTATTTTCCAGGTAGGGTCTCACACTAGCCCAGACTGACCTGGAATTCACTATGGAGTTTCAGGGTGGCCCTGGACTCACCATGATTCTCCTACCCGTGCCTCCCAAGTACTGGGATTAAAGGCATGCACCACCATGCCTAGCTTCATTTGATTTTTTTCATTACTCTTTAATTTAATTTATACTTCTATTTAATCTTTGACCACTTTTATCATATTTATTTTTCAGTAATTCTATTTATTTTTAGTTTTAGTTGGCACATAGAGGTTTCAGTGTCATTCATTCTGGCATTTTCAAATACGATTTTTTTTTGATTCCCCTCCCCTCCCTATTTCCTATTCACCCTCTGTATCATTTCCTCTTTTGATAATAGCAGCCACTTAAAAATATTTTTTAATCATCGATTCCTTCCTTTCTATATTTTAATCCTTGGTTATGGTAGACTATTCTTTCCCCAGATCATCAGTCATATTTTTTTGTACTTTCATACATCTATCAGGTGTATGAGATATTGTACAAAACAATTGGACTTTGCTGTGTGTTAGCTTTGCTATTCTTTTTTTTTAATTAATTAATTTATTTATTTGAGAGTGACAGACACAGAGAGAAAGACAGATAGAGGGAGAGAGAGAGAGAATGGGCGCGCCAGGGCTTCCACCCTCTGCAAACGAACTCCAGACGCATGCACCCCCTTGTGCATCTGGCTAACGTGGGACCTGGGGAACCGAGCCTCGAACCGGGGTCCTTAGGCTTCACAGGCAAGCGCTTAACCGCTAAGCCATCTCTCCAGCCCTGTTTTTTGTTTTTTGAAGTAGGGTCTCACTCTAGCCCAGGCTGTCCTGGAATTCACTGTGTAGTCTCAGGGTGGCCTTGAACACAGGGATCTTCCTACCTCTGCCTCCTGAGTGCTAGGATTAAAGGTGGGTGCCACCACACCCAGCTTTTGTTATCCTTAAAAAAAAACTCACTTTTTATATGAGGGGCAGTTAAGTTACTTGTGCTGCATCTTGATCCTTTACAGTGTTTTCTTTTGGGCATTACCTGAGTGATTGTAGCATAGACTTTATTGCTAATTCTGCTTTCTTCCTAGAACATGATTTTCTCTTGATCTTCACTGATTGCCCTGGCTG
Organism: Jaculus jaculus; assembly: GCF_020740685.1. NCBI lineage: Eukaryota > Metazoa > Chordata > Mammalia > Rodentia > Dipodidae > Jaculus > Jaculus jaculus. The sequence continues at coordinate 88,388,270 of NC_059125.1, read as the reverse complement.
TTTACTTGGGTTTCTTCCATCTGTCTGTGTGACCTCTTTGGAGTATAGCTCCTTAATTATTATTTGCTTCATTTCATATTGTTTACCCCTATGGATACTATTAACAACAAACAAAAGCAGGCCCCTGTACAGATTTTTGGAGATCTTGCTGTGAATCTCCTTTTTAGTATTTACCCCATAAATTCCAGTTTAATCATTATCTCCAACTTTAATTTCTATGTCTCTCAGTTCAATGAAACTATGTCCCACTCTGCTTTGGTTTTCTCCTCTCACACATCTTTGTCTGGAAAGTACCTCCCTGGTTCACAGTGAAAGCCATCAGAGGTATCATCTCTTTTTGATCCCTTTTCTTGCAAATCTTACTCTTCTACCACCTTTTGACCAGTTTCTAAAACTTGTAGTTCCATATATTCTGTTCAGGTTTGTAGTTTATTTTAGAGCACAAAGTGTGGTTTCAGTTAATACATGATAAAAGAAAGCATATTTTGGTTATGTGTTGAACTTATGTTACAGTTACTTGCATGGCTAAAAGCACCAGTTTTGCAAGCAAAAGCTCAAGACTTAGTATTAAGATTTCTCTGCATAGCTATTCATGAGATCATCTGGAAGTAAAAAAAAAAATCTTGCTTATGAAGACATAGGTTCTATAACTGTAGTCAATAATGATGGTGAATAAGAAAGGTTTTTTTTTTTATGTTGTTGCTATTTTTTTGTTGTTGTTGTTTGTTTTCAAGGTATGGTTTCACTCTAGCTCAGGCTTACCTGAACTCACTATATAGTCTCAGGTGGACTTGTGCTCAAGTGATCCTCTTACCTCTGCTTCCTGAGTGCTTGGATTAATGGCATGCACCACCACACCTGGCCATAAGAAAGTATTTTTGAAGACTGAATAAAAAAATACAGAGAAGTAAGTTTTGTATGTATTTTCAAGGAAAAATGCCACAGTTTCAAACAGAAGCTAAAATCTGATTTGATCATATTAGAGGTAGAATTTGAATGACTAAAATATCTGAATTCATCAGCATTTAAATTCTTTTTAAAATCTTCCATAGTGTGATTATGGGTTCTAGTAGTATATGAATATATGGAATATGCTAAATACCAATTATGTACAAGACATTGGTGCAGACAAGTTATGGGATAGGTAAAACTGGACTATTAAAATTCACCCAAAAAAAAAAAATTACTAACAAAGATGTCAGAGCATGGAAGGTGGCAGTTGTATTTTTTTTGTTTTTGTTTTTGTTTTTTTTTTACTTTAGGTTTTTTGCTTTCTTTCTACTTACTAACATTTAGCTGGAAGACTTCCCATAGAAAATCATCTCTATAAAGTGCACACATCTTTTTTTATTTTTAGAAAATGTTAATGATTTAGCACTGGCCTTACTCCCCAGCTGCCACTTGTGTTACCCAAGTGAGTAGGGATGATTGAGGTGGTCACATTTCCCTGCCCCAAGACTGTGACACACAACATCCAGGTGAATACTCCTTCCTGTGACCATTCTTTCCTGGATACAGCCATGGAACACGCTAATTGGGATTACACTCATTTGGGAAATACTTCACTCTGTGGCCTGCCTCATGCACCACCCTGAGTAGAAATACCTGAGCTGTACATAGTTGCCAACCCAGACCACCATAGATATTGCATACACAAGGAAGAAGATCAGCTTCCAGTGTGCCCAGCCCAAACCCCCAAATAGACTGCCAGCCCACTCTTATTCAGATTAAGGCTGACCGTGCCACTCAACACAGGCGCCACTAGAGACACTACTGCTGCATTCTTAGCAAGATTCAAGACCCTGTCCAGACAGGAAAACCCCAAAGCAAAACAAATAACAAAAGAAACCAAAGCACGTTATCCTTACCAAACATGCAGAGCCCCACAGTGGAAGCCTCCAATTAAAACTACTGAAAGGAAACTCAAGAAAAAGATTCCACAGTGCAATTATAATAAGCATATTTAACAGACTTACTGATGCCATGAACAAAATGATAAATGAAATGGAAGTGAAACAACAAAGAGAATTCAATTGATGGTTGAATACTACAGAAGAGAATCAACAAAAAGTACTCAATTGACAGTGAAATAGATTCATAGAAAACATGGTCAAAGGCTGGACAAAATTTCTAGAAACAGTAACAAAGTAAAAGAAAACAAAATGAAAATGGAATTCAATAAAGAGATGGAGATGCTGAAGAAACTGTAATGAAAATTGAAAAAAAAAAGTGAAACATCTCCCAAGAAAGCCTCATCAACAAAATAGATCATGTGGAGGATAGAGTATCAGGGCTTGAGAACAAGACAGTGGAAATAAATTGGGAGGACAAAATCAATGACAAGTTCAAAGAAATGTGCAAACAGAACATGAGAGAAATGTTGGACATCTTAAAAAGACCAAACATGGGCTGGAAAGATGGCTTAGCAGTTAAGCGCTTGCCTGTGAAGCCTAAGGACCCCGGTTTGAGGCTCGGTTCCCCAGGTCCCACGTTAGCCAGATGCACAAGGGGCGCACGCGTCTGGAGTTCGTTTGCAGAGGCTTGGAGGCCCTGGCGCTCCCATTCTCTCTCTCTCTCTCTCTCTCTCTGTAGCCCTCAAATAAATAAATAAATAAATAAAAACAAAACAAAAAGACCAAACATGGCAAGTATAGTAACATAAGTAGAGGAATAATTACAGGTCAAGGGCACAGAGAATAACTTCAAAAAAATTATAGGAGAAAAAGTTCCAAATCTTACAAAAGAGATGCCCATCCAGGTATAGGACACACACCGAATTCTATATAGACAGGAGCAGAGAAAACTATATAAACAGGACCAGAGAAATTTTGCATTATGGTTCAAACACTAAACACGGAAAACAAAGAAAACATGAAAGAGCACTAAAAGCTCCAAGGAGAAAAAAATACCTTGTCACTTACAAAGGTAAGCCCATGAGAATTACACACAATTTTCAAACAGAAACTTTATAAGTCACAAGGGCTTGTATTTGAGTATTTCAAATTTTGAAAGCCCACAGCTGCCAACTCAAGCTATTATGTCCCTCAAAACAAAAGTGTTGCTCATTATAAGAGGTGAAATAAACTGACTTTATGAACATATGAGCACTAAGTTAGCAATACAGAGAATATTGGATATACTATTTTGCACATAAGAAACGAATAAACACACTAAAAAGGGTTAAAGGATTGAAAAGCTAATAATAAAAACTAGAGAAGACATATAAGCAAATGAAGATCAAGAAAACACTAACTCCCCAAAGTTTTTAACTGAACAGAGATTAACTCCTTTCAAATAGAACTCTGAATATCAATGGACTCAACTCTCCAATACAAAGACATAGGTTATTAAGATGGATCAGAAAACTAGATCTATTCGTGTGGTGTCTTACTATTAAATATAAACCCATGTTACCACTAAAGATAAAAAAAAAAAAATAAGGGTAAAAGAATTGAAATTTTATTCCAAGCAAAAGGAAATAGGAAACAAGCAGGCATGGCTATACTAATATCTGACAAAATGCACTTTAAATCAAAAAGTAATCAAAAGTAATAAAGAAGGCCACTTTATTCTCATCAAGGGGACAATTACACAAGAGAACACTGCAAATATAAACATATATTCACCAAACTCAGGTGTATTGCATTTTATAAAGCAAAATCAGAAATAAATCCCAACACTACAATTGTGGGCAACATTAATACTTTACTATCCTCAAAAGATTTTCAAAGCAACATCACAGATCAAATGAACTTAACAGATATCTACAAACATTCCATCCAAACTCTATAAAATACATTATTTTCAGCAGCTTATAAAATTGTCTCTAAAATAGAACATATATTAGGACATAAAGCAAATCTCTAAAAAGGCCAGAAAATTGATATATATGTATTATATCTGACAACAATGGAATAAAGCTAGAAATTAACAAGGGAAAGAACAAAAAATACACAAACTTATGGAGGTTGAACAGCACACCAGTAAACAATGACTGGGATGTTGAAGAACTCAAAAAGGGTATGACTGACTTCTGGCCAAGATGGCGACCACCTAGCTGTGCTGCAAATACCGGGGAAAGAAAGGCAAGAAATTAAGGGTTATCAGGGTCTTCTTGCCAGTGGGAGGATACAGAGTGGGGAAAAACAGAGAATCACGAATCCCCTCTCGGGTGTGTAGTCTACCCCCCCATACAGCCGCCACACCCCACGCCCTAAGCAGCTGTGCTCTGTTTGCACGTCCCCTGGCCCACTGCACTGTGCTCCGTCTGCATACCCACGGGGATCTCCACACCTGCGGGGACCTCTGCCTTACTGCTCCGATCGCAGGCCTACGGGAATGTCGCTGTGATTTGATCTGGCAGCCGCCAGACTCCACCCCCCCAATGTGGTCCGATTGCATGCCTGCAGGCCAGCCTCAGCTGTGCCCCAATCCCGTGCCTGCCTCAGCTGCCTCTGCACTACAATTGCACGTGCAGCGGGCCCAGTCCCACAGCAAGAGCCATACAAGCCCAGACTGAGTCACTAGCACCAGCTCAGGTGCCATCCCCTACCTGTCCGTCGCCGCCCATCCCCCACTCCCCTGTGGCTGGGGAGCTCAGACTGTTTGCAGGTCCCAGTGATCCCAGCCAGAGTTTGGGAAGCTCCAGGGATTTCTATCTCAGTCACCCTCCAAACTCTAAGGCAGGCAGCTTTGGTGCATTACTGAGTGAGAATTCACGCAACTATGGCACTACTGTAAGATAGTAGATAGGTGGCTTTGGCAACTGAGAGCAAAAACCCAGGCTGCTAGGCAATTGCCCCAAGCTGCCTTGGATTGCCATTGAGCTAGAGCCCAGGGTGGTCCACCCACCTACCTGCTATAGGTCATGGGTACTGTCATGGGTAGACCACAGCGCAAAAGAAATAACACGAAAAATAAAATGCAAGAAAATCCAGATAGATCACCTAGTCCAACAAGGATTACATCTATCCAAAACATAGAAGAGTTTTTAGGATCAGAACATCAAGTGGAAGCTATGAGCAATGCAACCCTGACCAACCTACTGCTAGAACTTGCAGGAAAGCAACAAAGGACCGATAATCGTGTGGATGCTACCATCACTAAGCTAGAGCAATATGATAAGACACTGGAAGGAATTCAAAGAGAGCTAAGAGAGTTGAGGGAGAGTGAAAAAAAAGAGGACCTTAAAAATCAGCTGGGCACACTAAATGAAAACATAAAGAAATGCAAGGATGAATTCCAAGAATCATCAAGAAAATCAGAAAATGAGGTGAAAAGGGAGCTGGACAGAGTGATGGAAGTGATACATAAGAAAGTAGTAGAAAATGCAAACTTAATTGAACAAGTCCAAAACTCTCTAGAGTCTCTCAAGAATAGAGTCAGCGAAGTGGAGGATAGAAACTGATCAGGAAGACAGGATGGAAGAAACAGTTTCAGAGTAGAAAAATTTCAATAAGTTCAAAAGTTCCTGTGAATAGAACATGAGGGAATTGTGGGATACACTTAAACGTCCTAATATCAGAATCACTGGAATACCAGAAGGAGAAGAATTTCAGACCAAAGGCATGGAGAACTTATTTAACACAATAATTGAAGAAAACAACAGACATAAGTGAAATTGGGAGAATCATCAGGACTTATTTCAAAAACCTCTACTCCACAAAACTGGAAAATGTGGAGGAGATGGATAAATTACTGGACGCATATCATCAACCAAAGCTAAACTCAGAGCAGATTAATCACTTCAATGAACCCGTCACACTCATGGAGATTGAAAAAGTAATAAAAAACCTCCCCAAAAAGAATAGTCCAGGACCAGATGGATTCTCAAGCAAATTTTAACAAACCTTCACGGAAGAACTCAAACCAATCTTCCTAAAACTGTGCCACACAATTGAAGAACAGGGAAACCTACCCAACTCCTTTTATGAAGTTAGTATCACACTAATTCCGAAACCAGGCAGAGATGCCACAAGAAAAGAAAACTACAGGCCTGTTTCCCTAATGAACTTAAGATAAAAAGATCCTGAACAAAATCCTCGCAAACCGAATCCAACAACACATCAAAAGCATTATTCACCTTGACCAAGTGGGATTTATCCCAGGAACACAAGGGTGGTTCAACATGAAAATCTGTCAATGTATTACACCACATAAACAAGCTGAATCATAAAAACCACATGATCATTTCAATAGATGCAGAAAAGGCCTTTGACAAGATACAACATCACTTCATGATCAAAACATTGGAGAGAATCAGCATGGCAGGTTAACATCTTAACATAATACAGGCAATATACAAAGCTCCGAAGGCCCAAATAATACTTAATGGAGAGAGACTGGAGGAATTCCCATTGAGATCAGGAACAAGACAGGGATATCCTCTCTCACCTCTGCTTTTCAATATAGTTCTGGAAGTCCTATCTCAAGCAATAAGACAGGAGAAAGAAACAAAAGGGATACAATTTGGAAAGGAAGAAGTTAAGGTAGCTCTATTTGCTGATGACATGATTGTATATGTAAGAGACCCGAGAGACTCCATCCCAAAACTCCTGAAGGTGATTAACTCCTATAGCAAAGTAGCAGGATACAAAATCAATGCACCAAAATCGGTAGCATTTCTGTATGCAAATGACAAAGATACAGAAAAAGAAATAAGGGATATAGTCCCATTGTCAATAGCAACAACAACAACGACAAAAATACCTTGGAATAACGTTAACCAAGGAAGTAAAAGATCTATACAACGAACATATAAAAACACTCAAAAAAGAAATTGAGGAGGATTTGAGAAGATGGAAAGAACTCCCATGCTGCTGGATAGATAGAATTAACATTGTGAAGATGACAATCCTACCAAAGGCAATATATAGATTTAATGCAATTCCAATTAAAATCCTTATAGTGTTCTTCACAGAGATAGAAAAATGATCTCAAATTTCATATGGAAAATCAGAAGGCCTCGCATATCCAAACATAACCTCAGCAAAAGAAATATCTCTGGTGGCATCACCATACCTGATATAAAGCTATACTACAAAGCCATAGTAATAAAAACAGCATGGTACTGGCATAAAAACAGGAGTATAGACAAATGGAATAGACTTGAGAACTTGGATTTTGGGTCAAGCAACTATAGGTACTAGATATTAGACAAAGGCCCGAAAAATATAGGCTGGAAAAAAGATAGCATCTTCAACAAATGGTGCTGGAAAAACTGGATAAAAACATGCAGGAAAATGAAACTTGATCCACACATTTCACCATGCACTACACACAAATCCAAATGGATCAAAGACCCCAACATAAGACCAGAAACTCGAATACTACTGGAAGAAAATTTAGGAAGTACTTTCCACGATATAGGAATGGAAAAAGACTTCCTGAACAAAACCCCAGTGGCTCACGATCTTAAACAGTCACTCAACCAATGGGATCATATGAAGCTGAAGAGTTTCATTACAGACAAGCATATAATAAGCAAAGCCAATAGATTACCCACAGAATGGGAAAAAAATATTTGCGGGTTATCCAACTGATAGAGGCCTAATCTCTAGAATCTACAAAGAACTCAAAAATCTAAACAATAAGAAGACAAACACTCCACTCAGAAAATGGCGCAAAGAGATGAACAGGCAGTTCACAGAGGAAGATATACAAATGGCAAACACACACTTAAGAAAATGTTCATCATCCCTAATCATCAGAGAAATGCAAATTAAAGCAACTATTAGATTCCACCTTACCCCAATAAGGATAGCAAACATCAAAAAAATCAAATGAAAGTAAATGCTGGCGAGAATGTGGAGAAGCAGGAACACTCTCACTGTTGGTGGGTATGTAGGATGGTACAACCACTTTGGAAAGCAATATGGAGACTCCTGAAAAAGCTGACTATAGAGATACCAACAGACCCAATTATACCATTACTGGGTATCTACCCTAAAACCTTCAAACCATAGGCCAAGGAGATTTGCTCAACCATGTTTGTAGCAGCTCAATTCGTAATAGCTAAAAGCTGGAATCAACCCAGATGTCCATCACTAGAAGAATGGATAACTAAGATGTGGTATATCTACACAGTGGAATTCCATACAGCAGTAAGAAAAAATAACACAAACAAATTTGAGGAAAAATGGTTGAACCTGGAACAGATCATTCTCAGTGAACTTACCCAATCACAGAAAAAAAATCGACACATAGTCTGACTCATCTACAACACCTAACCTGAATCCATCCATGATACCTTACATACCCAGCAAGCACCTCATGGATTAGACACTAGGATGGATGGGGAGGCGGGGAGGACATCGAAGGGGTGGGAAGCACTAATCTGGATCCAAATGGCAATGGTACCATAAAATTCTACTTCCTAAAAGACAGATCAAATGGCTGAACCTTTACTAGACCCTTACAGGAAACACCTGAACCACAAGACACTGGAGGGGGTAGGATCAACTCTAACCTAAATCTTCTACATCTTCCCTCCCTCCCTCTCCCCCTCTCCCCCTTCTCTCTCTCCTCTCTAACTCTTGTATATTAGTTATTTTTTCCTCATTTTCTTAGTGGGCACTGACCTGTACCTCCCACTACCAGCATGGGGCTATCATCCACAATGAGCTTTTGATCAGAGAAACCTACAAGGTTTCCTAAAAGAATGACAGACTTCTGTCAGACTACTTGATGACCCACCAAAGGCCAGTGGTAAGACCCTATTGCTGAAGACTCCATAAGCAGCTGACACGTAAAATGGAACTGCATGGATGGAAGCCAGGAGAGAGTCAGTCCCCAGACAGTCAGCATGTCTAGTGCCAGAAGGTGCTACATGGGTGACTGGGGGAAATAACCAATATCTGTACAAGTAACTCATGGTCTAACCTACTTAGCAACAAATAACCTGGTATGATGCCCACACAAGTGCAATAGTGGCACACAACCATGGTGGGGAACCAACTGATCTTGATTTGGCTAACTAATCCCCTCAGTGGTATGGGACCCATAGCTGGAGCTGGGAAACAAGTCAGAACCATATCCAAACCTAAGCCCACTCTCCAATATCAAGCTACCATTAATTATGGGGTACAAGAGGGTCTACACCTATTAAACTCTCTATCAAAAAAAGTAAGTGCTATCTCAATCTTCCAGGTGCTAACTTACTCTCCATTGGAGAATCTGCATCTCTTTTTCAGATAAATGCATATCCTAAGGAGAGAGCTGCCCCATCATACCTCAAAAGGGGCCCGAATGAAACTAAGGAAAATTGGTGAAACAAGCAAGGGTGTTGTTATCCTGATGAACCAGATACCAGCACAAAGGGGAAGGAGACCAACACAGAAAAAAAGCAACTCCTACCAAATCAGAGAGCCAGAGCCTCAGAGGCCCCCAACACCTCAGCACTGAAGCAGACCAAAAATGAACCCAACATGGCTCAGGGGAATTTTGCCGAAGAGGGAGCAGAATGAATGTCAGAGTCACATGTTGGGTCATGATATGCAGAGACATTTATCATACCAATAACTGTGGGCTAACTCCATAGTGCATGACCCATTTAAATCAACAAGGAGGGGCCATTGGGAGTTGGTTGGTCATTGATGAGCCAAAACAATGGTACCAAACAGCCTGTATTTGCTGAAAAGAAAACTAATAAATTAATTTTTTTTAAAAAAGGTATAACTATATCCTAAAACAGAATGAAAACAAAACATACTGTGGTGGTTTGATTCAGGTGTCCCCCATAAACTTAGGTGTTCTGAATGCTAGGTTCCCAGCTGATGGATATGTGGGAATTAATGCCTCCTGGAGGGAGTGTATTGTTGGGGGCAGGCTTATGGGCTTTATAGCCAGTTTCCCCATGCCAGTGTTTGGCACACCCTCCTGTTGCTGTAGTCCACCTTATGTTGGCCAGGGGGTGATGTCCACCCTCTGCTCATGCCATCGTTTTCCCCTGCCATCGTGGAGCTTCCCCTTGAGCCTGTAAGCCAAAATAAATCTCTTTTTCCCAGAAGCAGCTCTTGGTTGGGTGATTTCTACCAGCAATGTGAACCGGACTGCAACAGTAAAGTGGTACCGAGGAGTGGGATTGCTGCTAGACACCTGACTGTGTGGCTTTGGCCTTTTGGAGCTGATTTTCAAGAGGAATGTGGGAGGATTTGAAACCTTGGCCTAAGAGATGCTTTGCAGTGCTGTAAGTACAGTGTGGTGGTTTGATTCAGGTGTCCCCCATAAACTTAGGTGTTCTGAATACTAGGGTCCCAGCTGATGGAGATTTGGGAATTAATGCCTCCTGGAGGGAGTGTATTATTGGGGGCGGGCTTATGGGCTTTATAGCCAGTTTCCCCATGCCAGTGTTTGGCACACCCTCCTGTTGCTGTGGTCCATCTTATATTGGCCAGGGGGTGATGTCCACCCTCTGCTCATGCCATCGTTTTCCCCTGCCATCGTGGAGCTTCCCCTCGAGCCTGTAAGCCAAATAAACCTCTTTTTCCCCGAAGCTGCTCTTGGTTGGGTGATTTCTACCAGCAATGCGAACCGGACTGCAACATACAGCTTGATGGTATATACTGGTCAGAGCTGAACAACCTGAAGGCAGTAAGAACTATGGACTGTGAGGTTTGGCTTATGAGGGTAAGAAAGAGCTGTGCCTGGACTGGGCTAGCAGTTTGTGTGAGAAGCTTGCTCTTGTGCCCATGTCCAGAGAAGTTGTGCAGGGTTGCTTAGCGTAGAAATGAACTGGTGTGTGCAGAGGGATATGGCACAGAAAGGAAAATCTTTCAGTGAACTGTTGCCTGTTCAGCTGCAACTGAGAGATTACAACCTTTGAGACTGGGCTAGCTGACCTGCGCTGGGGCAATAAGAAGAATGTAGACTCTTTTGAAGGGGCCTAGGTGCTCAAGGAGTGTCCTGTTCTTCAATGTCTGCTTTATTCCCCCCCAGGATTAACAAATTGGCACCCTACCTGGTATTGTGGAGTATACGAAATGCTGGAAAGAGGGTCATTGAGCTTGCAACACGGCCTTGTGTTTTGGAAATGGCCATGGGCAGTGTGAAGCGGGTTTGCTGGTTGCCTGCATAGAGACCCCATGGAGCCATGAGGATGAACCGTGGATTGCAGTGGAGCCCCAGTGGAGATGCCAGGACCATGAGATGGCTGCCGAGGAGCTGCCGGCCCCGATGAAGTTTTCCAGGACTGTGAGTAGCCTAGCTGGAGGGGCGGAATTGGAATGCCAGAGACTTGTTGCTGGTTAGAATTATCAGACTTGAAGATTTGTCACTGGTTTGAGTTCCTGGACTTGAAGCTACAGAGTTTGATGTTTGCCCTGGTTGTTTTAAATCTTTTATTGGTTAAATGTTTCTTTGCTATGCCCAATGCCATCTATTGCAGTGTGAATAGTTATTCTGTGCCATTATGGGTTTTTTGAGGTTATTTTTTGGTATTACGGCTCAGTTAAAAGATCTTGGACTATGGGATGTATGAACATCATTTGGATTGATAAAAACTATGGGAACTTTTAAAATGAGATGAATGCATTGCATTTTACATCATGTATGATTATCAGTTTATGGGGGTCAGGGGTGGAATGTGGTGGTTTGATTCAGGTGTCCCCCATAAACTTAGGTGTTCTGAATGCTAGGTTCCCAGCTGATGGATATGTGGGAATTAATGCCTCCTGGAGGGAGTGTATTGTTGGGGGCGGGCTTATGGGCTTTATAGCCAGTTTCCCCATGCCAGTGTTTGGCACACCCTCATGTTGCTATAGTCCACCTTATGTTGGCCAGGGGGTGATGTCCACCCTCTGCTCATGCCATCGTTTTTCCCTGCCGTCGTGGAGCTTCCCCTCGAGCCTGTAAGCCAAAATAAATCTCTTTTTCCCAGAAGCAGCTCTTGGTTGGGTGATTTCTACCAGCAATGCGAACCGGACTGCAACACATACCAAAACTTATGGAACATAATTAAGTCAGTTCTAACAGGGATGTTTATAGCTCTAAGTGCCTATGTTACAAAAATAGATTTCAATTAAATAACTTAATGATACATGTTTAGTTTTTGAAAAAAAAAAATCAATCCAAACCCCAATGTACCAGTCAGAAAGAAATAATCAAGATCAAGGCAGAAATCAGTGAATTCAAAATAACTAAGACAATTAAAAATGGTTGAAATGAAAAGTTGATTCCTCAAAAAAAGACAAAAAAAAAAAAAAAAAAACCAAGGTGGATAAGCCTCTCACTAAATTGAGCAAAAGAAAAGGAGAAGACTCTAGTGACTGTTACACATGAAAAGGATGTTACAAGATTCCAATGAAATTGGGCGAATCTTTAGGGCATATTTCTAAAATGTATATTTCAAAAAATTGGAAAATCTGGAAGAAATGGATGAATCTTTTAACTCATGATCTACTGAAACTAACCCTGGAGGAGATAAATGTTAACTCTACCACGATTAAAGTGTTATTTAAAAGCGTCCCAACCAAAAAAAGAAAAAAAAAAAGTTGAGGATCAGATATTTTCACAGGCAAATTCTACCAAACCTTTATAGAAGAGACAAAGCACTGCATTCTAAGACATTTTACACAATTTAAAGCTGGAGAGATGCCTCAGTGGTCAAAGCATTTGCCTGCCAAGCCTAATGACCTGCGTGTGATTTCCAAGTACCCACATAAAGCAGACACACAAAGTTGGGAATGGATCTGGGGATTATTTATAGCAGCTGGAGGCCCTGGAGTAGCCATTCTTTCTGTCTCTTTTGTCTCTATCTCTCTCTCTCTGCTTGCAAATACATACATACATACATAAATAAAATATTTTAAAATATACTTTATGCAATTTAAAAGATGGGGATGCTCCCTAACTCCTTCTTGGGAGCAAACACTATACTAATACCAAAGTCAGAAAAGGCACACACAAAAAAAGAAAACTTAGATCAATACTCCTGTTAAACCTAGATGGAAAAGTCCAAATAAAGTTCTTGCAAATTGAATTCAAGAACACTTCAAAAGTATCAGTCAGGAGCAGGAAGAAGATGCTATTACCCAAGTAGAAACCTGTACCCTGGCCATTCTGCCCAGCACCCTTGATTCAACTGAATATGACATCTCTGCAGAAAGATGGAGTGTACAAGCCGAGATCCTGGCCATCAGAGCCCAGCTAATGCAAGAATATCTGCTTCAGTTCAACCCCAGGCACCTATGCCACATCAAAGATCCTGGTGTGACTCGTTGGAACTATGTAAGAACGGCAAACGTCTATCCCAATTTCAGGTACACTCCTAAGAACTTGCTCTTAGGAGCACTGTGGGGATTTATGCCCCTCATCTTCTATTATGTTTTCAAAACTGTCAGAAAAATAAATGAAAAACTTATCCAAGAAGGAAATCCAGACTTAAAATTTAGCATCTCATATTATGTTTGGCAAGGATGGCTTAAATAACTCTATTAATCATTAAAACAAAGTATCATCCATATAGATCAAGTAGCTTTTATCCCAGGGATGCCGGGATTGTTCAAAATATTGAAATCCATAAATTTAATATGTCACATCAATAAATGTAAGGACAGAAATCAAATTATCATTTCAACAGATGCAAAAACGGCCTTCGACAAAAGACAACATTCCTTCATGATTAAAACACTGGAGAGTGCTGGACAGATGGCTTAGCAGTAAGGCTTAAGGACCCAGGTTTCATTCCCCAGTATCAATGTAATCCAGATACACAAGGTGGCACATACATTTGGAGTTTGTTTGCAGTGACTAGAGGCCCTGGTGTGCCCATTCTTTCTATTTGCCTCTTTCCCCCATCTCTTTATAAAATAAATAAAATATTTAAAAAAAAACCAAGCGAATAGGGATAGAGAGATCATAACTCAACCTAAGAAGGGGACATACTTGAAGCATTCCCCTAAGATCTGAAATGATACAAGGGTGCCCACTCTTAATTTTTTTGTTTATTTATTTGAGAGTGACAGAGAGAGAGAGAGAGAGAGAGAGGCAGATAGAGAGAGAGAGAGAATGGGCCCACTAGGGCCTCCAGCCACTGCAGAAAAACTCCAGATGCGTGTGCCCCCTTGTGCACCTGGCTAACATGGATCCTAGGGAATTGAGCCTCAAACCTGGGTCCTCAGGCTTCACAGGCAAGCGCTTAACCGCTAAGCCATCTCTCCAGCCCAGGGGACTACTCTTTACATTGCTACTTAACAGTGTACTTGAAGTCTTATCTCAAGCAGTAACACAGAAGAAATAAAGGGATACAAACTGGAAAATAAGAAGTCAATCTACCTTTATTTGCAGATAATATGATTTGAATACTTTAGAGACCTGGAAAATATCCCTAGATCTACTAGAGCTAATAAACCCAGCCAAGTGGCAGAATTTGAAATCAACATATAAAAACCAGTACCTTTCCTATATACCAATGACAAACATATGGAGAAAAAAATCAAGAAAGTAATCCAATTTATAATACACACACACACACACACACACACACACACACACACACACACTAAGTACCTTTGAGTATTCCTAACCAAGCTAGTGAAATAGTTCTACAGTGAAAATTTTAAAACACCAAAGAAAGAAATTGAGGAAGATGAAAAGATCTCCCATGCTCATGGACTGGAAGAATTAATATTATTAAAGTGGTCATCCCTCCAAAAGCTATATACAGATTCAATGCAATTCCATTAAAATAACAACTTCATTCATAAAGATAAATGTAGTTTGGGCAGAAGCACCCTATGGGAGTAAAGAAAGTTTTATCCTAATAGCATAGTTCTTTTCTGTAAATCTTAGTGCCAGAATTCTGCTACCCTATCACAGTAAGCAATTATTGATCAGATACCCATCAGGCCCCAAAGCCAATGTAGGTTGTTACTAAAGTCTTGATTACCTACAAAAACTGAATGGTAATACCATATTGCTATACACCACAGTCTGTGGTTGCAGAACATTGAGAGATCATGCTGGAACTTAGATGCTAGTCAGCACCCTGCCAGCTAGTTCTCAAAGTGCTATTTGTGCTGATGAGGATAAATATTAGCAACAGAGTGAACAAGCAGTGGATCCTGCAAGCTACAAAAGCAACAAGCTAAGCAAAATATACCCACTCGTGTAATAGTGGCACAAAAATTATTGGGGAGGCAATCTACTATTCTCTGTTTGGTTATGAAACCCACTCAATAGGAAGGAATTCTGGCCTGGTACTGAGAACTAGGTCAGAAGACTGTGGCTAGAAGGCCATAGATCCACGAGGGAAGTTTACAGTGTTCTTTGGCTAAATGAAGAGGTTATATCCATCCAAAAGACTTTTTCTTAAAATTTTATTTATTTTCTTTTTTGCAAGAAGAGGACAGAGACAGAGTGAGAGGCCAGAGCCTCTAGCTGCTGCAGACAAACTCCAGATGCGGGAATGACTTTAAGCATCTGACTTTACGTGGGCACTGGAAAATCAAACCCTGGTTGTTAGACTTTGTACACATGCCCATTAACCACTTAGCCATTTCTCCAGCCCCTCCCCACCCAAAGTCTTTTAAATGTCTATGCTTATCCCCTCTGATCTGTGCTGTTCTCACTCTTGGCTAGATAATGTGATTTTTTTCCAGATGACAGTGAATACCAGGGAGACTCCAGACCCATCAGTATGACAAACAAAGGAAGCCAACTGCATAGCACAAAACAAGTCATCTCTATCATATTTACCTGTGCCCAGGAAATCTTATAGAGGAAGTGGTGGATTAAAGATAAGTGCTATTGTTGTGGCTATCATGTGAATCTCTACTAGGTAGAAGGCAGTAGACACTGAGAAGACTCAAGACTCATTAAAGCAGAAATCTGAGAGCTCTACACTAAAGAAAACTTATAACATGTACTCCAAGGCTTAGGGAACATTATGGAAGAGGAGGCTGGAAGAGTTACATGGTGGGAAAGTATACCCAGAGGCATTGCTGCTCACACTGGCACATTCATGCTCCACAGTGAATACCAATAACCCCATTGAGGAGGTCCCTCAGTGGAATGAGGGTGAGGTAGAGGGGTTATAGATCATAACTTTATGGGTATATGACCAATTTATAATATATTAATATATTAAAGTTCTCAATAAAAATGTTGTAAAGAGTTTGATTTGTCATAAAGAGGGATTTGGGGCATTTTTTTGGCTTATTCTAGCAAATCTTGCTTCTAAATTCCTTTAAACTACCAGGACACAGTACTTTAGGTATGACTGTCCTTGGATTACTTCATCAGTATCTGAGGAAGATTAGTAAACAAGAAAGATTTGGGGCTGGAGAAATTGCTTAGTGGTTAAAGCACTAGCCTGCAAAGTATAATGACCCAAGTTGGATTCCCCAGGACCATGTAAAGCTAGATGCACAAAATGTCTCATGCATCTGGATTTCATTTGCATCAGCTGGAGGCCCTGACATGCTCATTCTCTCTGTCTCTCTTCTCTCTCTGCTTGCAAATAAATAAAAAATACTTTAAAACAAGAAAATAAAGCTTTCAATATGTCCATCATTTCCTCTTACTGTGTAGGAAGTCTAGGTTTGTCAAACTCCTGATGATTGAGTTACTATGTAGTTAGTTATTGTAGGAAAAGATCTATGAAAAGCCTCAAGCCCAGTCTTAGTGAATGAATAAAGGTCACTCATAGAAATAATTTTAGTGCTTTGCCTTCTCACACTAGACATATTACTAAAATTAATTCCATTCACCAAAAATGAATCTAGTAATCTTTTATTTACAAAAACCGCTTAAATACTAGATTTCTATTTATAAATAAGTGTTCGATAAATTTCATCAACAAAAAATATACTATGATACATTTGTGTGGGTAATCCCCAGGAATCATCACCTCTAATTTTTAGACTGTGCTGGAGTACAATTTTCTTCAAATGCCATGTCATTTACATACCACTTTAATAATTAAATTTCATTCAAATGTAAGTTGATCTAGTATTTGCAGAACATTATGAGATGGTTATGTAAAAGGAAGATTACCAAATGTGAATCTACTGACCAAAATATCTCAGAAATTTCAAAGTTTTGAATAAACATAGTTATGAGTACAAGTTTATTAGGTGAAAGACACTTTTAATTTTGCTTATGTTAGCTTGAAAATAAATTACTAATTTTTTTTTTCTTTTTGAATGTTTATTTACCTGTAACCACAGAAATGATAAATTTTACATTCAGCCACCAAATTCTCATATATGTACATCCTTCCTATTTAACAAAATGTAAATTTACAAGTTTCAGACAAAATAGGATTATGATTTGGAATTTCAGCATGTATGTAAAATAGATAAATATTATAAATTTGACAAGTTCTTGTGGCATAAAAATGATAAAAATTAAACATATGTCAAACAAGCAACTTGCATTAAAATAATATACTAACAAATATTTAATACAACTATTTAAATGTTTTAACTATTAAATATTTAAAATATTTAATGTTTAATAATTTTAAATATTAAATATTTTAAGTATTAAATATTAAATAATAATAAAATATTAAATATTTTAATAATAATGTAAAACTAAAAAAAACCCATGATGCCAAAACTCTAGTGACATTCAAATTAAAGTCTCCACATTAAAAAAAAAAAGCTGAATTATACAATTCCATTATTTTCTCTGCTTTTTAACATGGCGAAAATGTGGTTATTATAAAATACTAATCACAAAGGTACATAAGAGCTTTACATTCCCAATATTTTCCTCCTGAATAAATATCTATGGGGGAATGAGTTTTCCCTTTCCTTCAGTCATGATTTATGTATAGATCATGGGAAAATAAACACTATGTGTGAGTCAATGATCAAAATCTTTACTTCTTTTTGGAGCTAAGCAGCCCAAAGGTGGAGAAGCACCAAATAAATAAATAAATAAATAAATAAATAAATAAATAAAATAAAAGGAAGATTAAATTGCATTAATATAGAATTTACATTTAAGTTGAGAATTTTTTATGACCAGTAAGTGTTATGGAATTCTAATTTGTATCTTAGCATGGCACCTTGAATCTGATGGATGGTACATGCTTAAGAAAATGTTTGAGGACTGGAGACAGAGAGAATGGGAGCGCCAGGGCTTCCAGCCGCTGCAAACGAAGAACTCCAGATGGGTGCACTCCCTTGTGCATCTAGCTAACATGGGTCTTGGGGAGTTGAGCCTCAAACCCGGGTCCTTAGGCTTCACAGGCAAGTGCTTAAGCACTAAGCCATTTCTCCAGCCCACGATGCATTATTTTAAATCTCACTAACATCTTTATATTCATGTTCTGTTTTTATTTTTTCAGATTCTCTCCTTCTGTCTATCATTTCATCTGTTACTTTTTTGGTGAGTGAACACTGCTTTATTCAACATAGTTCATGGATTTATTTTAGCAACAGATATAAACATTGAATATTGGCTTTAGGGTAAAGCATTCGATGCAATATTAGCATCTTTTTGACTGGCATATGTTGGGTTGCAATTGTGTGTACAAAGTCTAGAATACAGAGCCTGACCAGTGACTTCTAGATGGTTGGAGAGGACATTTTCTTTATGCTCTTCAGATCATTGTTTCATACTAACATAGTTAGAAATTGAGCTATTTTGGTTCATAAAATATTCTCTATTTTTCTCCCTGAAGTCTATTTTCTTTCTTCATATATAGCTTCTTTTTTTTATTTACACTCATGAAATTTATGTTTGCTTAGCTATTTGCTTTCATATGTATTGTATATCACTTCAATAGTCTATAAATTCCATAAGAACAGAGATCTTTCTTGCTATTATTAGTACCTAACATAGTTACAACACATAAACCGTAACTTTATACTGAATGAATGAGTCATGGATAAAAGGTACATCAGCATACAGTCAAGATGATTTCCAAAGTAGCTGATCTGTAAATAATTCTAGTAATATTTAGTTTACATTTAATTAAATTTCTATCCCAATAGTAGCAATAGTGATTTTTGCTTCTGTATAAGAGTGTGAAATTATATATACACATGCACATAGTAACAAACAGCTGTCAACTTTCTTGCCTTTGCCCTTTTCCTTGATCTATCGGGCACATTTCAGTGAACTTATTAGTAGTCATAATCAATGTATAGCAGGCTCTAAAATACTATCAGTTTTTGAAGAATTGATTGTTTTGAAAACTAATGCTTATTGATTTTTGCTAACCATCTTTACTTGTCTCCCCTTCTCCTAAATGTTTCACTGAAAATGTCAACAAAGATATAAAGACTGTAATAAATTTATAACAGGAAAAAGATGAGAGGATTATGTCTTAATAATTTAGAAATGCACCTGGATTTATTTGCACCCTAATAATTAAGCTTATCTAACATATGCCATTTCTTTTTAAGGCACATTGAAACCTTCATATGCTTAGGGATACTAGTAGAATGTACCCAAACAGTATATGTAGAGATGAATTTTATCAGCGTCATCACTAAGAAAAAGCATAGAAATGTGGGGGAGATGTCGGCATTAAGCAGGTCACTCCATGGACACTTGTTTCCATGACAATGAAACAAGAAGGGAGGCAGCTCGTAATTGGAGTGACAAATTTTTAAATGGTCTTAACACACTTGAATAGCATCAAAAGGGCTCTAAATGTTAATTTAGATATTATAAATAAATTTTGGTGCATGGTCAAATTTGTAAATACCGAATCTGAGAATAATTAAGTTCTGCTGTATTTCCCCCTAGTCAATTGTTATCTACATTCAGAATGCACAAAAGGGTGCACGCATCTGGAGTTCGTTTGCAGTGGCTGGAGGCCCTGGTGAACCCATTCTCTCTCTATATCTGCCTCTTTCTCTGTCTATCATTCTTAATAATTAAAAATGGAAAAATGAAAAAAAAATGTCTGTCTCAGCAAAGTGTTTTTAGGTGAGGAGTATATAGATTTCAAAGTATAAGTATATGGAACTAAAATAATATTTCTGCCTATTAATAGACTTGTTTTCATTCATTCTTGGAAAATTACATTTCTTTTTTAAAAAAATATAATGTATTTTCTTTGCTTTAAAATATCTGCAAAAAGTTGCTCATACTACTCTATATTATGTTTCAAGTTGCATTTTTACAATTTTTATTTATTTTCATTTTGTAATGGCCTATCTTGATAAGTATTTCTAATTAATTTTTATTTTCCCAAACAACTATCTTTTGATCCTTTTTTGATGCATATTTATTTTTTCTTTCAGTAACTTCTGCTCTTGCATTTACTCTCCATTTGGCTTTATTTTTAAATATATTAATATGAAAGTTTGTATATTATCTTTTAATATCTTTTTTTTTAAAAAAATATTTATTTATTTATTTGAGAGTGACAGACACAGAGAGAAAGACAGATAGAGGGAGAGAGAGAGAATGGGTGCGCCAGGGCTTCCAGCCTCTGCAAACGAACTCCAGACGCGTGTGCCCCCTTGTGCATCTGGATAACGTGGGACCTGGGGAACCGGGCCTCGAACCGGGGTCCTTAGGCTTCACAGGCAAGCGCTTAACTCCTAAGCCATCTCTCCAGCCCTTTTAATATCTTAATGGTATAAATATCTCTTTCAACATATAAAGCAAGTTTTGACATGCATTTTTGTATCTTTTTTTCAACATTTTATTACATAATTAAAAAAATATTTTTATGTATTCATTTTCAAGGAAAAGGAGAGAGAGAGAGAGAGAGAGGGAGGGAGGGAGGGAGAGAGAGGGGGCAGGAGAATGTGTACACCAGGGCCTCTACCTGCTACAAACAAACTACAGACACATGTACCACTTTGTGCATCTGGATTTGCATGGGTGCTAGGGAATCAAACCTAGGCCCTCAGACTTTGTAAGCAAGCACCTTAAACATTGATCCATCTACTCAGCCCCTATTATATATGTTTTTATTATTTTCTTTTTCCTCCACTTTTCAAACATGTATATAAAATTTACTGTTATCATCTTGCTTTTGTTCCTAATTTAAACATGACTTTGGGTTAATTTTTTCTTATTTTATTTTATTTATTTTTGGTTTTCCAAGGTAGGGTCTCACTCTAGCACAGGCTGACCTGGAATTCACCATGTAGTCTCAGGGTGGCCTTGAACTCATGGTGATTCTCCTAAGTCTACCTCCCAAGTGCTGGGACTAAAGGTGTGCACCTCCATACCTGGCTAACTTTCTTATTATTTTATTCTTGAAAGAGACAGACAGAGAGAGAAAGAGAGAAAGAATGGGCATACCAGGGCCTTCCAGTTGCTGTGAACGAGCTCCAGAAACATGTGACCCCTTGTGCGCACGTGTGACATTGCACACTTGCATCACATTTGTGTCTGGCTACCTGGAACCTGGAGGTTTGAACAAGCATTTTTAGGCTTCTCAGACAAGTATCTTAATTGCTAAGCCATCTCTCCATCCTGGGGTTAACTCTTATAATTAACAATACCTGGTTTATTCTATGTGCCTACTTTTCAAAATTTTCTAGGTGTTCCTAAGAATGCATATTTTCCTATTATTGGGTGCTTGACTACATATTTATCAAATTATTAGTTTGATCCTTTATTCTTCTATACACTTAGTATCTATCTGTTATATGTAGGGAATATTGAGAATAATTTGTTAAAGCCCATCATGTGATGTTGAAACAGTTCATTCTCTCCTATAGTTCCATTGTTGGTTTGACTATCTATCACTCCCTTCCTTTTTCCTATTGTTCTTTTTTCTAGCTTATTGAGCTATCTCTTAACTTATAATATTTGGCTTTTTTGTTCTACTAAAACCATCTGCTATCATGGGTTTCCTGGTTTTAAATTCCCCAATTATCTTCTTCCAGTGGCTATAGTCTTTGGAAATCCATTCATTTGTTATGCAGGTTTTCCTTCCTAGTGACTTGCATCCTTTTGCATTTTTAAAAGATATTGTGGTGGTTTGATTCAGGTGTACCCCGTAAACTTAGGTGTTAAGAATGCTAGGTCCCCAGCTGATGGAAATTTGGGAATTAATGCTTCCTGGAGGCAGAGTATTATTGGGGATGGACTTATAGGTATTATAATCAGTTTTCCCTTGCTAGTGTTTGGCACACTATCCTGTTACAATTGTCCAACTTATGTTGGCCAGGGGGTGATATCCACCCACTGCTCATGTCATCTTTTCTGCCTGTCATCATGGAGCTTCTCCTTGAGCCTGTAAGCCAAAATAAACCTTTAATTTTCCCACAAGCTGCTATTGGTTGGGTGATTTATGCCAGCAATGGGAACCTGACTGCAACAATTAAGTTGGTAGAAGAGAAATGGTATGGCTACTAGATTCCTGTGTGGCTTTGACTTTTTAGAGCTGATTTTCAAGAGGAATATGGAAGGATTTGTAACTTTGGCCTAAGAGATGCTTTGCAGTGCCGTAAGTCCAGCTTGATGGACTATATTGGTAAGAGTTGAAAGACCTGCATGCAATAAGAACTATGGACTGTGAGATTTGACTTATGGGTGAGAAAGTGCTTTGTCTAGACTGGGCTATAAGCAGTTTATGAGAGGCTTGCTGACATGCCCATGTTCTGAGAATGTGTGCAGGGTTGTATTGTATAGAAATGGACTGGTATAAGCAGAGGGAGATGGCACAGAAATGCTGTAACTTCTGCCCATTCAGCTGCAATTATATGACAGATTACAGCTTTGAGATTGGGCCAGCTGACCTGCACTGGAGCAACAGGAAGAATGTAGACTCTTTCGAAGGGACCTGAATGCTCAAGGAGTTTCCTTTTCTTCAAAGTCTGATGTATTCCCCCCACCCAGAATAACAAATTGGCACCCCACCTGGTATAGTGGAGTATGAGAAATGCAGGAAAGAGAGGGTCATTGAATTTGCAACATGGTCTTGTGTTTTGGAAATGGCCATGG
The DNA here is from genome assembly GCF_020740685.1 of Jaculus jaculus. Classification (NCBI taxonomy): domain Eukaryota; kingdom Metazoa; phylum Chordata; class Mammalia; order Rodentia; family Dipodidae; genus Jaculus; species Jaculus jaculus. The sequence goes on along the minus strand of NC_059125.1, from coordinate 88,365,401 downwards.
TTAGTGTGAAGCAGGTTTGCTGGATGCTTACGTGGAGACCTGATGGAGCCCTGAGGATGGACTATGAGTTGCATTGGAGACCGGGGGTAGATGCAGGGACCACAAGACAGCTGCTAAGGTCATCTGCCGGCCCCAGATGGAGTTTTGCAGGACTGTGAGTAGCATAGCTGGAGGGATGGAATTGGAAGTCCAGAGACTTGATGCTGGTTAGAATTATCAGACTTGGAGGCTTGTCACTGACTAGAGTTCTTGGACTTGGAGCTACAGAGTTTGATGTTTGTCCTGGTTGTTTTAAATCTTGCACTGGTTGAATATTTCTTTGCTATGCCCAATACCATCTTTTGCAGAGTGAATGTGTGTTCTGTGCCATTATGGATTTTTAGGTAGTTTTTTTGTTATTATGGCTCAGTTAAAAGAACTTTGATTATGGGAATGTTTGAACATCACTGTTTTGATAAAACTATGGAGACTTTTAAAGTTGGACTGAATGTATTGTATTTTATATCATGTATATGGTTATCAGTTTATGAGGGGCAGGGGCAGAATGTGGTGGTTTGATTCAGGTGTCCCCCATAAACTTAGGTGTTCTGAATGCTAGGTTCCCAGCTTTGGAGATAAGGGAATTAACACCTCCTGAAGTCAGAATATTGTTGGAGGTTGGCTTATGGGTATTAGAGCCAGTCTCCCCTTGTCAGTGTTTGGCGCATTCTCCTGTTACATTTTTCCACCTTAGGTTGTCCAAGGGGAGATGTCCACCCTCTGATTATTCCATCATTTTCACCTGCCATCATGGAGCTTCCCCTGGAGTCTTTAAACCACAATAACTCCCTGACACAAGTTGCTGTTTATTTGTTAATTTCTGTCACGCCCGCCTCGCCAGCAAGGAGGACGCCACAATCAGGATTCTTCTGAACACACTTTATTGGGGACTGCCAAACTGCTAGATGCGAAGACGCGAAGACCCAGAACCACGAAAGGCAACTGTTTATATAGGGTTTTAGGCCGCTTACCCACAAATGATTGATCAACTGCGGATATGTGGCCACCAGTGATTGGTTACTTTCTGGATGCCTCATTAGCATCGGCCCACGACGGGTTGGAGCATGCGCACTGTGCTTGATTTACACCAGCTGTGACCAATAAGAGGCCAGAAACCGGCGCCAACTTGTAATAGCGTCTGCACGGCTCCTAACATCTCCCCCTTTTTTATTATTTAGACACCAAGGGACCAAATCACCGATCTAGCCTTTCCCACTTCTGGCAACAGGCGATCAAGGTTATAAGGCCTTGGAAAACTCACAACTCACCTTATCCTGTGCAATGAGTTATTCCTCAGGGATGTGCAAAGGCTGAGTGTGAAATAAAACTAAAAGTCTTATGCCTAACCTGGTGCAATGAGAATAAGCTCTCAGGGTGCAAAGGCCACAAGACAGCTCAAACGAAGGGAGAAAACGTCCAGGTCAAGCAATAGCAAAATTACACACAGGCACATTATGCAAGTACCAACGAGGCCCAGAGTAAGCACCAATCACTGGTTTCAGCTCCCTATTGTTTCAGAGTTATCAATCAAGCGTTAGGTGAATGTCCTATTTCCAGTGCAGCAAATGCTTGCACTAGCATAGCAATGTCTCTGAGTCTTTGACTTCGCATTTTACAGAAACACCAAAAACATCCGATTGCAGCAGCAATCATAAACAGCATCATGGAACCCATTCCAGCCCATTCCTTCAAATAAAGGGTAGCTTTCTATATCCAGTCCAATAATCCCGTAACCAAAAACAAGTCCACTCATGTTGAATTCACATGGGTCAGCAGTCCAGTTAGTAAGCAAATAATGTGATAACTGGCGTGACAGATTATACACAATCCATTTTCCATTCACATCCCAATTGTGCCAATTACCATAAAGTATTCTTACACTAAATTAATTCTTTGATTAACAATCATTAGCCCTCCTCTTAATTGTGCATTATAAAAGTTTGAACATCCAAAGTATTAGCTACATTAACTGATAAATTATTCAAAGTCGCCGCAATTTGTATAGTAATAGCAGCCACAATGGCTGTAGTAATCCCAAAATCTCTTTTGATTCTAAACAAAGTCATAGAACTAGGAGAACAGCATATAGTAATAGCAGCCACAATGGCTGTAGTAATCCCAAAATCTCTTTTTGGTTCTAAACAAAGTCATAGAACTAGGAGAACAGCATATAGTAATAGCAGCCACAATGGCTGTAGTAATCCCAAAATCTCTTTTGGTTCTAAACAAAGTCATAGAACTAGGAGAACAGCATCATGAATTACAGGTAGAGGTTTTGGGAATACTGAGAGTATTCCCCAACGGGGTTCTGTCCATATCCCCAGCAGGTTGAACAGGGGTAATATCATCAGCACAGCAATCACGATCTTCATCCTTTTCTGGACTCTCTTTGACCACTCGCGTCAGTCTGGCAGGAACCCAAATGGGATTGTCTTGATCCTGTGGAAAAACACAAACAGCTCCCCTGGATCTTATTAAAACAAGATCCGGGCCCTTCCATTGATTAGATATAACATCTTTCCATTTTATTTTTTCTGAAACTGGTGATGGTGGCAGACAATGCCTGTCTGCTGCTGACCTACCCATCACGTCCAAATTTAAAAAATTAAATGTGTCTAGCCTGAGTGGCGCAGGCATCTTGATAGATAGATTTCCAATCAAGATATTGTCCCATTGTTAAGCAGGCTTTCACTGTATTATACCAATCTGCAGGAGTCATTGCATGAGCAGTGAGCCTCTCTACCTGAGCCTGAGTAAAGGAGGCATTAGTCCCATACGTCCTAACTGACTCTGCAAGATCTTTTAACTGTTTATGTCCTATGGGCTCATGATATCGGCCCTGAGCTGGATCGTCAAACACTGGAAATATTTGTTGAATTTTTCTTATTTCTTTTGGCTTGCAGAAAGAAGTTCCCTCCATGTATCTCAGTACTTCCCTATTTGTTAAAGGTGGGGCAGAAGGCACAACAGGCGGGTCAGGGCGATATCTCTCAGCCTGATGCCTGTCAGCTTCCTCCTCCAACAGAGCCTCATCATACAAGTCCAACTCCCCTTCGCTATCTGAAGATTCAAAAGATCTTACAGAAGCAGTCTCAGAACTTGATGAGCTTGCCACATGTAAATGTTTGAATTCACTTAATAAAGGATACAAATCATTACCTTCCAAATCTTTAACCTTAGTTTCCCTTTTATCATTAACCTTCATTACATTTTGTTCCTTCCTTTTATTACCTTCTAAATCTTTAACCTTAGTTTCCTTTTTATCATTACCCTTCATTACATTTTGTTCCTTCCTTTTATTACCTTCTAAATCTTTAACCTTAGTTTCCTTTTTATCATTACCCTTCATTACATTTTGTTCCTTCCTTTTATTACCTTCTAAATCTTAAACTTAGTTTCCTTTTTGTCATTACCCTTCATTACATTTTGTTCCTTCCTTTTATTACCTTCTAAATCTTTAACCTTAGTTTCCTTTTTGTCATTACCCTTCATTACATTTTGTTCCTTCCTTTTATTACCTTCTAAATCTTTAACCTTAGTTTCCTTTTTGTCATTACCCTTCATTACATTTTGTTCCTTCCTTTTATTACCTTCTAAATCTTTAACCTTAGTTTCCTTTTTATCATTACCCTTCATTACATTTTGTTCCTTCCTTTTATTACCTTCTAAATCTTTAACCTTAGTTTCCTTTTTATCATTACCCTTCATTACATTTTGTTCCTTCCTTTTATTACCTTCTAAATCTTTAACCTTAGTTTCCTTTTTATCATTAACCTTCATTACATTTTGTTCCTTCCTTTTATTACCTTCTAAATCTTTAACCTTAGTTTCCTTTTTATCATTAACCTTCATTACATTTTGTTCCTTCCTTTTATTACCTTCTAAATCTTTAACCTTAGTTTCCTTTTTATCATTAACCTTCATTACATTTTGTTCCTTCCTTTTATTACCTTTAACCTTAGTTTCCTTTTTATCATTACCCTTCATTACATTTTGTTCCTTCCTTTTATTACCTTCTAAATCTTTAACCTTAGTTTCCTTTTTATCATTAACCTTCATTACATTTTGTTCCTTCCTTTTATTACCTTTAACCTTAGTTTCCTTTTTATCATTACCCTTCATTACATTTTGTTCCTTCCTTTTATTACCTTCTAAATCTTTAACCTTAGTTTCCTTTTTATCATTAACCTTCATTACATTTTGTTCCTTCCTTTTATTCTGTTTTCCTTTTTGTTCCCTTTTTTCTGTTTCTGACATACTGTCCTGATGTTCTGCTAAAGTCCTCTGGCCCTCTTTCACTTTAATGAGCACACAGGGCAAGAAGAAAATCATAACAATAGCATCAACCTCCCAGGGCAGCATACCTCTCAGAAAAAAGTCCGGATCCGTCCGTCCCGTGTGTCAGTTCTGAATCCTCCTTAAAACAGGGGTCTTCGCTGGTGCAAGATGTTCTTCAATTCCCGGGGTTTCGGCACCACTTGTCACGCCCGCCTCGCCAGCAAGGAGGACGCCACAATCAGGATTCTTCTGAACACACTTTATTGGGGACTGCCAAACTGCTAGATGCGAAGACGCGAAGACCCAGAACCACGAAAGGCAACTGTTTATATAGGGTTTTAGGCCGCTTACCCACAAATGATTGATCAACTGCGGATATGTGGCCACCAGTGATTGGTTACTTTCTGGATGCCTCATTAGCATCGGCCCACGACGGGTTGGAGCATGCGCACTGTGCTTGATTTACACCAGCTGTGACCAATAAGAGGCCAGAAACCGGCGCCAACTTGTAATAGCGTCTGCACGGCTCCTAACAAATTTCTGCCAGAAATGGGAACCTGACTGCAACAGATATAGTTCTAATCTGATTCCTGGTTTAGAAATTCCATTGTTGATAGGTCTGGTGGTACAGGCCTGTAATTGTAACATCTTGGAGGCAGAGACACTAAAATCACAAGTTTGAGGCCTGCCTGAGATGCAGAGTGAGTTCAAAGCCAGTTTAGGCAACTTAGTGAGCCCCTGTCTTAAATTAAAAGTAGAATGAAAGCCAGGCGAGGTGGCACATGCCTTTAATCCCAGCACTAGAGAGGCAGAGGTAGGAGCATTGCCATGAGTTCAAGGGCACCCTGGGACTACAGAATGAATTCCAGGGCAGCCTGAGCTAGAGTGAGACCCTACCTCGAAAAACAATCAAACAAGAAAAAGTAGTCAGGGATATTGCTTAGTGTTAGGGTAGTTGGATTGCATTTGCAAAGCCCTAGCTTTAATTCCCATCATAATCAAAACAAAGAAGCCAAAAACTTCCCTTATGAGATTGGAGAATATTATTGATTTTCTTGCTTTTATGTTTTAGTGTTGCTCTCATTGTTATCATGTAGCTTTTAATTTTTGCTTATTAATATGAATAGCATATTTAATGAAAATTTGTATGCTTTTTCAAAATAATAAAAATAACAGTAGCAGTGTCTTACATGTTTGCAGATCTATTTAATGTCTACTTAACAGAAGACAGTAGTTATTTGTATCTGCAGTAAACCAGTTATAATATATTGCTTTGGTTGAAGCATCATCACTTCTGAGTATGTAGAAGGTCTTGTAGTTTTCAATTTTTAGGATTAAAAACTCAATATTTAAACTGAAAGTATCTAAATGCAAAGTTCAATGGGACCAATATGCAATACTATAACACATTAAAAAAATTCCTGCTGTTCAGCATTTGGGACTGCAATACCATAAAACACTGCATAAAAGCCTTCAATATCTGTGTTTAGGAATATCAAGTGTATGACACTAGTCTGAACTATTGCACACTTTGTCTCAAAAAAGCCTATAACAAGCCACCAAATTGCATATTTTAAAAATAGCTGTAGTATCTTTGTGTTTATAATGATATAAAAGAAATGTACATATTCTAGCGGTTCGTTGCACACAGGAAGTTAAGGAATTATGAAATTATTGAAGCTTCATTCATTTTCTATAAATTTTAACTAGACATTCATATTTCTTATTCTTTTGTGAATAAGGAAAAACAACTTTATCATTTCCTTTTACAGATTTCTCCCTATTCAAACGTATAGAATGAGTTTTGAAAAAAATAATAATCATGTAAAAATATTATGTAGTATATTGTAATGTTTAAGGACATAAAATCAAAGCAGATAACCTGTGTAGTATTCCTGGCCAGACTATTTGTTAGCTGTTTTTAGCTGTCTAAGTTACTTTATTGGATACTCATTTCTGCATTAATAAAATATGGTTAATAATAATTTTCTTTGTTATTATTATAAATCAATAATGTACATAATTTAAGGTGTTCAAAAGTCTTTGTTATGAGGTAAATAGTCACTACAAGTTAAATATTGCTATGTATGCATAAAACTAAGTCATAAAAATAACCATCAAAAATGTTGTTATTTTTATCACATAATTAAAATTTCAGAATCAGTACAAGCATGGTGATGCTGTGTTCTTATTTGTAAAGATGCTTCATGTAAGGGAATGTATTTTTGAGTGTGCTGAATATATAGGTTCATGGACATAACAGTGGCTTTTTCTTTTTTCTTTTTTCTTTTTTTTTTTTTTTGCATTTCAATTTGGTCTATTTATCAACCTCCTCCCAATATTTATGATTCTGTTTTACTAGGTAGTTAATATACAAAAATGCAGTATTACACACTTATTTCCTACTTTAATAAAGTAATTAATACATTCACATTTTTTCATATTCTATGATGTCATACCCAATGTTTCATAATTTACCACTACTTAGAAAATAAAAATTTTTAATTTAATTTTGAAGCAGGAATTGAGTTGTGTATTGCATGATACAATTTGTTTTGTGAGTAGCTTAATAAGATTCTGCACAAGTTTTAATTTTCAAATGTTATTTCTTTTAAAAATATTATCTAGGACCAAATCTAACTTCTGAAATTTCCATAAAAGACAATAAGTATTCTAGACAAAACTACAATATTAACTTTCATGTGAACTTAATGAAAAAACTCAATGTAATTTTCTCATTATATAAAGAAAAATTGACACAAAGTTGATGAAAAAAGGTTTTATATTATCTTTCCTAAATTTTTGGAAAATAAATTATTGACAAGGACCCTGCTGACTTTGAAATACTATTTTTTTGTGGATTTCCATAATTTATAAATAGTTTTCCACTGAAATAGTTTGATGTATATCACCTACAATGTACTTTCACAACATTTTCAATGGGTTTCATTATGACATTTTAAAATATACATTTATATATAAATATATACGTATCATGGTTTGTTCATAATTGCCCTTCACTATCTTTCACAATTCCCTTTCCCACACCCTATCCTTTTCCTCCCTCTAAATAGTCTTCCTTCTACTTTCATGTCATATACATATATATTTAAATCCATATTTTTGAAAGAAGACATGTGAATTTGTGTTATTATTCTACCATTTCCTCCCTTGTTTTCCTTTCCCTTTCATATAAACTCCTTCCTTCCCTTTCATAGTCCTTCTGCTTCCTGGTTTTTTTTTTTGTGTATGTGTGTGTGTAGAAAAATTAATATTGATTTCACATATAAGAAAAAAGTTATTTGTCTTTTTGAGTCTGGCTTATTTTGTTTAACTTGATGCTCATTGTATTTTTCATTATTAATTATGGACATACTCAGTATGTAAAGAGTATCCAAAGGGATACTCCTCCATGAGGATGCCAGTTATCTCGTGGGAGTTGTGAGTCATGCATTGTGGGGGTAGCCATCAGTTATGGGGAAGAGGCTATTGCAACTTGTGGCTCTAACCATCTTTCTGCCCCCTTTTCTGTCAATTTTCCTGAGCCATGTTGGGTTCTTTTTAGGTATACTTCAGTTATGGGCTCTTGGGAGCCTCTGTGTTTCTGGATATCTGATTTGGAAGGAGTTGAGTATCTTCTGTATCTATCTCCTTCACCACTGTGCTGATACTAGGTTCAATAAGAAAGCAGCACTCTTGCTCATTTCCCCAATTACTCTATGGTTTCAGCTGGGGCCCTGGGAAAATGTGATGGGCTGATTCTGTCCTCAGGTCCTCTGTCCATCTGAAAAGGAGACACAGATTCTCCAATGGAGAGTGAAGTCAGCACCAGTTAGATGGGATAACCATTGTTAATTCAGAGAGAATTTAATAGGTGTAGGCCCTTTTATAGCCCAAGATTGGCAGCTTGATATTGGAGAACAAACTCATCATTTGAATATGATTCTAACATTTTTCCCAGTCCTAGCTATGGGTTGCTTTCTAGTTGGTTACCCACCATGGCTGTGTACCACTATTGCAGTTGGGTGAGCATTAAATCACTTTATTGCTGCTGAGAGGTTACACCTTGAGTTGCTTGGACAGATGTTGGCAATTTTCCCCAAGTAGTTTATGTAGCACCTTCTGGCACTAGATGAGCTAACTGTGACTAGCTATCTTTCAGATTTGTTCATTGTATTTTGTTTGATATTTCTGTTATGGTGAAGGATGTTTAAGATATTTTTTAGTGTTACAGGTATAGTATATATATTTTTTCATGATTTTTGTAAATTTTCTATTGTGACTTCATTGTTTTCTCATCAAATTTTAGGTGTAATTAAAATAGAGCTGGGGCTGGAGAGATGGCTTAGCAGTTAAGGCATTTGCCTGCAAAGCCAAAGGATCTCAGTTTGATTCTCCAGGACCCACATAAGCCAGATGCCCAAGGGGACACGTGAATCTGGAGTTTGTTTCCAGTGGCAGGAGGCCCTCATGTACCCATTCTCTGCCCCCTCTCTCTTTCTTTCTCTCAAATAAATAAATTAATAAAATATATTTTTATAAAGTAGAGCTGTTACACCTTTTTGTTATATGTTAGCATTTTTTTGCCAGCTTCTGAGAAATCTTCTGGAGTTCATATGGGATCATTTTACCCTTTTATAGTAAAATTTATCTTTTACAGCATCACAATTTTAAGTTAAGTATAGAAACATATTCCACTTTATAAAGTAATTCACTGGAATACTTGTATAGCACTTTCTACTACTTATAAATAATTTTATACTTTTCATTTATATTCTTGATCCATTTGGAATTTATTTTTTTGCATTGTATGAAATAACCTGTATTTTTATCATTTTATCAAAATGTCTAATTGGTTGTTTAAACATTATTTTAGAAAATTAGTCTATCCTCATCCTGCATTTTATATGACAACATTATCATATACTAAATTTAATGTTCTATATTATGCTGCAATATATTGTAGAGTAATCCTTCCTTGTAGATTTTTTTCATTGTTTACTGTTTTATTTTAGATTTTCCTTGTTCATATCAACATTAGATGTTAAGTGGTTCAGCTCCAGTAAACAAGCATGGTGCTCATTGTATATGGGTTGTTTTAAGTTTATGAAATACCAGAGAGAACAGGCATCATTGTGCTACAAAGTTAGTTTATCCATGAAAAAGGACTTTTTTCCATTTGTTTATGTATACTTTGCTGTATCTTTGAACAGTGTTTTCACATTTTACTCATATTTGCTCAGAATATTTCTTGTTAATTATCTTCCTAAATGTTTCATAATTTGGTTTGATTATAAACGTTTTTTTTTAAAACATTTTATGTTCTAGTTTTTGTTTGTACTTTTAAAGGTTATTGGTTTCTGTGTGATGATTTTGTTTCCTTTTTTAAAATTTTACTTTTCTGAACTATCTTTTTTTTTTAAAAAAATTTTTTATTTATTTATTTGACAGCGACAGACACAGAGAGAAAGACAGATAGAGGGACAGAGAGAGAATGGGCGCGCCAGGGCTTCCAGCCTCTGCAAACGAACTCCAGACGCGTGCGCCCTCTTGTGCATCTGGCTAACGTGGGACCTGGGGAAGCGAGCCTCGAACCGGGGTCCTTAGGCTTCACAGGCAAGCGCTTAACCGCTAAGCCATCTCTCCAGCCCTTTTCTGAACTATCTTAAGTTAGCTTTTTATTTGAATATTTTGGTTTTCTCAAGGCTCCCATATTGTAGATGGAGAAAGAACAAAATGTCATACTAACATATTATTTAATGAAAAGTAACAAAAGGAATCCACCCATCACACAGGATGTTGGCTTTGGGACTAATGAAACACAAATAGAAGCAAGGAAACTAGCCATAAAGCTATGACAGTAGACTGCACTTGGATTTCATGGTCATAGTGTTGGCAGTAGAGATACAAAGAAGCAAACAGATTTGTTCTATGTTTCTAATAATCAGTAACTACTTGTAAGTGCCATAGATAGGAGGAAAATCTAAACTTCAAAGCTGTTAAGTCAAGCAACTTGTTGTGTGCTTGTATTGTTTCCCCATCTACTATGTGGGTGCCTTGAAAATATGCACTGGGATTGTAATAGTTAAAATGTCACACTGTTCAAGCAGATTTTTTGGATTAAAATTCAACCTTAACCATTTTCAATATGGACGCAAATAAGTACCCTGATGATTTAAAATCATTGTTTTCCTACAGATCTCTGTAAAAGTGATAATAATATCTATGTCATGCTTATGCGGGTTAAGAATAAGAAGCAAACATAAGTTTAAGCAATAAAACCCTTAACATTCTACATTATAAATAAAGGTGCATTAAAATAGCTGCTATGGTACAGCTGGTAGTTATGAATCATTAATACAGTGCTGTGATACTAAATACTCCAGAAGTAAGATTCAATCAATGATTGCATCTAAAAATGTCTCTTTGACATAAGCCATCCTTTCACTTATTCCACAGGTTCTTGACAATATTCTGGCAAATGTCAGATTAAGTTTTACATTTTATGTCAATGGACTTTTAAGAGATGCAATAAAATAAAAACACTAAAAATTGTAGACTATTTTTTGTCATACCAGATATGTAATGTATACATCTGGTAAGACTGTATTCATATAACATAGGAGGTTCATTAATTAATTTGTGTTATGAATAGATTTTTGCCCAAATTAGACACCATTTACGTATGAAAATTTGCAAAATTTTCTTAGGAACAAAATCAACAAGTAAACCAACTTCTAAATGAATTCTCATCTGTATAGATGACTGAAATGTAAAAGTAGACATGATTATATATTTTGTTGTGAACCTGAATAACAATTCCATTTTTGAGCAATGGATTATATTTTGTCATTATTTACTTGGTTAAGTTTCCATTAAGAGAAATGTACTGTGTATAATTACTCAGGATGCTTTTGTTGGGAGGAGTTTAATTAAAAAGTGTCATGGAGATCTCTTTGTTTTCTGGAAATAACTCATTATTGTTCACAAAGCTAAAATAATATGTTTTCTTTGATTGTTGTATTTAAAATCTGAATATAATTCATTAAGCAAGAGATTTTATAAAATGGTAGTGCTGAGACCCTTATAGCCCCAGAAATTAAATCTATTTGAAGTTTTAGTTAAAGTTGAATTTTGAAAATATTTCCATATTCATAGATGGAGATGATGGGAGGAAGTGCAAATTCATTTTCAAGAGCAGCATGTTTTCACAAATTGTCAATTTAAAATATTTTCATCCAAGTGAAATGGAGCTTATAGTGCCAAGAAAAAAAGAATGAGGGTCATCCTGTTGTGAATTTGACTACAATGACTCTGATCAAAGTAAGTTGGTTTCTCGTGCATGCAATAATAATGGTCTATAAAATTTTGATTTATTCTTGATTCAACTAGGACCTTCTATTTTATCTTCTGACTATATACCATGACTAACATCTTAGCAAAATTTTCCATGAGAAACTGTGTCTTTTAAGATATATTTTGCTATGTACATTCTTGTAAGAATATTATTAGTCAATCATCTTTCCTTTGACCAGAAGTCTACTAGTAATGGGCACTGCTATTCTTTTGCTTTCCATATCATATTGTGAATAGATATGGCATTTAATTCTACTTGTAATACAAATATTCTTATATTCATCATTGAAAGTATTATGTATCTGTGTTCAGAGTAGTTATCTCTAGCAAACAGAAGCTATTTCCGTAGCTATAGCTATATGTAATAGTACATAAATGTCTGCATAATAATATTCTTGTTTACTTAACCTTGTTTATTTTCATCCCTACTAGTTATTCATGAAGACCTCTTGGACAATATAAATGAGTCAGTCTATATTCCTAAATGAGAGTGTTGAATTTACATTAGATTATCTTACTCTATATACTGTTTCACTTTTTCAGGTATTTTAAAATAAATCATCCCTGTTCTCAAATGGTTTCTAATATTGCAGGTGGAAGGAAGGGCATAAATACATATATTAATTATATCATTATGATCATGGAAATTTATTGTTAAAATTAAATAAAAAGAATAAATGATGTTTAAATTCAAGATACTGGTTTTTAAAGCCCTCTCACAAATGGCACCCTTAATGTCAATTTACTGATCCACAACAAATATATTTATCTTGGATTCATGACCTTTTTATTCTCTCCTTTGGTTGCTGCTGTTATATGAAAGATACCCAAGACAATTATTTCCTGAAGTAAATAAATAGGAATTGTGACTTTTTGTCAGTTCATTGTAGGAAGATTATTTTACTGCTGTCGTTCTTGAGACAGGTTACTGCAACAGAAGAATGTGGGTGGTTATCAGCATAAGTGAAGGAGCTAAATATGGATATGGTAAGATAGTTTTAAAAAGAGAAACTTACACGAAACTTCACTCTTCTGTGAAGTTGACTGCAATACCACACAAATGAGGTTAGCCTGCATATATTATTATGGAATACAAAAATATCCAATTTGAAACAATAAAACAAGATTCAAAATACAGTTTGGAGCACTCAAACCTCTTTCCCATTAAACATGTATGCTTTCACTAAAACAGATCACATCTTCCATTTAAACCAACCTTAATCTTTCTACCATCTGTCCAGAATCCTTGGTTCAACACATGTTAATATTATTCACATGGTCCAGTGGTGGTAATGCTGTTACAGAAGAGATGAGGAGGGGGTCTTTTCCTCTTCTCTTTTTTTCTCTCTTATCTTCCCCTCTCCTCTCCCCTCCTCTCCTTTCCCTTTCCCTGTGCTTCTGTTGATCTCCTGTCCCCAGTCCCTTCCATCTTTTTCTTTTCTGAAAAACGTAACTGAAATGCAGTAGCCTATTCACACCACAAATAAAGTGAGAATGAGCAAAAGGGAAGCAAATTAAAAGCTGACAGAGTTGCCTGAGTAAATCATATTCAATGTCTGTTCTGACTTTGGACTTGGAGTTGGATGAACCAATAATCTCTTTCTGTTGTTTTTGTTTAGTCTGTTTGAATTATGATTTTGGGACAGAAATTGTCCTAAATAGTATAGAATATTTGTGTGTCATGAAGTTGTAAATGATGTTGTTCCTTATGATTAGACACTGGTGCTAAACATGTTTATCTTTAAGAAAATCTTCATAACTATTTCATAAAGATCCATTCTGGAATCATTTTGCACATTATCAAAACAATATTACCATTATCAAAAATGAGTGGAGCAGTAAACTGGAAGAGAAACAAAAGGCTAGGGGCTGGTGAGGTGATTTTTTTGTTAAAGGAACTTGATTTGCAAGCCCGACTGACCTATGTTTGAGTCTAGCATCCACGTGAGACACAACCCACAATGGTGCAGGCATTTATATTCCCAAAGAACACAAGCAGTGAGAGGTTGAGCCAGGAGAATCCTGAAGTCTATGGGCCTTCCTAGCAGCAAAACAAGAGACATATTGTCTCAAAGAAGTTAGAAAGAGAGCAACAGTATCATGAGGTTGACTTCTGAACACACACACACACACACACACACACACACACACACATTTTTAAAAATGCTAGAAATACTTATAAATCATGAGATAATTTTTTCTTTAATGAGAGATACCTCTCCATATCCTAGTCCTCAGCCATGGGAGAAAGTGTTCATCCTTTGTGCAATTCTGTGCTTTCTACAGCTGCTACAGTTGTAGCAACATCCTCTGTATGGATTTCACTTTTAGTCCTCTGAATACTATCTTTTTATTTATTTATAAGAAAGAGAGAGAGGGGGCTGGAGAGATGGCTTAGCGGTTAAGCGCTTGCCTGTGAAGCCTAAGGACCCCGGTTCGAGGCTTGGTTCCCCAGGTCCCACGTTAGCCAGATGCACAAGGGGGCGCACGCGTCTGGAGTTCGTTTGCAGAGGCTGGAAGCCCTGGCACGCCCATTCTCTCTCTCTCCCTCTATCTGTCTTTCTCTCTGTGTCTGTCGCTCTCAAATAAATAAATAAAAATTAAAAAACTAAAAAAAAAAAAAAAAAAAAAGAAGCAGAGGTAGGAGGATCACCATGAGTTCAAGGTTACCCTGAGACTAAATAGTGAATTTCAGGTCAGCTTGGGTTATAGTGAAAACCTACCTTGAAAAACAAAATTGGCCCAAGAGTCTGGTGTTCATTTGCAGTGGCAAGAGACCGTGGCACACACACACACAACAAACAAACAAATAAATAAATAAAATTCTATTTAAAAAAAAAAAAGAAAGAGAGAGAGGGAGAGAATGGGCACGTCAAAGCCTGCAGCTACTGCAAATGAACTCCAGACCCATGCACCCCCTTGTGTGCATGTGCAACATTGCATGCTTGCATCAGTGTGTGTCTGGCTTACCTGGGAAAATAATATTTGAACATGAGTTCTTAGGCTTCACAAGCAAGCACCTTAACCGGTATGCCATCTCTCCAGCCATGAAAAATATCTTTTTTGAGATCTGAGAACAGGAAGTTGTACAAAGCCTTAAATCCTATACCTAGTACCACATAAATTTACCATGGTGAGACATGCCTATAATCTCAGCACTCAGAAAGTAGTAGCAGAAAGATTAGAAGTTCAAAGTCATCCTTAGCTACATATTTGGCTCAAGGATAGCATAGGATATATAGTACTGTGTCAAAAGACTACAAAAACAAAACTAAACAACAAACAAAACAAGGAAATTCACTTACAGACTCAATTAAGTGAGAATTGCAGCTGGCTATATTATGTTTTGATTCCATTAGCATGCATTCATAATACCATAAAGTGACATTTTAAGGAAATATCCATTGAAAATAGATATTCAATTTTAGAAAATATACATTCCAATTTTGATTAAACAGTGATTTAACATGACTTTATCTACTTTCTCATGTAGAAAGCATAAATAATTAAACTTTCAACAAAAAGAATTGTGATTAATAAATAAAATATGAATGGTATAAACTATCTTTTATCCAATATTTTGTATGAAATAGAAGCTATAAATAATAACAAATACTATTTGAGTGCCTTGGTTATTTAATTATTCCACATGTAATTCAAAAATGAATATTAGGGGCTGGAGAGATGGCTTAGTTGTTAGGGCATTTCCCTGTTGCACCTAAGGACGCAGGTTTGATTCCCCAGGACCCATGTAAGCCAGATGCACAAGGTGACACATGCTGCTGGAGTTTGTTTGAAATGGGTAGAGGTCCTGGAGTGACCATTCCTCTCTCTCTCTCTCTCTCTCTCTCTCTCTCTCTCTCTCTCTCTCTCTCTCCCTCTTTCTCTCTCTCAAATGAATAAATAAATATTTTAGAAAATGAATCTTACTATTGGTTTGCATTAGGAAGATCATGGGTAATGTCCAATTTTTGTATGGAAATAATATAGACAGATACCAACATAGATTGTAAAGTAGAAGAAAAACTAAAGTTCCACTGCTTCAAACATCCTGCAAGTAGCAGCATGTTTGAAGAGTTTCTGCCTATTTCTTTTTTACATTTACTCTGAAATAGAAATGTAAAAAAGAAAACAATGGGAGAAGTCAAAACTGTACCTGTGTACATATTATGTATAAAGTACAGCATTACTGATAAGTTTTAAATTTTGTTCTTTTTAATGCAAACTTCCATAATTATAAAAAATATCCCATGGTAATTCCATCTCTCCCCCCACATTCCCCTTCGGAACTCCATTCTCCATCATATCCCCTCCTCCTCTCAATCAATCTCTCTTTTATTTTGATGTCATCATCTTTCCCTTCTATTTTATGGTCTTGTGTAGGTAGTGCCAGGCACTGCGAGGTC
Source organism: Jaculus jaculus (assembly GCF_020740685.1). Classification (NCBI taxonomy): domain Eukaryota; kingdom Metazoa; phylum Chordata; class Mammalia; order Rodentia; family Dipodidae; genus Jaculus; species Jaculus jaculus. Next base: position 88,349,322 of record NC_059125.1, on the reverse strand, counting down.
ATGGATATTCAGGCCATTTTGTGCCATTGGGAGCACATTGTAAGGAGTCCTACCTTTCCTTTGACTCTTACATTCTTTCTGCCATCTCTTCTGCTATGGACCGTGAGCCATGAAAGGTATGATTGAGATATTTCAGTTCTGAGCACTCCTCTGTCACTTCTTCTCAGTACTATGGCACATTATGAGTCATCGCAAGGTCACTGCCATCAGAAAATAAGTTTTCTAACCAAAAGTAAGACTAGCATTAATATATGGGATGATCATTAAGAGAAGTGCTTACTGGGCAGTTTGTTGAACGTAGTACATACATTTAGCCAGACAGCAGCAGAAATGTTACACCGCTAGGACTCATGACTACCCCTGTTGTAGATTTTTAGTATCAGGGATGTATTCCCTCCCATGCAGTGGGCCTCTAGTCAAATTAGAGAGTGGTTAGTTTCCCCCATAACAGATGTACCACTGTTGAACCCGTTGGCTTATTTGGCCTGGCTTACCAAACATAAGGAATGCAGTGTCCACTGTTGGGTATCTTCACTGGTGATTTCTCTCTCTCCCATTGAACTGCATGCATCATGGCTTTTTCCAGCTTTCTGTCAGATGGTCTACACGGAGGAGGTTTTCATCTCAGTTCCAGCAGGGTTTTTCAGTGACCTTGCAGGCCAAGTATGTGGAGTATTCAGCAATAGGGTCTAAACACCTATTCCTGGTGGAAAACCAAGGGCCACAGCAATGGCCTGTAACGTTCTGGGGGCATTGGGTACCTCCCTATCCAACAACTCACTAGAAGGTACCCATCCCTGGCACTATATTCTAGTAACAATCTATTCTCCTGTGTGTTCCATTGTCCAAAAATGTAGGTTTCCATAGGACTTCTTTATATTCTCTTTGATTTTCTCCCCCCCCCCCCACCTTTCCATTACTCAATCTCTTCTCCTGGCCTCACTTATGTCTTTTCACCCCCTTTAATTTGTTCTACTTACATATATACAGTATCATCCCATTACATCCCCACTCCCTCCCTTTCTATTCCCTTCATATCTCCTTTCTAGCTTACTGGCCTATGCTACACAGAAGTCCATTCATTTATAGCTAGGATCCACATATGACAGAGAACATGTGATATTTGGCTTTCTGAGACTGGCTTACCTCACTTTCCAGATCCATCCATTTTGCTCCAAATTTTATAACTTCATTTTTCTTTACTGCTGAGTAGAACTCCATTGTGCAAATGTGCCACATCTCCATCATCCACTCATTAGTTGAGGAACATCTAGGCTTGTTCCATTTCCTAGCTATTGTGAATACAGTGGTTGAGCAAGTATCTCTAAGGTAGTGAGACGAGTCCTTAGGATATATGCCTAGGAGTGCTATAGCTGGGTCATATGGTAGATCAATCTTTAGTTGTTTTAGGAACCTCCACACTGATTTCCACAATGGCTGGACCAGAATGCATTCCCACCAGCAGTGTAGAAGGGTTCCTCTTTTTCCACATCCCTGCCAACATTTATGATCATTTGTTTTCATGATGTTGGCCAATCTGACAGGAGTGAGATGGAATCTCAATGTAGTTTTAATTTGCATTTCCCTGATGACTGGGAATATAGAACGTTTTTTTTTTTGAGATATTTATAAATCATCTGTATTTCTTCTTTTGAGAACTCTCTATTCAATTCCATAGCCCATTTTTAAATTGGGTTGTTTGATTTCTTATTATTTAATTTTTTGAGTTCTTTGTATATCTTAGATATTAATCCGCTATCAGATGTATAACTGGCAAATATTTTCTCCCATTCTGTAAGTTGCCTCTTTGCTCTATTCACAGTGTCTCTTGCCATATAACAGCTCTGTAATTTCATGAGGTCACAGCAATTAATATGTCTTTTTATTGCCTGAGAAATTGGGGTTATATTCAGAAAGTCCTTGCTAAGACCAATATGTCGAAGGGTTTCCCCTACTTTTTCCTCTAGCAGTTTCAGAGTTTCATGTCTGACATTAAGGTCTTTGATACATTTGGACTTAATTCTTGTGCATGGAGAGAGATAAGGATCTATTTTCATCCATCTACAGATACATATCCAGTTTCCCCAGCACCATTTGCTGAAGAGGCTGTCTTTTCTCCAATGAATACTCTTGGCATTTTTGTCAAATATCAGGTCGCTATAGGTACCTGGACTTACATCTGGGGCCTCTATTCTGTTCCATTGATCTACATGTCTGCTTTTGTGCCAGTACCACACTGTTATTTTTTACTATGGCTCTGTAGTATAGGTTAAAATCAGGTATGGTGATACCACCGGCCTTATTTTTGTTCTTCAATATTGTTTTAGATATCTGAGGATTTTGTCCTTCCAAATTAATTTTTAGATTTTTTATATTTCAGTGAAGAATGCCAATGGCATTTTGATGGGGATTGCATTAAATGTGTATATTGCTTTTGGTAAGATTTCCATTTTCACAATAGTGATTCTTCTGATCCAAGAACAAGGGATGCCTTTCAATTTCCTAGTGTCTTGTGCAATTTCTTGCTTGGGTGTTTTAAAGTTTTCATTGTAGAGATCCTCACTTCCTTCGTTAGGTTTATTCCAAGGTAGTTTATTATTATTATTATTTTCTACCAATATTTATGTTTTTATTTTCACATTTGATAAAAATGTCACAGGAGCAAAATCATTACAATGACATAAGTCAATGTACATAGTTAAATCACCGTTGAGTCAGAACACAGGTAACCACAACTGCTTTAGCACCTGTGCACATGTGCATATAAACTGCTTCTGTATACACATATGCCATTCACAATCACAAGTGCCTAATGCGGATCTAACTCAGGAATCCCCACCCTACCCCTGGTTTCTGTCAGGTCCTTCTCCCAATGCAAGATGCTGGCACTGCTCAGTACATCTCTCTGCTCTGCCAATGACTCAGTGAAGATTCATGAAACAGTGCAGCAGTTGTTTCCTTGGCACAAAACTGAACAGGCAACGGGATGGTCAAAAATGGTTGAATTAGTCTCAGGTTTAGAACCTTTTCTACCACAACAGGTTAGCAAGCAGGAAAAAAACAAATCAGCTACTTGAACACCAGAGGATCCCTATTTTCCCAGCAGACTACAACCATGGCCTAAAGCAAAGGCAGCAAGGCTAATCTGATACCATCCAGTTGTGACCTTAACTGTGGTTGGCTTTTAGTTCAGTTCTAGAGACAGGAGGAAAAACTTTTGAAAGGGTCACACAAACCACATCTCCACCATTTAGGTATTTGGGTCAAGACTCCAAATCTATTGGCCCACTCAGCTTACCTACAGTTCTAAGAGTTCTCAAGAGGGACACCCCCCCCCCACCCCTGGTCCATCCTCTGTCTTTAGCCTTCTAAAAAGGACAAGTCAAACCTGTCATGGGAAAATATTGTCTGAACAACAACAACAAAAAAGCCTCAACTGTATATTTAAAATAGTAGAGTAGGACTACAGAGAAATCGTGCAACTCTCCAATTCCATTTTGATTCAAAGGTTAAAAATAAAGTTAATTTATTTTCAAATGTGTTGTTTTGTGCACTTTCACTGACCCTATCAAAACATCAATATAGAAAACTATTGTCTGAGAGCTCGTCTCCAGTGCTCTTGGCAAATGGGTTAAGGCTATGTAGGAGGCAATAATCCAATTCAGATAAAAATTGCTCTGAGTCAGGTGAGTCAATGTGATAGTATTTTGTGAGGGGATTTCTTGGTATAAACTTCTTATGTCCCTCAAGATAAAAGGTGAGGACAAGGCACTTAACATGGCAAAACATCGTTCACACCCATCCGGTAGACTGTTACAAAAAGTATTTGCAGTGACCCCTCTTTGAGACATGACCAGCCAATCACACTTTCCAGCTGGCCTGCAGAGCCCAAGGACATCCAAAGCACTGCACAACCGATGGTGGAATGTGGAATGTCAGCGAGGAACTACTCAGAGGAAGCAAACGTAAATTGTCCCCTTCTGGCCTGAGGTGAGAGGTTTGTTCCAAATTACCTCAGTAAATTAATGAATTTGACAATGGTTGGTCTGAGAATATGACAGTGCCTCCACGATGCCACTGTCCTTTCTCTGTCTGATGAAGAGCAACAGGGCTCTGAATGAAACCAGACTCCAGCTAGTGAATTATCTTGCACTGGGAGTTACAGCAGATGCCTTCTAGTATATGTGGCTTGTCCTCAGTCAAGCACAGAGCCAAGGAACAGGCAAGGTTAGAAATGCCTGTTCCTTCTAACCCAGAGCTCCTCAGGCATACTCAATCCGGGCTGGGCCACAACTACCCTCGGTCTTCAGCTAACATTTGTTTTGTGTCCTAATATATGGTTTATTTTAGAGGATGTTCCATATGCTGCTGAAAAGAATGTGTATTCTTCAACATTTGGATGAAATGTCCTGTATATATCTGTTAGGTCTATTTGTTCTATGACCTCATTTAATCCACATGTATCTCTGGTTATTTTTTTGCCAAGATGACCTGTCAGTTGATGAGAGTAGTGTGTTGAATTCACCCACTACATCTGTGTTTGGTGTTATCTGTGACCTTATTTCTAGTAGCATTTGTTTGATGAAGTTGGGAGCCCACAAGTTAGGTGCATGTATATTTAGTATTGCAATGCCCTCCCATTGGAGTGTGCTTTTAATCAATATAAAGTAACCTTCCTTATCTTTCCTAACTAATGTTGGACTGAATTCTACTTTGTCAGATATTAGGATAGCAACCCATGCTTGTTTTCAAGGCACATTTGCTTGAAACACCATTTTCCAAGCTTTAACCCTATGATAGTGTCCATCCTTTTTAGAAAGGTGAGTTTCTTGGAGGCAACAAATTGAAAGCTCCTGCTTTTTGATCCAGTCCATAAACCTTTGTCTTTTGGTTGGGGCATTGAGGTCATTGATTATGAGTTATTATTGAATGGCGTGTATTTATTTTTGCCATTTTTTTCTAGTTTTGTAGAAGCAGTTTTACCTTTGCTTTCTTGTGTTAAGTAGTATTTGAGTATGGTTTGTTTTTTCCAGGTTCCTTATATGTGTACTTTTCTTTCTCTTCAGCATGTAGGAGCCTTTCAAGTATTGTCTGTAGAGCTTGTTTGTCTTCAAATACTGCTTTAGCCTGCTTTTGTTGTGGAATATCCTTATTTCTCTATCAACTTGAATAGATAGCTTTGCAGGATAAGGTAACTTTGGTTGACACTTGTTATCTTTCTGGCTTTTAAAGTTTGTGTTGTGTAATCTCTTGTGATCCTGATGGGCTTGCCTTTGTATGTGACTTATTTTTCTCTCTAACTGCTTTCAATATATTTTCTTTGGTTTGTATGTTTGGTAATTTAATTATAATATGGAAAGGAGAGTTTCCACATTTTGCCTGTTTGGTGTTCTAGAGGCCTCCTGTGTCTCTATTGGCTTCTCTTTCCCAGTTTGAGGGAAGTTTTCTTCTATGATTTTATTTAAAATGCCTAATATGCCTTTGGTGTGAAATTCTTCTCCTTTTACTATATCCTGAAATCTTATGTTTGATCTTTTCATAGTGTCCCAAATATTTTGAAATTCCAATTCATACTTTCCTATTAGCTTGTCTTTCTCTTTGTTGGCCTGTATCAGATCTGCCACCTGGTCTTCTAGTTTACATATTCTTTCCTTACCTTCATCCATTCTACTGATGAGATTTTCTATAGAGTTGTTTTTTGTTGTTGTTATTTTAATTTCATTGACTGTGTTCTTCATTGCTAGTAATTCTGACTGTTTTTTCTATATTATTTCTACTTTCTTTTTTATGTTTTGTATTGACCTCATTATTACATTAAGTAGGTTTCCTGTGCCTTCTTTCATTTCTTTGATTTTCTCTTGATTTAATTGAACTTATTTATAGTCATTATTTTGAAATCTTTATCAAGTGTTTCCTTACTGGAAGTTATTTCTGATGCATTAATACTTTGTGGTGGATTTATATTTTCTTGATTTTGTGTGTTTCTTGTGTTATAATGTACATATTTTTGAATCTTGGATTAATTTAATGCTTTCATTTTCTGATTGTCTATAGTATTATTAGATGTGTCAATCAATCTGATGTTATATATCTTCAGGGTAGGAGCTTAAGGTGCTATATATGGCTGTTACAACTCTCAGAGTAACTACAAAAGTGGCCTTAGATGTTGGTTTTGCCTGCTATGAGAGTATTTTAGTAGACTGAGTGGAACAAAATACAGGTAGATTTAAAAATTCAACTGAACAATCTACATATTAATCTACACATTCAATGAAAAACATAACACAGTATTTATGTAAGCGTAGGTATTATGACAACCAGATCCTCTAACAATGTCACAGTTCCTTAGGATGCATGTTGCTCCACAGCCTTAACCCTGTCAACTAGGAGGCTAATATTTCTGGTCTGTTGAGGGTCAGCTTGTGACTAATGGAAACCCTTCCCTATTGAATGACAGAAGAGGAATCAATGGCACTATAAATCAGGAAGAAACAAATGACATGTCCAAATTATAGATTATTTAAGAATGGCAAATGTTGTCATCCATCAAATTTAACATATAATTTATCTTGACATGGTAGGTGCAATTAACACTTCTGATTCAAGTCTATAAACCAGGCTAGGTGTGGACTGACGTAATATAATCCCAATTACCTTTTTGGATGGTTTTGGTCTCAATTATGTTGCTCTTCTTCTTGGGTCCCACTTTCTTGCACTGTGGGCTCAGGTAGGCTGTCTAGGTCTCTGGATCACAGCACTGAACACCTGTGCAGGGTACTGTGTAGGTGAGCTCCCTTGCTCAGGTCCCTGCTGCTTGCTGGTGCTTATGCTGGAAGTTGGGCAGGGGAGGCTCTGGATGTTGGCTGAAGTTTTCCTGCTGGTCTTCTTCCTTAGGAGCCACTCTTCCATTCTTCCCTGCAGTCCTGCCTTTACATTTCTCGAGTTTGTGAGCAGACTGGTGTGAATGGAGAATCTCCTCATCTTGCTTTTCCTGTGACTCAGGCTGAGTCTGGCAGCTGTGGCCATGCGGACCTGCTTCTGCCACTGCAGGTGTCATTTCTGCCTGCTTCTCTGGAATCTAGATACTCTCGATCTCTCCTAGTTCTCTGCTGCAGTTGATGTTTTCTTGTACTCTTCCCTTTTTAGTAGAAGAGTATATTTTTCTTGGTTTATTTTTGGCTCTTTCTCCTCTAGGCTGCTTTGGTGTGGTTCCTACCCCACCAGCATTACTAACTTTTAATGAAGTAATAAGACTGTGAGTAGAGCATTGGTCCATTAAATAACAGTGTAGGGCTGGATAGATGGCTTAGCAGTTAAGGTGCTTGCCTGCAAAACCTGAGGACTCATGTTCAACTTTACAGGTCCCATGTAAGCCAGACACACAAGGTGACACAAGTGTGCAATATTGCACATGAACACAAGATTGTGTACATGTCTGAAGTTTGATTGCAGTGGCTGGAGGCCCTGGACACCAATTATATCTCTCTCTCATATTAAAAAATATATAAAAACAAATAAAAATAACTGTCTCAACACAATAAGGATGTAAAGATTTCAAGTAAAGTTATACAGTTAGGTTTATTACAGGCAAGTCTTTGCCACTGTCTTGTATCCCTAACCCCATATTCTGATTTATTCTAACTTGTTCTATAATATGCTACAATGATAATTCACTATAATCTGAGAACCATAATTAGAAAATTAAGTGATTAAATAGAAATGTTGTGTTAGGCAAATGAAATATACTATAATACATTTTCATTTCCTACCTGATAAATCAGATACATATTGAATAAGAATTAGAATGTTAAGCTCAATGCAATGTCCCTGAATAATTTTAAACTTTTTAGAATTCTGCTATTATCTGTCCAGCATCCTTGGAGATGGCTGGTGTGTTTTTATAACATTTACAAGTAAAGAACTTAGGACCCAAGAGGACTATGTAACAAGATCATAATATTAATTAAAATCCAGCTAAAGTAATGGAGAAATTCAAATATTAGAGACATTGCTTATTTCTGGTCATTTTATGACTGAAGTATCCAACCATAGTGGATAAAATAGACTTGTTTTAGCACCCACAATATTTTTAGTTATTAAGCCATTATGGAGCCAGAAGGCTTTTGTTATAATTTACCTAATTATTTTTGCAAATAATATGCTTACATTTCTGATTTGCAATTTTCATTGTTCACTTTCCATCACGTTGTTGACATTAAGAGCTAGACTGCCTATTATATTGTGCTTTCTCACTGAAGAACCTATGACCATAATCTGTTAAGATGTGACATTCATTTCACTTAAATTTTATTTTAAACATCTATTGCAAAAATATTTTGTTTTCTCTAACATCTTGTTTGGTTAAATAATTATGGGGCTTAAAATTAAGATTAGGCTAGGCATGGTGATTTAGACCTGTAATCTCAGTACTAAGGAGGCTGAAGCAGGAGGATCATACCTGGTTGGAGGTCAATTTAGGATACATAGTAAAATTCAGACCAACCTGATCTACATGACTATTTCAAAGAATCAACGTCTCAGTGGCAAAAATTAGCCTAGAGTGTGTAAGATCCTGACTCTGATCTCTAGCACAGAAAAGCCAATTATAACTATTCAGGTTTCAATCTCTTAAACAAGGACATGATTTATTTCAAGTGGAAAGAGATTTAATAATGGTACCTACAAAGTTATCGGAAAGGTGGAAGATTGAGTGTCAGGGATGGCTTCACTCACTTTCAGGCTCTTTGCAACAGCTAACAGATATAATTAGGAAAGAAAAGGAATCCACTGATGACACCACAGTTCCATTCAAGTTCAGAATGGGTGGTAAACAGGACAATACAGAAATGAATTCCAAAATGTTACGAATGGGAGCCCAAACACCTGTCTGATATAACTTCTATTATTCTGAATTGTATGTGAAACAGGTCATTTATAAAATATGAACTATCAAATGGTAGAAGATTTTGTAATCTGTGAATGTAGCTCCAGTTTTTCTAGCTTTTACAGTGGAAACGAGGGCATGGAAGAAAATGAAGAAGTTGCTAAGTGTCAGTATGCAATATATATCACAGTCCTCTTCTTTGACAAAACAAAGAAACAAAATGAATCCATTTACACATTTCTTCAGCAATAGCAAACATCTCTTCAACTTACCTTATTGAGTTGCCCCTTAACCAAAGAAAAGGAAAGCTGATGTCTAATTAGTCATTGTCTATCTCTGGAGAATGCTAGTTTCTATTTAAGGAAGCCACATACCACTTTTGATATCCTATAGCCTAAAACTGTAAAGTTGGCAAACACTAATATTTCTTCATACAGAATCAAGAACAGAGGTCAAAAAAGTTACTTTTTTATTATATAAATACCTAAAAATACAATTCCTTGTCTCTTTATTAAAATTTTTTGTTTATTATTTTTATTTATTTATATGAGAGTGACAGGCAGAGAGAGAAAGAGGGAGAGAGGGAGAAATAGAGAGAGAGGGAGGGAGAGAATGGGCGCGCCAGGGCCTCCAGCCACTGCAAACAAACTCCAGACGCATGTGCCCCCTTGTGCATCTGGCTAACGTGGGTCCTGGGGAATGGAGCCTTAAACTGGGGTCCTTAGACTTCACAGGCAAACTTTTAACCACTAAGCCATCTCTCCAGCGTAATTCCTTGTCTCTTGGTTGGAATTTAAAATTTCCTTTTTAAAAATTTCATATTGCTTTGTCACAAACAAACCTGCTTTCCATAGTTATTTGATAATATGATAAATCACAACTTTATTCCTGATGGATCTCAGGTATTAGTTGTGGTGCTACTAATTGAGTTTTAGTCATTTTCTACTAAGAGGCATTCTATAAAAGCCCTTTAGTTTCCAGGCCTTTTTGTTTTTGACAAGCTCTATATCTCACTGACTGTGTAGTGGTTTGAATCAGACGTTCACCATAAACTCATGTGTTTTGAATACTTGGTCTTAAGTTGGAGAAGCTTTGCTCTAGGAGGTCTTTTGTTAGGGCAGGCTTTGGGATGCTATTGCCTAGATTGCCATTTTCTAGAGCTCAGTTCACTTTCTTGTTGCTTACTGCCACCAGCTATGGCAAGAAGTGATGCCCAGCTTTGCTCTTCCATCTTTCCTTGCCATCTCATCTCCCCTTTATACTGGAATCCAAATTACAAACCTTTCCTCTCATCAGCAAACTGATCATTTTATATGAGGATAAGGTGACTGGAAAAGTGGAATGACATTTTTATAAATAAAAAAGAATAAATAAATAAAAGATAGAAAACACAAGGGCTCAGGTTTACTTTATAACAGCCAAATCCCAATGCAATGAAATTGTATTCATGATAATAGCTGTCACTGTGGCCCAATCACTTCTGATTAGTTCTGACCTCATAATCTCACTGCACTTAAGATAAAGCTTCTAATATATGAATTTAGGGGCCACATCCCAATCATACTATGTGGAGACCAACAGTGTTCAGCTGGAATAAGCTTCCTGGAGATGACTGTCTTGAGATTATGCAGAAAAACTTAAGAAAAACGACCTGTATCTCTGTTTTCCTGAGAACTGAAATACTGGTCAAAGGTCAACTGGATCAGCCCAGACATAGGTTCCCTCTTTCTGCTAAACTCTTCCTAAAAAATGGCTCCTAATTGCTTTCTGGCCTCAAGGTCTAGGGGAGAGAGATGGGAAAATGGCTTCAAATGGAAAAGTACTGCATGTGAAGTCAGAGTAGACAGAAAGCACTACTTTTCTTCTCACTGAATGAGGCTTTCACCAAAGCATCTATGGAAATACTTTGCTGAGAAACCTCTTGAATAAGCTTCCAAATGGAAGCATCCAGGCTAGGAATACAGTGTATGGGACAGCATGGTCACAGAGGAGGGGGAGGCTTAATTCTGATGGTACTGTCTTCAGAAATACAGATACATTGGCTTTGCACTAAGCCTGGTGCATGGAGGGCAACTTTTGCCTGTGAATTCTGCTTTTAACCTCTGTAATTACTTGTAATCAGCTCTAAAAAGCACACATAGGGTATTTGGATAAGGACTACAGTTTTTAAATTGATTTCCTGACTTATTGTGATGATACTTTGTTCTACATTTTGTCCCTGGATGAATGCTAAAATCTTCAAATTTAAATATCTTATAAGTATGGATATCTGTTGAGATCATTCTTCTACTCCCACCTTTTCTTGTTTGTTATCATTTAATTGTAATCACATTGTTATTTGAAGTTTTCTATATGGACACCATGGACAAGTCCCTCAGAGAGTTTTATACATTTACATCTTCCATGCTTAATTATCATCCATGCATTATCCTAAAACAACTTTATAGTGATGTCTCAGCTGGTGAGTCCAAAGGCCATACATAATAAAAGCTTGGATTCTAAATCCTTACAAGGTGAAACCTTTGATATATCAGTAGAAACTATTTTTGTTGCTTAAAACTATTTTTGTTGCTTAAAACCCAGGCTTCATCTTATCTTCTTCTTTTGAGGAATAGGGTTTATTTTCCTTTTCCCCTAGTGCATTTATTCTCAGAAGACACAGTCTATCTTTCAATCTATCCTCAGTAGAAGGCCTCAGGGATGGGATAATGTAGAAGATGAAAGTTCTACTATACAAATTATGTCATAGAATTATTTTTCTTTGAAACAAGGGAGCTGGTCTTTTGTACCCTTGGATAAGTTGGTCATTGAGACATTGGCATGGGGTGCATAAACTCCCAGGTGACAGTTATTGTCAGCCATAGGCACTTCTCTTAAGAACCAAGGGAGCTATAAGCTGTTAGCAGTGATTACTGACAGCATGTGATTTAATTGGTAAATTATTCAAGCATCTGAATAGGTAACATCTGCAATGATATGTGACATGTTTCACCAGCTTAGAGTCCTAATACAGTGTCTCTCATATCTTTCCTTTCTAGATATCATGGCTCATCAGTATCCATTTACAAAATGGCACCCACCACCTGTAAAAGTTATCTTTTTCTGGTTGAATCATCTATACACAATGGATGGATGAAATTGTTCTGTTTCTATATACCAAATAATGGGAACATTTACTAGCATCTGCCTATGGATCATTAATTTGCATGACTCAATGGTTCTACACAACATATTGAATTCCCACTACTATAGTGTTGCCTCTGTTCCCTCATATCCTTTCTAGTACTGTGTGTACCTTAACTGCAGACTCAATGAAAACAACTCTTTCAATTGTCAATATGTGTTTCTCATTGTTCTAAAAGTATATCATCCTTCACTTGTGACTTAGGGATAAAGGGAATTCCAGGTGAACATTATGGTATCTTCAGCCTACTGTTCTGCATATTAACCTTAAATTTATCAATTTATTAATACTAAAGGAATAACCAAGCTGAATTTTCATTTGATTAACAGGTGTGTGATTCTATGCAATTTTCTGCATAGACTTGGGTTTCTCAATCCTGTTACTTGAACTGGATGATTCCTTGATGAAAGTAAAACACTGTCCTGTGTTTCACACACTATTCAGCAGTGATTGCACATATCCATGGTCTTTTCATGGTCCATGCCTTTCACCAATGTGATAATCAAAACACTTTGGGCCAGGCAAAGTAGACCATGTCTATGTCCAAACACTAGAGAGGATCACCATATGTAGTAGTTAGCCTCAGATTGCTGAGATGAACTCCCAAACCAGGCACAATTGTGGAGGAAAGGGTATTTATTGAAGCTTACAGATCCAGGGGAAGTTCTATGATGGCAGAAAAAGCTGGTCCACTTTCACAGGTCTGAACAAAAAGAGAAAAGTCCCACGCCACCACAAGCAAGCAAGCACACTCCAAGAATTCCAGCTAAAGCTCCAGTACTCTTCATATCCTTAGACTGAACTTCTAAATTCAGCCCCAAACCTTAAATCTGGACCCTAAGGATCCAACCACAGTGCCACCTCCTCCACCCAGGTGGCTGTGACTCTAAATTACAAACTTCAATGAAAACCTGAGTATATTGGGAACCATTCATTCAAACTACCACAACATGAGTTTTAAGTCAAACTTGGGCTACATAGTCAGTTACATGTCAGTCTGGGATACAGTGAGAAAAAGGTTTTCAGACATTGCCAGGTTTTTCTTGAGGGTCAAAACTGGCCCTAGCTGAGAACCAGTTCTCTACATTTCATGGAGGCTGAGTATACATAAAACTTCCTTATCAGCATCCACCTCATTATACCCTTGCTCTTCTTCAATTAATTAGGGAGCCCAAATGAAGAAACTGGCTATGTGTCCCACACAGTACTCACCAAAGTACCTTGTACATCTTGGTTGATTACTTATTTGCATATCTTTTTTTTTTAATTTTTTTTTTTATTTATGTATTTGAGAGCGACAGACACAGAGAGAAAGACAGATAGAGGAAGAGAGAGAGAATGGGCGCGCCAGGGCTTCCAGCCTCTGCAAACGAACTCCAGATGCGTGCGCCCCCTTGTGCATCTGGCTAACGTGGGACCTGGGGAACCGAGCCTCGAAACGGGGTCCTTAGGCTTCACAGGCAAGCACTTAACCGCTAAGCCATCTCTCCAGCCCTTATTTGCATATCTTAATCAACTTTCTGTTATTGCTTGTGCTTAACATAAAACCAATTCATTTGATTTTTAAATTTATAAAACACATACTGCTTAATGAATTGGAAGCCAACTTCATTCTGGAATCATTTATTCAAATGTTGTACTCTAATCTTCTTCAATATATGTGTGTTTCTTAAATTCATGGCACATGTATAAATTTAACAAAATTAAATGTTTTTTCATTCAGAATCTTATTTAATTTATATATTGTTCTTATTTCATGAAAAGAAAACATAGCTGGGTGTATTTGTCTCTATAAATGAACAACAAAGGATTTAGTCTTAATTAATTTTGTTTAGATGATTAAGAAATGTGTTAGTAGCCAGGCAATATTTGAACTGATGACCTGTGCTTGCTGTTCTGCCGTCACATTATGGGCAGCATAGAGGCAAGGCAAGGAGAGTAGTTAAAAGGTGAGAAGTATATTTGCCACATATAAAATAATATACAATTTGCTTTGAGTCATAAGCTAAATTATTGTGTTATCATCTTAATCAGTTAAAACAGTAAAATCAAAAGAGCTAGTTAGTATCATTAATGGCTATTTTGGAAATGAAATAGAACATGATTGCAAAAGTATCAACACAATTAGAAGTAATGAATAGGGAAATGAAAATTTTCTATTCAAGGTTTGCTTCTTTTAGTATTCAGCATGAAAGAATGGCTTAAAAAATAAAATATAGAGGGTCCTCATATATTCTTTAGACCTTATCCAGTCCCTATTAAATATTGGAGCATTTGGTGTAATTACAATTTATATTATCTGTCTGGCCTTTATAATAAGTTTAGGAGGAATCTATGATAAATTTTCCCAAGGGCAAGTCTCATAAAATTATAACAACAATGTTGAATAAATGGCTGAGTTAAGGTAATTTATAGATTATTCTACCAAATACAGTGCCATTTAATATACTTGATCAGTGACAGAACATGGAAATGATACTAATGAATTAAATAAAATGGTTTTTGCAGTATCTTATTGAAATTCTACCTGGCTTTAGAACTTTAATATGATAGAATGTTTGATTTAAGAGAACAGTTTCTCATTTCATTTTTGATACCAGCTCACTTATTCACTTACTATGTGGCATTGGACAAAGTATGCAGGTCTTAGTTTTCTCTTTTTATTTAAGATGAAAGGTAAGTTCCAGCTATGAAAGTATACTTAGAAAAAAAAAAAACTTTCCTACAATATATTGTGCGTTTCATCATGTGAGCAATCAACATTTATTTAAAGCCTCTTATATAAAGGTTCATTTTATTGGCCTGATAGAAAATATAATACAATTTTCAATTTTAGTTACAAAATTACTGGTGAATTCATAAAAAATACTGACTCTTAAGCCCAATTCTAGACACTCAGAATCAAAATATCTGGGTATTACTCTGTTCAATACACTGTTCAATACATAATTTAAACACACATATAATTCGCCAATTGTTCATAAGCTGTAACTAGATTAAGGACAACTTCTGGAGGTACAAATAAATTGGGATAAAAAAAATTAAACCCAGAGCCAGGCATGGTGGCACATGCCTTTAATGCCAGTACTCTGGAGGCACAGGTGGGAGGATCACCGTGAATTTGAGGCCACCCTAAGACTACATAGTGAATTCCAAGTCAGCCTGAGCTAGAGTGAGACCCTACCTCAGGGAAAAAAAAAGCCAAAAATTTAACCCAGTTGATTGGACTTCAGCATTCCAGATATTGTATTAGTTTTCTTTCTTTTTTCTAGGAAAAAAATGCATGACCAAAGCAATTTAAGGAAGGAAGAGTTCATTGTCATGCACAATTTGTATGTATAGTCCTTCATGGCAGGGAAGGAATGATAGCAGGAATCTGAAGTAGCTGGTCATATTGCATCTATAGTCAGGAAGTAGAGAATGATGAATTCTGGTGCTCAGATCATTTTTTTATTCAACTCCAGACCTCAACCCATGGGATGGTGCGATATTTCTAAACTAAAAATATTGGTCTTCCTTCATCAGTTAAGCTTCCTTGAGAAACATCCTCACAGACATAGCCAAATGTATGTTTCATAGGTGATTCTAAATCCAACATGACTGGATTCAGAATTACATATATAAAACAAAAGGTAAAATGTGTGTGTGTGTGTGTGTGTGTGTGTGTGTTAATTACTTTTCTCATAGCCATAAGCAAATTCCAGAGAAACAGCATAAGGGAGGAATGATTTACTTTGGCTCATGGTTTGAGAGGGTATAGTCCATCATGGCAAGGAAGGCATGGCAGAGCTCCTGGTCCTCATGATATGATAGTATTTGCTTTCAATCTTGGCAGACCAGGAAACAGAGCAATCTCAGCCAGAACTAGAACCAGCCTATAACCCATAAGGCCCTTCTCTAGCAATCTACTTCCTCCTCTGAGGCCTACCTCTAAAAAGTCATAAAACCTCTCAAATGACCTGGTATGGAAGGTTTAAACACATGAGTTTATTGGAAACATTTTACACTATATGGTTACAAAATACAACAACATAAAAATATCAGTATTAAATACAGACTAGCTTTATTTTTTTAACTTTTTTATTGAAGACTTCCCTAAGGCTAGCATTATTAAGTGCTGAGGAGGCAGGGCTTGAATTGAGTCAAATTTGGAAAAAGTAGTTTGAGAATCACTGGACAGACTGGGGAAAAGGTGAACTCCAGGCAAGGAGAAATGTGTAATGATCGTACAAGGATGGAACGATAGCAGTAGGCTTGTACTTAAGTGAGGTTTGACCAAATTGGGATAGAGACATGGGTGAAAATAAATAGCACTCTGCTTCTTGTTAACCTAATTACTTTATTGTTTGATCAGTTTATTATTATTATTGTTATTATTATTAAGAATTTCATATGGATGCATCATGTGTTGCTACCTTATTTTCCCTCATCCCTGCCCCAATTCCATTGGTGATGTTCCTAAGTAGGGTTGCAGATATTCCCCATAGGGTTTTAGCTTATGTGTTGTGGGAGCAGTATTCAGTTATTTTGGAGGGGAGGGGGATAGAATGCCTCTGGGCATGATGTCTCAAACTGTTGCTCTTACAATCTTTCTGCCCCTCTTCTGAAAAATCCCTGAATCCTGGTGGGTGAGACTTAAGTCTACTTTAGTGATGAGCATTTAGGAGCCTCGAGATCTCTATTTTGGTAGGTGGTGAGTATCCTAAGGTTTTGTCTCCTATGCCCTGGCACTGATTATCAGGAATAGGATGGAAGCAGCACGCTTGCTCATCTCCACATTAATCTGTGGATTCAGGTCTGGTTTGGCTGAAGTGCAAGGGGTAGTTTATATCTGGTCTTGCTAAATTCTGAAAGAGAACATATTCTCCAATGGAGAGTGAAGTCAGCATAATTTAAATGGGATAAGCATTATTAATTTGGGGAGAATTTGATGGATATAACCCCTCTTTTAGCCAAAGACTTGTGAAAGCTTGACACTGGAGAGCATAATCTTTGTCTCCATAGTATTATGATCTGGTTCCCAATTCCAGATATGGGTTCCTTTATTCTGAACAGAGTTCTTAGCCTATCAGAAAGCTATTGGTTACCCGCAGCATCTGGGTGCCACTATTACACTGGCATTTACAACTTGTCAGGGTGTTTGCTTTTGAGTAGATTAGACCTCTGGCTGCTCAGACTATTGTTGGCCATTTTCCCCTAGTAACTAATGTATCACTTTCCAGCACTTTCTTCTGAATTCCATCCAAGTCTCTCCATGCTCTGTGACAGCAGCATATGGTGTCCTCAGGAATAGCATCTTAGCTTTTGCCTCAGGCAAGTACTCAAGTTCTTAGAGAGAAAGCTATCTTGATTTAGGGACCTTGCAGATCTCTCTGATCAAAATTTCAATGTGGGTAGCAACAAATATCTGGTATTGGGAGTTTCAGGTCAGAGATAAAAAGCAAAAAATAATTTTCTTTTAAGCTTAGGCTTCATTCCACCCTCACCAGAGACCTACTTTTCAGGTATGCCCCTATTATTCCTTTTGAGGGTTATATCTTTTAGGCTGTAGCCAAGGGTAAAGGTTTCTATGATATAAGCTCATCTTGGATTTAATTTTGGGTTTGCTTCTCCCCTTCCAAAATCCTACCCCTAAACCCTTCCACCCTATTGTCTGGGAAGAGCAGTGGTGAGAGTGTGCATCTCTGTCTTCTTCCCGATTTCAGTGAGAACTTCTTAAGTCTTTCCTCACTAAGTATTATTTGAGCCTTGGTTGCTTTATAAATAGTTTTTATTGTGTTGAGACATGAACACTCCATGCCTATTCTTCCCTGCATTTTGATCATGAAGTAGTGTTGTATTTTTTCAAAGGCCTTCTCTGCATCAATTAAGATAATCATATGGTTCTTTTTGGTTAAGTTTATTTATGTGGTGTATTATGATTACCAATTTCCATATGTTGAACCACCCTGCATCCTTAGGATGAAGCTTACTTGATTATGATGGATAATGCTTTTGATGTGTTGTTGAATTCGGTTTGCGAGGATTTTGTTCAGGATCTTTACATCTAAATTCATCAGGGATATAGGCCTATAGTTTTATTTTCTGTTTGCATCTCTGTCTGGTTTTGGTATTAGGGTGATGCTAGCTTCTTAAAAGGAGTTAGGAGGATTCCCTGGACTCGGATTGTATGAAACAGTTTGAGAAAAATTGGTTTCAGTTCTTCAATGAAGGTATGATAGAACTTGGCTGAGAAGCTATCTAGTCCTGGACTTTTGTTTTTTGGGGAGGTATTTGATTACACTTTTTCATCTCCATGGACGTAATAGGTTTGCTTAGGAGCTCAATCTGCTCTGAGTTTAGTTTTTGTAGGAGGTATGTTTCTTGGAATTGATCCATTTCTTTCAGATTATCCAATTTTGTGGAGTAGTGTTTTTGGAAGTATACCCTGAAGATTCTTCCAATTTCATTGATGTCTGTTATGACCTCTCCTTTTTCATTTTTGATTTTGTTAATTTGAGATCTCTTTCTCTCTCTCTCTGTCTGTCTTTTCGCTTGAGCAAATTGTCCAGCTGTTTATTAATCTTGTTTATTTTTTCAAAGAACCATCTTTTAATTTCATCAATTTTTAAAAATGTTTTCTTAGTTTCTAATTCATTATTTTCATTCTGTTCTTGATTGTTTTTTCCATATGGAGTTTTTAGGGCAGATTCTTCTTGATTCTCCAGTGATTTTGGGTGGACAGTTAAGTTTATACCTTAGGATCTCTCTGTCTTTCTTCTGAAGGTATTTAGTGCTATGAATTTTCTTCTTAGGAGTACCTTCTTTATGTCCCATAAGTTTAGGTAGGTTGTATTTTCATTATCATTCTGTGGGGTTCTTGAATATCAATGGGACACTCTTTTGAAAGGTTGGGAAATTTTTCTACAATAATTTTGTTGAATATGTTCTCTATGCCTCTGGCCTGTATTTCTTCTCCTTATGGTATACCCATGATTGGGATGTTTAGTCATTTTAGGGCATACCAGAATTTCCTCATATTCTGTTCACTGTTTTTTTGTTTGTTTGGTTGGTTGGTTAGTTGGTTGGCTGGTTGGGTGGTTTACTGAGGTAGTGTCTTGCTCTAGCCCAGGACCTGGAATTCATTACAAAGTCTCAGCATGGCCTTGAACTCATGGTGATCCTCCTACCTCTGCCTCCCAAGTGCTGGAATTAAAGGCATCCACCATCACATCCAGCTTTCACTTGATTTTTTTTTTTAACTTAGCAACGTTTTTCATCTCCTGATCAATTTCTTCTGTCTTGTCTTCCAAGTCAGAGGTTCTGTCTTTTAAGGCCAAGGTTCTATCTTCTGCATGAGTAACTCTGATAGTGAGGGGTTCTACTGAGATTTTTTTTTAAAGCTCTATTTGAGTTTTGTTTCCTTGTGTGTTATTTTTTATCATGTCCATATCTTTTTTGAGGTACAACTTCAGTTCAAGTTCTGATTTTCTTGATGCTTCCTGGAATTAATTCTTACATTTGATTAAGTCTTCATTAAGCTTAATCAATTGGTTGTTGAGATTTTCCATTTCTTCAATTTCTTTCTCTCTCTCTCTCTTTTTTTTTTTTTTTTTCAAGGTAGGGTCTCACTCTAGCCCAGGCTGACCTGGAATTCACTCTGTATTCTCAGGGTGGCCATGAGGCTTAAAACATTTTCTAATACTTATTGGCCATTTAGATATGTTTTCTTGAACAGGCCTGTGAAGGATATTACCTCTTTTTCTATGGGATGATTTCTGTATCTTATTTTTAATATTTTATTCATCTATCTGTCTATCTATCTATCTAGAGAAAATGGCTATACAAGGGCCTCTATCCACTACTTGCAAATTCCAGAGGTATATAACACTTTGTGCATCTATCTGTCTTTATGTGAGTACTGGGAAATCAAATCTGAGTCATTGGGCTTGGTAGGCAAACACCTTAACCTTTGAGCTATCTCTCCAGCCCTACGTCTAATTTTAATTTTTAATATATCCTATGGTCAGTCTTGTATATTGTAAATGTCTTTCCCCATTTATTCTTAATTTACAATTTTTACCTTCTATGTGATGTATCTTATTGGAAGAATTTCTTAATTAGAATAGAATTTAATTTACTCTTCTTACCATGTATGTTAATGCTATATAGATCCTGTTTAAGAATTTTTTTCTTACTACAGGGTCCTGAAAATATATTTATATATTCATCACTGAGATGCTTCATTGCTTTGTTTCTCACATCCAAGTATACACTTCCTTCCCAAGTCCTAGTTATTATATCTCTTTATTTGTAGCTATTCAGGTCCTCCTATAATTGTACTAGATATTTTACTTTTGAGGCAATGTCTCACTCTATCCCTGGGTAACCTACAGCTCATACTGTAGCCCAGGCTGGCCTTGAAATCATAGCTCTGTCCCTACTTCAGACTTTTGAGTACTGTAATTCTAGGCATGAGACACCATGCTTGGCTTTAAATACTTTTTACAGGCTTATATATGCTTTTCTCACTTAACCTCCTTGTCTTCCAACTTTTCTCAAGCCATTTTATGCTTAGTGCATGTATAAAAATTAACTTCCCTACTTCTTTGAGTTGGCCAGCCAGTCTAAGTAAAATATTTGACTTGGTATTAGCCATTTACACTCAATTTGAATAGCCTTTTATTTTGTGGCCAAAGTAGTTCATTTCTTGGTCACAAAATATTTCCTTTGAATTTAGTGAAGGCATGATGTTACTTAATAGTTGCAATATTAAATTCTGTGCAAGAGGAAATTTCATTCTAGTGCTAGGAGGAGTTAATGGTATTTAGGATAGTAAGTCACAAGTCTTCATATGTAAATTTTCATCAAAATAATTCAACATTGATACTGAGCTATTACCCTAGAGATTTGTACATTTTGTGATGCTTTTAATGGATAAATTATAGAAAACTTCTTTTGCATGATCCTTTTTGCTTACTCATTTAATTGCTTTCTTGTAACATCAGCAACTTTACCTCTGACATGGTCTAACAGAGAATGTAGGAATATTCAACATATTAAGACTTAGGGGCAAATATGCATTTTCAGTTGCATACTGAGAGTGTCAGCTTGATTGTCTTTTTGTTCTGTTTTGCTTTGATTCAGAAACACTTTCATCATCCAAGAATCTATTCCACTTCATGAAGGGTAGTGATTTCCTACAGCATCCTCCATGCCATTTTTTCATCCAATTGATTGCAGCTGTCTGCAGAAGAAATGGGACAAATGGTTTGCTATTCTATAGCCAAGAAGAAGATTGAATTTGGAATTATATTATTTTTGGTCAATTAAAACTCAGGAATATGGTATTTGCTAACTCAAAGCTATGGGAGCTAAGCTATTTTACTGGTTTCAATCATGCTTCTTATTTTGGTAATTGTGGTCTGAGAATTCTGATTGAACATTTTATGAAAGAGGTTAATTTCAATGTGCTTTTTGTTCATTTTTCAAGGTTTGATTTCTTATTATATTAACATTTAAAAATTATACCCTTCTTTGCCAATGCCATAATTTATGTACCTTAAAAGTAAGAACCGTCTGTTTGAAAAAGACTTACACCTGAAATATATGAATATGTACAAGTATAACAGAACTGTTGCATACAGAAGCAGTCTTTTTGAAGTGACAGAAGTTTACTAAATCATATTTTGTGAAATAAGAATGAAAATCTAATTTTGGAATGAATATATCAAAGTCTTTTCTGAAAATAAACAAAACATTATTCTTTTCCATCTAATTTTAGTACCTAAGGTGGCATTTTTTCTGAGGATAATTATGTCTCAGACATGGGGAAAGTTCCTATATTCTCATTTTATATTTTGCTTTGATTTCTTCCATTAGTGTTGATTTAGCCTCATTCAACAAAATGCCTTGACTATCTCTTTTTGAAGAGTTTCTTCCGCAAGCAGAAGAAATCTGTTATGGATCATTGTGCTGTCAGAAATCCATGCCCCTTTACATTGATGAAGGCACTGGCAACATGACTGCATTGAATGTCAGCTGAGAATAGATGGATATCCTGGAGATTTCTCAGAGCAATCTGACAAATACTTGGCAGAGAAGACACCATGTCTAACAGTTTTCATCAGCACCACTCTGTCAGATGGAGGAACATATAAACACCAACCGGGTGTATTGAACACCAGAGCTTCAGAGCTGGCAGCATCAAACACATTTGTGAGAGAACATTGAGATGAACTTGTAACAATCATCAAACAGCTGCAATGAACACTGGTGTCATGGGAACACATTTTTCTCCAGACTGCAACATGTCAAAATAAAAATCCGTTGCTAGAGGCTAGTAGGAAAACTGTAAGAATGCCAGAATTTAGATAATTGGGTAAGGTTTTAAAGAGTCCATTTGAAAAAAGAAAAAAGGTATTGAATATTGCACATGTGCATGCCTGCAGTGATTCCCCTCTTCTACATTAGTTAGTGAATAGCTTTCCAGTAAATGCCTGCTTTTGTTCTTTTAATAGCTTACTTTTGACCTCTGCCTTCTTTCTGAATACCCCAGCTATTTTTCAAGGCCAGGTTGGCATAACAGAATATTATTATATCTTTTCTTGGAGATCTGTGTTGTAATTTGACTTTTGTGGATTGACCCTGGTGTCAGGGTCAGAGAAGAGTGATATAGGGCTCTGAAGACAACTGGAGCAGGCTGCAGATAATAAATAGTTCATTTCTGGAATGAACTCCTTCTGTCTGTTCTCTTATCCTCTAAAGATGTTTTATCAAAGTGAGGTGGGAGTTAAGTGATTGTTAAGATAATTAGATAGTACAAATCTAAACATTACACTTCTGCCTGAACTGCTTCAACAAATCAAGGGAAACTGATTTTTTTTATTTGCCTGAGTTGTTCATGTAAGAATTTCAACTGTACATCAAATTTATTTTTACTTCCAACAATGATCTCTGCCCTCTATTTTTCTTTCTTAACTCCCACCTAT
Source organism: Jaculus jaculus (assembly GCF_020740685.1). Classification (NCBI taxonomy): domain Eukaryota; kingdom Metazoa; phylum Chordata; class Mammalia; order Rodentia; family Dipodidae; genus Jaculus; species Jaculus jaculus. The sequence continues at coordinate 88,326,284 of NC_059125.1, read as the reverse complement.
CTGTGTTGGTAATGCACTTTTGCTTTGCTATTAACTCATCCAAAAATACATATGAAGGATATTTAACTTTAAAAAGTTTGGCATTACTTTGCTTGTGTTGAGAATTAAATAACTTTTTTAAAGTTCACTTCTTTACTCAATTTTGATTTCTAAAGAAGTTTATATGTATTTGTATAAATATTTCATATCATGTGTGATGCTTTTCTTACATATTAAAGATGTTTATATACTCCAGATAATACAGAGATATAGCAGTAACTGAGCATGAGAATGCAAATATACTTCCCACTTATTAAAAATGAACAGAGAGCCGGGTGTGGTGGCACACACGTTTAATCCCAGCACTTGGGAGGCAGAGGTAGGAGGATTTCTATGAGTTCGAGGCTACCCTGACACTACATAGTGAATTCCAGATCAGCCTGGGCTAGAGCAAAACCCTACCTCACCACCTCCCCCCCCCCCCACAAAAAAAAACCAACAGAGATATGAACTTCTGGGTAAGATGGTGGTGTCATAGCCACACTAAAGCAGTCTAGAGAGGAAAGAAGCTGAGAAACAGCAAAAAGTTCTCTTATAATGAAAAGTGAAGGTGTGCAAGGAACTTTGAACTTCATCAGAGAAGCAGGAGAGACCCAGAGTGTCTTGTGGTTACAGAAGTAAGGTCAACCAGCTTCTGCAGCAGTGCTGATCCATGTGGCCATCAGGCTCTACCTGATCTACAGTAGAAACCAGAGGAAGAGATTTTCCACTCACATCAGCCTCATCACAAACTCAAGAAATGTGAAGGAGAAGATAGCAGGGACCAGCTGTGTGGCTCATGGTGAAGAGGGTCTTGGGACCCACTATGCAGCCCCAGTACAACTTCAGGAACACTCCACAGGCTCCCTTATCCCAAATTCTAGTGCCTAACACTACTGGAGATCTAGAAAATGGAGATCAGATACACAGCACCCAGCACAGGTGATCAGAGCAGGGGACCAACTGACCCAGCATACATAGCCAAGCCCACAGCACAGTAAAGAGGGACTCAAATGAGCATACTGAATAGCTGAGACAAAAAACATCCCAAAATGGAAGAGGACCTCCTTACACCAGGTCAGTACCCACCACAAAACCTGTTATATAAGCATGCATTGGAAGTGCTAATTACTCCCTCCTTGTCAGGGAAGGTTATGTGTTAGATTAGATTGATGGTCAGATTTTCCATACTTAAATATGCTATATTTTGGGGTTGTCCTTTGTTGCCTTCTGGTTTATAGTGCCTCTGTCTTCTTCTTTTGTCATTCTAGGGCCAGGGTCTTTTTTGGTCCCAGGTTGACCTGAAACCCTGCACAGCCATAAATCTCAGCCTCCCAGTTGACAAGATTAAAGGTGTGTGGTAAAACACACCCTTAGGGACTTTGACTTTGTTAGATTATCTGTTTGTTTTAAAACCCACTATCATATAAACATACTTCCTGGTTTTGATTGAATGTGTATATTGCTCTATTAAATTTTAGAATTGATAATCATGGAAAATGCTAATAAATTTTTTTTAAAAAGTTAGAATTGGCCTGTATTTTACTTAACCCAGCCTACTAGAATACTTGCATAGCAGGCAAACCCAACACCTCAGGTCACTTCTGTTACTCTGGGAGTTAAGAGCTACACCTAGTGCCTTATGATCCTACCCTGCATATATATAGTGTCAGATTTACACAACTAAGATTACTGCAGATAATTACTAAACCCAATCATCAAATTAGCCAAAGATACAAAAATATTGGCATTATGATATAAGAAACCCCAAAACAAGACAGTATAATTCTACCAAAAATGATAAATCCATCATAAATGACCTCCAGTGAGACTGAATTAGATGAAATGCCTGAGAAAGATTCCCAAAGAATGATTATAAGTATGTTCAAAGAAATCTAAGAAGATATAAAATGAATCAAACAAAAAAATAAACTCCTAAATGAGAACTCAGAAAACACCTTAATGAAATAATTATGTTAATACAAAACATGAGTAAGGAAATAGAAATAATGAAGACAAATCAATCAGAAATACTAGAAATGAAAAACACAGTAAGCCAAATTAAAAAAAAAAAACTATGTAGAAAATCTTACCAATAAATGGATAAAGGAGAGAATAGAATATCTAAACTAGAATACTAGGTGGCAGATCTAATACAGTCCAAAAAAGAGAAAGACAGGCTAATAGTAAGGTATTAATGGGAATTTTAAGATATTTGGAACACTATGAGGAGAACAAATATAAGAATTCAGGGTATAGTATAAGGAGCAAAAATTTCAGTCCAAAGGCATCTTAGGTGTTTTCAAGAAAATCATAGAAGAGAATTTTTCTCCAAATTGGGAAAGAGATAACAATGAAGATATAGGAAGCTTTCAGAACACAAGATAAAACTTGGAAAGAACCTCTCCATGCTATAATTAAACTGCTAAACACAGAAATCAAAGAAAATATATTCAAAGCAGGAAGAGAGCAAATAAGCAAGTCACATACAAAGGCAAGTCCATCAGGATAGCAGAAGATTAATCAACACAAATTTTAAAAGCCAGTAGGCCTTGGAATGATGTCTTCCCAGTTCTGAAAGATAACAACTGTCAAACAAGATTACTGTTCTCAGCAAAGCTATACATCCAAATTGATGAAGAAACAAAGACATTACACACACTCACACACACATACACAGAGGCTAAAGGAATATATGACCACTATTCCAGCTCTACAGAACATACTTGAAGGGATACTGCAGGCTGAAGAGAAAGGCAAGCACACATACAAGGAAACAGGAAAAAACAAACCATACTCACATAATACTTAATACAAGAGGGTACGGGTAAACAGGAAGCACTGCCAAACAAGAATAATGGTGAGAATAAATATATACCTTTCAAAATAACTCTTAATATCAATGGCCTCAATGCCCCAACCAAAAGACACAGGCTTGCAGATTGGAATAAAAGGCAGGATTCTTCTGTTAGGTGCCTCCAAGAAACTCTCCTCTCCATAAAAGACAGTGTATGTTAAAGTGAAAGGATAGAAAATGTTATGTCAAGCAAATGGGCCTAGGAAACAAGCAGGCATTGCTTTCCTAACATCTGGCAGGATAGACTTCATATCATCATTACTCAGAAAAGATAAAAAAAGGTCTCTTTATATTGACTAAAGGAAAATTAAACAGAAGACATTATAATTCTAAACATATATGTACCTAACATAGGGGTTCCCAATTTCATCAAACAGTATTACACTTAAGGTCACTGATAACAATAAAGTCACTGATAACACCAAGCATAATTGTACTGGGTGACTTCAATACCTCACTCTCATGAATTGACATGTAATCTCAGCAAGAAATAAACAGAGAAGCATTTGGATTAAATGATGTCAAAGTACAAATGGACCTAATAGATATCTATAGAATGTCTCATCCATTTGCTGAGGAGTACACATTCTTCTCAGCAGCACATGGAACATTCTCTAAAATAAACCATATTTTAGGGTACAAATAAAGTGGTAACAAATAGAGGAAAATTGAAATGATTCCTTATATTCTATCTGATCACAATGAAATTAATCTATAAATCAACAACAAAAATAACAGAATACACACAAAATCATGGAAACTAAACATTACAATACTAAATGCTGACTAGGTCATTGAATAAATCAGAAAGGAAATCAATAAATTCATAGAATCAAATAATAATCAGAACACAATATACCAAAATGTCAGGAACACAATGAAGGCAGTCCTAAGAGGGAAATAAAGGTTAGGGCAAAAACAAATGAAATAGAAACCGAAAAACAATACAAAGAATCAATGAAACAAAGAGTTGGTTCTTTGGAAGGATAAACAAGATTGACAAACCTTTAGCAAATCTGACCAAAAGAAAGAAAGGACAGTCACAAATTAATAAAATTAGAGATGAAAAACACATCATTACAACAGATATCAAATAAATTCAGCAAATCATAAGGACATACTTTAAGAACATGTACTCCCTAAGTTTGAAAATCAGAAAGAAATGGATGATTTTCTATATTTATAAGATCTACCAAAATTAAATCCAGAAGAGACAAAAGAAAAACATTTAAATAGACCTATAACAAATGTATATGTCCAAGCAGATATAAAAAAGTCTTCTAACTGAAAAGGCCAATATGGATTCAATAGTGAATTTTACCAGATATACATGGAAGAAGTAACACCAATGTTTCTCAAAATTTTCTGTAAAATAGAAAAAGAAGGAATGCTATGAAACTCCTTCTATGAGTCCAGAATCACCCTGCTACCATAACCAAAGACACAACAACAATCACAAAACAGAAAATTACAGACCACTTTCCTTAACAAACATAGATGTAAAAACTGTCAACAAAATATTGGTAAAAAGATACAAGAATATATCAAAAAGATCATTCACCACGACCAAGTAGGCTTTATCCTACAGATGCAGGGATGGTCCAACACACACAAGTCAATAAATGTAATACACTGTATAAATGGAAAGAAGGACAAAATCGCAGGATCATCTCAATAGATAATAAAAAAGCATTTGACACAATCCAACATCTCAACATAACAAAGTTGATTTGTAGCAAACCTACTGCCAACTTAATACTAAATGGGGGAAAAAAAATGTGAAGCTTTTCTACTAAAATCAGAACTAAACAAGGGGTTCCATTATCCCAAATTTAATATAGTTCTAGAACTCTTAGCAAAACAGTAAGGCAAAAGACACACATAAAATGGATACAAATAGTAAAGGAAGAGATGTAATTATTATTACTTCCAGATGATATGATTTTATACATAAAGGACCCTAAAGACTCTACCAGCAAACTGTTAGAGCTGAGCTGACAAACATTTTTAGCAGCATAACAGGTATAAAATAAGCAAACAAATCAGAAGCTTTTCTAGATATTAACAAACATATATTTTAAGGATGAAATCAAGGATACACTTCCATTTACAATTGTCTCAAAAAAATAATAAAGTGCCTTGGAATAAACAAGCAAGAAAGTGAAGGATCTCTTAATGAAAACCTTAAAATATTCATGAGAGAAATTTCAGAAGACACTAGGAAATGAGAAAACATCCATGTTCTTAGATTGGAAGAAACAATATTGTGAAAATGTCAATTTTACCTAAGGCAATCTACACATTTAACACAATACCCATAAAAATTCGAATGACATTCTTTATGGAAATAGAAGAAAAATCCTAATATTTATTTATAAGCACAATAAACCTTGAATAGCCAAAAAAAGATGAGCAACAAAATAAGGCTGCTGGTATCACAATACCTGATTTTAAGCTGTATTACACAGCTATAGTAACTAAAACAGCATGGTACTGGCACAAAGACAGACATGTAAAAGAGTGGAACAGAAATCCAGGCAGCTATTGTCATCTTATTTTTTTATAAAATTGCCAAAAATATACATTGGACAAAAGATAGCCTCTTTAATAAGTGCTCCTCTGAAAGCTGGATATCTATATGTAGAAGGATGAAAATATATCCTTGTCTCTACATGTACAAGAATCAAGTCCAAATCGATCAAAGACCTTAATCTCAAGCTGGAAACTCTGTAACCACTAGTGAAAAATTAGGAGAAACACTTCTACATATTGGCATAGGCAACGACTTTCTAAATATAACCCAAGTTGCTCAGGAAACAAAACCACTAATCAATCACCAGGACCTCATGAAATTATGAAGTCTTTGTACAGCAAAAGACACTGTGAATAAAGGAAAGAGACAGCCTGAAGAATGGGAGAAAATTTTACCAGCAATATGTCTGGCACAGGATTAATATCTAGGATATACAAAGAATTTAGAAAACTAAATGATAAGAAAGCAAACAACCCATTTTTAAAATGGGTTATAGAACTAAATAGAAAGTTCTTAAAAGAAGAAATAAATGGCTGGAGCGATGGACTAGCAGTTAAGTGCTTGCCTGTGAAGCCTAAAGACCCTGGTTCAAGGCTCGATTCCGAGGACACACGTTAGCCAGATGCACAAGGGGGCGCAGGCGTCTGGAGTTCGATTGCAGGGGCTGGAGGCCCTGGCGCACCTATTCTCTCCCTCTTTCTCTATCTGCCTCTTTCACTCTCTGGATCTCTCAAATAAATAAATAAAAATAAAAAAATTAATTTGCAGGGAAATGCCAATTAAACCTACTTTGAGATTCCATCTCACTCCTGTCAAAATGGGTATCATCAAGAAAACAAATGAAAATAAATGCTGGTGAGGATATGGGAAAAAGATGAACCCTTCTACAATGTTGGAGGGAATGTAATCTGACACAGCCATTGTGGAAATCAGTGTGACTGTTCCTGAGACAGCTAAAAATAGATTTAGTGCATGACCCAGCTATAGCACTGTTAGGCATATATCATAAGGACTCGTCTCACAACCTTAGTGATACTTGCACATCCATGTTTATTGCTGTTCTGTTCACAATAGCTAAGAAATGGAACTAACCCAGATGTCCCTCAACTAAGGAATAGATAATGAACATGTTGTTCATTTATATAATGGAGTCCTATTCAATGGTCAAGAAACATGAAATTATGAAATTTTCAGGGAAGTTGATGGGTCTGGAAAGAATTATACTAAGTCTGGTTACTCAGGCCCAGAAAGTCAAATGTCACATGTTCTCTCTCATATGTGTATCCTAGTTACAGATGTTTAGACTTGTATGTGAGTTGGAGTAAAAGTTGTTGGCAAAATGCAGTAAGCTAGAAAGTGTCTATAAGAAAGGAAGGAGAGGAGAGGAATCAAGGAAATATTACTATATATATATGTAAGTAGATGAACAGATTACCGGGGATCCAGTTGCCTAAGTGAGGTCATGGAAAGAGATTGAATAAAAGAAGGATGTGTGAATGGTTAATCAAAATTCAAGATATTTCTGGGTGTGGTGGCACATGCCTTTAATCCTAGCACTTGCAAGGCAGAGGTAGGAGAATTGCCATGAATTTGAGGTCACCCTGATATTGCATAGTGAATTCCAGGTCATCCTGGACTAGAGTGAAACCCTACCTCAAAAAAAAAAAAAAAAATTCAACTTGCTGTGAATAAGTCATATGGTAACCTTTTCTGGATAATGGCACACCCAGAAGCCATAGATTGTTACTAGAAACATTTCCATACCAGTGATGGGATACCTTCCAGTGAGTTCTTGGCCAGGGATATCCTGGATTCCCCCTCAAAATTACAGGCCATTACCAAGGTTTTTTGTTTCCCACCAGAAATAGATGGTAAGACCTTGTTGCTGAAGACTCTACATATTTGGGCTGCAAGGTCACTGAGAAATCAAGATGGAGCTGAGCTGAGGTGAAACCTCCTCTCTGTAGACCAGCTGACAGAAGGCTGAAAAAAACTGAACTGCATGCAACCATGTGGGAGACAGAAGTCATCAGTCGTGAAAACAGTGGACACTGAAATTTTGGCCAGCCAGATCAAATGATCTAATGGATACAATAGTGATATGTCTAGTCCTCAAGATGCTTGCTGGGTATGTTGACATCTTTGGTAGATTCAGGTTAGGTGCTGTAGATGAGTGAGGCTATTCAGCAATTATCTTTCTGTGATTTGGGAAGTTCACTGAGAATGATCTGTCCCAGGTTCAACCACTTTTGTTCAAATTTCATTGTATCACTTTTTTCTTACTGCTGTATAGAATTCCATTGTGTAGATATACCACATCTTAGTTATCCATTCTTCTAGTGATGGACATCTGGGTAGATTCCAGCTCTTAACTATTATGAATTGAGCTGCTAAAAACATGGTTGAGCAAATCTCTCTGGGCTGAGGTTTAAAGGTTTTAGGATACATGACCAGTAAGGGAATAACTGGGTCTGTTGATAATTCTATAGTCAGATTTTTATATGACTGTTTGGGGAAAACTCTCTAATTAGACTGGAGGCACAATCCATGGTAGGGAATGCATGCTTGGTACTGAAAACCTGATCAAAAGCCTATGGCAGGGAAGGCCATGAGCCCTAGGAGTATAACACCTGCTCTTTTATGGATAGATGCCTTTATTAGGCTCACCAATCTGCCCAGTAAGCAGTTTGCTTAGTGTTCATACCCACGTATTAATGCTAATCTCAATTTTGTTTAGAGAAGCTTTTCTTTTCAGATGGCAGTGACCACTGAGAAGACCCAAGAGGTACCATAATGCTGAGAAAAGAATGACACAGGAGTATTCAGCACTGAAATATTTCTATATCTTCCAAGGCTTAGGGAAGAGGTAGCAGAAAGAATGTAAGAGCCAAAGTACAATAGGACTGCTTACAATGCAATTGTCCAATCAGAAATTGGCCTCAAAATCCAGAACCTTACAATGCCTAGTGGTAACTTCACAAGACCCTCATAATAGGTGATAAAGATGATGATCTCAAAACAAAAGCGATACTAATGGAAAGACGGAGGGGGTATGATGGAGAGTGGATTTGTGAAGGGGAAAGTATGGGAGGGGAGGTAATTATTATGGTTTTTTGTCTGTAATTATAGAAGTTATCAAGAAAACAATTCAAAAAACATAAAATTCTCTGGCATCAGACAGAAGTGTGTTCTATCAGTGATTGCACTTTCCAAATTAAAATATTGCAGTTAATAGATGAAGATGATGATAAATACACTGAAAAACCTAAAACAGTATAGGACTAAAACACAAACTTATTTTATATAACTGAATATCAAAGGTAGAGAGTATATTCAAAACTAAACAACTCAGGACAATTAAACGATATTGCATTATTTTTAGAATAATTAAAAATACAATAAATGAAATAATCAGAAAAACAAGACACAATCAACATTTGAGATAAAGGGAAGTCAGATAATATGGTATATGGGGATTAAAATCCACTCTAACTCTTATATGGACTTTATCCTACCTCCATGTATATAAGTCTGTATGGATGAGAGTCCTAAAATAATTAAAGAACATTGACATAACTAATTAACATGAAGGAATTAATGTTAATGCCAGAGGATAGAAATCCATAAGTTTTTACAGTGAAAATGATTGCAGATATGGTCAATGACAATGAGATGTACCATGAGAGTTAGAAAATATTTCCATGAAATTTATTTAGGATAAATCATTCAGATAGAGTTGGCTTATTTGGTATATAATAAGTATAAAAAATGAAGAATTTAATGTATATTCTTAAAAAGAGTTATATTAAGCAGTTAGTAAATAATTAAATCAAGCCTAAACTTCACACCTATTAATACTGTGGTTGTAAATGATCTAACTTAGTGGCCTGACCAATGATAAGCACCCAAAGCAATGCATGATGTCCTCTCAACATTAGTACTTATAGTAGATCCCCATGAACTGGAGCTAAAGGTCTCTCTTAAATATTTTTTTTAAATATTTGTCTGCAGATAATCTCTAGAAGAAATGAAATTCAGAGCTTGCTGAAACCAGACGTGAAAGGGTATGTTTCCTTTATACCAGTTAATTTATCACTGGGAATTTAAAGTAATGCTTCATATTAAATACGAAGAAGTTCCCATGGACATTTGAAACAAAGTTGGCTACATAGTCCATTGTACTCAGTGGATTTGGTTGTGTTCATTTCACACATAACTTACAGAAGATGACAAGTGGCTTGCATTCTAGCTATAAGGAATATCTCTATACCAGCATACTGATTAAATTAGATATTTTGTGTATGTTTTTAATTAAGCTTGACATGTGCAAGGATCTATGCTTAAAGCATGAATAATATAGGATAAATTATATAATTATTAATCATAATAGCTTGCTAACTTATAGGTATAGCATAAGGATAAAACTGGTGAGTAAAAGTTGGGACAAGTTATTTTGGAAACCAGGGAATTCCAACAAAAATTTCAATATCTTGTAACTGGTCACTTAGGTCAGAGGCATGCTTAAAAGTGTTGAACCCAGTAGACAAACAGATAAGAAAATGAAGCCACCTTTTTAGGTGTCCTCACTCATTTAAGTCAAGTTTTATGTATACAATCATTACATTAGTGTAAAAATGTCTCTTAAAGAATTTAGAATCAGGCAGACATGAGTGCTGTTTCTTTTTATATTTTTAAAAATTTTTGTTTATTAGAGAGAGAAAATGGCAGATATATAGAGAGAATTGGCACACCAGAGCCTTTAGCCACTGCAAACAAAGTCCTGTTGCATGTGTCACCTTGTGCATCTGACTTATGTGGGTCCTGGGGAATCAAACCTGGGTCATTTGGCTTTGCAGGCAAATGCCTTAACCATTACACAATCATTCCAGCCCCTAAGCTGTTTTTAAAATTTTATTATTTATAAAACCTTGGCAAAAACTCTGTTCATATATGTCTGGATTTTTAAAGAATGCTTGCACAATCATGATACATTTCCAACAAAATTGCAGCATATATGATAATGTAAACTTCACATCTAGCAAATGTAACAGTTTTTCTTTTATAAATACTTCATGATGGCTCATTTACAATAAAAAAAAAACCTGTCCCTGTTCCCACCCATCTATTCTCCACATTAAAGCCTACCTTTGAATTGTTATTAATCCAATCAGTGAGTGAATTTAATCCTTTTCATAATAGTAAAAATGAAAATTACTGCATTAACCATGTTTAAGTGTTCATTTAAGTTATGTGAATTATATTAACATTGATGTGAAATACATACCCATAAATTTTTCATAATGCTTATCAAACTCTACATCCATTAAAGAAAAACTTTTCTCCTGCTCCAAGTTACCTGTTAACTATACTCTTTTTTAAAAAATGAAATTGCTTATTTAAAATAACTCATATAAGTTGAATAACATAGATTTGTGAGTATCTTATTTCATTTAGGATAATACCTTGAGTTTACTCCAAATTGTATAATATGATAGAATGTCTTTCCTGTTTTCTCTTTCTGTTTTTTGAGATAAGACAAGGTCTCATGTAGCCTGGGCTGGCCTTGAAAACCTATTGTATAGTTGATGATTAACTCCACCTTCCAATTTCTGAGATTACAGACATATTCTATCACGCCAAGTAGAATGCAAAATATATATATATATATATGAACATAAACATACATACATGTGTGTTTGTGTCTTGTTTCATCCATCCATGTACATATTTGGGTTACATCTACTTCTTGCACATTGTAAATAGTGCTGCTATGAAATGGATAGACAAATATCTCTGTAAGACCCTACATTCAGTTCTTTTCAGTATATATCTAGAATAGGATATTTAGATTCTTACAAAATATTTTTAAGAAAAACTCCACACTATTTTCCATAGTAGTTGCACCATTTCTCAATCCTACCAACAGTTTGCTCATATCTCCACTATTGCTGATTATCACTTGCCATTTTCATATTAGTGATTCTAGCAGAAGAATGGTGCTAGCTCATTGTGGTTAAAATCAAATCCAGGGCCTTGCATTTGCTAAGCACACATTCTATCACCAATGTGCAACAGTCCCAGTCCTCATTGTGGTTCTATTTGCATTCGTTTGATAATGAGAGATGCTGTATGGCATCTTCGGAGAAATAACTAGTGAATTCCTTTTCTTATTTATTTTTTTTTTTGAGGCAAGTTCTCTGGTAGCCCAGGCTTGCCTCTAAATCTCCAGGAAACCAAGGATGACTTTGAACACCTAGTGCTTCTCCTGAGTGCTGGGATTTACGATATGAGTTATTTCATTTTCTGTTTTTAATATATGTTGGATGTTTATGAGAAAGAGAAAGAGAGAAAGTGGGGGGGAGGGAGAAAGGGTACACCAAGTCCTCTTGTCTCTGCAAATAAATTCTAGATGTATACACCACTTTGTATATCTGGCTTTGTATGGGTACTAGAGAACTGAACTCAGACTATTAGTTAGGCTCTGCAAGAAAACACCTTTAAGTATGGAGCCATCTCTTCAGCCCAATTAAATGTACTTTATTTTTTGAGAGACAGGAGAGAGGGAGATTTAGGGAGAGAGGGTGAATGGGTGTTCCAGGGCCTCTAGCCACTGCCAACAAACTCAAGGCACATGCACCACCTGTGCATCTGGCTTCCGTGGGTACTAAAGAATCGAACCTGGGTCCATAGGCTTCAATATTCTGTTGGTTGCCTTTTCATACTATTGATTGTGCCCTTGAATTGAGAATCATTTTTAAGTATGATTTCATTCATTTAATACATTTAACAGTTTTTTGGTGGAATCACTGTAATTTCTTTTACTTATGTATAAAGTCACATTGTCTGTGAATAGTGTTAAATTTACTTTTTTTCTCTTTAGTTTGTGTGTCTTTAGTTTCTTTTTCATGCCTAGTTTTTCTAACTAGGACCTCTAATACTATGTTGCATAGAAGTGGCAATAGTGTTCATCCTTTTTATCTTTGATGAAAATCTTGTCATCATCATTGAGCAGGGAAACACCAGTAAAAGCTGTAGCTTTTCAAAAAGGTCCTCTAATTAACCCAGGCCCAGAAAGCCAAGCGCCACATGTTCTCTCTCATATGTGGATCCTAGCTACAGATGATTAGGCTTCTGCGTGAGAAGGAAAATACTTAGTAGCAGAGGCCAGTAAGGTAAAAAGGAGACATAAAGGGTAGAGAAAGGAAGGGAGGAGGATACTTAATAGGTTGATATTGTATATATGTAATTACAATGATTGTAATGGGGAGGTAATATGATGTAGAATGGAATTTCAAATGGGAAAGTGTGGGGGTGGGGAGGGAGGGAATTACCATGGGATATATTTTATAATCATGGAAAATGTTAATAAAAATTTTAAAAAAATGTCCTCTATTATGTGAGAGCACTTTCCTTCTAGTTCTAATCTAAGCATTTCAATATGAGAAGTTTTAAGTTTTTAATATGGAAGAATTCACCAGTGACTATCTTGAGGTTTAAAGTTTGGAGAGGTATGTGTTTCTGTGTGTTTTGTAAGAGCACTTAAAATGAAATTTTATTTCTTAACTAAACTTTGCATGTACAACACAACATTGTTACTATGAGTGTGTCAGCAGAATTCTGGACCATATTCACCTTGTATAATGGAAACTTTATACATACTAAATTGAAACAGTCCATTTTCTCTTCTTCCCTGCCCGAGGAAGCCAACATGCTACTCTGATTATATGAGTTGACTTTGAGGTACGTCAGGGAACAGCAATTGTGCAATGTTAGCACTTCTGTGACTTAGCATTAACTCTCCTGGTTAATCTATATATTTTGCATATAGCAAGATTTTCTTTATTAAATAGTATCCCACTGTAGCTTTAAGCCACACTTTCTTTATGCCCTCATCTACGGGCATTTAAATAGTTTCCATAAGTGATGTGAATGTAGTGAGTGATTCTGCATGCAAGAGTTGAAGTTTCCATGAGATTCTGCTTTCACTTTCTTTGTCTCATACCTAGAAATAGATTTGCTAGATTACATGGTAGTTCATCTTAAAGTTTGTGAAGAACACTATATTCCATTATAGCTTGGCCATTTTACATTTCCCCGAAAAGTTCACAAAGGTACAGTTTCTCTGAATCCTTGCTAACATTAGTCGTTATCTTTTTATTTCTTACAATATCCATCATATCAGGTAGGCTATGACATCCAACTGTTTTCTCGGTATGCATTTTCTTGATGATTAACAATGTTTGTCAACTTTCACATTTATCTATTGTCCATTTGTCTGTTACCTTGAAAAAAAAAGTCACTTATATCTTTTGTTACATGGCTGGAAGGATGGCTCACTGGATAAAATACATGCTGGGCAAGTATGAGGTCTTAAGTTTGGGACTTGAAAACATAGTCCAGCCTTATTGGTGAGGTCTAGATTTAGTGAGAGATTCTACTAAAAAAATAAGGTATAGGGCTGGAGAGATGGCTTAGCAGTTAAGAGCTTGCCTGTGAAGCCTAACGACCCCGGTTTGAGGCTCGATTCCCCAGGACCCACGTTACCCAGATACACAAGGGGGCGCACGCATCTGGAGTTCGTTTGCAGTGCCTGGAGGCCCTGTCGCACCCATTCTCTCTCTCCCTATCTGCCTCTTTCTCGCTCTGTCTGTCACTCTCAAATAAATAAAATAAAAATAACAAAAAAATTAAAAAATAAAGTATAAAACAATTGAGGAAATTGCCATATGTCAACCTATGACCTCTACACATATGCATATGCATGTGCACAAACTCCCATACATAAACATATATTAATATATTCACACCACACAAACACTGAAGCATTTGGCTTACTTTTCAAAAACAGAGGATTTTTTTGTCTACTGTTTTAAAACTGTTCTTTATATTTCAGATAATAACCCTTTATGTTTGTTTTTCCAGAATGTTCCCCATTCCTATTGATTGCCTTTTTCCTCTACTGCTTGTTTTGCTGTGGAGTATATAGTAAAACGTGAACACATTTGTCCACTTTTGCTTTGGTTGCTTAGGCTTTTTTTTTTTTTTTTTCATTTCCCAGTGGACAATGTCAAGATTTTTCCCTAGGTTTTCTTTTAAAGTTTCAGTTTACTTACGATGTTTAAGTCTTTAATTCCATTTTGAATTGAGATTTTGCTTATAGTGTAAGTAAATGGTCCAATTAAGCTCTTTTGCATATCCAGTCTTTCCAGCATCATTTGCTGGAGAGACCTTCATTTCCTTATTATGTAGTCTTGATATCCTCATTTATCTTTTCCATCCATTTCTTTTAGCCTCTTTATGGCCTAAAATCTAAAACGAGTCTCTTACAGGCAGCAAATAGTTGGATCTTGTTTAATTGTTTCAGCCACTCTGTCTTTTGATTACAGAGTTAAACCAATATACATTTAGAATAATCATTGACATGAAAGGTAGTGATATTACTATTCATTGTTTTTTTTTTTTTTTGTCTATGATGTAGTTCTTTATTTTTCACTGTTGCTGTGGATAAAACATGGAATCTTCTAAATGCTAGGTTGGTACTTTACTACTGACCTACATCCTCAGTTCTGTCATGTAGCTATTATTCATATTCTACTCTCTTGCTGTCTTTCTGTGTGTTTTTCCATGATATTTTTTTGAGTTCTTTCTATTTTTATTTTAGCTACCTTTTATAGGATATTTGTTTTGTTAACATGAATGTTCATAAAATATTTTGTACTTTTAAATGTCTATATTAAGCTAGCAATAATGTGAATTTTATTGCACAGAAGATTCCATGCTTTTACTTATCTTCCTCTGTATTGGGAATTGGACAACAATTCACTGAACTATGCTCAATAATGTATTTTACTCATTACCAAAATTGGGATGAGTAATCTTAATTCTACAAATACTAAAGTGAGTGAAATAAACAATATAATAGTATCAAAACAAACATGATGGCTGGAGAGATGGTTTAGCTTTAAGCGCTTGCCTGTGAAGTCTAAGGACCCAGGTTTGAGGATCGATTCCCCAGGACCCACGTTACCCAGATGCAAAAGGGTTTGCATGCATCTGGAGTTCGTTTGCAGTGGCTGGAGGCCCTGGCGCACCCATTCCCTCTCTCTATCTGCCTCTCTCTCTCTCTTTCTCTTTCTCTCTGTCACTTTCAAATAAATAAAAACCAAAAAAAATTGAAAAAAACACATGAAAAATAAATTACATCTGTATCATGGCATGAAACAGTTTGAAACTAATGCTCAGGAAAAGAGCGTAGGAATAGCTCTCAAGGAGCTAGATAAGAGAAATTTGTGGTGTTGGGATAGTTTTGTTCTAGTCATAAAATGATTACAGCTAAATGAATCTATAGAACTAGTCATCCACATGAGTCTATATAAATATAGTCAAATCTTAATAGTCTTTATGGCTTTATCAGTGTCAATGTCCTTGTTTTGATATTATTTTCCTAAAGAAAGATAACACTATTGGGGGTGTGGTGGTTTGACTGTGAATATAAGTCCACTACAGCCTAAAGTGTTTTTGACTATGGTTAATCTTCCTAATTAAGTATCTAGCAGCCTGATAGAGGAGGTGTCACTGTTGGCAGATCTTTTAGTCCAGACTTAAGTTTTATAAAGAGCCAGTTTAACTTCTGGATACTTGTGCTTTCTGACTATTGGTTGTGTCTCTCTGCAATGTATCTGAGAGTGAGCCAGCTTCTTCCACCATTGGTGGTCATTTCCCTGGATTCTTTAAGTCTGAAATAAAACTTTTCTTCCCATAAGCTGCTTCTGGTCAGATATTTGTTCAGCAATGAAAGGTAACTACAACAGAATATTGGTAAAAGAAGTGGGGTTGTTCTTGCCATGAATCTGACCATATGTCGGTTTTCATCTTTTGCAACTTGTTTTGGGGAGGATTGTGGAAGAATTTGGTACTTTGGACTGGAGAAGTGTTATAGTGTTGTAAATGAGCTTTATGAGCTATTCTTATAAGAGCTTGAAATTATTAAATGCAGAGATAATTGTGGACTGTAAAACCTTGGTTATGAGCTGTCAAAGGGGAAAGGATGTTCTTGCAACTGGGCTGCTGGTACAAAGGCTGGTTGCATTCTGTGTAACAATTTGAGCGAAGTTTAATTTTAAAAAAGTGGATTGGTATGCTTGACAGAAGATATACAACAGAAAGGTTTGAAACATATATGGTTTATCACAGGAAAAATTCAAGCAAATTTGAAGTTACTGGCACAAAGACTAATTTTAGGTTATACATGCTGAAATTTTTATGTTGGTTGCCACCATTAAGGGTGGGTCAATTGTTTTGCATTGGAACAATGGAAAAGAAGCCTAAGGGTAAAACACATAGACAAGGCTTAGATGAGTAGGAATAAAAGTTCTTTTGCAAGGAGTAGGCTTGATGAAAGAATTCTAAAGAAGCAACCTATTCTTCAAAGTTCAGTGTGGTGGTTTGATTCAGTTGTTCCCCATAAACGTAGGTGTTCTGAATGCTAGGTTCCCAGCTGATGGAGATTTGGGAATTAACACCTCCTGGAGGGAATATATTGCTGGGGGTGGGCTTATGGGTGTTACAGCCAGTTTCCCCTTGCCAGTTTTTGGCACACTCTTCTGTTGCTACTGTCCATCTTATGTTGGCCAGTGGGTAATGTCCACCCTCTTCTCATGCCGTCATTTTCCCTGCCATCATTGAGCTTGTCCCTTGAGCCTGTAAGGCAAAATAAACCTTTTTTTTTTTTTTTTTCCACAAGCTGCTCTTGGTTGGGTGATTTCTAATAGCAATGCAAACCTGACTGTAACATTAAGGTTTATTTTTCCCTGGATTTACAATTTGGCTATGTCTTACATCTGGTGCTGGTTTTGGAAGCATGAAAATTTCAGGGATGTAGATGTGCAACACAGGTTTGAAAATGTCACCTGGGCAATGTGAAGCAGGGTTGAAATTCCTATGTGGAGACCCAGTAAATCCATTGCTGGAGCTATGAAGATGAACTGTAGTTTGCAGTGTATACTTAATGATGTGCTGGATATATCAAGACTGTAGAAGGACTGCCATGGCGAGCTGCTGGCCCAGGACAGAATTTTCTCTAGGTTGCTCAGCCAAGCTAGAAGGGTCAAATGGGAATCTAGAGTCTTTCATTACTGGTTATGGATATTGGACTTGAACTGCAGATGTTTAATGTTGGTCTACTGATTCTTGATTTGGTCTAGTCCCTAGGTGTTATGCCTTTTTACAATGTAAATGTTTACTTTGTGCCATTACATATTGGAAGGATGTAATTTGTTTTGATGTTATAGCACTCATTGTTAAGGAGTCTTAAATCTCAGATGATATTTCAAAATTTTGAATGAGTGTTAAAGTTGGTAAGGACTGAGTGAAATTTTTATTGTAAGATGGTCATGAGTCTATGAGGGCCAGGAGCAGAATGCGGTGGTTTTAATATGAATGTTTTTCCCTCGTATCATCAGGGATTTTGATTAAAATTAACCTTCCTATGTAAGTCTCCAGAAGCCTGCTGGAGGAGGCATCTCTGTGGACACATCTTTTAGCACTAAAATGTACAAAGAGCCAGTTTGAAATGTGGGTGTTTTTTTCTTGCTGGCTGCTGGTTGTGTCTCTCTGCTATAGATCTAAGAAAGTGAGGTAGCTTCTTCTACCATTGATGGTATGTCCCCTGGGTTCTGTAAGCCTAAAATAAACCCTTTCCTCCAATAAGCTGCTTCTGGTCAGATTTTTTTCCCAGCAATGAAAGAAAACTGCAACATAGAAAAACTGAAAGTGGTTTTCAAAGAATCATACATTTTACATTAAAATTTATATATATATATATATATATATATATATATATATATATATATATATATATATCTGAAAATATATAGAGGAGGAGAAAGAAAGAAAAGAAAAGAAAGAGATCTTTATGGGAATTAGATCAAGTGATTATAAATGGCTCAGTGTGGTTATATGAAAGTGAAATGTTCTCCAGAGCCTCACATGTTTGTGAATAAACCTGATAATTGATCCCAAGCTGGTAGAGCTTTTGGGAGTTCATGCCTTGCTGAATGAAGTGTATAGATGGAGGAGGTCTTTCAGGTGTTATAGACCACCCCAATTTGTCCCACTTAGTGAACTCTTTCTCTTTCCTGCCTCCATGATGCTGTGGAGATGCAACCTAGGTAGTCTGCTCTTTCAACATTTCCCCCATCGTGATGAAACTTTCCCTTTTTTCCATCATCTCTTTCTGGTCAGGTGTTTTGTTCCAGAAATGAAAAGATAACTGTTACACTTAGAAATCCCAGAACCTGCCACCAATAAGGTACAGAACTTGTTTTACAATGCACCTCAAGTCAAAGTCACATGAATTGATTGTGTAATTGTAAGACTAAGGTCTTGCTGGGAATTGGGGTACTACTTGGCAATTCTGGAGATCAAAAGGTAAAATGCCCAAGCAGAAGAAAACAATTATTTTATCAAAAATAGGGATATGTAATTTCCTTTATTTCTTCTTCTTTATTCTATCCAGATCCTCAACAGATTGGACATTGCTCACCTGAGTTAGAGAGTGCAGATCATTACTTTGTCTACTGATTGATATGATAATCACATCTAAAAATTATGCCACAGAAACACTCAGAAATATTTTGGCCTCCGTCTGGGTGTCCCTTAATATAGTCAAGACATACAAAATTAATTGTCACCATTCAATAATGGGTCAAATATCAGTAAGAACAATCATTGTTTTCTTGAGATGGGAGTAGGTAATAGAATAACAGAGAAAGGGTATTTGAAGTAAAAGAAATATTCTGTATCATGTAAGGAGATCAGGTTATAGCTTTGTCAAGTTAAAACACACACACAGACACACACACACACACACACACACACACACACACATGCACACACTCACATGCACACTCCTAAAAAGTATAAATAACACTAAGTGATATATATTTTTAGGTGAGCCACATGAGTAGATATTTGAAGCACAATGGGAACCAAGTTTCTGAGGAGAGGCATAACTATGAGCATGTACTTCTCTTATATCACAATGATTACAACCAGCACTAAATTTTGCTTCTTAAATATCATTCTTCATTGAAATAGCCAGGACATTGCAGAGAAGGGCTGGTTGCAATAGAGGGACACTGAAGGTATATGATAAGCCTGAAATAGCCAACTGTTCTAAAAGGTAAGTACCTGCAGAATAGCACAGGCTACTCAACATGAGAATGAATTCTTTGGAAATGTTTTCCAGTGAAAAAATGTAAAACTCCTTAAAAATCAGATTGGTTTCTAAGAGTACAAGTCTGTGAATCAAAACAGATAACCTAGTGAATGAGAATGAATAGCTATTTATTCCTTTTTAAAATATGTTTATATTCAAGGAGAGAGGGGGAGAGGGAAAGAGAGGGAGAGAGAAAGAAAGAAGAATGGGTGCTTCAGTGCATTTTGCCACTCACTGTAAACCAATTCATGATACATATACCATTTTTCCATCTGGATTTATGTGGGTACTGGGGAATCAAACTCAGGCCATCAACCTTTGTGAGCAAGCACCTTTATCTGCTAAGCCATCTCCTTGGCCCCATAGCTCTTTACTCCTATAATTTACCAAGTAATAAATTGAAAAGAATGATGGAGTGAGAAAAGTCTTCAACAGATTCTAAGACCACTGGGGGAATATTTGATCTAGAACAGAGTATTTGCATACTTTTAACATCTTAACAAAGAAATTTGTCAACTTTAAATGAAGAAATACATAATTTACAGTGGAGAAACAGCATTCAGTGTCATTAACTAAGTGATTAAATTTAATTCTATCAAAGATGGAACATATCATTGTCATATACCTTCTGAAATGCACTAAGTGCATGTCACCTTTATTATAGTCCTGCAAAAGTATATAACTTGATTATAGTTAGGAGAAAACTTCAGTCAATCCTGAATTTAGAAACACTGTGTCAAATTATTAGCTTATATTCTTTCAAAAATATGAAGGTTAAGAAAGGCAAAGAAACACTGAAAAAATGTTCCAGAAAAAAGGATGCATGAAATTTTGATCTTGGCTAGATTCTTGACTAATAAAAATAGTTGTAAATGAACAAACATCCTAGACAGAGACAACTAATCAAATATATTATCATTATATAATATAATTTTTGATTTTAGGAAAAAAAAGTGCTAAAGTATCTAGGAACAATGAGGGATGAATTATCTATAATGAATCCAGCTGTCTTCCAGATAAAAATGTTAGATATATGTACATAAATTATAACCACATAACTAAATTATATATAAATTATTTTATGATATTAGCTTTGTGTAAAGCAGATCTTAGCATTATACATGAAATAGTAATATATTTAGACACACTGAAAGTATAAATAATGATTTTAGATAAAAATAGTGACATTTCTAATACTATGTTTAAAACTTTTAATCATGTGTAATAATCTATAAATTAAAAGTTACAAAACTAGTGATTGCCTAATTGTTGACATGTTTTTTTTTAATTTTCATTTATTTATTTGCAGATAGGAAGAGAGAGAGAGAGAGAGAGAGAGAATGAGAGAGAGGGGATAATTGCACCAGTCAATCCCACAACTGCAAACAGACTACAAATGCATGCACCAAATTGTGCGTCTGGATATATACTACATAGTGGGGAATTGAACCCAGGCCATCAGGCTTTGCATGCCAACACCTTTAACTACTGCGTCATCTCGTCAACCTAACATGTGTGTGTGTGTGTGTGTGTGTGTGTGTGTGTGTGTGTGTGTGTGTATGTGTGTGTTTGGAAGCAACCTTTAGACAGATAATTTGTTACTGGAAGAGGAATGTAGAGAATGTAGAGTTGTTTTCATCTGTTAGAAACTCTATTTTTTTTATCCCCAAGGCATAGAAACATATATAAATCATCTGTCACTTAAAGGACACTCAAATGCCTGTTAGCAATTGATATTATTATACAACTGCAGCTACATGATGCTATTTCTTCTCCTATATAGTGGTCCTAGAATAAGCATTATCTACCTCTAGGCTCTTCATTTATCTTCTATGACAAATGTAGGGTAATATTTTATATTTCAGTTTTCCTGTAGCTGCTGTTGAGTTGGAAACAACTTCAAGAATGAAGGAAACAATAGATAGCATGTCATGTTCAAGTACTCTGTGAGTCAGGAATCAGGAAGGAGAAAATGCAAAACAGCTGGTTTCCATTCAACAGTATTCTAGGCCTCCACAGGAAACACAAAAGCTGGTTGTGACTTGACAGTTGGAAAGCATGATCAATTGAAGGGCTTTGAAGAGGGGGCCTAATAAACAGCAGCCACATCCATAGCTTCTCTAGGTTACATGATCTCTATGTGCTGATAACATTGGAATATCTGGACAACCAGACTTCTAAATGTTGTCTCTGAGCTCCAGAGATATTCTTTCCAGAACAAGGTAGAGAGGTGGAGGCTGAATCACCTTTTCTAGCCTAGTCTGGGAAGATAGAAAGCCAGATAGATAGATAGATAGATAGATAGATAGATAGATAGATAGATAGATAGATAGATAGGTAGGTAGGTAGGTAGGTAGATAGATGTAGTTAGTTAGATAAATAGACAGAATCACTTCTATAAAGCACTGGCCATCCTTCTTTGCACCACTCTAAGCACTGTTCTTATTGTGGTTGACACACCAGTATTATATTACCTTGTATTAAGGGTTTGAATCTTAAATATCAAAGTATTTTAGATGTGAAAATCTTGGTCCTAGCTGATGGTACTATTTTGAGGCGGCAGAAACTTCAAAATGCGGGGCTTAGTTGCAAGAAGGTAGGACATTGCAGGTGTGCTCTAAAAGGACCCTTTCTCTACTGGGACGCTGTCTCCATCAATTGCTCTTTTTGCTTCCTGTCAATCATGAAGTAAGCAGAATTATTCCATGGTGTGTTCCTCACCATAGACATAAAAACAATGGTACCAACTAACCATGGACTGAAAGCATCTGAAAGTGTGAGTC
The DNA here is from genome assembly GCF_020740685.1 of Jaculus jaculus. Classification (NCBI taxonomy): domain Eukaryota; kingdom Metazoa; phylum Chordata; class Mammalia; order Rodentia; family Dipodidae; genus Jaculus; species Jaculus jaculus. The sequence continues at coordinate 88,303,875 of NC_059125.1, read as the reverse complement.
AAAGTTAATCTTTCCTCCTTTTTATTTCTGATATTTGTTTTAACTACATGAAGGCTGAGATACTTGAAAACCTAAAATTATGTGTTTTTGTGTGGTAATCCAGGCATAGTAAATGAAAAACTCCCCAGACAGTGTATGGCAATGTATGTTTCCGTAAGCCTTCCTGTTTCTTGTGTTACATCTAAGGTTGGAGGCTGGCAAGGTCAACATTTAGGTAATGTGCTTGGAAATAACTAATATAAGATTATTAGCTTATCAGATGTGTTAGTGATATTGCTAACTGTTTCATGCAACTCTCCAACTATCACTGGATAAGTTAGCTAAAAATTATACAGCTCTGTCTTTCCTTGTCATTACTTTTGTAAGAAACCACATTTATTGACAAGTTGGCATGTATGCAACTTTATGTTTTAAAGTACACAACCTTATTTCTTCCAATTCATGGTCTAATTCTAAAGTGTATAGAATATTGTACATAACCCTTTTCTATTATACCATTTTGTCATAACATACGACTTACAACTGTGTGTCTTCTTAAGTTATATACAGGTGACGGGTAGCCCACCTGTACCTGTTGTCTACCAACTGCTTAGTTGTCACCATTATAACAACCTGACACCCTGAATCAACATAGTGTTAATGAAAAAGAACACCTGGGCAGAACAAAGTATTCGACTCTTGCCCTATCAGTTGAAACAGCTGTGGTCTGCAGCCTGCCAAGAAGGAGTCAAGAAGGGCAAGCAAACTTTGCAGTGAGAAAAAGTAAAAATCAGAAAAAAATAAACCCTTATGTTTCTCTAAGTAAGCTGACCCCATTGAGTGTGAGAGAATTGGCTGTAAAAGGGTCCAAGAAATTGTCTCTGGAGATCAGGTTTCAAAAGACAATCGACCCTCTGAAGAAATATATTTTTTGAGAAGTCCTTATTTGGGTTACTTCTGCTATGCATCTGTGACATCATCATGACATACAATGTTGTCCTACTTTCAAGGTTTGATAAAATTCTTGCTGTTCTGTCTTAGAGCATAAATATCTGCGAGTTTCTTTTGTTGGATAATGTGCCTAATAATAGGATTATAACCAAAATTATGAGTGATAGATGTCTTTGATGAAATACATTACTCAGGAATTTGATGGAAAACCAAATGTTCAGTAGTATGAGGTGCTCTAAATATGACTGTTAAGTCAAAAGGGAAGCATTGCTAAGATTCTTGTTGAAAAAAAACAACAGCATGTTCAGTGCAGAAAGAGTGAAAGGGAAACTGGCTAGATGTTAATAATACTTACACCTGGGTGGTAAGATTATGGCTTTTTAATCTTGCTTACATGATGACTTTTCTAATTACCTCTAACAAAATACATGACTAAGAGTTACATTTATAATTTAAAAGAGGGCTTAGTTTTACTTGATGAAAAAGGAAATTAAAAATGTGAACATTTAACTTTGCTAATGTCATGTAGTTTCAGGCCAGTAGAGTTGGCATCAACTGGCATGTTCAAAATGCACCCAAGACTCATTGAATCAGAAACTTATTTTATAAGAGCCCCAGGTGATATATAAGCACAGACAATTGAAGAAGAGTTCAAAGCATTAGTTTTAAAAAAAAAAATCATTCAGGGTCTGGGGAGATGGCTCAGCAGTTAAATGTGCTTGGTTGCAAACTGTCTGCGCAGAGTTCAAATCCTAATACCCGCTTAAAGTCAGATGCACAAAAAGTGGCACATGCATCTATAGTTTGTAGTGTCAAGAGGCCCTAAGTCACTCATATTCTCTCTCATGTGTCAAATAAATATTTTTTTAAAAAAAAAGGAAAAGAATTATCCAGGGTTAGGGGAGGATTTGGGTTTAAAGGCACCACTTGCTTATAAAGTTGGCTGGCTGGGGACTTATTTCCCTAGTACCCACATAAAGCCAAATCCACAAAGTGGTGGGTGTGTCTATAGTTCCTTTGCAGCTGCTCTCTATCTGACTGCCATCTCTCTTTCCCTCTCCCCAATTTTTTAAGTTAAAAAAGTCATTCAGATAAAATATTTGAATTCCTATTTCATTCAAAAGATTTCAGTGGGAAGTTTCATACTTAAAGGAAAATCAAATTTTCAACTAGGCCCAATGCATTTAATTTAAAGGTTGCATACACATTAAGATGCATAGGTAAAGGAAGTGAGGAGTTTATGCTAGAAAAGTGTTATGTAAACAAAATGGAGATTATTTCTCATTTGGTTTTCCGTCTCATTAACATCAATTTGGGTTGCAGAAGTGCAGCACCTGGAAATGAAGTTCACTGGCAAGCAAAAATGATGGTGAACGTGTGACAATGGCAGGAATTCCCCTGATGTCATCCTTTCTGCAGTTGCAGGCAAGATAGCTCCACAAAAGCTTAGATTGTAATTATTCCAGCTGGTGGGTTTTCTAAAGCCACAGTCATTCAAATGCTCTTTGTAATTGCTAGTGTACTTATTATCCAATGTAAACCACAGTCAGGCAGGACTTCTGCATTTCTTCCATTACTCATGTCTCTATTCTGCTCCTCTTTATGTTCTTCTATGAAGGGTTATGAAATGTAGTCCTTTTCATTTTCATTCTAATTATTTTATTCAGTGATTGCTTCAGAATGCTAATGATAGATGATATAATCTACATAGTATTTGAAAGAGCCCAATTAATAGATGAATTGAAAATGTGCATAATTTGTTACAGAAGGAGGTATATTGATTTTTTTTTTTAATAGGGTCTCATATGACACAGGCTGGCCTTAAACTTGATAAGTAAATCCATTGTGGACCTTCTACCTTCTGGTACTCTTGCTTCCTCATTGCAAGTGCTTGGATTATAGACATCTGCTAAATTGCCAAACTTAACTTTTTCAATATATAATTTATACTGTTTCCTCTCTTCTGTTCTCTAGCTTTCATGTAGCTGTGTGGAAGTACTAGAAAAAGAAGAGAGGGAAGGGTAGGGAGATGAAGAGAGAGATGGAGAGAGAGAGATTGCTGAGAGAGACTAATGAGTGAAACACAAGAAAAGCACTGTAATATATAATTTTTACAAATTGATATTCATGTGAATCACCTGGGAATCTTGTAAAAATGGAGTTCTTAATATTTCCTTAAGTATAGATAGATCTCTGTCTTTAGGGGCAATTTTTTTTTTTTTTGTTTTTTTGTTTTCGAGGTAGGGTCTCACTCTGGCCCAGGCTGACCTGGAATTCACTGTGTAGTCTCAGAGTGGCCTTGAATTTACAGCAATCCTCCTACCTCTGCCTCCTGAATACTGGGATTAAAGGCGTGCGCCACCACGCCCAGTTGGGAGCAATTTCTTTTTTAAGACCTAATACAGTTAATGAACTTGATTAATTAATTAATTTATTTTTCATTGTTTTGAGGTAGTCTTGCTCTAGCCCAGCCTGATCTTTAATTTACTATTAGTCTCACAATTGCCTTGAACTCACAGCAATCCCAATATCTCTGCCTCCCAAGTGCTGAGAATAAAGCCTTGCACCAACATGCCTGGTTAGAGTAAGTTATTTTTATTTCATGAATATTTCAATTATTGATCTCATCTTGTATCTGATTTTTGTCAACTCTTAACAGAAAAGATTTTGACCCCTGGGTCATGAACCAACAAAGAACAATGGGGTGTTCTATCCAGAACATCTTTCCTAGGGTGCATCAGGGTCAAGTTTTGCTTCTATTTTCCTCTTTCTTGTAACAATTGATAGTATACCTACCCTTCACCGCCCTCATGATTCCCTACTTATTGGTGCTTATCTTTTAAAAATACTTTATATACAAACTAGAGGAAGCCAGGCGTGGTGGCACACGCCTTTAATCCCAGCACTTGGGAAGCTGAGGTAGGAGGATCGCCGTGAATTGAGGCCACCCTGAGACTCCATAGTGAATTCCAAGTCAGCCTGGGCTAGAGTGAGACCCTACCTCAAAAAACAAAAAACAAAAAACAAAAAACAAAACAAAAAAAAAACCTAGAGGAATCCTATCTCTAGCTCTATTACTCAAAGCTGCCTTGCATTTCCAACAGTGGGCTAGTTCTATCTTAAGGCAACTATATGCAAGTCCTTTGGTCTACCCTAATTCTTGTTTTAGAACTGCTAGTAAAATATTTCAATATTTTTTCAATATTTGTTATTTATTTTCAAGCAGAAGGAGAAAGGAGAGAGAGAGGAGAGAAAGGATGTACCAGGGCCTCCTGCAGCTGCACATGAACTCCAGACATATGTGACACTGTGCATCTGGCTTTACATGGGTACTGGAGAATTGAACCTGTGTTGTTAGACTTTGTAGGCAAACATCTTAACTGCTGAGACATCTCTCTAGCCTCTGCAATAACTATCTTAGTGAACTGTTTTGGGTCTGGTTCACACATAGAAGTTTCTGTACAAAATTTGCTTCACATGTATTAAGTATTTCCTTTTTTATTATTATGCTAGAATGACACACTCAATATACAGGAAAGATAGGAAAAAGCATTTTAGCTTCTCATGGATATAGGTGATTTTCTCCCCAAGAATCCCATTTTCTTGGATAGATTCTAGACAATATAAGGCTAGTTAACAAATACCTTTCTCATAGTGTGGTGTTTTAAGTTTAAACTGCCTTTTTCTCAGTTGAAGTTGAATGTCTTACTTTTACAGCATTTTGACATCTTAAGTTCTGTAGATGTTTCTGGAATCTCATCAGTTAGGTGTTTATCAGGTCCAGAATGACTACATATATTTACTTGAATCTTTTTTTAAATCTTCAGATAGGAATATATTATATGTTGAGCATATGCCCTCCTGCTCATTCCTCTCACCCTGCCATTTCTCATCCTTCCTCATTCCCATTTCCCCTAGACAATTTCACTACTACTTTCAGTTTATACATATACACACCTGATCTTTCTCTAAGCTCTGAGCTCTTTACTAACCAATCTTACTTGTGTCTGGCCCCCTGTGTATGTGTGAAGGTGATGGGGATCTCTTGGCTTGGGCTCTTCTGAGTTTCTTTCTGCATGTGTTTCTTACTTGCTTTTAATAAGTTTTTTTCTGGATATTTTCCCATTTTACTCCATGTTATATTATGTAACAAGGAACCATAAGCAAGAGAAAACGTATTTGTCTTTTTGAGACTGGCTTAATTTGTTTAATATGATTATATCTTAGGATTTTGAACTATTTCTGTTTTAGCAAAACTTTACTTATATGTATTATATTTACTGGCAGTAAGTCACTATTTTAAATTTTTATTTTCCATAGTTACTTAGCCTTTACTCACCCAGTTTCATTTTATTTCTGATTTATTTGCTGGCATTAACTTATTCAGTATGTAATAATAAAGTATATCCATTCAAAATTCATGAAGGATTATCACTATAAATAGTAATTTTACCAATTATAATACTTCTACGGCTATATTGATGAATATGTATATTATTAATATACTATTATGTCTAATAATAAAGGCATACTTCAGTTTGGGAATTGTTCACCATACATATATTTTAATAACATTGTTAATGTGTTACTGGTTTTCAAAAGTTATTTCAAGCATTAACAGTTAATGGTCTATGTTGCTAACAAGTGTTTGTTATGTCTGTCTCAGACCAAAAAATTACTTTCAGCTGAGTGTGGTGGCACACACCTTTAATCCCAGCACTCAGGAGGCAGAGATAGGAGGATCACTATGAGTTCGAGGCCACCCCGAGACTCCATAGTGAATTCCAGGTCAGCCTGGACTAGAGAGAAACCCTACCTTGGGGAAAAAAAAGATTACTTCCAACACAGTTCAAATACTTGCTAATAGTCAGACCATAATTAACACAGAATAGGATACTGCCTCTGAAGGTAATGAAGTCTTTAGAGGAGACCAGAGGAAAAAGTAGTAACTGGTCTCCACGTGACTGGATATGGTATGGAACATGAAGTTACACTTGCACTGGGCTTTAGCTACATGAAGAAGAAGAAAAGCACACAAAAGTTCTATTGTAAGTGGCTACTATAGGAGCCACAGATTTGGTTTTATTCAATTACATGTCAATTGCAGATATCTGTATCATAAGTGAGGTTCTAGGTTTGATCTGTGCCAGCTTGAAATATAAAAACAATAATTTTAAAAATTTTAGTTGTATTATTTTGAATGAGTTCATTTCATTGTCATAATATTTGTTAGGGAAAGATCACTCCTTCTATGAACTGGATGCTTCTATGCAGGCAATTTTTCTTTATGAAAATTTAAAATGAAAGATATTTTGATTTCACTGGATCTAGTTAATCCAAGACCTATAGCTTTTTATTTTTTATTGGTAGATTCAAAATTATAGACAATAAACCATAACAAACTATAGTATTTTCTGTGAAACCCTCACTAACTCACATAGGCTGAGAGGAAAATAAGGATTAGAAAGGACACAGGGACCAAGTAAAAAAATACATATTTATATATCTGTGAAATAAAATTAGGTAGACATAGCTGTTGGTATATGCATTGTACTTAGATTTATGGTGCTCAGCAGATAAGCTATGTTTCATATGGTGACCTGACATAATATGCCTATGATAAATTTTACAGCACCTTTGCTGTATACTATGTGTGGTAGTGCTTAGTTTTATCTGCTTTGGTCAGAACACAGCTGTCTATGTAGGATAGGTGAACTATTTGAAAACCCAAGAAGAAGATTCTCAAATTGATAGATACTGAAATTTGAGGAAGATTCTCATAAAATATCTTTCTCCATAGCTGCAAAAATGTATTCCTTTATTTGATATAAATCCAATAATAACAGACCATCTTTTCTATGCCAGAATCATGATAAAAAAGAAAGAGTGTGCTGGTTTGAATGTATGTCTCCAATAGACTCAGATGTTTTATAACAGCTTGCAACTTGTATTTCCACCTGCCTGGTAGGAAGAGGTGTCACTGTAGGTGGATTGTGGGGTCTATCCATAACTGTTACTGGGGGTGGCTTTGAATTCCAGCAGAAGGTATACAGAATGAGCTCTAGGGATCCTGCTGTGCTTTGGCTTGTGATGCTGCCTATGTGGTTGTTTTTCTCTGCTTGGATCTGTGAAAGGGGTTCAGCTTCTTCTGCCATCAATGGAAGGTCCCTTGAGTCTGTAATCTTCAAATAAATTCCTTCCTCCTATAAACTGTATCTGTTTGGAAGTTCATGAGAACAGTGTAGAGCTGTCTACAACAGATAGGGAATGAAAACAGACAAGTACCTCTCTTTGAGGGCCTCATAATATACTCAGGGAGGCAGATATTAATGAAATAATCACATCATAACTATGTGTTGACATAATTATTCCAAAGGAAAAGATCAGGATACTACGAGACAATAACACAACACTTCATGTCATTTTGTGTTTTGTGTATTATTTGCTATGCCCAGAATTACCATCTAGTCACTGCTGAAGGCCTTGGTGGCATCACCTTTAAGAAGTTACTGCTTCCTTTGGGCCCTCATAATGCTCAAGTCGTACATAATTTATGACATTTAATGAATGTCAATGTGATTTACTATTTACACATCTGTCTCCCAAGTAGCATGTAAGCTTCTGGAGAGCAAAAACCCATTTAATACATCTTATAACTCTAGTCCATTTTTTGGAACATATGGAAAGGGCCCAGTGAAGGTTAGCTGAATGACTTAGTAAATCCTATTGTAAGATAATATAAATTAAAATTATATTCTGAGTCAGTTTTTTTTAGCAGGACTGATCAAAGGACCTCTTCAGTTATATTCTAGTCTTCTTGCATATCAAAGGGCAATATTTGATTATAGAGTAAATCTTTATGTGTTTCATTATTTTTAGCTATATGCTCATTTTCATATAATTTATCTTAAACACACACATGTACATATATACTTATACATGATTTATTTAAAATATAATCTAATTTAGAAAATAAATTTGGATTTTTTGAGTATTAAATTCTATTAAGTATTGGTTGGTGAAGCAAAGTTTTAAAATGCCAACTAACTCACAAAGTGCCTTCTGTGAATATATTAAGCAGGTTATAATGTTGCTAAATCTAAACGATAGAGATCATGGTGAGGGTTTGGAAATTGTCCACTACTTTCTTCTTTTACTTTGAGGGTGGGAGAAGGCTACTTGCTTTTAAAAGGTACTCACTTTCCTGTTGTTTTCCTTTGATTATCAATATTCCTAACTTGTCTGGTAAAAGCTTTACCAAAGGCTAAACTCTGTTTGCATAGATTCAGCATCTGTATCATACACCCCAGAATGAAATAGGGATATTGCAGAAGCAGAACTGTAAAAAGAAGTTAGAAAGGTAATTTTTTTCTGGTTGGTCTGCCATAATAAATATGGATAGTTCTGATGATGATTATAGTGGAATAAGTATACAAAAGGATAACTCAGAGCCAGACAGTGATGCAGCCTTGGGGACACTCCTGAACCTTGTGTTGGAGGCCTCAATTCATTAGCTATCTTAAACTGGTCAAGAAAAGTATAAGACTCCTACAAAAATAATTTGCCTTAATGAGCTGTTAATTGTTTACATGCAGACTGAAGTTGCCTGATGATATTTCTTCTAATTTTACTAATGTATTCCTGGCCCTGATGCTCCAATGGCCTCAAGCAAACTATCATAAAATGCAGGTGTGCTTAGCAGGTATCATAAAAGTATAATAAAAGAGCAGATGTGCATAGCAGGTTTGTCAGTAGATTTGTTCATATCAGCTTAAAAGAACTTCACATTTCTATAAATTAAGAAATGAATCACTGGTGCCCTGATTTTCTGATTGCCCTGTCTTCATCATTTTCTCCCCAGGCCCAGGCTGACGAGGCTATTTTACAGGAGTTGGAGATGACTCATTACCCTACACTACTTTGTATCACAGATGGCATCATTTTATCTTATGCACAAAGAGACTGACAAGTGACATTGTTCCATTGATTTTATTGTATTAGGCTATGGAGAGCACTAGCTGTGATGAATATATAATCTGGGACAGGAGTTGGCATTTGGGACTTGGGGCTTTAGAAAGATAGACAGTGAAATAAAATGGTAGAATTTTTAAAGGCATATAGAGGATAGAGAGAAAAGTATTATGAGACTGCATACTTGCCATATAAGCAAGATATTTTCTGTACTTCACCGCATTCTGAAGAACCATAGATGGTTCTTAGGCTAATCTAGTCATTTGGCACTTAAAAGTAGTTTTAAAACTGTGCTAAAACTGTTGACCCAAGGCTTTTCAATTTTTGCCCATGGTTACAGACTTGCTAGTAATTTTCATTAACCAGGGAAACTAGGGATACAGCACAGCTGAGCAAATGATTGGCTTCTTGCCAATGCAAAAACCAGAAGACAGCACTCTCCCACAAGAGATGTGTCCTCTTAAATGTAGGCACATGTGTGTGTGCTTCTCTTTACTAGTCATCCTCAAATACAAATGTGGCAAGAGGGGCATATATTGGAAATCTTAGTTTTATCTTATGCAGGATGAGTCAAGGATAATTTTGTAATTTCTTTTGATATATTCAGGGGAAAAAACACTGCCAGTTGTATAAGAATCCTATGTCTATTTCTTCTGTAAGAAAACTTTGTTTTGTTACAGGTATTATCCACTGTGACCATGGAATTATCAAAGGTTATTGTCATACAAAAAATGTGCACTTCTCTCAGAAAAGCATGCAAATACACAGTGTAGCTCTCTATCATAGCTAAAGGCACTTGATGGCATCTACTAAAACTTGGTTTTACTAATTCAAGGTGAGAAATATATGTTTTACATTTTTATCACAAATAGTTTTTACCTTCTCATAAATTCTAGTCACAAGAAATGTCCCATTATGCTCTTAACCAAATTAAAGGTAATCCTGAATTCCCCTTTATGAGGGTTATAGACAAGACTTAATGTTATTCAGGATAGGGTCTGCTTGCTCATCTCCTCAGGCTTGTAAGAAGATTTTGGGGATTTACGTAGTTCATAATTTCAAAAGCCCCTGTTAACAAAGTTATTAGGTGTGACATGTAGGCTCTGACACAGACTTTAGGGATGGAGCAACCTCCTGTGCTTCCTACATAGTACTGACCAACAGTTTCATCTACTCCAGTGACACTTTTGGGCATATAGTTGGTTATTTTACCCCTCCCTTTCCATCTTATTTCTCCCTGGGATGGTGATTACATTATCCTTTCCCAGTGGACCTTTTTTTTTTTTTTTTAAGGTAGAATCTCATAGTTGTTTTAATTTGCATTTCCCTAATGGTTAGGGATGTTGAACATTTTCTTTTTTTTTTTAATTTTTATTAACATTTTCCATGATTATAAAATATATCCCAAGGTAATTCCCTCCCTCCCCACCCCCACACTTTCCGATTTGAAATTCCATTCTCCATCATATTACCTCCCCATTACATTCATTGTAATTACATATGTACAATATCAACCTATTAAGTATCCTCCTTCCTTCCTTACTCTACCCTTTATGTCTCCTTTTTAACATACTGGCCTCTGCTACTAAGTATTTTCATTCTCACGCAGAAGCCCAATCATCTGTAGCTAGGATCCACATATGAGAGAGAACATGTGGCGCTTGGCTTTCTGGGCCTGGGTTACCTCACTTAGTATAATACTTTCCAGGTCCATCCATTTTTCTGCAAATTTCATAAGTTCATTTTTCTTTACCACTGAGTAGAACTCCATTGTATAAATGTGCCACATCTTCATTACCCACTCATCAGTTGAGGGACATCTAGGCTGGTTCCATTTCCCAGCTATTATAAATTGAGCAGCAATAAACATGGTTGAGCACATACTTCTAAGGAAATGAGATGAGTCCTTTGGATATATGCCTAGGAGCGCTATAGCTGGGTCATATGGTAGATCAATCTCTAGCTGCTTTAGGAACCTCCACACTGTTTTCCACAATGGCTGGACCAGATTACATTCCCACCAGCAGTGCAGAAGGGTTCCTTTTTTTCCACATCCCCGCCAACATTTATGATCATTTGTTTTCATGATGGTGGCCAATCTGACAGGAGTGAGATGGAATCTCAATGTAGTTTTAATCTGCATTTCCCTGATGACAAGTGACGTAGAACATTTTTTTAGATGCTTATATGCCATTTGTATTTCTTCCTTTGAGAATGTTCTATTTAGCTCCATAGCCCATTTTTTGATTGGCTTGTTTGATTCCTTATTATTTAACTTTTTGAGTTCTTTGTATATCCTAGATATTAATCGTCTATCAGATATATAGCTGGCAAGGAATTATTTCAATTTTCCTGAATTTGTTAAGATTTGCTTTGTGTCCTAATATGTGGTCTATTTTAGAGAATGTTCCATGTGCTGCTGAAAAGAATGTATATTCTGCAGCATTTGGATGAAATGTCCTGTATATATCTGTTAAGTCCATTCCTTCTATGACCTCATTTAGACCAGATGCCTCTCTGTTTATTTTTTCCCAGGAAGACCTGTCAACTGATGAGAGTGGGGTGTTAAAGTCACCCACCACCACTGTGTTTGGTGTTATCTGTGACCTTAGTTTTAATAATGTTTTTATGATGAATTTGGGAGCCCCCATGTTAGGTACCTGTATGTTTAGAATTGTAATGTCCTCCTGTTGGATTGTGCCCTTAATCAATATAAAGTGACCTTCCTGACTTTTCTTAACTAATGTTGGACTGAAGTCTACCTTGTCAGATATTAGGATAGCAACACCTGCTTGTTTTCTAGGCCCATTTGCTTGAAACACCGTTTTCCAACCTTTCACCCTAAGATAATGTCTATTGTTTGTAGAAAGGTGAGTTTCCTGGAGACAACAAAGTGTAGGATCCTGCTTTTTAACCCAGTCTGAAAATCTATGTCTTTTCCTTGGGGCATTGAGGCCGTTGATATTAAGAGATATTATTGAAAGGTGTGTATTTATGTTTGCAATTTTTGTGTGTGTGTGTGTTTCTGGTTCTACCTGTACTCTCTTCTGTGAACTATTATTTGAGTATTGCTTGTTTTTTCTAGGTTCCTTATATGTGTGCTTTTCCTTTTGTTCAGCATGGAGGATTCTATCAAGTATTTTCTGTAGAGCTGGTTTTGCCTTCAAATACTACTTTAACCTGCTTTTGTCATGGAATGTCTTTATTTCTCCATCTATTTGAATGGATAACTTTGCAGGATAAAGTAACCTTGGTTGACAGTTGTTATCTTTCAGAACTTGCAATATATCACTCCAAGCCCTTCTGGCTTTTAAAGTTTGTGTTGAATAATCTGCTGTAATCCTGATGGGCTTGCTTTTGTAGGTAATTTGATTTTTCTCTCTAACTGCTTTCAATATTTTTTCTTTGGTGTGCGTGTTTGGAAGTTTGATTATAATATGGCGAGGAGAGGTTCTTTCTGGGTTTTGTCTGGCTGGGGTTCTAAAGGCTTCCTGTATCTGCATTGGCACCTCTTTCCCAATTTGGGGGAAATTTTCTTCTATGATTTTGTTGAAGACGCCTACTATGCCTTTGGATTGGAGTTCTTCTCCTTCTACTATGCCCTGAATTCTTATATTGGATCTTTCATAGTGTCCCGAATATCTTGAAATTCCCAGTCATACTTTCTATAAGTTTGTCTTTCTCTTTGTTGAACTGTATTAGGTCTGCCACCTGGTCTTCTAGCTTAGATATTCGGTCCTCTCCCTCATCCATCCTACTGGTGAGAATTTCTACAGTTTTTTATTTCATTAACTGTGTTCTTCATTGCTAGTAATTCTGACTGGTTTTTCTTTATTATTTCTATTTCCTTATTTATGTCTTGTATTGCCTTCTTTATTTCATTAAATTGGTGTCCTGCATCTTCTTTGATTCCTTTGATTTCCTCTTTGATTTCCTCTTTGATTTCTTCTTTGATTTTTTTCATGTGTTCTTTGACCTCTTTGAACATATTTATAATCATTCTTTTGAACTCTTTCTCAGGCATTTCCTCTAACTCTTTCTCACTGGAGGTCATTTCTGATGCATTAATACTTTTAAGTGGATTTATATCGTCTTGCTTTTTAGTGTTTCTTGTGTTATAATGTATATATTTTTGCATCTTGGATTAAGTTAATGCTTTGATTTTCTAGCTAGCTGTGTATTCTTAGCTGTATCAATTGATTTGATGTAATATATTTTCAGGGTAGGACCTTAAGGTGTAAGGTGTGGCTCTTAAAACTCTCAGAGTATCTACAAAGATGTTCTTAGGGGTTGAGTTTCCCTGCTATAGGAGTATTCAAGCAGGCTAAGTGGAATAAAATACAGGTAGATTCTAAAATTTAACTAAACACTGTACACATTCAATCAAAAACAGCCCCGAGTATGTATGCAAGAGTAGTTATTATAACGACCAGATCCTCTATCAACAAAAAGGTTAAGATTTCTGGTCTGTTTAGGGATCCAAGTCAGCTTGCGACCAAGTGAGACCCTTCCCTGGTGCAATCCCAGTTACCTTGGATGATTTTGGTCTCAGTCAAGTTGCTGCCTGGGTCGTCGGGCTGCTGTTCTGATTTCTGGAGCTGGGCACTTGCTTTACCTGCAGGGCCAACTGAGCGTGGCAAGTGTGGCCCTGCAGATCAGCTCCCCTGCTGCTGGAACTGCTGCTGCTCAAGCTGTCTCTGCTGGGCTGTGGCCACTGCTGCTGAGGGTGTTGCTGCTAGACCCACCGCTGCTGCTGCCTCTGCTGCTGCTGTAGCTGCCACTGCTGGAACCACCACTGCTGCTGAAGCTGCTGCTGCTGTGTCCACTGCTGCTGCTCCCCCTGAAGCTGCTGCTGCCGAGTCTGCCGTTGCTGCCACTCCTGGGTCTGCTGCTGCTGGGCCCGCTGTTACCGGTTGTGGAGCTGCTGATGTTGCTGCCGAACTCTGCTCCTGCTTGGGTCCCGCTGTCAGCCCAAGTTGGCATGGCCGTTCCCAGGCTGCTGCTCTGTTCGCTGGAGCTGGGCTCAGGTGGTGGGGGAGGGGAGGGAGCCGCAGCTGCTCTGGTTTTCTCACTGCTCCACGTGTTCTTCTACCTCGCGGTCTGCTCCTCCACTGCTCACTGCCGCTCTCCCTTCATGTTTCCCGAGTTGTGGAGAGCGCGGTGTGAGGGGAAGCGCCCGCACCTGTCTTTTCCTGTGGCTTGAGCTGAGTCTGGTGGCTTTCTGGTGCGCCGCGGCCGTGGTGGTTGGCCGAGCTGCCGGAGCCGCTTTTCCCACCTGTGCAGTCTCTGGATGCTCTATAACTCTTGTACTTCTCCGCTGCCACTTCAATTTCCTATACACCTCACTTTTTAGTAAAAGTGTGTATTTTGCTGAGTTTTTTTTGGTCTTTTTCCCCCCCTAGGCCGCTTTGGCGTGGTACCTATGCCGCCATCTTAACTAGAAGCCTCCCAGTGGACCTTAGAAAAGATCTTTCTTGTGGGTGAGTGCAAAAGGAAATGCTGAGCATCAGACTGTTTTAGTAAAACTACTTCATCTTCTTAGCAGTAAGCTTCATTAACTAAAGAACACATGCTCCTGTAACCACCCTGGCTGAAAAAGAAATACTTTGAAAAGATATATTTGTTCCTCTCCCTTCAGCCATGGGGAGTATTGAAACAATGGACCACAAGAATTAAAATTTCCATAGGAATCTTAAGCTGGAGGTGGGGGAGAAAACTGTAGAAGACTTGGCACCAGCTAGAGGAGGAACTTACTTCCCAGGAGGAGGCTTCACACATTTCTAACAACTTCAAATAACCTCTCTATGTTTCTTGGCTTTTCTTTCATCTTTTCTGCAAAATTTTAACACTGCTTCAGAAATGGCAGAAAAATATTAATCAATCTTTCTCTCTCTCTTTTTCATTTGGCCAAATTCTAAACAAATTTAACCTCTTTGTTGAGTTCTCTATAAATTTCTCTTAAGAAACAGAGTTCATATAAGCCTACATGCCCCTGTGAAAATCCTACCACCCTGAGTGGCTATTTTAACAAGTTATGGGGACAAAGAGACTACATTAGACTAGAAACCATTCTAGATTAATCTTTCACAAGTATGGCTCAATTATTTCACTTTCCTTAAATGTTAGTGATTTCACATTAACTATCAAATTAAATATAACTTACTCATCCTCAAGACATATGTCTAACTGATTTGTTCTGTAGTATCTCTTCTAATTAGTTCATATTCAGGACAAACTGGAAAGTCCTATGTAAATATTCTTTTATATGAACAAACCTTATGTTGATACAGGTTAGAAGCAAGATTGTTTTTTTCCTGATAGGTAGTTAACTATGGACTGACTTACGGAAACATGGGTGCTGCCTTACCTGCCATGGCAGGACTAGAATGTCTGATACCATTTCATCCAGGATGGCTACAAACAAAAACTCCTCAGCATCAGCTTCCTGCCTTTTTCTCAGATTAGCATATCTGTGATCTGGCCCTTCCTAAGTCATCGTCTTGAGTGAACAACCCAATCAGAACCCTCCTTAACACACCTGCATCTGATGACAGGGTTTATACAACTGGATGTGTGATGCATATAAATCTCATAAGCCATGTATATAAGCTCTATTTTGGCCTTTAGCTCTCTTGGGCCCTGAGTCTTGGTCCCTCTTGGCCCTTGGCCCTCTGAGTTTTTGGCTCTTTTTGTACGTTTCTGGCTCTTCTGATCCTTTAGATTGACTCCCTATGTAAAGTGGATATTCCAAGTCTTCTCTTCCCCTTGTCAGCTAGACTGGATGGTGATGATCAATATTTTTTGACTTGAGCTTTCTTCCTGCTTTACCTCTTGGTCTTAAGTCATAATTTACCCTTTTCTGTGCCCGTGTTTTCAATTCTTTGGTAATTTGGATAAGAACAAGAAGGTAGAGTTCTTAGACAAGGTGACTTCCTGCATTTTTATGGACATCCTAATTCCTCCCAGGACTGCAAACTCTTGCATCAATATCCCCATTGTTACAGGCAGGTTCACATTGCTGGCAGAAATCACCTGATCTAGAGCAGCTTGTGGGAAAATGGGTTCATTTTGGCTTATAGGCTCAAGGTGAAGCTCCATGATGGCAGGGGAAAATAATGGCACAAGCAGAGGTTGGACATCACCACCTGGCCAACATTAGGTGGACAACAGCAACAGGAGAGTGTGCCAAATACTACCAAGGGAAATCTAGCTATAATACCCATAAACCCACCCTCAACAATACATTGTGTCCAGGAGGAGTTATTTCCCAAATCTCTATCAGCTGGGAACCCAACATTCAGAACACCTAAGTTTATGGGGACACCTGAATCAAACCACCACAGTGTAAAATACCTCTCATTGACTCATGTGTTTGAATATATAATAGGTAGTTGGTGGTACTGCTCTGAAATATTGTGGAATCTTCAGGAGGTAGGGCGTTACTGGGGGTACTTTCTCCCTGCTGATATGTTGCCTGATGTCTGTCATGCTTGCCCCAACATGATAGACTTTCCCTGCAAAGTATAAGCCAAAAATAAACCCTTCCTTTCTTCTTGTCAAGTAACTGATACACACACCTTTGCTCCCAACATTTTGCAAGGAAATTCCTTTAACTGTGGAGCCATCTTCCCAGCTCCTGTTCCTGAGGCTGTCTCTTGAGATCTGCATTCAGTATATAAAGATTAACTAATGTGTTCTTTACTCCAGGAATTCTTTTTTTTTTTTTTAATCCTCAATCAAACCTCAAAATATTGGATTTAAGGAGGCCAGAGCAAGGCATGCATGCTGACAGGGCTTGTCATCAAAAAAAAAAAATATATCCAGATGGACTTCACAGACCAAGAAGCAAAAACTATGATGTCAAAGACAGGCGTGGTGGTACATGCCTTTAATTCCAGCACTTGGGAGGCACAGGTAGGAGGATCCCATGAGTTCGAGGCCACCCTGAGATTACATACAGGTCAGCCTGGGCTACAGCGAGACCCTACCTCAAAAAACAAAAACAAACAAGCAAAGCCAAAAAATAAATAAATAAATAAATAAATAAATAAATAAATAAATAAATAAATGATGTTATAAAGAAACAATACAGAAGAAAATTTCCAAAATAAATTATGAATAAAAATGAAAATGTAATAATAAAAAATATTGGATTTATACTTCTGTCTTTGAAATTCTCATATTCTTCCTTGGACTGTGGTTACTTTTTTTTTTTTTTTTGCCTTAACTCTTCAACCAGATTGAATGTTTCTTCAAGGCAGGGACTTGGAACAAGGGCTGAGAAATCTCTTAGCAGAGTCCTTGACCAGGAAGACCATTAACACCATTAATTTTGAACTTAGTAAATTGAATCCTTACGTACTTTTAGATCAGACATGAATTTCCTCTACCTTCTAAGGTGCCTCCAATTGTTGTGAGGCTGTATCTGGTTTTATACATGTACATTTCTCTCTCCCACAGTTGTTACACTTTGATCTTCTACAGAGTAAACACTAAATAAATAAATAAATATAGCTATTTGTTCCTGGTTGTTGTCATTTGAGGTTTTCTTAAAGTTTCCATTCTGATTTGTAACTGACAACCATTTTTTTTGTCCCTTTTGTTGTGTTTCTCTTGGAGATATATTAAGCTATACTGAAAAACAAGAGGCAATTATGGACAGTGCATTTGCCTAACTTACTAAAATTCGATAAAACCTCTAAGAATATTCCTAACTATTCAACAAACAAACAAGCACACACATAGTACACTTAAATTAAAAAAAAAAATGGGTGGAGAATAGGCTATTCCAAATTGGAAGATGCTTATATTGGCCTTCATAAATTCTAGTTCCTTTGCCTTTCCCACGCTACACAATAATTTCTGTACATTCTTTGTGGCCCTGCTGAAGAAATTTTTAGTGGAGTTTCACTTCATTTATACCTTTACTCTACTTTTATACCATGTGTTAAATAAAACTTTGCCTTTTAAAATATGTCTCACTATAATAATTATTTTATGAAAATTACTTAAAGATCAACATTTCCACTGGACTGTGATTCCACATGGCAGGTAATATTTGTATTTTATTTTAATTTTTAAAACTTTCAGTTCTTACTACTTAGTGCCTGGTTATAACTGTTTCTTATATATTATGTGCCTACATTTTTCTCTTTTATTCCATATAATTTTTCTCACTCAATCTTTCTGAGGAAGGAATATTTATTTATGTTATGTAGTCAAACACCCCAAACAGAAAATATTCAATATATTTTTGATATTTTCTATAGTAATGAATTATATGATATACATAGCAAGTATACAACTTCATTTACTGAGTTGTGCTCTTTGATGATGGTGGTTTGGCCTTACTCCATGTTGTTTCCTTCAAGAATTTAATGTATTAACTAAAATTAGAGGTAATAAAAAGATGAAAGAAATCTTAATTATAACACTGGCCACAATGAATCATTTATTTATTTAACATCTACCAATTGGTGTTGCCTATGTGAAGATACCTTAAACATATGCTTTGATAAAACAGAGAGAATTTTTATTTATTTTGTATATTTGGAGATAGTATGGAATGTATAAGATAATATTTCCAATATACTGAGGATAAGGAAAGTATAGTTGGGAATGAACTAACAATAACCTAAAATCTCATTAATTTCATATTCTTATTAAATGTTGCTATACATAAGATACATAAATTCTATTTAACAAAGCTTTAAAATTCAGCCCCAGTACTATGATAAACATAGTTTTAAACTTGATGATTTGAAAGGTTTTCTGGATCTGAAGTAGCTCTGAGACATGATGGAACTGAATAGTAGTAATTCTTGAGCCTGATTTTCAATCTATAGACCTGGCTTATTGAGACTTGTAAAGACATATCCATATTTTTTGGAGGCAAAGGAATACAGGCTTGACCATATTTATGGTATAAGGCCTTTGTGCAGCAAATTTTCCTAGGCATATTATCTTGAAAAAATAGCCTGTACACTTGGCCAATGTGAACTCTGCTTGAGTAGATGGCTAAACTTCTTTTTTTTTTATTTATTTGAGAGTGACAGACAAAGAGAGAAAGACTGATAGAGGGAGAGAGAGAGAATGGGCACGCCAGGGCTTCCAGCCTCTGCAAATGAACTCCAGATGCGTGCACCCCTTGTGCATCTGGCTAACATGGGACCTGGGGAACCGAGCCTCGAACCGGGGTCCTTAGGCTTCACAGGCAAGCACTTAACCGCTAAGCCATCTCTCCAGCCCAGAAGGCTAAACTTCTTAACCCCTATGTAACTTAAAGGAGAAAAAAGCCAGGGCCTTCATGGTAACCTTTCTATGTAAAGGAAATTGTTAATGTTTAATATTCACACTGCAACAAGCTAGAGAAAAGCTAAAAAATATACAAAAAATGTGGGCTCACATAACCAAAGGAAAGGATTCTGTTGGCACAATATAAAGCATTCAATGTTCTGCCACTAACCATTTCAATGTTTATAGAAAGCTAAAAGTTACATATCACAATTCTAATAGTCTTAGTAGTAAGGAGGGAATACTAAACCGAATCATTATGTAAACCTCACTTCATCGGATGGATAATGAACATTTATGATCAACTAGAGACAGGACCCCTGGTGAGAAGTAGGCAGTGCTAAGTGCATAGTGAACAAATTATAGGTGCAGAATATTGATTTAATATCATTTTAAAATATACCTCTGTGATGCTGAGACTATAAATATGAAATATCGTTTACATGAAACACTGAGAGTAAGAGGCTTCTTTAAAAGCACAAATGTACTGCGAAACCAGAGGCCCAGTATTTTAGTCATAAAAGAACAATTTCATCTGGAGAATATCCCAATTTTAATTATGTTAAATAAAGCTATTAATATCTATGAGGGAATACATTCAGGGTTTCAAAATAAAATGAAATCACTTGCATCAAAAAGTAAGTTAAATTTTATTAGGCTCTTCTTAAATCAACAGCTGATTCTTCCTTTTTGTTCTAGATTCTTTGAAAGGTGCACTAATGAAGCATACAATATGTACTATTTCTGTAAGTGAACATGCTGCTGTTGCCCTCATAATAATAGGACTAGATATGAAAATGTAGAGATTCTCACTGAGGTGATTAAATATTACATTTTGTAAGACCATAATCAAATTAATAAGTTTGACTCTTATTCTGACCTTGATGTTATTGTAGCATCCAAACATAATAGAAAATATCAACCTTTTTCATCTTTTATTTGTAGTTTCTTATTATTGAAAAAACTGAAATGTTAAGTTGAACATCCTTTTAAAAGCTCCGAAATCTCTTGTTCTTGGTTCTATTCTTAGCTAGTCATAAATGATAAAACATAGGATAAGAATAATACTGGACTGGAGAGATGGCTTAGCAGTTAAGCGCTTGCCTGTGAAGCCTAAGGACCCTGGTTTGAGGCTCGATTCCCCAGGACCCACGTTAGCCAGATGCACAAGGGGGCACACGCGTCTGGAGTTCGTTTGCAGTGGCTGGAGGCCCTGGCGCGCCCATTCTCTCTCCCTCTCTCTATCTGCCTCTTTCTGTCCCTCTCAAATAAATAAACAAAAATAACAACAAGAATAATACCAATATTTTAATTCAAAATAAATGAGAAAATTATTACTGTGCTTTTCTGTCATTGCTTAAAGTGGAACATCTTGTACAAAGAGGTGAAAGGGTGCTTTATCTGACTGTTTTTCTCCACATAAAAGTGAAGCAATTAGCTTCAAAAAAATAGCCCAAGTTCCAGTATTGAGAGTATAGTTACCTTCACATTGCTGGGATAAAACACCTGACCAAAAGCATCTGTTGGGCAGAAAGGGTTTATTTTGACCTATGTCTGAACAGGAAGTTTCAGGATTTCAGGTGTAGTCAAGCAGAGGCTGGATATAGCTTTTTCCACAGCAGGGGGAAAATAGCAGTAAGAAAGTGATCCTAACTCTGGTAAGAGGAAACTGGCTGTAATACTCCAAAGCCCACATCTAGAAACACACCGCTTTTAGCAAGGCTTCACCTCCCAAATTTCCACCAGCTGAGAACCAAGCATTCAAAACACATGTTAACATAGGACATCTGATTCAAAGCACAATAGTTCCTTGACTGTAAAAAATATAGTCACTTAGGCTCATATTATTCATTAACACATTGTATGAATCACACTTCCATAAATCAATAATTCCCCTTGTGGGATCTGAGGAAGTCTATATTATGCTCATGAGTCAGTGCATGTTAGATAAGACCAGTATTCTGTTATGATGGTAAGATACATTTCTTCAAGAAAGTGTTAATATATCTAGTTCTTGTTTCCTACATGTAGATATCCAGGTCTCATAATAGTATTTGTGGAAGGGATATGCATGTTTTGGCATCTTTGTCTGCATGGGTTTATCCTCTGGTTTGCTCCATTGACCCCCATATCTGCTTTTGTTTCAGAGCCATGAAGTTTTTGTTATTATGGCTCTGCAGTACAACATGAAATCAGATTTGGTGATATTATTAGAATATTCTTCATGTACAGATTATGCTGGCTATCCAGGATCTTTTGTGCTTTCATATGAATCTATTTTTTTTTCTTTTTTTTGTGAAGAATGATATTGGAGGGTTAATTTTTATTGAATATGTCCAATCCATAAGCATGATAATTCTTTCCCTTTTCTAGTATTCTGTCTGATTTCTTTCTTAAATATTCTAAAGCTTTGACTGCAGAGATCTTCTAATGGGAGGATGGGGCAAATGAGGGAGGATAACAGAGCATGTAGTAGAGTTTTCTCAAAGTACAAAACATACTTGTGTGAAAATGGTAATGTAATGTTGTATAATAACATATAGTGTAAAGGTTTTCTCAATGTATCCAAGATAAAACTTTATACACACCCTCTTTTTTTAAGGTACTACTTCTTTGATACAATTTGTAACACCTGTAAAATATATAGCAAGATATAATGTAGAAATATAAAAACACAAATGTGAGTCTCCTTAGGCTTAGAAACAAGGAAAAGGTGAGTCCTCTTAGACCAGAAAAAATATTTGTTACATTCCATGTGATTATTTGCTATATGGTTGAACATTTTATTGTTATATTTAATTAATATACTTTATTGTAATCAGAAATTAAATAGAGAAACAACCATTATTTCTTGGAATACTTTGGGATGAAGCACCAAATATATGGCGATATATTCTCTAAAGTTTCTTCAATCTGGGAATCATTGGCTATCAAAATAGGGATGTTAGAAGGATAAATGGCAGGTGGGATTGGAAAAGCAGTTTCCAATAGAAGAAAATGTAATAATTAGGATACCTACCATTTTACGGTCATTGATGTACCTTATTATGCAAATATTTTATCTCTTCATAAATTAGTATTCTAGGGAATGCTTCATCAAACTCTGCATGTGATTTTAAATGAATATCTTAAAACAAACATCAGTAATGCATTTTCTTTGTTTCTTATAAAAGGAAAAATGAACTCTATCATAGAAATCATTTTAACCACTGCAAGATTTTTAAAGTCTCACTGGTTATTAAATATTACCCACTGACATTCAGCATAACCCAAATGTAACATTAATTCCTTCAGAGCCCAGATGATAGTCCAATTTACTGGGTAAAATTTAACCATGGCATAGTTAAGGGATAGCAATGCAAGAGTGCTTACTAATTAGGACAGATTCCTGACCATCATTCCACTTGTACAACTCCCACTGCAATCAATAAGAACCTTCATCATCTCTATCTTTTGATGCAGCTTTCAAATTTCATACATTCTGAAGACCTCACTGAGTATGCACATGTGTTTTCATAAAGAGTGGATGAATCTGTACACTCCAAAATAATGTTACATGGCTTTCACACGAGGATGCATGTTATAGTAGTTAATAAATTTGAAGACTGCTATCTAGACAGAGAGAAATTATAGCCTTATCCATGCTATGGCACTGTGAGCAAATGCAAGTATAGGATTAAATTTATTTTTGTGCACACCTTCTTGTTGGAAGAAAAAGTTTAAAAAATTACCTTTTTAGTTAAATTAGTATTAAATGTTTTATAAAAATACTAATTCTTTCCTGGCACTAGCAGTGTTGCTATGGAGTATAGGAACTTGAGTAGGGAAACTGAGTTTACCATTGTTGGGTTATTGTATAGGATTGTGCATGCCATTACATGTTACTTTCAAGGGTCTACCATGCTTTACCTGAAGAAGGAAAACTTTCTCAAAAAGTATGATTTTTTTTTCTTATTGAATCATTTAATAAAGTAAGAAGTATTTTCAAGATATCAAGTTGTTTATTAATTAAATATAAACTGTATGTAAACTCCTAGTTAGTGGATTGATGGAGAATGAATTTTGATATTCTAATGTAATTACTTGAATATTCATCCTTATTGAGAAATAAATATTTAAAAAATATTTCCATAACTAGAAATTTTGTATAGTACATATTACTTTTGTGATATGAGAAAAGCTGTTGGGTTAATTTCTTGGGGCTTCCATAGTAAACTACTCAAAACTGCTTTAAAATAACAGAAATGTGTTATCTGACAATAACTCAGGCTAGAATACCAAAAATAAAAGTGTCAGGGATGGAGGGATGTTTTATGAGTTAAGTGCTGCCTGTGAAGCCTAAAGACCCTGGTTCAAGGCTTGATTCCTCAGGACCCACATAAGCCAGATGCACAAGATGGCACATGCATCTGGAGTTAATTTTCAGTGGCTGGAGGCCCTGGTGCACCCATGCTCGCCCCCCCCCCTCCATCTGTCATTCTCAAATAAATAAATTAATTAATTAAAAAAAAATTCAAGTGTCCTTCCTGGTAAGATGGTGGCTTAGGAGCCACACCAAACCAGCCTAGGGATGGATTTAAGCAAAATCCTAGCAAAGTACACTCTTCTTCTGAAAAGTGAAGGAGTATAGGTTATTCTTAGACACAGTGGAGAAGCCAGAGAGACCAAGACCAACCAGAAAGGAGGATAATGGCCAGAGTTCCACTGAGGCAATCATGAACCAATATCAATGCACACACACCTAGGGCAGTCCTGCCAGGTGTGCCAAGCTGTGGCAGCAGCAGAAGCAAAAGACACCAAGCAACAGACTTTTCAACTCCATCAGCCTTCTTGCAAACTTAAGAAATATAAAGGAAAGACAGCAGAGATCACCTAAAGAGCTACTGAAAGTGCAAGCAACTCCAGCATTATGAACTCTCCCATTCTCCACCATCAGAACCACGAACCTCCAGCCTTCAGCCCCCAATGGCAGTGCAGCCCGAAGAGTGGATCAGAGGCACAGCTACACAGCACAACAAAGGGGGATTGAAGCATGCACTCAGCATTGTTGAGATTGGAAGCCACCCCAAAAGGTAATGAAGCTGACTGACAAAAACAACAACAAGTACAACAAAACAGATAAAGAGTCCCGCAAGAGCTAATTTCTCTTTCCTTGTCAGAGCAGTTTACGGGGTATATATTCTTGGTTGGCTTATGTAACCTGTATTTGGGAGTTGAATTTATTGCCTTTGGTGCTTTCATATATATATAGGGCCTTTGCTTTTTGCTTCTGTCATTGTTGGGGGCAGGGTCTGATTCAGATCCAGGTGGACCTGAAACCCAGTTCAGAACAGAAATCTCTACCTCCCAGCTGACAAGATTAAGGGTGTAGAACAACTTACACCATTAGGGATTTTGGCTTTTTATGACTGTTTGTATTAATCTCCACAATTGCATACTTTGTGCTGTTTTTTATTGATTGTGCATGCTATTCAGTTGAAGTTTAGAATTTGCCAGTAAATTACTCCACCCAGTCCACTAGAATACTTGCTTAGCAAGCAAACTCAATACCTAGGATTACTTCTGGGGCTTGACTAGGTGACAAGAGCTACACATGACACCTTGAACTCATATCCTGAGGGTATATAGAGGTGGGTTGCCACATCTGGGAACACTGCAGATAAGTAGAAACCCCAAGCATCAAATCAATTCAGGATGCAAAAGTCGCTACAATATAATACAAGAAACTCAAAGAATCAAGACAGAAAAGTCCCACCAAAAACTATAAATACATCATAAATGATCACCAATGATCCTGTTTTAGACGAAATGCCTGAAGAAAATTTCAACAAAATGAAGGTATCTATGCTCAAGGAAATTAGAGAAGAAATGAAGGGAAACAGAAGAAAACAAAGGATTTAACGAAGAAAGCAAACTCCTGAAAGAGAACACAGGACACCAGCCTAATGAAGTAAAGAGGTCATTATAAGACATGAGTAAAGAAATAGAAATACTGAAGAAAATTCAGGCTGAAATTCTGGCTCTGAAGAATACAATCAATGAAATTTAAAACAAACAAACAAACAAACAAACAAACAAAAAACTCTGTAGAAAGTCTCACTAGCAGAATTGATGAAGGGGACAACAGAATATCTAAACTAGAAGACCAGGTGGCAGATCTAATACAGTGCAACAAAGAGAAAGCCTAGCTAATAGGAAGGTATGACTAGGAATTTCAAGATATCCAGGACACTATGAAAAGGTCAAACATAAGAATTCAGGGTATAAAAGAAGGAGAAGAATTTCAATCAAGAGGCTTAGTAGGCATTTTCAACAAAATCATAAAGAAAAATTCCCTCAAATTAGGAAAGAAATGCCAATGCAGATACAAGAAGCTTTTAGAACACCAAACAGACAAAATCTGGAAAGAACCTCTCTTTACCGTGTTATAATTAAACTAAAAAAGAAAGAAACAAAATAAAATATATTGAAAGCATTTAGAGAGAAGAAACAACTCACCTACAAAGGCAAGCCCATCAGAATAACTGCAGATTACATAACACAAACTTTAAAAGCCAGAAGGGCTTGGAATGATGTATTCCATGTTCTGAAAGATAACAACTGTCAACCAAGATTACTTTATACAGCAAAGCTATCTATCCAAATTGATGGAGAAATAAGGACATTCCACAACACAAACAGACTAAAGGAATGTATGACAACTAAACCAGCTCTACAGAAAATACACTAAGGAATTCTGTTTTGTTTTGTTTTTTAGAGTCACTAAACCTTTCAGATTTTATGTTTTATTAATTTTTTTGCAATAAATTTGTAAGTGAGCAGGCTTTCATTTACTTCATTGTAGACAACAAGAATCCAGTCCAATTGCCTACCACTGGGTATAACAGAGCTTGGGAAAATGCCATTCTTCATTTGCTTAACCAGAAGGCTGACAAAAAAGAGAGAAGTACTCTGGTGACATTAAGTGTTTTCATTCATGTGGAAGTGTGGTTTGATAGACATTAAAGGGAACATAAGCTGAGACACGCATGCAGAAGCTGTAATAATAGACCTATCAACAAGACAGTGAAACCTAATAAAATCAAAAGTTCCTTCTAAAAGAAAGGGCCCACAAGGCATAGAAAAAACTCAAATTACATGGACAAATGATAAAACAGAGTCATAGTGTTAATTCTGAGGTAAAATAATATTTCATCAAATAATACATGGATTGAGGTTTGTTAAAATATATTGGTCATACTTACGAAAGTGTTGTGATAAGAAATGATACTTACAAACAATTGGATTTCACATATAATGTCCCAGTCAAAACAAATTCGTAACCCCAAGTTCAAATTGGGTTTAAGATTAGATATCAGTTGAGGATAGTTCACTCTTAGAAATGTAAACACAAAAATGTTCCCTATATCAGACAATTGTAATTACCAGAAAAATATCTTCATTGCTGGAGAGATGGCTTAACAGTTAAGGTGCTTGCCTGTGAAGTGTAAGGACCCAGGTTCAATTTCCCAGAACTGATTTAAGCCAGATACACATGGTGTAAATAAATCTGGAGTTCATTTGCAATGGCTGGATGACCTGGTGTGCACATTCTCATACTTTCTCTCTCAAAAATGGATTTTTTAAAAAATCTAGGATGAGTAACTTTACTAATCAGAAAATAACTAAAAAACAAAATATTATCATCTGCTTAGGATAACTTCAATTCAAATGTACTACATAAATTTTTGTAGAATATGTCAAAAAATACACTGTAAGTCATCAGCACAGGTAAAAACTAATCTGAAACCTGTAGAATTTCAGAGGAACTATGATAAAATAAATACTATAGCCTAAGAATTAGAGTAGTTTTGGTTTTGATATTAAACTCTTTGACCCTGGTAGTATTATTTAATAATGTATTTCTATTAAACAGGATTGAGCTACTGATTTCTTTACAAAATTAAACATTTTGCCAGATGTCATGATGCACAATGTGTAAACTGAGGTAGTAAGATCATTTTTAATTTTTTATATTTTATTTTTGAGAGAGAGAGAGAGAGAGAGAGGGAGAGAGAGAGAATGGGCATGCCAGGGCCTTCAGGCATTGCAAACAAACTCCAGAAGCATGTGCTACCTGGTACATCTGGCTTACATGTGTCTCGAGGAATGGAACCTGGGTCCTTTAGCTTTGCAGGCTAGTGCCTTAACTGCTGAGCCATCCCTTCAGCCCCATTTTTAATTTTTACTTATTTGAGAAAGAGAGACAGCGAGACACAACCAGAGCCTCTAGCCATTGCAAACAAACTCGAAGTATATGCACTACCTTGTGCATCTGGCTTACATGGGTACTAGGGCGTTGAACCTGGTTCCTTAAGCTTCACAGGTAAGTGCCTTAATTGCTAAGCCTTCTCCCTAGCCCAGTAAGATCATGAATTTAAGGACAGCTTGTATTCTCAAAACAAAAAAGAAAGAAAGAAAGAAAGAAAGAAAGAAAGAAAGAAAGGAAGAAAGAAAGAAAGAAAAGAAAGAAAAAGGAAAGTAGGGAGGGAGGGAGGGAAAAGGATGGAAGGAAAGAAAGAAGGAAGAGTAAATAATATTTGAAAATAAGAATTAGGGGATATATTTCTAAGCCCAACACTAAAATAAGCCATTTTAAGAAATCCAGTAGCCATCTCTTGATATGCATGAACTCTTTTTTACAGAAGCAGATGTGTACTGCAATATTCCATACATGCTTCTTATTTTTGTGTTTTCTATTCAGCAAATACAGGCAGTTTGGTATCATTATTAGGCTCATCCGTGACCTACCCACTCCCCATTGGCCCCTCCTTGTTGAGATAAATGGGTCGTGCATTGTGGAGTTAGCCCACAGTTATTGGTTCCATAAATGTCTCTGCATATCATGACCCAACATGTGACTCTGACATTCTTTCCGTCCCCTCTTCCGCAAAATTTCCCTGAGCCATGTTGGGTTCCTTTTTGGTCTACTTCAGTGATGAGGTGTTGGGGGCCTCTGGGGCTCTGGCTCTCTGGTTTGGTAGGAGTTGATTTTTCTCTGTGTTGGTCTCCTTCTCCCTTGTGCTGGTATCCAATTCATCAGGAAAACAGCACCCTTGCTTGTTTTGCCAATTTTTCTTAGTTTCAGCCAGGGCCCATTTGAGGTATGATGGGGTGGCTCTCTCCTTAGGATCTGCATCAATCTGACAAAGAGAAGCAGATTCTTCAATGGAGAGTAAGTTAGCACCATGACAAATGAGATAACCCTTACATTGTTATAGAGAGTTTAATAGGTGTAGTCCCTCTTCTAGCCCATGATTGATGGTAGCTTGATATTGGAGAGCGGGCTTATGTTTGAATGTGGTTCTGACTTGTTTTCCAATTCCAGCTATGGGTCCCGTACCACTGAGGGGATCAGTTAGCCAAATCAAGAGCAGTTGGTTCCCCACCATGGCTGTGTGCAGCTATTGAACATGTGTGGGCATCACATCAGGTTATTTGGTGCTAAGTAGTTTGGACCATGAGTTGCTTGAACAGATATTGGTCATATCCCCCGGTCGCCCATGTAGCAACTTCTGGCACTAGACATGCTGACTGTCTGGGGACTGACTCTCTCCTGGCTTCCAGCCATTCCATTCCATTTTACTTGTCAGCTGCATATGGTGTCTTCAGCAATAGGGTCTTACCACTAACTTTTGGTGGGTCATCAAGTACTCTGACAGAAATCTGTCATTCTTTTAGGAAACATTTTAGGTTTCTCTGATCAAAACCTCATTGTGGGAGATAACCCCATGCTGGTAGTGGGAGTTACAGGTCAGTGCCCACTAAGAAAATGAGGAAAAGGTAACTAATATACAAGAGTTAGAGAGGAGAGAGAGAGAGAGGGTGAAGGAGAGGGAGGGTGGGAAGATGTAAAAGATTTAAATTAGACTTGATCCTACCCTCTCCCTTGTCATGTGGTTCAGGTATTTCCTGTAAGGGCATGGTGAATAGTCAACCTTTTGGTCTGCCTTTTAGGAAATAGAATTTTATGGTACCATTGCCATTTGGGTATAGATTAGTGTTTCCCACCCCTTTGATGCCCTCCCCTCCTATCCTAGTGTCTAGTACATGAGACTCTTGCTGGGTATGTAAGGTATCTTGGGTAGATTCGTGTTAGTTGCTGTAGATGAGTGAGACTATGTGGCTTTTTTTTTTTTCTTTCTGCGATTGGGTTAGTTTACTGAGAATGATCTGCTCCAGGTTCAACCATTTTTCCTCAAATTTCTTTGTGTCATTTTTTCTTACTGCTGTATAGAATTCCATTGTGTAGATATACCACATCTTAGTTATCCATTCTTCTAGTGATGGACATCTGGATTGATTCCAGCTTTTAGCTATTATGAATTGAGCCACTACAAACATGGTTGAGCAAATCGCTCTGGCTTTTGGTTTGAAGGTTTTAGGGAAGATGCCCAGTAAGGGAATAACTGGGTCTATTGATATCTCTATAGTCAGCTTTTTCAGGAGTCTCCATATGCCCCAGCCAGTGGGGCTTCAACGGGAGCGTGGACCCTAGAGAACCTGAAATGGAAGGGACAAGAGACACAAGGAACCGACAGAAAGACAGAAGTCTGATCAAGCTGCAATATTTGTTTTCCTCAGGGTGCCTTTTATACAGCAGAACATGGGAGCTTATCAGTAGTTTAGGTATTGCTACAGTTCTGTTTTGACAGGATAAGGTCATAGGCCCAAGGTCACAAGATGTTCAGCAGGATAA
This sequence comes from Jaculus jaculus, assembly GCF_020740685.1. Lineage (NCBI taxonomy): Eukaryota > Metazoa > Chordata > Mammalia > Rodentia > Dipodidae > Jaculus > Jaculus jaculus. Next base: position 88,273,943 of record NC_059125.1, on the reverse strand, counting down.
GGCCCCAGCCTTAAAACCACAAGATTAAAGACTTTAACAAACAGCTGCAGGTTTTGTGACTTTCCAGAACAGACAACTTATCATTACTCAAGGTGGAGGCACTTTTGGTTGTCTAGCGCCCAGAAGCCTGACCATAAACTGGCCTTTTGCAAAAGATAAGATTCTGTAAACAGTCTGGTGGCCAACATTCCAGAAGTACCTAACAGAAAGCTGGATGGGCCAGCTTTCTAAATAACAGATCAACTTACAAGCAGGCCCAGGCAAAATGGAGAGCCTTTTGCTCTATGGCTTCCGACATCTCCTCCCTTCTTTTATACAGAAAGAGGGGGAGGCCCGCTTTGCAGCGGTGGGCATTAACCAACTGGGGGAGTAGGGACCAGACTCCTCCAGTAGGGTGTCTTTTTTCCCACAATCTTTGGCCCTTGGTACCTTTTGGGGAGGAGAGGCAGGGCCTATGTGGCCGGAGAGCAAGGCACGGCCTTAGTGATAACAGTTATGGTACCAAACTTCATGCAAGCCAGGTATACCTCTCAAGGAATCCAAGAGCAGTCAGATAAGGACCTTCCCTTGCAGTGCTATGCCTCGCACCCATGTTGGTGCCCACATTGTACTCACACACTTGTGAATATGTCTGACTCCTATGCAGTTCCTGTCGGAGGGGAGTCACTCAGATCATTTTAAGTTTAGACAGTGTCAATGAGAGAGGATATATGGAGTACACCCGAAAACTAGGGTGAAGGTTCGGCACCTAGGCCAGGGGGCAGTTGCAGTGGGCTGTCACAAGGTAGGTCTTGGTCTTCAAGAGCCAGGCGATGGTAGTGCACTTGAGTTGGTCGTGCTGTGGATGAATCAATCTGTTCCTTAATAAAGGATGTTAGCTTTTTAAACAACCATGGGCCAAAACTTAGTAAGAGGAGTAGGCCAACCAAGGGACCTAAAATAGAGGGGAGGATCGAGGATAGCCAAGGATGAGAAAAGAACCAACCAGATGTTTCTGTCATGCCTCTATTAATTTTTCTTTTCTCCAGGGATTCTCTGACCTTAGCCATACTGTCCCTTGTGACAACTGTATGGTCAGTGTAAAAACAGTATTCTTCCTGTAAGGCAGCACATAGTCCCCCCTCCTTCAAAAGAAGGAGGTCGAGGCCCCGACGATTTTGAAGTACCACCTCAGATAAAGAGACAAAGGACTTTTCTAAAGCAGTAATTCCCTTTTCTAGGTTTTGAATGTCCTTATCCAGTTGGGAATGCAGGATTTCATATTGGGCAATTCCCTGTACAAGAGTGGCAATACCTGTGCCGGTTCCCACGGTGCCGACACCCAGAAGCAAGGCATGCGAAATAGAACCTCCAGTAATGGGTTCACGTTTGGTCCTATGTGAATAGGGGAGAGATGAAGCAATGGAAGCGTCAAAGTCTGGAGCAGGACGATAGGAAATGTGAGGGAAGAGTCGGACAGGGACACAGAATTGAGGAGAAGAGAGCAGGTGATCCACGGAAGCACAAGCTGTTAGGCTGTCATGGCAGGCCCACCAGTAGCCCTGGGGATGGAGACAATAGGAACCAGTAAGGGAGGTATTAACACAGACACAATTCTCACAAAGGGTAGAAGGCATGGACGAATTGGAGAGGTTTTGGGTATGGAGACATGTTCCAGAGCCAAGGACATAGGGGATGGGGAGGGAAATGTTAGGACGTTGAGACCAGGAGCAGTGAGTATAATCAGTAGTTGCATTGAAAGGAAGTGGGAGGGATTGAGCCACACCATCATAAAGAGGGAGTGAGGTATGGACGCAAAGCCAGCAAGATTGAGTAAGATTGGGAGAAGAATTGAGTACATTAAAAGTACCCTCAACCAGGTTAAGAACCAGGTCAGTGGTGGTTGGGAGTAGAGAAGGAGGGGGCAGGAGCGTAACCAGAGCCGGTACGGGGGAAGAGGAGGATATAGGAGATGGAGGAATGGGGGATAACGAGGGGTTGGCACGCGAGGAGTGGAAAGTGGTAGGGGCTGAGAAAGTGGTGATAGGGAGGGTCTTCTGTAGCTTAATGGTAAAAAGGACCCCAACATGAGAGCCGCCATAGGCACGGATGGCCCATTGAACACCCCAGGACCAGACGTCATATGACTGTAGTTTGCCAGGGTCTGTAAAGGTAATTATTTAGGGGGTGGCACCACACAAAGGATGGAGAGGATACCTTGCAAGCCTGTTTTGGATTATTTTCATAGTAGGCAACTCCCTGGGGATGGGTATAGTTAGCTTTTAAGGTGATATAGTCCCAGGAAGATGAGGGATTCCAGTAAGTGTCCACAGTAGTTTCGTATCCCCAGCTTGCACTAAAATAAGAGTCTATTCCTCCACATTTCCACATAAGCAAATGGGGGCGGTGATGGCCAGGGGCAACATAGAGAGAGAAAGATTGTAAGTAAGACCTCTGTTAAGAATTATAACATCCCCGTTTACCATAAGAGTGGTGAAGATCAATTTCAGGAGCAGTATGTTGTGTGAAAATGGTGCCAAGTCCCCAAGTGTTTGGGCTGCCGAGGGCCATTTTGCAGAGGTCTGGAGTTAGGGTCGGCCACGGGATGGTCTGGGATACCGTAGAGTGGGCCCAGATCACATCACCGACTTCACTGAGCACAGTCCAGGTGTGACTCATGGGTCGATGGTCAGCGGTGATCAATCCAGATGCCAGGAGCAAGAGGCCAATGAAGGCAGGGAGAGCCATAGTCCTGAAAAAGAAAGGACAAAACCTCAGGGGGATGAGGATCCCTCCCTGGGAGAGGGTGAATTTTCAAGGGGGGGGAGGGTGGTGTCCATTGACGAACTAGACGTTCTGGGAGCCAATGAGGCCCATCATTTTGTTGATCATAAACGCAAGCACAGCCACGTCCCCAAATGAAGACAGGATCAGGGCTGTGCCACTGGGAAGTGAGGGGATCACGCCACCTAACGAGGGTGTGAGTGGAGGCAGTGGTGGGATGCCAAAGGCGATCAGCAGCTGATTTGCCAGAACTGTCAAGGCTTAAGAAATTAAGAACAAAGCATGGGCCAAAATGTTTTGTGGGGTATTTTTTATACCATAAAGGGCTGAAATTTTAATTTATTAAGTGTAGCCTTACGGGTTTGATTAGCCCTTTCCACAATGCCCTGTCCCTGAGGGTTATAGGGAATGCAAGTGACATGTTTTATTCGAAGCATGAAGCAAAAAATTTTGAAGGTATGGATAGTGTATCCAGGACCACTGTTTGTCCTAATGATTTTTGGAGTTCCCAATGTAGAGACACATTGAAGAACATGAGAGATGGCATTTTTTGAAGCTTCACCAGCATGGAAAGAGGCAAAAATGAAGCCACTAAAGGTATCAATTGTAACATGAACACATTTAAGCTTGCCGAAATCTGAGAAGTGAGTTACATCCATTGGCCATATCTCATTGGGAAGAAGACTGTGTGGGATGACTCTCAAATAGGGAACTAGTAAAGAGACGGTACAAGTGGGTCAGGACTTAACTATTACCCTAGCTTGAACATGGGTAATCTTAAAGGCAAGGCGGAGGGTTTGAGAATTTAAATGATGCATATTGTGAACTTGTTGTGCCAAGAAGAGAGGGTCAGTTAGGGCTACGAGAGCAAGGCGGGTAGCAGAATCCGCATTGGCATTGCCCTGCATCAGAGGGCCTGACAGAGAGGTATGAGTGCGTAGGTGGCCTATATAAGGAGGGGCGAGACCAAGCGCAAATGAGATCCCGAAGGGAGCGGAACAAAGCAGGGGCATTAGTGGAAGGCTTGATACAGGGTGCCGTTTCCAGTAGGGGGACTGACTTAGCAACATAAGCACTGTCAGTAAAGAGGTTGAAGGGCTGTGAAGGGAATTGTTTGAAAACTTCAAGGACAGCACTAAGCTCCACTAATTGGGCAGAGAAGTATTGGGTATGGAGAGAAGTAAGTTGTTCATTTATCACATAAGCAGCTGTACCGTTAGCAGATCCATCAGTGACTATAGAAGGAGCATCCATGATAGGGTCATGAGAAGTATTAAGGGGAAAAACAAAAGAGTGAACATTGGCAAACTGATTTAGGGGGTCAGAAGGATAGTGATTGTTAGTAACACCCATAAAGACAGAAAGTGCTATAGGCTAATCATCATTAGTCTGGCGAAGCCAGTTGAGTTGGTCAGGACTGTATGGGAGGAGGATTGTATCTGGATCTTTGCCAAAATGTTGGTGGGAGAGCTTGTGAGCCTTTATGATGAGCTGAGCAACCAAAAAGGGATAAGTGGCTATGACTTTAGTAGAAGAAGAGAGGTGAACCCAAAGCTGGGGAGAGCCGCAATTGTGATGAGGATGCCCTTACCAAAATACACCAGTAGGTGTATGGATAGTAGAGCAAACAATGAAAACCAGGGGAAGAGCATAATCTATTTGTTGGGCAGTCTGGAGGTAAATAGCATTGTTTATTTCTTTCAAGGCAGCAAGGGCCTGAGGGTTAAGTTGTCTAGGAGAGGTAGGGCTGGGATCTCCATTTGAGATGTGATTGAGTGGTAGAAGAGTAGCAGTAGGAACCTTTAAATAGGGTCTAAGCCATTGAATGTACTCAAGCAATTTCTGTCATTGAAAGTAGAGAGAGGAGAGGTGCGGAGTTGAATTTGGGGAGTTAGTACCTGTTGATTTTTTAGCTCATAGCCTAAATACAGGTAAGGGTCGGTGGTTTGAACTTTGTCAGGGGTGACATGAAGCCCATAGGATTGTAAGTTGGATAGTAGGCTCTGGAGGCAGGAGGAAAGCAGGTTTTGGTTACAGGCAGCTAAAAGAATATCATCCATGTAATAAAGAATGTAGACAGAGGGGAAAGTCTTCCTGAGAAGGTCAATGGCCATGGCCATGAACTTTTGACAGAGGGTGGGACTGTTAGCCATACCTTGGGGTAAAACCTTCCCCTGAAAGTGAGGCATAGGGCCACGGAAATTTACTTGTGGGATGCTGAAGGCAAAGCAGGGCCTATCCTCAGGGTGTAGAGGGATGGTAAAAAAGAAATCCTTTAAATTGATAACTATTTTGAAGGAACCATAAGGGATGGCCACCGGGGAAGGGAGTCCTGGTAAGGGTGCCCCCATAGGGTCCATGGCTTTATTAACAGCTCTTAGATCCTGTACTAGTTGCCATTTGCCAGACTTTTTCTGAATAACAAAAATAGGGGAGTTTCAAGGGGAGGTAGAAGGCTCGATGTGGCCAGCGGCAAGTTGGTCCTGCACTAACAACATTGCAGCCTCTGTTTTCTCATGTGAAAGTGGCTATTGGTCAACCCATATATGGCTTTGGGTTTTCCAAGTAATTTTATCAGCATGTGGTGCAGGGATGGCAACGGCCACTAGAGAATAGAAGACTCAGGGGCATACCCAAGGCCAGAGCGATCGAGTTTAGGAGGAGGAGAAATGGGCTCTGTTATGCCAAGTAATATTTTTTTCCGAGTCCTTTCCCTGGAACAAAACCCTGGCTAAGCATTTGGGAAGTGACAACACTATTGGGGCTACAGAGAACCATATTCATTTGTGAAAGAATGTCTCTGGACTTCTGGTTAAGATGGCAGCTTAGGTACCATGCTAAATCAGCCTGGGGTGGGGGGGAAGACCAAAAAAACTCAGTAAAATACACACTTTTACTAAAAACAGCAACATTAGCAGCTCTGGCAATGGCAGCAGTGGCCGCAGCAGCAGCTTCAGAGGCAACAGTTGCAGATCCAGCAGCAACAGTGGAGGATACAGCAGTGGCAGTAAAGCAGCAGCAGCAGCGGCAACAGCAGCAGTAGAGCCAGCAGAGGTGACAGAACCAGCAGCGGCAACATTAGCAGCAGGGGCAACATACCCAGCAGCAGCAGCTTCAGGAGCAGCAGTGGCAATTCCAGCAGCAGGGGTGCCATTCTGCAGGGCCACAGTTGCCAGGCTTGGTCTGCCCTACAAGAAAAGCCAGTGCCCAACTGATTTATATGACCTAAATAAATTAATTAAAAATGAGAGTAATCACTTAAATAGACCTATAACAAACATGGAGATCCAAACAGTTATCAATAATCTCCCAACTAAAAAAAGCCCAGGCCCAGATGGATTCACTGCTGAATTTTACCAGACCTTTAAGGAAGACCTAACACCATTGCTTCTTAAGCTTTTCCAGGAAATAGAAAAAGAAGTAATTCTACCAAACTCCTTCTATGAGGTCAACATCACCCTGATACCAAAACCAGGCAAACATAGAACAAAAAAAGAAAATTACAGACCAATCTCCCTTATGAACATAGATGCAAAAATTGTCAACAAAACATTGGCAAACAGAATACAAGAATATATCAGAAAGATCATTTACCCTGACCAAGTAGGCTTTATCCCAGAGATGCAGGGATGGTTCAATATATGCAAATATATAAATGTAATACATTATATATATGGGTGGAAGGACAAAAATCACATGATTATCTCATTAGATGCAGAGAAAACATTGGACAAAATCCAACATCCCTTCATGATAAAAGTCCTACAGAGGCTGGGAATAGAAGGAACATATCTCAATATGATAAAAGCTATTTATGACAAGCCTACAGCTAACATATTACTAAATGGGGAAAAAACTGGAAGCTTTTCCACTAAAATCAGGAACAAGACAAGGGTGTCACCTGTTACCACTTTTATTTAACATAGTTTTGGAAGTCTTAGCCATAGCAATAAGGCAAGAAACACACATAAAAGGGATGCAAATTGGAAAAGAAGAGATCAAGTTATCATTATTTGAAGATGACATGATTCTATACATAAAGGACCCTAAAAACTCTACTAGCAAAGTTAGTGCTGATCAAAACCTACAGCCATGTAACAGGATACAAAATAAATACACAGAAATCAGTAGCCTTCATATATGCTAAGAACAAACACGGTGAGTTTGATCACAGTGGCTAGGGCCCTGGCACACCAATTTTCTTTCTCACTCTAAAATAAAACATTAAAAAAATCAATAAAGATGGCAGCATAGGTACCATGCCAAAGCAGCCTAGGTGGGGAAAAGACCAAAAAGACTCAGCAAAATGCACACTTTTACTAAAAAGTGAGGTGTATAGGAAACTGAAACAGCAGCAGAGAAGTAGGAGAGATCCAGAGCATCCAGAGCCCACACAGGCTGGCAAAAGCAGCCCCAGCAGCTCCGCCAACCGTGGCAGCAGTGCACCAGAAAGCTGCCAGACTAGGCTCGAGCTGCAGGAAAAGCCAGGTGCGGGGAGCTTCCACTCACACTGGCACTCTCTGCAACTCAGGAAACGTGAAGGGAGAGTGGCAGTGAGCAACTGAGGAGCAGACCATGAGGTAGAAGAACACATGGAACAGTGAGAGAGCCAGAGCAGCTGCAACTGCCTCCCCTCCCACACTGCCTGAGCTCAGCTCCAGCGAACAGAGCAGCAGTCTCAGGACCTGGCCACGGCAACTTGAGCCCACAATGGGACCCAAGCAGGAGCAGAGTCCGGCAGCAACATCAGTGGTTCTGGCACTGGTACCAGCGGCCCCAGCAGCAGCAGATCCAGTAGCGGCAGCAGCGGCAGAACCAGCAGCAGAAGACCCAGGAGTGGCAGCAGGGGCAGATCCCACAGCAGAAGCTTCAGTGACAGCAGCGGCAGTGGACCCAGCAGCATCAGATTTAGTAGCAGTGGCAGCTACAGCAGCAGCAGCAGTGGATCCAGCAGCAGCAGCTTCAGCAGCAGTGGCTACAGACCCAGCAGAAGCAGCTTTAGCAGCAGCAGTTCCAGTAGCAGGGGTGCTGATCTGCAGGGCTACAGTTGCCAGGCTCAGTTTGCTCCACAGGAAAAGCCAGTGCCCACCTCCATAAATCAGAACAGCACCCCGATGATCCAGGCAGCAACTTGACTGAGACAAAAATCATCCAAGGTAACTGGGATTGCACCAGGGAAGGGTCTCACTTGGTCCCAAACAGACTTGGATACCTCAACAGACCAGAAATCTTAACCTCTTTGTTGATATAGGATCTGGTCATTATAATAACTCCTCTTGCATACATACTTGGGGCTGTTTTTGATTGAATGTGTACAGTGCTTAGTTAAATTTTAAAATCTACCTGTATTTTATTCCACTCAGCCCACTTGAATACTCCCATAGCAGGGAAACTCAACCTCTAGGAACACCTTTGTAGATACTCTCAGAGTCTTAAGAGCCACACCTAACACCTTAAGCTCCTACCCTGAAAATATATAAAATCAAATGAATTGATACAGCTAAGAATACCCAGCTAGCTAGAAAATCCAAGCATTAACTGAATCCAAGATGCAAAAATATATACATTATAACACAAGAAACAATAAAAATCAAGACAATATAAATCCACCTAAAAGCATTAATGCATCAGAAATGACCTCCAGTGAGAACGAGTTAGAGTAAATGCCTGAGAAAGATTTTAAAAGAATGATTGTAAATATGTTCAAAGAGGTGAAAGAACAAATCAAAATAATCAAAGAAGAAATCAAAGAGGAAATAAAAGAGGAAATCAAAGGAATCAAAGAAGACACAGGACACCAATTTAATGAAATAAAGAAGGCAATACAAGACATAAATAAGGAACTAGAAATAGTAAAGAAAAAAACAGTCAGAATTACTAGCAATGAAGAACACAGTTAATGACATAAAAAACTCTGTAGAAAATCTCACCAGTAGGATGGATGAGTGAGAGGACAGAATATCTAAGCTAGAAGACCAGGTGGCAGATCTAATACAATCCAACAAAGAGAAAGACAAACTTATAGAAAAGTATTAGTGGGAATTTCAAGATACTCGGGAGGTAGGAAAAGAACAGATATAAGAATTCAGGACATAGTAGAAGGAGAAGAATTCCACTCCAAAGGCATAGTAGGCTTCTTCAACAAAATCATATAAGAAAATTTCCCCCAAATTGGAAAGAGGTGCCAATGCAGATACAGGAACCCTTTAGAACCCCAGCCAGACAGAACCTGGAAATAACCTCTCCTTGCCATATTATACTCAAACTTCCAAACACACAAACCAAAGAAAAAAATATTGAAAGCAGTTAGAGAGAAATGTCAAGTTACCTACAAAGGCAAATCCATCAGATTACAGCAGATTATTCAACACAAACTTTGAAAGCCAGAAGGGCTTGGAGTGATATATTGCAAGTTCTGAAAGATAACAACTGTCAACCAAGGTTACTTTATCCTGCAAAGTTATCCATTCAAATAGATGGAGAAATAAAGACATTCCATGACAAAAGCAGGTTAAAGTAGTATTTGAAGGCAAAACCAGCTCTACAGAAAATACTTGATAGAATCCTCCATGCTGAACAAAAGGAAAAGCACACATATAAGGAACCTAGAAAAAACAAGCAATACTCAAATACTAGTTAACAGAAGAGAGTACAGGTAGAACCAGAAACACACACACACACACAAAAATTGCAAACATAAATACACACCTTTCAATAATATCTCTTAATAGCAATGGCCTCAATGCCCCAAGGAAAAGACATAGATTTTCAGACTGGGTTAAAAAGCAGGATCCTACACTTTGTTGTCTCCAGGAAACTCACCTTTCTACAAACAATAGACATTATCTTAGGGTGAAAGGTTGGAAAACGGTGTTTCAAGCAAATGGGCCTAGAAAACAAGCAGGTGTTGCTATCCTAATATCTGACAAGGTAGACTTCAGTCCAACATTAGTCAAGAAAAATCAGAAAGGTCACTTTATATTGATTAAGGGCACAATCCAACAGGAGGACATTACAATTCTAAACATATAGGTACCTAACATGGGGGCTCCCAAATTCATCATAAAAACATTATTAAAACTAAGGTCACAGATAACACCAAACACAGTGGTGGTGGGTGACTTTAACACCCCACTCTCATCAGTTGACAGGTCTTCCTGGGAAAAAATAAACAGAGAGGCATCTGGTCTAAATGAGGTCATAGAAGGAATGGACTTAACAGATATATACAGGACATTTCATCCAAATGCTGCAGAATATACATTCTTTTCAGCAGCACATGGAACATTCTTTAAAATAGACCATAGATTAAGACACAAAGCAAATCTTAACAAATTCAGGAAAATTGAAATAATTCCTTGCATTCTATCTGACCACAATGGAATTAAACTACAAATCAGTAGCAAGAAAGGCTATAGAGCATACACAAAATCATGGAAAACTAAACAATACACTACTAAATGATGAATGGGTCAATGAAGAAATCAAGAAGGAAATCAAAAAATTTATAGAGTGAAACAATAATGAGATCACAACATATCACAATGAAGGCAGTTCTAAAAGGTAAATTTATAGCCTTAAGTGCCTATATTAAGAAATTAGAAAGGTTACATGTAAATGACCTAGTGCTTTACCTTAAAGCCTTGGAAAAAGAAGAACAAGGCAAACCAAAAATCAGGAGATGGGAAGAAATAATAAAGATGAGGGCAGAAATTAATGAAATAGAAACAAACAAACAACAGCAACAAAAAAAAACAATCCAAAGAATTAATGAAACAAAGAGTTGATTCTTTGAAATGATAAACAAGATTGATAAACCCTTAGCAAATCTGACCAAAAGAAAGAGAGAAGAGACACAAATTAATAAAATCAGAGATGAAAATGGTAACATCACAACAGATTCCAGAGAAATTCTAAAAATCATAGGGACATACTATAAAAGCATATACTCCACAAAGTATGAAAATCTGAAAGAAATGGATGATTTCCTTGATCTATATGACCTACCTAAATTAAATCAAAATGAGATTAATCACTTAAATAGACCTATAACAAACATGGAGATCCGAACAGTTATCAATAATCTCCCAACTATAAAAAGCCCAGGCCCAGATGGATTCACTGCTGAATTTTACCAGACCTTTAAGGAAGACCTAACACCATTGCTTCTTAAGCTTTTCCAGGAAACAGAAAAAAAAAGTAATTCTACCAAACTCCTTCTATGAGGCCAGCATCACCCTGATACCAAAACCAGGCAAAGATAGAACAAAAAAAGAAAATTACAGACCAATCTCCCTCATGAACATAGATGTAAAAATTTTCAACAAAATATTGGCAAACAGAGTACAAGAGTATATCAAAAAGATCATTCTCCCTGACCAAGTAGGCTTTATCCCAGAGATGCAGGGATGGTTCATCATACACAAATCTGTAAATGTAATACATTATATAAACGGGTTGAAGGACAATAATCACATGATCATCTCATTAGACACAGAGAAAGCATTTGACAAAATCCAACATCCCTTCATGATAAAAGTCCTACAGAGACTGGGAATGGAAGGAACATATCTCAATATAATAAAGGCTTTTTATGACAAGCCTACAGCCAACTTATTACTAAATGGGACAAACTGGAAGCTTTTCCACTAAAATCAGGAAAAAGGCAAGGGTGTCCACCCTCCCCACTTTTATTTAACATAGTTTTGGAAGTCTTAGCCATAGCAATAAGGCAAGAGACACACATAAAAGGGATACAAATTGGAAAGGAAGAGATCAAGGTATCATTATTTGCAGATGACCTGATTCTATACATAAAGGACCCTAAAGACTCTACTGGCAAACTGTTAGAGCTGATCAAAACCTACAGCAATGTAGCAGGATACAAAAGAAATACACAGAAATCAGTTGCCTTCATATATGCTAACAACAAATACACAGAGGATGAAATCAGAGAATCACTCCCACTCACAATTGCATCAAAAAAAAAAATAGGACTTCCCGTCAAGATGGCGACCGCCTAGCTGCACTACAAACAACAAGGGGAAAAAAAGGCAAGTATTCAAGGGAAATTAGGAACTTTTTGAAGACGGAGGGCACAGATTGGGGTAAAAGAGGGAAGCACACACCCCCACTACCCACGCCCTGCCACCCCGCCCGCCGCGAATCGACGAATCAGGTGCGGCCCGGCGCCACAGCGGCCCGGCGCCCCACGCGCACCAAGCCCCATGCACCCCAGCGGCCCCGTGTGCCCCACAATCCCTGCACCCCATGCCCGCGCACCCCCCACACCGTGAATAGGTGGCTGCCAGATCCCCTGCTGCTGTGCTCACATCACTTGCCGCAGGTCAGCTTCTGCTGTGTCCAGATTCCATACCCACATCATCTGCCTCTGCCCGTGCAGCGGGCCCAGTCTCACAGCAAGAGCCACATAAGTCCACACTGAATCTAGCGCCAGCGCAGGTGCCATCCCCTACCTGTACATCGCTACCCATACCCCATTCCCCTGAGGTGGAAGAGCACAGACTGTTTACAGACCCCAGTGTACCCAGCCAGAATCTAGGCACCTTCAGGGCTTGCTACCTCAGTCCCCTTTCAAGTTCAAAGGCAGGCAGCTTAGGTGCATTACTGGGTGAGAATCCAGGCAACTTTGGTGCCCCTGTCAGGCTATAGGTAGGCAGCTTTGGCAAGAGTGAGCAAAAACCCAGGCTGATTACAACTGCCCCAGGCTGCCTTGGATTTGCATTAAGCTAGATCCCAGGCTGCTCCACCCACCTACCAGCCCATACACTGACATGCGTAGACCACAGCGCAAAAGAAATAACACAAAAAATAAAATGGAAGAAAATCCAGACAGATCACCCAGTCCAACAAGGATCACAACTAACCAAAACATACAAGAGTGTTTAGGATCAGAACATCAAGTGGAAGCAATGAACAATACAACCCTGACCAAACTACTGCTAGAACTGACAGGAAAGCTACAAAGGATAGATAATCGTATGGATGCTACCATCACTAAGCTAGAGCAATATGATAAGACACTGGAAGGAATTCAAAGAGAGCTAAGAGAGTTGAGGGAGAGTGAAAAAAAGAGGACCTTAAAAATCAGCTGGCCACACTAAATGAAAACATAAAGAAATGCAAGGATGATTTCCAAGAATCATCAAGAAAATCAGAAAATGAGACAAAAAGGGAACTGGACAAAGAGATGGAAGTGATACATAGGAAAGTAGTAGAAAATGCAAACTTAATTGAACAAGTCCAAAACTCACTAGAGGCTCTCAAGAATAGAGTCAGCTAAGTGGAAGATAGAAATTCTGATCTGGAAGACAGGATGGAAGAAACAGTTCGAGAGTCCAAAAATTTCAGTAAGTTCAAAATTTCCTGTGAACAGAACATGAGAGAATTGTGGGATACACTTAAACGTCCTAATATCAGAATCATTGGAATACCAGAAGGAGAAGAATTTCAGACCAAAGGCATGGAGAACTTATTTAACACAATAATTGAAGAAAACTTCCCCCGTCTCTTAAAAGAAAGGCCCATCAAGATTCAAGAAGCAAACAGAACTCCTAACCGACTAGACCAAAGGAGAAACTCCCCAAGAAATATTATCATTAAGACTCTAAACATTGACACCAAGGAAAAAATCCTAAAAGCAGCTAGGGAAAAACAGCACACCACTGTCAAAGGAAACCCCATCAGAATTACTTCAGACTTCTCAATGGAAACCCTGAAAGCTAGAAGGGCCTGGAATGAAACTCTCCAAGCTATAAGAAACTATGGCTTTCCAACCCAAACTACTCTACCTGGCAAAAATCTCCCTTATAATAGATGGTGAAAGGAAAACTTTCCATCACAAAACTCAGCTTTACAATTATATGAACATAAAACCAAACCTACAGAAAGTACTCCAGGAAATTCTCCACAGAGAAGAAACAAATAAGCAAACACAAATGCCTACAAGAAGCAGATCACAGCAACCAAACCCAGAGTAGATAGAAAAAAAAAAAAATTAAATTCCATGGAAATGCCAACACACCTCTACCACCACAACATGACAGGGATCAAATCAAATCTCACAGTCATCACCCTAAACATTAATGGCCTTAATTCACCCATCAAGAGACACAGGCTAACAGGGTGGATCAAAAAATTAGACCCCTCAATCTGCTGCCTTCAAGAAGCCCACCTTACCACTAAAGACAGAAACCTCCTCAGGGTGAAAGGGTGGAAAACAATATTCCAAGCAAATGGGAATAAGAAACAAGCAGATGTAGCTATATTAATATCAGATAAAGTTGACTTCAAACCAAAAACAATCAAAAAAGACAAAGAAGGCTACTTCCTACTTGTAAAGGGAACAATCCATCAAGAGGATATTACAATCATAAATCTGTATGCACCAAACACAGGGGCACTGCAGTTCATAAAACAAAACCTACTTGAAAATAAAACAGAAATAACCACCAACACCATCATAGCTGGGGACTTTAACACACCATTATCAGTAATAGACAGATCATCCAAACAGAAGCTCAACAGGGAAGTAAGAGAGCTCAACAAAACCATAGAGCACTTAGACCTAACAGACATTTACAGAAGTTCCATCCCAAATCCACAGACTACACATTCTTCTCAGCAGCCCATGGAACATTCTCTAAAATAGACTACATACTGAGTCACAAAGATAGCCTCCACATATTTAGGAAAATCGACATAATTTCCTGCATGATATCAGATCATAATGTTATAGTCCTAGAAATCAACAACAAAAAAACCAACAAGAGCCTCAATGGCAACTGGAAACTGAATAGCACAATCTTAAACAATAAATGGATAGTGGATGAAATAAAAAATGAAATTGCAAAATTCCTGGAATTGAATGACAATGAGAACACATCATACCAAAACTTGTGGGACACAATGAAGGCAGTCCTCAGGGGAAAATTCATAGCACTCAATCCCTTCATAAAAAAGACAGAAAGACCCCAAATCAATAGCCTAACCATCCACCTAAAGGCATTGGAAAAACAAGAGAAATCCAACCCAAAGAGCTCCAGAAGGAAAGAAATAATTAAAATCAGAGCAGAAATTAACGAATTGGAAACCAAGGAAACAATTAAGGCAATTGACAAAACAAAGAGCTGGTTCTTTGAAAAAATAAACAAGTTTGACAAACCTCTGGCCAATTTGATCAAACAAAAAAAGGAGAGACTCCAAACTAACAAAATTCAAAATGAAAAAGGAGAGATCACAACAGACAACAGTGAAATCAGCAGAATCATCAGGACTTATTTCAAAAATCTCTACTCCACAAAACTGGAAAATGTGGAGGAGATGGATAAATTCCTGAATGCATATCATCTACCAAAGCTAAACTCAGAGCAGATCAACCACCTCAATGAACCCATCACGCTCATGGAGATTGAAAAAGTAATAAAAAACCTCCCAAAAAAGAAGAGTCCAGGACCAGATGGATTCCCAGCCGAATTTTATCAAACCTTCATGGAAGAACTCAAACCAATCTTCCTAAAAATGTGCCACACAATTGAAGAACAGGAAAAATACCCAACTCCTTCTATGAAGCTAGTATCACCCTAATCCCAAAACCAGGCAGAGATGCCACAAGAAAAGAAAACTATCGGCCTATTTCCCTAATGAACATAGACGCAAAGATCCTCAACAAAATTCTCGCAAACCAAATCCAACAACACATCAAAAGCATTATCCACCTTGACCAAGTGGAATTTATCCCAGGAACACAAGGGTGGTTCAACATACGAAAATCTGTCAATGTAATACACCACATAAACAAGCTTAAACATAAAAATCACATGATCAGTTCGATAGATGCAGAAAAGGCCTTTGACAAGATACAACATCACTTCATGATCAAAACATTGGAGAGAATCGGCATGGCCAGTTCACATCTTAATATAATAAAGGCAATATACAAAGCTCCAAAGGCCCAAATAATACTTAATGGAGAGAGACTGGAGGAATTCCCATTGAGATCAGGAACAAGACAGGGATGTCCTCTCTCACCTCTGCTTTTCAATATAGTTCTGGAAGTCCTAGCCCAAGCAATAAGGCAGGAGAAGGAAATAAAAGGGATACAATTTGGAAAGGAAGAAGTTAAATTAGCTCTATTCGCTGATGACATGAGTGTATATGTAAGAGACCCGAGAGACTCCATCCTAAAACTCCTGAAGGTGATTAACTCCTATAGCAAAGTAACAGGATACAAAATCAATGCACAAAAATCGGAAGCATTTCTGTATGCAAATGACAAAGACACAGAAAAAGAAATAAAGGACATAGTCCCATTTTCAATAGCAACAAAAAAAATAAAATACCTTGGAATAACGTTAACCAAGGAAGTAAAAGATCTATACAATGAAAATATAAAAACACTCAAAAAAGAAATTGAGGAGGACATGAAACGATGGAAAGACCTCCCATGCTCCTGGATAGGCAGAATTAACATTGTGAAGATGACAATCCTACCAAAGGCAATATATAGATTTAACGCAATTCCAATTAAAATCCCTACAGTGTTCTTCACAGACATAGAAAAAATGATCTCAAATTTCATATGGAAAGGCAGAAGGCCTCACATATCCAAACATATCCTCAGCAAAAGAAATACCTCTGGTGGCATCACCTCACCTGATATAAAGTTATACTACAAAGCCATAGTAATAAAAACAGCATGGTATTGGCATAAAAACAGGAATATAGACCAATGGAATAGACTTGAGGACCCGGATTTTGGGCCAAGCAACTATAGCTACTTGATATTCGACAAAGGCCCAAACAATATAGACTGGAAAAAAGATAGCATCTTCAACAAATGGTGCTGGACAAACTGGATAACCACATGCAGGAAACTAAAACTTGATCCACACATTTCACCATGCACAACACTCAAATCCAAATGGATCAAAGACCTCAACATAAGACCAGAAACTCGAAAACTACTGGAAGAAAATTTAGGAAGTACTTTCCATGATATAGGAATGGAAAAAGACTTCCTGAATAAAACCACAGTGGCTCAAGTTCTTAAACAGTCACTCAACCATTGGGATCATATGAAGCTGAAGAGTTTCTTTACAGACAAGCATATAATAAGCAAAACCAATAGAATACCCACAGGATGGGAGAAAATATTTGCAGGTTATCCAACTGATAGAGGCCTTATCTCTAGAATTTACAAAGAACTCAAAAGTCTAAACAATAAGAAGACAAATACCCCACTCACAAAATGGGGCACAGAGTTCAACAGGCAATTCACAGAGGAAGAGATACAAATGGCAAACACACACCTAAGAAAATGTTCATCATCCCTAATCATCAGATAAATGCAAATTAAAACAACTATGAGATTCCACCTTACCCCAATAAGGATGGCCAACATCAAAAGGTCAAATGAAAATAAATGCTGGCGAGGATGTGGAGAAGCAGGGACACTCATTCACTGTTGGTGGGAATGCAGGTTGGTACAACCACTTTGGAAAGCAATATGGAGACTCCTGAAAAAGCTGACTATAGAAATACCAACAGACCCAGTTATACCATTACTGGGCATGTACCCTAAAACCTTCAAACCAAAAGCCAGAGAGATTTGCTCAACCATGTTTGTAGCAGCTCAATTCATAATAGCTGAAAGCTGGAATCAACCCAGATGTCCATCATTAGAAGAATGGATAACAAAGATGTGGTATATCTACACAATGGAATTTTATACATCAGTAAGAAAAAACGACATAAAGAAATTTGAGGAAAAATGGTTGAACCTGGAACAGATCATTCTCAGCGAACTTACCCAATCACAGAAAAAAAATCGACACATAGTCTCACTCATCTGCAACACCTAACCTGAGTCTGCCCAAGATGCCTTACATACCCACCAAGCACCTCATGGACTAGACAATAAGGTGGATGGGAGGGTGGGGAGGGAATCAAAGGGTGGAAAACAGTAATCCGGCACCAAACAGCAATGGTACCATAAAATTCTACTTCCTAAAAGACAGACCAAATGGCTGAACCTTCACTAGACCCTTACAGGAAACACCTGAACCACAAGACACTGGAGAGGGTAGGATCAAGACTGACCTAAATCTCCTACATCTTCCCGCCCTCCCTCTCCCCCTCTCCCTTCTATCTCTCTCCTCTCTAACTCTTGTATATTAGTTATCTTTTTCCTCAATTTCTTAGTGGACACTGACCTGTAACCCCCACTTCCAGCTTGGGCCTACCATCCACAATGAGCTTTTGATCAGAGAAACCTACAAGGTTTCCCAAAACAATGACAGACTTCTGTCAGAGTACTTGATGACCCACCAAAGGCCAGTGATAAGACCCTATTGCTGAAGACTCCATACGCAGCTGACGCGTAAAATGGAATGACATGGCTGGAAGCCAGGAGACAGTCAGTCCCCAGACAGTCAGCGTGTCTAGTGCCAGAAGGCGCTACATAGGCGACTGGGGGAAATGACCAAGATCTGTCCAAGCAACACATTGTTTAACCTAATTAGCAACAAATAACCGGATGTGATGCCCACACAAGTGCAATAGTGGTACACAGCCATGGTGAGGAATCAATTGCTCTTGATTTGGCTAACTGATCCACTCAGTGGTACTAGACCCTTAGCTGGAGCTGGGAAACAAGTCAGAACCATACGCAAACACAAGCCCACTCTACAATATCAAGCTACCATCCATCATGGGGTATTAGAGGGCCTACACCTACCAAACTGTCTATCAAAAAGTAATTGTTATCTCAATTTTCTGGGTGCTAACTTACTGTCCGTTGGAGAATCTGCTTCTCTTTTCCAGATAGATGCAGATCCTAAGAAGAGAGCTGCCCCAACATACCTCAAAAGGGGCCCAACTGAAACTAAGAACAACTGGCAAAATAAGCAAGGGTGATGTTCTCCTGCGAACCGGATACCAGCACAAAGGGGACAGAGATAGATCAACGCAGAGAAAAATCAACTCCTACCAAATCAGAGAGCCAAAGCCTCAGAGGCCACCAACACCTCAGCACTGAAGCAGATCAAAAATGAACCCAACATGGCTCAGGGAAATCTTGTGGAAGAGGGGGCGGAAAGAATGTCAGTGTTACATGTTGGGTCATGAATTGCAGAGACATTTATCATACTGGGGGCTAACTCCACAATGCATGACCCATTTTCATTAACAAGTAGGGTCTAATGGGAGGGGGTAGATCACAGATGAGCCTAAACAATGGTACCAAACTGCCTGTATTTACTGAAAAGAAAACTAATAAATTAAATTTAAAAAATTAAAAAAAATAAAAATAAAAAAATAAATAAATAAAGTACCTTGGAATAAACCTAACGAAGGAAGTAAAGAATCTCTACAATGAGAACTTTAAAACACTCAAGCGAGAAATTGCAGAAGACACTAGGAAATGGAAAAACATCCCTTGTTCCTGGATTGGAAGAATCAATATTGTGAAAATGGCAATCTTACCTAAAGCAATCTACACATTTAATGCAATCCCTATCAAAATTCCAAAGGCTTTCTTCATGGAAATAGAAAAAAAACAATCCAAAAATTCATTTGGAATCACAAAAAATCTCGAATACCTAAAATAATACTGAGCAACAAAAACAATGCTGGTGGTATCACCATACCTGATTTTAACCTATACTAAAGAGCCATAGTAACAAAAACAGTGTGGTCCTGGCACAAAAGCAGATATGTACATCAATGGTACTGAAAAGAGGACCCAGATGTAATTCCAGGTAGCTATAGCCACCTGATGTTTGATAAAAATGCCAAAAATACTCATCGGAGAAAAGAATGCCTCTTCAGCAAATGGTGTTGGGAAAACTGTGTGTGTATCTGTAGAAGGATGAAAATAGATTGTTCTCTCTCTCCATGCACAAGAATTAAGTCCAAATGGATTAAACACCTTAACCTCAGACCGGAAACTCTAATATTGCTAGAGGAAAAAGTAGGGGAAACCCTTCAACACATTGGTCTTTGCAAAGACCTTCTGAATACAACCCCAATTGCTCAGGCAATAAAACCACAGTTTAACCACTGGGACCTCATAAAATTACGAAGATTTTGCACTGCAAAGGACACAGTGAAAAAAGCATAGAGGCAACCTACAGAATGGGAAAAAAATCTTTGACAGCTATATATCTGATAGAGGATTAATATCTAGGATATACAAAGAACTCAAAAAGTTAAATAATAAGAAATCAAACAAGCCAATTAAGAAATGGGCTGTGCAGCTAAATAGAGAGTTCTCAAAGGAAGAAATACAGATGGCATATAAGCATCTAAAAAAAAAGTTCTACGTCACTAGTCATCAGGGAAATGCAGATTAAAACTACATTGAGATTCCATCTCACTCCTGTCAGATTGGCCACCATCATGAAAACAAATGATCATAAATGTTGGCGGGGATGTGGAAAAAAAGGAACCCTTCTGCACTGCTGGTGGGAATGCAATCTGGTCCAGCCATTGTGGAAAACAGTGTGGAGGTTCCTAAAACAGCTAGAGATTGATCTACCATATGACCCAGCTATAGCACTCCTAGGCATATATCTGAAGGACTCATTTCATTTCCTTATAAGTACATGCTCAACCATGTTTATTGCTGCTCAATTTATAATAGCTGGGAAATGGAACCATCCTAGATGTCCCTCAACTGATGAGTGGATAATGAAGATGTAGCACATTTATACAATGGAGTTCTACTCAGCAGTAAAGAAAAATGAAGTTATGAAATTTGCAGAAAAAATGGATGGACCTGGAAAGGATTATACTAAGTGAGGTAACCCAGGCCCAGAAAGCCAAGCACCACATGTTGTCCCTCATATGTGGATCCTAGCTGCAGATGATTGGGCTTCTACGTGCGAAGGAAAATACTTAGCAGCAGAGGCCAGTAAGTTACAAAGGAGATATAAAGGGAAGAGAAAGGAAGGGAGGAGGGTACTTAATAGGTTGGTATTGTATGTATGTAAGTACAATGATTGAGATGGGGTGGTAATATGATGGAGAATGGAATTTCAAAGGGGAAAGTGTGGGGGGGAAAGGGAGGGTATTACCATGGATTTTTTTTTTCATAATCATGGAAAATGTTAATAAAAATTAAATAAATAAATAAACTAAAATGAAAAAAAAAAAAGAAAGAATGTCTCTTCCCCACAAGTTGACAGGCAAGCCTGGGAGAACAAAGGGGGTGACTTGTCCTGAGTTACCCTCCTGGTCAGTCCAAGTAAGGACATGAAAGCTATGTTGAGGGTTATTGGATTGTCCAATGCCCTGTAGATGGGTATGAGAGGCAGTCAAGGGCCAGGACTTAGGCCAATGTTTGAGGGAGATTATGGTGGTGTCAGCGCCAGTATCCACAATTCCATCAAAGGGCTTGCCGTCAAGAAGCAACCTTAAAGTGGGGTGATCCTGCATAACAGAGTGCACCCAATAAGCATCAGAAGAACCAGATTGATTGTTGTCGTGACTTGGCAACATAATTATTGTTAATAAAAGTGAGGGGCAACAGGACATGTTGGGCCACTTGATCCCCAGGCAAGATTATATGAGTTCCTTTTTGGGAGGTGACTAAAACTTGGATTTTGCCAGCGAAATAATTATCTATATCTCCAGGGATTACTAAAATGCCCTTGAGAGAAGCGCTAGCCCTGCGTAGGAGAAGGCCAAACATGTTGGGGGACATAGGGCCAAACACATTTGTTGTAATTGCTTGAGGGCATGTCTCAGGAGTTAATACTGTGCGGGAGTGGCACAGAGATCCAGTCCTGCACTGCCTGCTGTGGCGCGCCAGAGGGTGGACACTGATTTTCCGGTGGGTTGGAGGGAGGGACAAACCTGAATGCCCCAAGGTTTGTCCATGGGGTAGGGGCATGGAGCTGGCACCATTGGGGGTTTCTCGAGACAAGAAGAGATTTTTCCTGAGAGACCAACAGAGGACGGCCATGAATGTCAGTCCTGGAGTGACATTCAGAGGCCCAGTGTTTGCCCTTTTGGCAGCGAGGACAGGGTGTAGCAGGGGGAGGGCCAAGAGAAGCGGAAAGTTGTTTAGGAGCGGTGCATTCACGAGAGAAGTGTCCAGGCTGTTTACAATTATAACATGTTTTTGTACCCTGAGCGAGGCCAGCAGAACAGAGAGCAGCCCCAATTGCTAAACCCATGGCATGGGAGGAGCCTACTGCCTGCACATAATTTGATATAATCAGATATGGTCTCCCACTTGTGAGAATGGAGAATAGACTGACAAGCAGGATTAGCATTTTCAAGGGCCAGGTGTGTGATAAAGGGGCTGTTGGTTTCCCCAATGCCAAAAAGGCATTCAGCAGTTTCATTAAGTCTGCTGACAAAGTCACTGAAAGACTCTTCTGGACCTTGTGTAATGCTGGCCAGGGAAGCGGTGGCGGCCCCTTTAGGAGGGAGGCGTCACCAGGTGGCAAGGCCTGCCTGTTGTATTTGGGCTAAAAGCCCAGGGGGGTAGCGCACTTGCCATTCGTTTGAATCATAGGGTGTTCCCCCAATAATTTTTGTTTTGTCCAAATTCTAGACACAGCCTTTTATAAATTATGGCGAGCAAGGTCAGAGCAGTTCTCATTGAATTCAGTGCGCCATAGAACAAAATCTCCACCGGAGAGAGCTGCGTGAGCAAGGCAATACCAGTCATTAGGCGTAAGCCATTTATCAGTATAACTTTCCAGAAGAGTGAGAGTAAAGGGAGCCATGGGCCCATAATTGGAGACAGCTGCCTTCAGATGCTCAAGAAATTTTAAATTAAGACTTATATATTTAGGTTAGGAGATAGGCTCCGTGAGCACCGGGGCAGTTTCATCTTCAGACTCAGAGGAGGCAGCATCCCCACCAGCCGGAGCGGGCTCTTCATCAGAGTCTGCATCGGACCTGGGGGGGGGGAGCAGAAGTGGGGTCAGAGAGAGCCTGTTTGCGAGTGACAGGAAAGGCAAGAAGGCCAGTAGTGCGGGTGTGTGAGTCTGTTTTTGTTTTGTGCCTAAGGCTGTTAGAGGAAGCATTAGAAAAAGCAGCAAGTTCTTTTGTGACAGAATCAAGTTCCCGGAGAAGCTGTAGCTGAAGTCTTTTATCTTGAAGTGCCCTATGGAGGGAAGAGATGGAAGCTAATGTGGCATATTGTGATTCTATGAAGGGTAAGTCAGCGGGAGGTTCAGCAAGCGCAGAAGGAGGCAGGGTGGCAGAGCAGTTGAGGACAGGAGTGCAGAGTGGCAGACAATAGGGAGGAGGCAATTTTAGAGGAGCTTCACTTGTGGGGCCTACATAAAGTAACGGGGGACCCAGCCTCAACATCCATTAGGGAGGGATAAAGGTGACAGGAAGGTTTTTCAGAGGCAGGAGATTGAGGTCTCTTTTGAGTTTCATCTTCAACAATGACAGAGGCGCAAGCAGAAGGGGGCTTAGAAGAGTGCTTAAGAGCAGCCTCTCCCTCATTGACAAGGACCCATATAGCCATAGAATGACTGAACCTTAAGAACATCATTTATAACATTCCAATAAGAGTAGGCAGAAACAGGGAACTTCTTGGGGCCAAATGTATCATAGTAATCATGCAAGCAGTCTCCAACTCTCAACCAAGGTTTTTCATTAATAGTTTCTGCCCTCTGGGGAACCAAGGACAGAGATCATCAATATAATCCAGGAATATTTTTAAGTCTTTTCTATTAATCCTAGTTCCTCATACCTTGAGAGCTTGTTTTAGCCCAGACACAAGAGAGTATTCTTTTGTAAATGCTTGTCCCATGGTAAAGAAAAAAATCTTACCTCACCATTTGAGTGTTCGAGTGGATCTGTCTCACGGGTGGGTATTTCTGTGGCGATCACCAGCGGGCCAGTGTCTAACCCTTTCTTCAGGTCGCAGCAGCCTCGGTGTGGGATCTCAATGGGCAGATAGCAGACGGTGTTTCAGGCGATGCTGAGTTTGAGCACCACATTGGGCACCAACAGCCCCAGGCCAGTGGGCCTTCAACGGCAGCATGGAACCTAGAGAACCTGAAATGGAAGGGACAAGAGACACAAGGAACTTACAGCAAGACAGAAGTCTGATCAAGCTGCAATATTTGTTTTTCTCAGGGCACCTTTTATACAGCAGAACAGGGGAGCTTGTCAGTAGTTTAGGTATTGCTACAGTTCTGTTTTGACAGGATAAGGTCATAGGCCCAAGGCCACAAGATGTTCAGCAGGATAAGGCCCCAGCCTTAAAGCCACAAGATTAACGACTTTAACAAACAGCTGCAGGATTTGTGACTTTCCAGAACAGACAACTTATCACAAAATGGAGTCATTATTCAAGGTGGAGGCACTTTGGTTATCTAGTGACCAGAAGCCTGACCATAAACTGGCCTTTTGCAAAAGATAAGATTCTGTAAACAGTCTGGTGACCGAGACTTTCCAGAAGTACCTAACAGAAAGCTGGATGGGCCAGCTTTCTAAATAATGAGTCAACTTACAAGCAGGCCCAGGCAAATGGAGAGCCTTTTGCTCTATGGCTCCCGACATCCATATTGCTTTCCAAAGTGGTTGTACCATCCTACATTCCCAACAGTGGATGAGTGTTCCTACTTCTCCACATCCTCACCAGCATTTATTTTCATTTTATTTTTTGATGTTTGCTATCCTTATTGGAGTAAGGTGGAATCTAATAGTGTTTTAAATTGCATTTCTCGGATGATTAGTTTTGGTATGGTGTGTTCTCATTGTCATTCAATTCCAGGAATTTTGCTATTTCATTTTTTATTTCATCCACTATCCATTTATTGTTGAAAAGTGTGCTGTTCAGTTTCCACGTGCCATTGGGATTCTTGGTGGGTCTTTTGTTGTTGATTTGTAGCAATATAGCATTGTGATCTGATATCATGCAGGGAATTGTGTCAATTTTCCTAAATATGTGGAGGCAGTCTTTGTGACCCAGTATATGGTCTGTTTTAGAAAATGTTCCATGGGCTGCTAAGAAGAATGTGTAGTCTGTGGATTTGGGGTAGAAAGTCCTATAGATGTCTGTTAGGTCTAAGTGTTCAATGGTTTTGTTGACCCTTTTACTTCCCTGTTGAGTTTCGGTATGGATGATCTGTCTATTACTGATAGTGGTGTATTGAAGTCCCCAGCTATGATGATGTTGGTGGTTATTTCTGTTTTATTGTGAAGTAGGTTTTGTTTTATGAACTGTGGTGCCCCTGTCTTTGGTGCATACAGATTTATGAGTTAATATCCTTGACAAATAGAAAGTAGCTTTCTTTGACTTTTTTTATTGCTTTTGGTTTGATGTCTATTTTATCTGATCTTAATATAGCTACACCTGCTTGTTTCTTATTCCCATTTGCTTGGAATATTGTTTTCCACCCTTTCACCCTGAGGAGGTGTCTGTCTTTAGTGGTGACATAGGTTTCTTGAAGGCAAGAGAATGAGGGGTCTAATTTTTTGACCCATCCTGTTAGCTTGTGTCTCTTTATGGGTGAATTAAGGCCTTTGATATTTAGGGTAATGACTGTGAGATTTTATTTTATGCCTGCCATATTGTGATGGTAGATATGTGTTGGTGTTTTCATGGGCTTTGTTTTTTTTTTTTTTTTAAATTATTTATTTATTTATTTGAGAGCGACAGATAGAGGGAGAGAGAGAGAGAATGGGCGCACCAGGGCCTCCAGCCTCTGCAAATGAACTCCAGACGCGTGCGCCCCCTTGTGCATCTGGCTAACGTGGGACCTGGGGAACCGAGCCTCGAACCAGGGTCCTTAGGCTTCACAGGCAAGCGCTTAACCACTAAGCCATCTCTCCAGCCCCTTTGTTGTTTTTTGTGCCTACTCTGAGTTTGGTTATTGTGATCTGCTTCTTGTAGGTATTTGAGTCTGGTTATTTGTTTCTTCTCTGTGGAGAATTTCCTGGAATAATTTCTGTAGGTTTGGTTTTGTGTTCATATAATTGTAAAGCTGAGTTTTGTCATGGAAAATTTTTCTTTCACCATCTATTATGAGGGATACTTTTGCTGGGTAGAGTAATTTGAATTGAAAGCCATAGGTTCTTAGACTTGGTAGTGTTTCATTCCAGGCCCTTCTAGCTTTCAGGGTTTCCATTGAGAAGTCAGAAGTAATTCTGATGGGGTTACCTCTGAAAGTGGTTTGCTGTTTTTTCCTAGCTGCTTTTAGGATTTTCTCTTTGGTGTCAATGTTCAGAGTTTTAATGATAATATGTCTTTGAGAGTTTCTCCTTTGGTCCCATGTGTTTGGAGTTCTCTGGGACTGGGCTCACTGAATGTGCAGCGGCAGGAGCAGCAATGTGGGTAAATGTGTAGAGCAGTTTAAGCTTCTGCACATAGGGATCGATTGGTGCGTGATCGGAGCATGGCAGCAGTGGCAGCAGGGCGTGGGGTGGGGTGTGGCAGCGGGGCATGTCAGCTATTTGGTGGGAGGGGTGGTCCACCCGCCCTCAAGCAGATCTGAGATTCCCTGTTCCCCCCCTCTGAGCTCTCCCACTGACAAGAAGACCCAGAAAACCCTTAATGTCTTGCCTTTTTTTCCCCAGGATTGGCAGTGCAGCTAGGTGGTTGCCATCTTTGCCAGAAGTCGAAAATACACTAAGGAATTCTTAATGCCAAGAGAAAGCAAAACACACACATGAAGAAACAGGAAAAAATAAGCCACACTAAAATAACAGTTAAAACAAATGATTATAGGGAAAACAGGACACACTACAAAAGAAGAAAAATGGTGAGAGTAAATGCATACCTTTCAATAATAACTCTTAATATCACTGGCCTCAATGCACTATCCAAAATAACACAGGATTGCAGACTGCATTAAAGGGCAGGATCCTGCCATTTGTTTCCTCTGGAAAACTTATCTCTCAATAAAAGATAGACACCACATTAGGGTGAAAGGATGGGAAATATTATATCATTCAATGGGGCCTAGGAAACAAGCAGGGGTTGCTATCCTAATATCAGACAGAATAAACTTCAAATCAACATTAGTGAGGAAAGATAAAGAAAGTCTTTTTATACTGATCAAAAGGAACTCTCCACCAGGAGACCATTACAATCGAATCATATATGCATCTAACATGGGGACTCCCAGTTTCATCAAAGAAACAGTATTAGTCTTAAGGTCCCAAATAACATCAAACACAATTGAAGTGGGAGACTTCAATACCCCACTTTCATTAATGGACAGGTCATCCCAGCAAAAAATAAACAGAGAGACATCTGAATTAAATAATGCAATGGAACAAATGGACCTAACAGATATCTACAGAACATGCTATCTGAATACTGCAAGTATACATTTTTCTGAGTAGCACATGGAACATTTTCTAAAATAGATCATATATTAGGACACAAAGCAAATCTCTACCAACATAGGAAAATTGGAATAATCCTTGTACTCTATCTGACCACAATTGGATTAAACTGCAAATCAACAAGAGAAGCTACAGAGCATACAAAAAGTCATGGAGACTAAACAGTACACTATTAAATGATAAGTAGGTCATTGAAGAAATCAAAAAGTAAATCAATAAATTCATTGAATCAAATGATGATGATAATAATACAACATGCCAATACATTTGGGACAAAATTAAGGCAGGCCTAAGTGTGAAATTTATAGCTGTAATTGCCTATATTAAGAAATTAGATAGTTCACAAGTAAACAATTTATTGCTCCACCATAAGGCCTTAGAAAAAGAAGAGCAAGGCAAACCAAAAAGCAGTAGATGAGAAGAAATCATAAAGATTAGGGCAGAAATTAATGAAATAGAAACAAAAAAAATCCAAAGAATCAACCAACAAAACAGTTGGTTCTTTGAATGGATAAACAAGATTAATAAACCCTTAGAAAATCTGACCAGAAGATAGAGAGAAGAGACAAAAAAAAATAATAAAATTAGAGATGAAAAAGGCATGATTACAACAGATATGAAAGAAATTCAGACAATTATAAGGACATACTTTAAAAATATATATGTTGTACTCTGAAAGGCCCAGGCATGAGGCCTAGTGGAACTTCCTGAGCCTAGCTAAAGTTTGGCGACCTATCTCTGGCCAGCTAGGACTCAGCAAGACACCTAATGGCTTCTGGCCTGCCACTTCCACGTGGTAATTGTAATTACCATTTCAATAGTTACAGTTTACTATTGGTCCTTACCTCTGCCCCCATCCTAAAATCCCCGCCTTCGTCCCCAACATGATATAGACAACTGCTCAGAGTAATAAAGTGAGTTGTTTCTGCGAGTTCCTGCATCAAAAAGACTCCCAACTCAGTGTGGTTTTCCTCCAGTGGTCAGGAGAGGTTTCTGAGTCGTGCGATGCTCACCATCCTTCTCAACTCCTAGGCCTCCCTTGGCACTACCTACCTGACTGGGAAGGAGCCCCACATCTGGTGCCTAACGTGGGGCTCTGGGACACCGACAGACTAATGCACCCCGTGAGAGGTAATCGTTTAGGAGGTAATCGGTGTGTGCGGGTGAGCGTACCCTCATGAGGAATATTTACTGAAGCTTACAGATCCAGGGGAAGTTCCATAATGTCAGAAAAAGCTGGCCTGCCTTCACAGGCCCAAGCAGAGAGAGAGAGAGAGAGAGAGAGAGAGAGAGAGAGAGAGAGAGAAGCACAAGCCTTTAGAAATACAAAAGCTGCCAGCGAACCGAAGGTGAAGGTGAAGAGAAAGGGAACGAAGAGATGTCGACAAGTAAGTTCAGGTTATAGAAGCAAAGTTTAGTGCACTAAATATGAAGACTGCCTCATAACTCATGACCCAGGTAGGGACAGGGGAGACGTCCTCCCTCTCATGGTGACTGGGTTTACTGACCTTTTCCTGTGCCTACTGGTCATTGGCACATTCCAAAAAAAAAAAAAAAATCTAAACATGCCATTAGTCATATGCTTCAATGTTTTGCCACTCTTGGGCTGTCTAATCAAATTAAAACAGATAATGTCCCCTACTTCATAAGCAAGGCCTTTATAGATTTTCTCCAGACCTGGAAAGTCTCACATTCCACTGACATTCCATACAACAACCGGGGCCAGGCTATCATGAAGATATAATCAAACTCTCAAATCTCAATGAAAAAAACAAAAGTGGGAATCCTTACCCCCACACAACCAACTAAAAAATGCCTTATTTACCTTAAATTTTTAAATTTTTCTTACAATTTATAATGTGTGATGGTTATAAATCTATTGGGGTCCAGGGGCAGAATGTGATAATTTAAATAAATGGCCCCCAATATATTCAATTGTTTATCTTAAAGTGTGATGGTGGGCTTCAGATTTCAATCTAAAGATATACAAAATGTGCCTAACAGGAGTTCCTAAAGTGTGCTGTGGCTTTTGGCCTTAGGCTTGTACTTTTAATGTCTAACTATTCTTCATACTCCCAGCTTTAAAGTAGTTCCTGAGGAAGTTCAAACTGTACCTCCCTTTAAGATCTTGGGCTTGATCCTTACCATAGATACATACATAAATACCTGTTAGATGCTCTATATACTAGGGTTAAAAGTTAAAACTCATTTGGAGTGTCATGTAGATTTTCAATAGATTTGTGTTACATCTAAAAAAATGTAACAGCTAACAGCATTGGGAAAATACATTTAAGAGATATTTGACACAACAATAATATTTCCTTAGATCTAATTCAGTTACATTCAGAGATTCTGTCTTTACAAAATAATCAGCTTATTTTTGATACAGCTAAAGCTGCTGATAACTTAATATCTACTTTTAAGTCTGCCTTGCCTGGATGGAATTCTCTCACTTCTTGGATAGGAAGCTTTGCTGCTACAGATGTTTGTCTTTTACTCATTCTGTGTCTGCTGCCCATACTCATTAAATGCCTTTTAAGGTCCTTTATAAATATCCATACAGAAATACATGGGATACAGCTACGACCCCACCTCGGCTTCCTGAGACATTATCTTAAAGCACCTGCAAAGGCTGGTAGTCAAAGATGTGTAAGATTCTCTTGAGTTAGGTCAACCTAAGACAGGGCATGAATGATGGAATTCATGTACCGATGATGGGTAAGGCCTAAATATCATAGAAAACAACCTAAGAAAGACACAGTCTTTCTGCACCGAGGCCCGGAGGGGCCTGGTTCATAAAAAATAATAAAAAAGGGGAAATTGTCAGGAGCCATTTGGCTGGACTTGTATCCATAGCTCTGGCCATTTAACAGCAAGACTTTAGCACCTCCATGTAAACAAGATTATACACATTCAGTGTTACTGATAAGAGCTGGCCATTCCTTAATATTTATGTTTATATTGCTAAGATCAAAGGGTTTATTTGTTTCCCAACCTTGGGATAATGTTTATACTGATAAGTGATTAAAATACAAAAGCTCTGTAACAGAAAGGAGTTTTTTGATAAACTTGTATAAAAGTCATGGAATTTTTGTCCATGGAAAAACTTTGTAACAAAAAAAAAAAAAAAAAAAAAAAGACCCACTTGGGTACCAGCGAGAGACCTAAAATATTTGTTCCAACGAGGGGACACTGACATCACTTCTCTAGGGAGTGCCTCACCCCTGAGGACTGTTCCTAAAATGGTCATTCACCCTGCTAAACTAAATAACTCTCTCCTTTGCATACAATTGCTGGTTTTGCCTCTGATCTGGGCCTCTCTGTCTGCTTGCAGTACAATTGCCCATATGACCTTAAAAAACTGCTCAGTTATCTTCCCCTTCCCTGTCCAGCTTTTCCCAATGTTTCCTCTGGGCATTTTGGCCCCACCTTCCCCTAATAATTCCAGTATAGATGTGAGATACCTTCATCCTTCCTCCTATATATTTTTTTTTTTTTGGTTTTATTGAGGTAGGGTCTCACTGTAGCCCAGGCTGACCTGGAATTCACTATGGAGTCTCAGGGTGGCCTCAAACTCATGGCAATTCTCCCACCCCTGCCTCCCAAGTGCTGGGATTAAAGGTGTGAGCCACCACGCCTGGCCCTTCTATACTTTTAACACAAATGAACCCAGTGCTCAAGCTGCCCACCTTGTGGAATGGTTTATGTTTGCGGAGGCTAGATGGCCTATAACTTTCTGCCCACCAATTGGATGGGCCTTCATGCCCCAGCCACCTTAATCCCAGATGTAGATATCATTTATGGAAGCCAGATTCCCTGGCTAAGGTAGTCTTACAAAACAGGAGGGGACTAGACCTACTAATGGCCAAAAAGGGAGGTGTATGTTTGTTTTTACAGGAAAAATGCTGTTTTTATGCCAATAAATCAGGAATCATCCAGGAAAAGATTAAGAGGCTCCAGGAAGTCTTGGAGAGGAGGTGACAGGACCTCCAGGACTACCTGCTGTGGATGGGCTTACATGACTTCTTACCCTACCTCCTCCCTCTACCTGGACCCCTACCCTTCCTTCTCCTTCCCCTTCTTATCCTCACTGTCAGGCCTTATGTAATTAACAAAATTACACAATTTATTCACCAGCAGGAGAGGCAATAAAACTTCATCATGTCGAGATTATCATTATCACAGGCTGGCAACTCAGGAATTAAGTTTCTCAGATGACCCACTGCCACCTCCCCTGCCCTCCATGTAACCAATGATGGGTAAGATCGCCAGAGGGGGACAACCTAAGACAGGCCATGGAGTGGCTTCTCAGTGAGCTAAACACCTGGTATCCAATGACAGGTAAGATCCCCAGAGGGGGACAACCCAAGACAGGGGCCACAGTGACTAATGCTCTTACAAAAACAAAAGGGGGAGATGTTGGGCTCTGAAAGGCCCAGGCATGAGACCTAGTGGAACTTCCTGAGCCTAGTTAAAGTTTGGCAACCTATCTCTGGCCAGCTAGGACTCAGCAAGACACCTAATGGCTTCTGGCCTGCCACTTCCACGTGGTAATTGTAATTACCATTTCAATAGTTACAGTTTACTATTGGTCCTTACCTCTGCCCCCATCCTAAAATCCCCTCCTTCATCCCCAACATGATATAGGCAACTGCTCTGAGTAATAAAGTGAGTTGTTTCTGCGAGTTCCTGCATCAAAAAGACTCCCAACTCAGTGTGGTTTTCCTCCAGTGGTCAGGAGAGGTTTCTGAGTCGTGCGATGCTCACCATCCTTCTCAACTCCTAGGGAGGAACCAGCAGGCCTCGTCCTTCCCTTGGCACCACGTACCTGACCGGGAAGGAGCCCCACATATATATGCCTCTAAATTTGAAATTCTGAAAGAAATGGATGATTTCTTTAATTCATATGACCTACCAAATTAAATAAAGAAGAGAAAAACCATTTAAATAGACCAATAACAAGTATAGAGATCCAAGCAGTTATAAAAAGTCTCTCTACTCTAAGAAAAAGTTCAGGTCCATGTGGATTCATTGGCGAATTTTACCAGACCTTCATGGGAAAACTAACACTAATGCTTCTCAAACTTTTCCATAAAGCCAAAAAGAAAGGAATTCTACCCAAATCCTTCTATGAAGCCAGCATCACCCTCATACGTAAACAAGGCAAAGACAGAACAAGAAACAATTATAGACAAATATCACTCAAGAAAAGAGATGCAAAAATTCTGAACAAAATATTGGCAAACAGCATAAAAGAATATATCAAAAAGATTATTCACCAAGACCAGTGATGTGGGGATGGTTCAATACACACAAATCAATAAATGTAATACTGCATATAAATGGTCTCAAGGAAAAAAATCTCATGATCATCTAATAGATGCCAAAAGGGCATTTGAAAAAAATACAACATCCTTTCATGAAAAAGTATTACAGAAACTGGGACTAGAAGGAACATATATCAACATAATAAAAGCTATTTATGACAAACCTACAGCCAACATAATACTAATTCGTGAAAAACTCAATGCTTTTCCACTAAGTTTGGAAATAAGACAAGGGTGTCCACTGTCCCCACTTTTATTTAATATACTACTGGAAGTATTAGCTATAGCAATAAGGCAAGAGATATTCATAAAAGGGATACAAATTGGAAAAGAAGAGATCAAAGTATCACTATTGCAGATGATTTGATTCTACACATAAAAGACCCTAAAAACTCTACCAACAAACTGTTAGAGATGATAAACACTTCTAGCAATGAAGCAGGATAAAAAATAAATATACAGAAATCAGCACATTTCCTATGTACTAACAATAAATGTGCAGAGAATGAAATCAGGGAATCTTTCCCATTTATAATTGCCTCAAAAAAATGTACCTTGGAATAAACTTAACTAAGGAAGTAAAGGAATTCTACAATGAGAACTTTAAAACACTCCAGCAAGAAATTTCAGAAGACACAAGGAAATGGAACGATATCCCATGATCTTGAACTGAAAGAATCAATATTGTGGAAATGTCAATCTTATCAAAAGCAATCTACATGATTAATGCAATCCCCATTAAAATTCCAATGGAATTCTTCACAGGAATAGAAAAAAAAAAATCCAAAATTTCACTTAGAAACAGAAAAAACCTCAAACAGCCAAAACAATTTTTAGCAACAAAAATAAGGCTTGTGGTATTACCATACCTGATTTTAAGCTCTATTACAAAGCCATAGTAACAAAATCAGCATTGTGTTGGCACAAAGACAGATATGCAGATCAATGGAATAGAATAAATGACCTAGATATTAATCCACACAGCCTTCTGATTTTTGACAAAAATGCCAAGAATAGTCATTGGTAAAAAGATAGCCTTTTCAATAAGTGGTGCTGGAAAAACTGGGTATGTATATATAGAAAGATGAAAATAGATCCTTGTCTTTTCCCATGCACAAAAATCAAATCCAAGTAGATCAGGAACCTTAATATCAGTCCTGAAACTCTGAAATTGATAGAGGAAAAGGTAGGGGAAACCATTGAACATATTGTCATAGGTAATGACTTTCTGAATATAACCCCATTTGCTCAGAAAATAAAACCACCAATGGGATCTCATGAAATTACAAAGCTTTTCTACAGCAAAGGACACTGTGAATAGAGCAAAGAGACAATCTACAGAATGGGAGAAAACCTTTTTCAGTTACACATCTGACAGAGGATTAATATCCAGAATATAAAAAGAACTAAAAAAAAAAAAAAAACAACAACAACAACAACAAAAAAACAGAACAATAAGAAGTCAAACGACCCAATCAAAAAATGGACTATGGAAATAAATAGTTCTAACCAGAAGAAAGACAGATGGTATATAAACATCTCAAAAAGTGTTCTACATCCTTAACCATCAGAGAAATGTGAATTAAAACTAACTTGAAATTCCATCTCTCTCAAGTCAGAATAGCTACCATCAAAAAAACAAATGAGGGCTGGAGAGATGGCTTAGCGGTTAAGCGCTTGCCTGTGAAGCCTAAGGACTCCGGTTCGAGGCTCGGTTCCCCAGGTCCCACGTTAGGCAGATGCACAAGGGGGCGCACGCGTCTGGAGTTCGTTTCCAGAGGCTTGAAGCCCTGGTGTGCCCATTCTCTCTCCCCCTCTATTTGTCTTTCTCCCTGTGTCTGTCGCTCTCAAATAAATAAATAAAAAATATTTTAAAAAAATAACACTAAATGTTGGTGAGGATGTGATAAAAGGGGAACCCTTCTGCACTGTTGGTGGGAATGTGATCTGGTATAGCCATTGTGGAAATCAGTATGGAGGTTCTTGAGACACGTAAAAGTAGATTTGACATATGATGTAGTTACAACACTCCTAGGTATATATCCTAATGACTCTTCTAACTACCTTAGAGATACTTGCACAACCATGTTTATTGCTGCTTTATTCACAATAGCTAGGAAATGGAACCAGCCTAGATATCCATCCACAGATGAATGGATAATAAAGATGTGGTACATCTACACAATGGAGTTCTATTTAGTTGTAAAGAAAAATGAAATTATGAAATTTGCAGGGAAATGGATTGTTCTGGAAAGGATTATACTAAGTGTGGTAACCCAGACCCAGAAAGCCAAACGTCGCATATTCTCTCTTATATGTGGATCCTAGCTATAAATATATAGACTTGTGTGTGATCTGGAACCAGTAATCAGTGTCAGAGGCCCATAAGATAGAAAAAGGCTATAAGGTAGGGAGGGGAGGGAAGGTCCTAAAAGTATGGTATTATATATATATGTAAGTAGAAGAACAGATTAAAGGGAGGGGAAAGGCCTAAATGAGGTCAGGGGAAGAGATTATATAAAAGAAAGATGGGGTCAGAGTGTGTCAATCAAAATTCAATATACTCAGAATAAGACATATGAAAATCTACTCTTTTTAAAATAATGGCACATCTAGAATCCATAGATTGCTACTAGAAAATTTTCAGTGCCTGGGATGGGATACCTCCCAGTGAGTCATTGGCCAAAGAGGTCTATGTTGTCTCCAAAACATTACAGGCCAAGGCCCTTGGTTCCCCATGAGAAAGAGATGGTAAGACCCTATTGCTGAAGAAGTCACATACCTGAGCCACAAAGCCACTGAGAAATAAAGGTGGTGCTGAGCAGAAAACCTTCTCCCTTTGGCTAACCACCTGAAAGCTGGAAAAAGCTGCACTGTATGCAGTCTTATAGGAGACAGAAGTCATCAGCAGTGAAATCAGTGGACAATGGAAACTGCAAGTTTGACCAGACAGGCCAAATGTCTGAATGAGAGCAATAGTGGCATGTCTGCCCTGGGGGAAACTAACTGCTCTTTACTTACTCTGAAGGCCTACTCTGTGGGAGAAAATACATGCCTGGCACTGAAAACCTAATCAAATAGTTTATTTTGCTTTTCAAAATAGGGTTGTAGGGGCTAGTTAAGGCACTTGCCTGTGAAGCCTAAGGACCCAGGTTTCATTCCCCAGGACCAATGTAAGCCAGATGCACAAGGAGGCACGTGCATCTGGAGTTCGTTTACAGTGGCTGGATGCCCTGGTATCCCACCCCTCTCTTTCTGTCTCAAATAAATAAACAAATATAAAATACTAAAAAATAGGTTTTTAGATTCTGCTACTTATTCAAACTAAAAAAGAAATTACAGATGTTAAATTATTCCATGATGGCTGCTAAAAATAATCTATTGGAATTAAATTATGTGAATAAAAGAATGCAGTCAAATTCCTCCTCCATTGATTAGGACTGCCCTCATGGAGCAATATACATACCCTAAATTGTGAGTGTACTAGAAAAAAATATTCCAATTAAAGCATGGAGAGATAGACTGCTGGTTATATTTAATTAGGATTTACACAAAAAAATAAAAAGCACTTCTACTTATTAAATTAATGTATATTTTGTTTATGAAAAAACCTATGTACGTTATTATTAAAAATTTTCAATGATACTTAATTGTAATGTATGATCTATTGATTATATTTTGCTTATTTTTTCAGCCCTTTTAGTAATCTTTAGATTCAATTTTTAAAATAGTAATTTTATTAGCCTAAACAACTAAGGCATAAGACATTTTTAATTCAGATTTTAATATCTGTTAAATTTCATGCTTTATAAGTAGGTACAACAGAGGTATATATCAATACTTGGTGGCACTATCTCTAAATTCTAGAGAGAAATAATTCTAATTGGAAGAATTAGAAGATAAGTTTTTACTTTTCATAATCTAAAGTTATCAAGAAACAGCAACATAATAGCATGCATAAAAATTGAATGCATGTTTCATAAACTTAGCTAAGTAAATATAACCATGTTGCATATTTTGATAAGATATAATGGTGATCTTTGAGAGTAATAATAAATATTAGTGAGCAGCTGAAATAGATCTCTTCATGTCGTCAAAGTTAAAAATTTCAACTATGTGTGATCAGCATGACATTTTTCAACATTAATATTTAGTTCAAGTTCAAAGCAGTAGTCCCCCAAATGTTTGCCTATTTCCAACTCCTTATGGAGTTCTCTTATGGAAAAAGGCAGTCTTTGAAGTCATAGGAGTCTGCAAAAAATAAAAACTTAGTCATTTATATTTAACAAAACAGACATTATCAGCGACACTATCTTTACAAGATTTATTTAAATTCTTAAACACCTTTCCCCCCTGAAGTACCTAGATGAAGCATGTGCTACTAACTTAATTGAACAAGAGTAGGCTGTCATGAATTGTCAAATAGCAGGAGATCTTTTAATGGAAAGTAAGTAGCTCGACTGCCCAGGATAGCTGAAGAGCACACAACAGTGAGTTTGCACATGTAGTCCTACCTCTGCCAAGAGCTTACTTTGTGACTTTGGGAATTCAATCTTCTTTGTTTTACAAGACTTGTGTTTATAAGATGCATAGGCTGGATAAAGTTTTTTTTTTTTTTCCATGTCTAACATTCTGTGACTTTGTGGTCCATGCTTCACTGAGGTGGGTAGCCTCTACATAATAATGATAATCTACTTCAGTTATTTTAACCTTTCAATGATAAAATAGAGCATATATATAGAAAAACCAAGTAAATTAAATGCATAGTTTAATTAGGTATTATGAAGAAAGATGGCTCATAACTAACATTCTACTCAAAATATAAAACTTTGCTAAGTATCCCTTTCACAAAATAATGTGTTCCATCACATTATCAACCTCCATTCTGCTGCTCCTCCTACAAGAAACTACTCTCTTCTCCTGGAAATCATTCAATTCAGTCATTATCTTTATTAATTAACTATAGTAATGTGAAATTTGCAAACAGTGAAGCTAATTTATAAAAGGTATACTGTTTTGTTTACTTTTTAAACACATTTTTATTTATTTGCAAGGAGAGTGAGAAAGAATAGGTGCTTGTTCCAGGGCCTTCAGCTGCTGCAAACAAACTCCAGACACATGTGCCACTTCGTTCAACTGGATTTACATGGATACTGGGAAATTGAACCCAGATCATTAGTCTTTGCAGACAAGTGCCTTAACTGCTGAGACATCTCTCCAGCTATGTTTTATGTATTTTTTAACATATATATGCATTCATGTTACTAGCATGCATATCATGATTCAGGATATTTCAACTAAATCCAAAATTTTCTTCGTACTCCTCTATCATCAGTTTCCTCCCTTTTCCCTACTCCTAGGTGGCCACTACTCCCTTTGAGCACATACTATGTGGTAATCACTTCATACAATGAAATAATGAATAAATACATAAATCTAGGCTTTCTAGCAAGAAACTTATGAGGTGATTACCGTAGTAGTTTTGTTTCATGATATAACACCCAGAACCATGAAGAGTATATGACCATAACAAACGCTTGGTAAATATTTACAAAATAAAATTAAATGTAAAAGCAAATGCTTGATAAATTTGACCCTAAATACTATAAGAAAGGGAATATTTAGGAGCAATTTTGGAGATTTGAAAATTTAGAAGAGATTTGAATTATTTTACAGAAAGTTTATTAATAGCATTCTCCACAGCTATTTAAAAATTGCATTTAGAAAAGATAAAGTAAGACTTTTTTTTTTTACTTTCATATACTATTTATTCCCTTATTGTCATCTGTTCACTTGCCCTTTGATAACAAATAAACTAACAAGGTTGGAAAGCGATCTCTTTGTTTGTTTGTCGCTCTAGCCCAGGCTGACATGGAATTCAATATGTAGTCTCAGGGTTGCCTTGAACTCATGGAAATTCTCCTAACTCTGCCTCCCAAGTGTTGGGATTAAAGGCGTCACCACCACGCCCAGTGGAAAGTCTTTCTTATGTTGTCATTTCTTACAGTACTCTTGACCAAGGAGGTTGTGGAATTGTTAAATTAATGTCATTAAATGTGTAAACTGAGTCTATCGGGATTCCATATGGTTTTTGATGAATATATTATATCCTAGAGCTGTTTCAGTCAGTTCATACTTATAATTCTCTTTACAAGCCAAAACAGCTATCATGATTTTTTAATTTTATTATTTATTATTTATTGTAAAAAGTTATACTTTAATCCTTGCCACAAAAAAAGAAAGAAAAACTAATAAGAGTAAAGCCTCAGTTAACTGAAAGTAATCAATTTATTAAAGTAAATAAGTTAGGAGTGATGTTACAAGATGGTCAAATAGAAGTTCCTAAAACTGTTTCTCCCAATAATACAAGCAAAATAACATGGTTACTATAGTTTGACAAAAATTAAGAAAAAACTAGAAAGGTGATGTTGAAATCAGGTTCACATTACTGGCAGAAATCAACTGGCCAAGATCAGCTTGTTCATTTTGACTTACAAACTTGAAGTGAAGCTCTATGATGGTAAGGGGAAAAGATGGCATGAGCAGAGGATGGACATCACCTCCTGGCCAACCTCATATGGACAATAACTGCAGGACAGTGTGCCAAATGCTGGCAAGGGGAAACTGACTGTAATCTCCATAAGCCTGCCTCCCCAAAATAAACAGCCTTCAGAAGGCATTAATTCCCAAATCTCTATCAGCTAGGAACCTAGCATTCAGACCACCTAGGTTTATGGGGACACCTGAGTCAAATCACAACAGGTGACCAAGAAGGAGGAAAAGGAAATGACTAAAAAGGGAGAAGGGCAACAGAACACATGACATGAAAGCAGAAAGGAGAAAGGGAAGAGGAAATAAGAGGGGAGAGGAGAAAGAATGAGTGGAGGGGAGAATCAATGAATATAATTTATCTTTGCACTATGCCATAATGATAACTAATAATTCATATGCTAATTTTAAAAGAATCAAAGAAGATGTATTATTTACTTTACTCATTGCAATGACAACATACCTGACAAAAGCACTTACAGAAGGAAAGGTTTATGTTGGATTGTCTCACAGGTTTAGTGTAGAGTCCATCATGGTGGGGGACAGAAGGAACAAGAAGCAGAAAGTGAGAGAGAGAGAGAGAGAGAGAGAGAGAGAGAGAGAGAGAGAGAGAGAGAGAGAGAGAGATGCTGATGTTTGGCTACCTTTCTCATTTTTATTTAGTCATTATCCTAGATCATGGAATGTTTCTGCTAAACTTAGTAAACTGAATCTAGAAAACATTTCACAGACATACCCAAAGATTTGTTTCTCTGGTGCTTCTAAATCCTTCCATGTTGACAATTGAGATTAACCATCACAGAAGAGCAGCAAGGCTTTAGGGCACAGAAACAACAGACAGTTTCATCCAAAGGAAAAGAAGCACCTTGACTCTACTACTCTACCTATAAGACAAGGTCAGCTCAGGACAAGGAAAGATGTGCCCAACTGAGGTAGCTATGAGTCGGTCCAGCAGTCCTATGAGTCCAACACTGACAGTCTTTGCCATGAAGGATTCCAATCACCTCACAGGCAGTGAGTCCAGTGGAAGGAGCTGCATGTAGTCCATTTAGTAGTTCTACTCCCCCCACCTCTGAGAAGGTGCTTACGTGGTACACACCTGTGGTCCAGGCTGCTATATGTGCCTGTCATCTTAAAACTGGAGCCACTGCAGATATATGTCCTGTTATTGGGGCCAAGCAGTTACTGAGCCTTTTGATCCCCTGGTTCTTGTTGTCATTGAGCACTCCTGTAACTGACCATGTTCTGCTAGTGCTCTGTTCTGTCCAATCTGACCAACCTGCTGTGGAGATGTTCCATTCCTCATGCCAGTTCCTGTGGCATCCTATCCCTGTAACCTGAGCTACCCAAACTCTTTGCTTTCCAGATAAATGGGGCCTTGGAACAGTTTTTTCTTTGCTGCCTCCAGGGCTAAGCTCACATAGTTTCTTGTATCTCAAGGACACAACACCCTGTCTCTCTGAAAATAGGCTAGTTCCTTGTATTTTTAGATACTAAAGCACTATATGTTCCTAAAAAGTATAGTAGCCATGTTGCTTCCTACTCCACAGGGTCCAAACCATAGGCAACCTCTGCTCTTCTTGGGTCTTTGGTGCTATAGCATCTGGGATGGTAGTATGTGAGCTACTGAGATATTTCACCAACCCAGAAATTCAGTCATCATGGAATGAGTGACTGCTGTGTTCTCTTACTTCCAGGAATAGAATTGCACTTGAACCAAGCTACCTTTCTTCCCCAGAGTAACAATGCAGCTGCAACACACTCCCAAGTGTCAGTAAGAGCTGCATCTCTGCCCCTGGGCCTGAGTTGCTGGAGTGTGCCTCAGAGTCCCTTCCCAGCCCTTGGCTTTATCAATGACCTACATCCACTCAACTTGGAGGGCAAACTTGTGCCACAAGTCACAGGTGTGGCAGTAGTTGCACAAGACTTTGAGCCCAGGACTGGGATTGCACAGTTGCTCTGTGGGCTTGCACCTTGAAACCAGCCCTGCTCTGCTTGTTGATCACATTATACTCAACAGTAAGAATGCTCTAAGCAAATACATTGTACTGTGAAGAAAAATGAGCAAGATGTTCCCCAAAGATCTTGCCAGCAGAGACCCTAACAGCCCATAGTGCTGCTGCTACAAACCTATGTAGCCTAGACCATAGAGGAACAGTTTTTCTGAGATTGTGTGCCGCTTATGAGGTGGAACAAAAACTATGCCATTGAATGGACTTGAAAATAGTTCACTCTACCAGTCAATATCCTTGGACCCACCTGTATGAAAGTCCTCCAGAAAGGTAATTTACATTTTGGAAGCAGTAAACTCCCTGCCAGGTGTGCAAACACCAATACAAGGTATAATTGTTAATTTCTATTCTCATCTTGATTGGCTCAGGAATCAAGTAAGAAACCTACTTCTTGGGCAGATGTATGGGGACATTTTCAGGAAGAATTTACTGAATGGGGAAGACCTTCCCCATGAGTGGGCAGCCCTTCTGGTGACAGCCTATATGTGGATAATGTAGAATGGACTAATTACAGACATTTACATATTCAATTTCACACCCTTAAAAGTTAATATTAAATCCAACCAAATTTCTACAGGTATTTATCATAATGTATTATTATCTATCAAGTGGAAATATAACAACTATCTTTTTTTTTTTTTTTTTTTTGGTTTTTCGAGGTAGGGTCTCACTCTGGTCCAGGCTGACCTGGAATTAACTCTGTAGTCTCAGGGTGGCCTTGAACTCACGGCGATCTTCCTACCTCTGCCTCCCAAGTGCTGGGATTAAAGGCATGCGCCACCACACCTGGCTTACAACTATTTCTTTAAGGAAAGAGGAAATTCACAAAATGGAAATATATATATATATATAAATAAATAAATAAATAAATAAATAAATAAATATATTTATTTATATATATATAAAATGTAATATATATATAAAATGAAATATATAAATATATATATATATATATATATATATATATATATATAGAGAGAGAGAGAGAGAGAGAGAGAGAGAAGTTCATATTAGCTTCATTGTCTACTTTAAGATTAAAAAGAAAAAATAACCCATCACAGTAAAAGTTTGGGGTCTGCAATCATATTGGAGAATATTTATAGGACAATGAACCCGTTTTATAATAATGTAATAACATATTCCAGTAGCCAACAATGTTTTATTTTCCTTATTGATGTCAATTGTTTGATTATTTCTATACTTTGAACCCAAATTTGTTCTTGTTAGGTTTTAAAATTTTGTTTAAAGTTGTGAGTCTTTATCTTTTCTTGACCTGTACTGTCACTGATTTGATGCTTTTGATTTCCTTTCTAGCTTATATAACAGAACTTTTCTTTCTGGAACCTAGTAATTTTAAGATTAGAATTCTTTGTCTGAAAGGAACAAACCATTGACTGACCTCAACCCTTTTCATTTTGTATCTCAGTTTTATCTAAGCCCCATGACAGCATCAAGGTCCAAGTTTTTAAAGATACAAATTTCTTTTTTCCCCTTTCTGACTTTTTAGAGAAAATAACATCTACTAAAAACTCCTGTCTGAAATACTTTCCCTTCTTGCTTGATAAAACTTAAGGTGACTCTTGAATTTCTTTATAGAAAGGTGTTACCTCAATGCCTTGACTCCTATGACTTCAGTTTTGCTTAGAGCTAGTGACCTACTGGGAAAGCATGTCATCTCTATCATTAATTGTTATGGGATTTTATATTTAATACATATATATGTATAATATTCTGTGGACAGTAGTAGCACTTCTAAAACAAATAGTCTATGATAATGTACACATTCTGGAATAGGATAAGAATAAACCATCTTCCAAATTTAAGGTTTAATTTTACAAATACGGTTATGAATTAAAAATAAAATGGTGTTATAAATTGGAAAGAAACCCTGAATCTCTATAGTAGGTGAAAGAAATGTTGAAATATGCAATTCTGCTGTTATGAATTCTATTGGAAGAAACGGAAATATAAGTAAAAAGTCGATTTGCATCTCGAATATACCCGTAAGTATCATGATCAGGAAAAAGACTGTATTTTGAAAATTTAAAAAATGGAGGAAAGGAAATAGAAAAATAAGATCAAACATATGTTATTTCAACAAATGAGAGGTTATCATGGCCTAGATGTTGTTTCAAGCTCATAGAAAAATAGTTTGTAAAAAAGACAATACCTCTTTAAATATGAACATGGCATCCTTTTTACTGAATGACATACACTATGACAATTAAATGAATAAAACGTGATATATGATAGAATGATAAGATGTAACAAGAAAATATAGCTGGTGACAAGATTTTGAGATTATGAGATTTTACACTTTTGATGCAGTCACTAAGGACAACCTCTTTGACCCAAAGTCATATATGTACATGAAAGTACAGTGAGAGTGTGAAGCATGCTGATATTTTGAGAAAGAAAATTTCAGGCAGAAGTTATTATAAATATAAAGACTTTTGAGTCAGAAATTTGCCATATATGTTAAGAAACAGTCAAGAAGTTCAGTTTGGCAAGAACTTGAAAAAGAGTATTAGAGTTCATGTCAAACAAGAAAGGAAGAATGTTCATTTACTGTGAAAAAGCATCACTCTTAAGAAGGGAAGTACCATTATCTGAAGGGTTAGTGTAGGATCAGGAACACCATGAGCTATGTGAAAAGACAAGACTACAACAAGAACAGATATAGGGTGGTCAATGAAAATATTAGTTAACATACCCAGGAAGGAAATGCTGGTAGCTTGGATCAACATGGTGGCTATGAAAGAGGAGAGATGTCAAATTATGTATTTATTTTGTTGTTATTACCAATAGATTTTACAGAACCAAAGTGATTGTGAAATAGCATGAAGAATTGTGGGTGAACACTTTTTTTTTTACTTTCTTATTTTAATTTGCATAAACTATATACATTTATGGTATTCATCATGGTCATTTCAAATATGTATATATTGTAAAGTGATTCAATCTAGCTTACTTACATGGGCAATGTCTTATGGTTATTGACAAAATAGACAAATTAACTATGCTGTGCAAGGCTTCAGAGAGGAAAAGCTTTTGGGAAAGAATGTTGGAAACTCAGTTCATATTTGTTAAGATTGAGTCACTTTATGAGTTACTTTTCTCATTGCTGTGACAAAATGCTAACCTAAGGAAGCAAGGTTTTGGCTTACCATTTGAGGGTACAGTCCAACATGTCATGAATGGCATGGCAACAGAAACATGAAGCAACTGGTCACATTTGATTTACAGTCAGGAAGTATAGTGTAATAAATGATGGTGTTTACATAGTTTTCTATTTTTTATGCAATCCAGAATTCCAACCCATACAATGTTTTCACCCACATTTAGTTGGGTTCCCAACCTCAATTACCCCAAATTAGAAAAATCCCTCAGTCATACTTAGAGATATGTTTCCATGCTGATTTGAAATCCTGTCACACTGACAATCAGAGATTAACCATAGGTACTATTAGTGATGAAAGTAAAATTATACTAAAAACATTTTGATATACAATTCTAAAGTTTGGAGAAGAGTTGGAGCCAAGGATAAAAATTTTGCATTCATCAGCAGTTAGATTAAGATGAG
This sequence comes from Jaculus jaculus, assembly GCF_020740685.1. Classification (NCBI taxonomy): domain Eukaryota; kingdom Metazoa; phylum Chordata; class Mammalia; order Rodentia; family Dipodidae; genus Jaculus; species Jaculus jaculus. The sequence goes on along the minus strand of NC_059125.1, from coordinate 88,229,361 downwards.
AGAATGGAAACAAAGAAATAAGCACAGGTAAGAGGAAAGACTGATCTCTAGGAGAAAACACTCCTTTTAGGCTAAAGATGGTAGACGCTAAAAGATATAAAAAAAAAACAAAAAACAAAACACCAAAAAACCAAAAAAAACCAGAATACTAAGAAAGGCTCCAACATTCTACCCACCCAACTCATGTGGGAGATTCCAGCCAGTCCCAACCAATGTGTGTAGGAGACTATAGCAAATGTGACCAGGCTCTTACTCTTCCCATCTGGACTTCACAGAAACAGAGGTGTTCTGAGTTCAGAACCCTACAGGACTTCTAGCACTACACGTGAACCAGTATAGATCATCTACAGGTAAAATTCAGGCAGAGTCACAAGTGTAATACAAAAAAGTCTTGTATAGCTAGACATACACAGATTTTCTAATAAGAGGGGGTACTAGTATGACTCAGCCTAAATAGATGCAAGCAGCCTTTAGGAATCCTTCAGAAAGTGAAGCAAATCTCCATGTAGTACTAGGAAAGGGGTAAGTTGCATCATAAATAGAGGAAAAATAAAACCACAGCAAAAAAAAAAAACCCAAAAACAAAATCAACAACAACATCAACAAAAAACAAAACAAAACAAAACAAAACAAAACAAAACAAAACAAAAAAACAAACAAACAAAAAAAAAAAAACAAGGGACACATTTCCAGCCTCCTCTTATAATGGAAGTAAGGACCATTAAGATAAAGGAAATTCCAGTGAAAGAGTTCAAAATCCTACTTCAAAAAAAGATTAATGGTATCCGGTTCACAGGAAAACATCACCCTTGCTTGTTTCGCCAGTTGTCCTTAGTGTCAGCTGGGCCCCTTTTGAGATATGTTGGGGCAGCTCTCTTCTTAGGATCTGCATCTATCTGGAAAAGAGAAGCAGATTCTCCAACGGAGAGTAAGTTAGCCCCCAGAAAATTGAGATAAGACTTACTTTTTTGATAGACAGTATGGTAGGTTTAGGCCCTCTTATACCCCGTGATTGATGGTAGCTTGATATTGTAGAGTGGGCTTGTGTTTGGGTATGGTTCTGACTTGTTTCCCAGCTCCAGCTATGGGTCTAGTACCACTGAGTGGATCAGTTAGCCAAATCAAGAGCAATTGATTCCTCACCATGGCTGTGTACCACTATTGCACTTGTGTGGGCATCACATCCGGTTATTTGTTGCTAATTAGGTTAAACAATGTGTTGCTTGGACAGATCTTGGTCATTTCCCCCAGTCGCCTATGTAGCGCCTTCTGGCACTACACACTCTGACTGTCTGGGGACTGACTCTCTCTTGGCTTCCAGCCATGTCATTCCATTTTACGCGTCAGCTGCGTATGGAGTCTTCAGCAATAGGGTCTTACCACTGGCCTTTGGTGGGTCATCAAGTACTCTGACAGAAGTCTGTCATTGTTTTGGGAAACCTTGTAGGTTTCTCTGATCAAAAGCTCATTGTGGATGGTAGGCCCAAGCTGGAAGTGGGGGTTACAGGTCAGTGTCCACTAAGAAATTGAGGAAAAAGATAACTAATATACAAGAGTTAGAGAGGAGAGAGATAGAGGGGAGAGGGGGAGAGGGAGGGCGGGAAGATGTAGGAGATTTAGGTCAGTCTTGATCCTACCCTCTCCAGTGTCTTGTGGTTCAGGTGTTTCCTGTAAGGGTCTAGTGAAGGTTCAGCCATTTGGTCTGTCTTTTAGGAAGTAAGCAAGGGTGATGTTTTCCTGTGAACCGGATACCAGCACAAAGGGGAAGGAGATCAACGCAGAGAAAAATCAACTCCTACCAAATCAGAGAGCCAGAGCCTCAGAGGCTCCCAACACCTCAGCACTGAAGCAGACCAAAAATGAACCCAACATGGCTCAGGGAAATTTTTCGGAAGAGGGGGCAGAAAGAATGTCAGAGTTACATGTTGGGTCATGATTTGCAGAGACATTTATCATACCAATAACTGGGGGCTAACTCCACAATGCATGACCCATTTTCATTAACAAGGAGGGTCTAATGGGAGGGGGTAGATCACATATGAGCCTAAATAATGGTACCAAACTGCCTGTATTTACTGAAAAGAAAACTAATAAATTAAATTAAAAAAAAGATTAATGAACAAATAGAAGGCTCATTAAGTAGATGAATGAGTGGAGTAAATCCACTCAAGACATTGTCAGGGCATTCTCCAAGGTGAACAAATCAGCAAATTGAATAAATTACAAATCATGGTGGATAAATTCAGCAAAGAAATCAAAACTCAGAAAAGTGACCAAATAGGACTTATGGAAATTAAAGAAATATTCTCTTAAGTAAAAATACCAGAATAGACAGCATTACCAACAGACAATGCTACATGAAAGATCAAATTTTAGAGATGGAGGACAATCTTAAATATAAAAATGATTGAAGGAACATAAAAAATACTTTCAAGAAGTCTGGGATACATACAAACTACCAAAACCTTAGAATTTACAGTGTAGCAGAAGAAACTGAGAAAACATCTAAAGAATATGAAAGATTATTGAAAGAATTCATAACAGAAAATTTCCCAAACCTAGAGATAGAAGTCATCCCAAAAGCACAGGAGGCATGTAGAATTTCAAACACATAGGAATGGAAAAGTACTTCTCAAAATTGCAAAATTAAAATTATAATACGAAAAGCTATGACAGGGAAACATGTCAACGCACATACAGAGGGAAGAACATTTGAATAACAACAACTCTTTCCTCAGCATCCCTAAAATTCAGAAAAGGAAGAAATTATATATTTCTAGTCCTGAAAATAAACCATTTTCAACCAAGAGTGCTATACCCCACAAAACTGTTTTTCAAAAATTGATGGAAAAATAAAAATATTCCAGGAACAACACAAATTAAGAAAATTTATGAGGGCTGGAGAGATGGTTTAGTGGTTAAGTGCTTGCCTGTGAAGCCTAAGGGCCCTGGTTTGAAGCTTGATTCCCCAAGACCCATGTTAGCCAGATGCACAAGGGGGCGCACGTATCTGCAGTTCGTCTGCAGTGGCTGGAGGCCCTGGCGCACCCATTCTCTCTCTCTCTGCCTCTTTCTCCCTCTGTCTATAGCTCTCAAATAAATAATAAAAATTAAAAATGAACAAAAAAGGAGACAATTTATGAAAGCCAAACACTATAGAAAATTCCTAAAAGGAAAACTAAATACAAAAGATGAAGAAAATAGTAACATTCATGAAAACACATGTATGATAACCACCAAGAAAGGAATAGGGGAGCAAAGAAGACCTGCAAATGAACCAGTAGTGTTCAGTAGAGCAAGGCTCCAAATTCTCACAACTAACAACACAGGGGTGGAAAAAAAATAATAATAATCCAGCCAATTAAAGTATTACCTAAAAAATCATAGGACAGTCCCTCACAATAATAATTTTAAATAGAAATGGCTTCAACTCACCAACAAAAGCATTAAGACTGACTATTTTGTATTTATTTGTTTATTTATTTGTATTCTTTGAAGTAGACTCTCACTATTCCAGATTGACCTGGAACTCACTCTGTAGTTTTGGGCTGAACTAGAACTCTCAGAGATCTTTCTACCTCTGCGTCCTGATTGTTGGGATTAAAAGTGTGCACTCAAATTGACTTATTAGATTCAAAAATATATATCTAACTATCTGCCTTCTCCAAGCAACACACCTAGCTAGCAAAACATCAATAAACTGAGTGTTAAAGAATGGCAAGCAATCTACCAAGCAAATGGTAAACAAGTTGGAGTAACTATTCTTATATCTGGTAAAGTAAACTTCAAACAAAGCTAATCAAAACCAAGAAAGGACTGCCACATATTAATAAGGAAAATAATTTATCAAATTGTAAACAGTTATGTGCAAACTATTGGAGATTCCAACTTCTCCAACAAATGCTAAAAGGCATAAAATGTCACCTAGGATCTGCACATAAATAGTGGGAAACTTTTAGATAACACTCACATATTTAGACAAATCCTTCAAACTAAAATCAGCAAATATATTTCATGGCTAAATTGTACCATAGATATTTTTGATTTAACAGATAACTAAAGAACATTCCATACAAGAAATAGGGAGTACCTGTTCTTCTCAATGGTACACAAAAGTTTCCCCAAATTTGACCACATTGTTGGCCACAAAGCAAGCATTAAAAATATGCAAAACCTGGGTTGGAGAGATGGCTTAGCAGTTAAGCGCTTGCCTGTGAAGCCTAAGGACCCCGGTTCCAGGCTTGATCCCCAGGACCCACATTAGCCAGATGCACAAGGGGGCACACGTGTCTGGAGTTTTGTTTGCAGTGGCTGGAGGCCGTGGCACACCCATTCTTTCTCTCTCTCTCTGCCTCTTTCTCTCTTTGTCACTGTCAAAATAAATAAATAAAAATAAAAAATATGCAAAACCCGAGTTATTTTTTTGTATTCTATAAGACCACTGTGGAATAAATCTAAAAATCAATAGCAAGAGAAACTTCAGCAATGACATAAATACTCAGAGACTAAACAATACACTTTTGAATAAACAGTGAGTCATTGAAGAAATAAGGTAGGAAATTACAAATTTTCTAGAAATTAATAAAAGCTATAACACAATCAACCAGATCAGCTGTAATACCATCAGGGCAGTTATAAGAGGAAAAATTATGCTTATAGTTGTGCACATTAAAAGTTCTCAAAAATATCATATAAGCAATCTAATAATGAAACATAAAGTGTCAAACAACTAGACACTAACCCCCAAATCAATAGATATTATGAAATATGAAATATGAAAGATCAGAGAACAAATTAATGAAACAGAGACTAAATAAAAATATACACAATCAAGCAATGCTTTGATTCTTTGAAAAAACTAGATTGACAAGTCCATAGAAATACTATCCAAACCAAAGAGAGAGAAGACCCAAATCAATAAAATTAGATATATAAAACTAATTAGGACAGCAGACCCCAGTGAAATCCAGAAGACAATTAGGGACTGCTTTGAAAACTTACATTAAAAACAGATCATATGGAAAAAAAATCTAAGTGCACATTACCTACTAAAACAAAACCCAGAAAATATTAAAATATTAAATAGACCTTATTGTAGTCACCTCCTCATTGTTGAGATATACATCCAACCAGACACAGTTTATGGTAGTAAGTGTTTATTAAGCTTATAAATCCAGGGGAAACATTAATGGCAGCTGACAAAGCTGCTTACCTCCCTAGATCCAAACAGAGAGAAACAACTGCTGCAAGCAAATAATAACAACAGCAAATACAAACCCAAGCCACCAAAGCTCAAACTGTTCTCTCCACACCTTTGAGCTATAATTAAGATCCACACCTGAATACACCTTAAGGCTGGACCCTAAGTTCTGCCCCCAGTGACACCTACTCCTGCCACGTGGTTGGAGACCCAAGTTATATTTTAATAAAACACCCAAGTCTATGGGGCTGTACACTTACACTCTATCACATTCAAACTACTACAGCCCTTTCACATGCAATGAGATTGAAGCAATAATTAAAAGTATCCCTGAAAAGTACAAGACCAAATGGATTCAGTACTGAAATCTATCAAGCTTTTAAAGAAGACCTAACACCAATATTTCTCATTCTGTTCTAAAAAATAGAAAGGAAAGGATTACTACCAAACTCATTTTATGAAGCCACTCTTACCCTTATCCTTAAATTGGGTAAGGGAAGAACAAACAAGGAAAAACTACAGAACAAATTTTATAATGAACAGAGACACAGAAATACTTGTAAATAGGATTGAGGCACACATTAAGGATATTATATATTATGACCAAGTTAGTTTCATCCCAGGGATTTAAGGTTGGTTCATCATATGCAAATGAACATAATTCACCATATAAATCAACTCAGTAGCAAAAATCACATGATTATATCAACAGATACAGAAAATGCATTTGACAAAATTTAATGTCTTCATGGTGAAAGTTTTGGAGAAATTAGGAATAGACTGAGCATAACTCAAAACAATGAAAACTATATGTGACAATCTGATAGCCAACATTATACTGAATGTGGAAAAACTGAGAACATTTTCTCTAAAATCTGGAATGAGACAAGGCTGCTCATTATCTCCACTCTTATTCAATATAGTTCTCAGAGTCTTAGCTAGAGCAATAAGAAAGGAGAAGGGCATAAAAATAGGAAAGAAAGAAATGAAACCACGTCAATTTTCAGACATGATTCTATAATTAGGTAGGACAACAGATTGTAGAAGAAAAAAATAGATTTAATGAGTACTTCCAGAAAAGTTACAATATACAAAATCAACACAGAAACCACAAAAATTCAGTATTTTTCATGTACTCCAACAATGAACTTACTGAGCAAGAAATTAGGAAAATTTGTTCATTCACAATAGCTCCCTCCAAAATAAAGTGCCTATAATAAAGGCTGTGAAAAATGTCTACAAGGAAAACTATGAATTGGTGAAAAAATAAATATGAAATATTGGTGAGACCTTCCATGAAACTCATAACCAGAATCAGTATTGTATAATGGATATATTAACAGAAGTAATGAACAGATTCAGTGAAATTACATCAAAGTTCTAGTGATATTCTTTTCAGAACTAGAAGGGAACAAACCCAACAATTTGCATGATGCACAAAAGACCACTCATAGCTAAAGCAAACCTAAGTAAAAAAGAACACCCTTGGAGCTATCAGAATTCTTGAACTAGAATTATACTCTGAAGCCTTAGTGACAAAGATATCACATTACTTGCACAAGAAAATGGACATATAGAATAAAGGACCTAGTAATAAACCCATGGAGCTATGGTAACCTAATTTTTGACAAAGGTATCCAAAATAACACTAGTAAAAAAAAAAAAATGTCGGGCTGGAGAGATGGCTTAGCGGTTAAGCGCTTGCCTGTGAAGCCTAAGGACCCCGGTTCGAGGCTCGGTTCCCCAGGTCCCACGTTAGCCAGATGTACAAGGGGGCGCACGCATCTGGAGTTTGTTTGCAGTGGCTGGAAGCCCTGGCGTGCCCATTCTCTCTCTCTCTCTCTCTCTCTCTCTCTCTCTCTGCCTCGTTCTCTGTCTGTTGCTCTCAAATAAATAAATAAAAAATAAAAAAAAATGTCTATTCAACAGATGATTCTGGAAGAACTTGATAACCACCTGCAGAAGAAGAAAATGATACCAACATCTCCCACCTTGCATAGAGATTAAATGAAAATTAATAAAAGACCTTAATATAAAACCTGAAATGCTCAACATATTATAGAAAAACATAAGCACTACACTGTTATTTATAGATCCAGGTAAGAGCTTTCAGAACAGGACTCCATTAGTACAACAAATAGTCCTGAGAATCAATAAAATGTGACCACATAAAATTTAAAAAGTTTCTGCATAACAAAGGAAACACAAAAAAGGAAAACTGCCAATAAGTAAATAAGCTAATGAAATGAATAGACAATTTTCAGAAAGAAGAAATACAGATGCCCGACAGATACTTTAAAAAAATGTTCTGCATCTATAGACATCAGGGAAATGCAAATTAAAACTACTTTGAGATTTCATCTCCATCCATTCCAAATAGCTATTACCAATAAAAGTATTGACAACAAATTTTGACTAGATTATGGGAAGTATGGCATCCTTATTCACTGTTGGTGGGAATGTAAATTTTGCAGCCACTGTGGAAATCCATGTGGAGCTTTCTCAAAAAGAAAAAAAACAAAAAAAAAACAAAAAAAAACCACAAAACCTGAAAGTAAGTCTACATATGACCCACTTATCCTGCTTCTGGGATTCTAAGAATTATACTTTACTATGGAAATACTTACACATTTCTGTTTATTGCTGTTCTCTTCCAAAAACTAGGAAATGAAATCAAGCTAGATATTCATTGATTAATGACTAAATAAAAATGTTCTATATACACAATGACCTTTTACTTAGCTGTAAATAATAAACTATGAAAATTTCAGGAAAATTGATGAAATTAGAAAATTTATTCTAATTAAGATAACCCAGGCCCAGAAAAAATAAAATAAAATGTATGTTCTCTCCCATATGTGAATACTAACTTTTAATGTTTGTAAGTAAGGGGATGTGAGAGTGAGAATAGGTTACAATTCAAGATAAGAGACCATGAAACATGAAGAAGAGGTGATGAGAAAGGTACTGGGGAGAACAAAAGGAAACATATACTGTCAAAGCAGAAAGAAAGCTACCATGGAAGTTGGGGACAATGGGAGAGGGGAATGGAGAGAAGTGAGGAAGAAAATGGAAAACCAAAACTTTGAAAAGATGGGCAAGCAATTGCTTTCTGATTGTCTAAGAGATCCACTCAGTGGAAAGAAACAACTGGGAAACAAGTCAGAATCATAGTCAGGCAATGATTTTGCTATCCAATATCAAATTGCCACTAATCTTGGGCTAAAACAGGAACGAAACCCCTTAAATTCACACTAAATTAGTAACGCTTATTCCATTTAACTTGGGCTGAACTCACTCTCCATTGGAGAATCTGCTTCTCTTTTTCAGACTGGAGCAGGACCTGAGGAGATAAACAACCCATTGCACTTCAGCCCTGCACCAGCTGAAACCACAGAGGAACTGGGGAGATGAGCAAGAGTGCTGCTTTCTTAATGAATCTGATATCAGCACAATGGTGAAGGAGATAGGCACTGAGGACACTCAACACCTACCAAACCAGAGATCCAGAGGATACTAAGTGCCCATCACTGAAGTAGACTTAAAATGCTCCCAGCATGGCTCAAGGATTTTTTGCCGAAGAATGGGCAGAAAGATTATTAGAGCCACAAGTTGGGATATCATGCCCAGAGCTATTGCCTGTGTGCAATAACTGACTGCTGCTCCCACAATGCATAAGCCACAATCCCCACAGGATGAGGGAAAGGATGGAACCACCATGTGTTGTTTCCATAATAAGTACATCCATAACTAATAAAATAAAATTAAAAAAAACATAATGAAAGCTAATTCTCTGTATGCTAACAAAATATTTATTAAAAAAAAAAAAAACAGAAACCCTGAAAGTGATCATCAAAAGCCAGATAAATGCATTTTATGATTAAGTATTTTAAGGAGAGCAGCGAGATACATTCTGACAAATTCTGCTATTAGATCATAGAGGAAGGGGGCAGAGGAAGGGACATTTCATATGGAGTCATTTGCAACCATGAGAGGATTAATTGTATCTTTAGGTTTGACAGCCAAATTGGTTTCAAGAGAGAGGAATAGAAAATAGGAATACAGATAACTTTTTCACTGTTGTTGTTATTGTTGTTTTGTTTACAAATTAGGTGTTGCCACTTGATTTGGGGATTGAATTTACAAGTTATCTTTACTGAAATCTTTCCCCTAAGATGCAATTCTTTTATAAAATTTAGGTGCTCAAACCTCAGTCTTTTCTACAACCAACAACCTATTCTTTCTATTCCTGCCACACATATTTTAAAACATTGTTTCATTCCTATTTATTTACAGGATTCTATTTTTAGCCTTTGGTGGTTGCTCCTTATTGTTGTGGGATTTTGTTGTTTTATTTATAGAATATTATATCTTAATTTCTTTCTCACTTATGCTCTTATTATCATAAAATGGGTAGTATAAAGCATGGTGTATTGGATAAATACAATTCACAATCACATCCATGGAGACCATACACCATTGATTTTTCTCTGTGGTTAGCTCTTCAGGTGACATTTTGAGATCCTCCAAACAAACTTCTCTTGGTGAAGGATTTGTCTGTGCAAAGTTTACAAAGATGCTTAGGAATTCTCTTATCTGGGTTAGCCAGGAGAACTATAAACCATCATTGCTGGAACAATCAGTTCTATTTTTCAAGAGCTATTCAGAACTTCTGCAAACACATCGAAGAATTAAAATGTGTGAAGTTTGATATTCACATCTAGCTGATTCAGACTATTTTTTTAAACATCCTGTAGCACAGATGGAGAGGGATGGAAGAGCAAAAATTTAACCTAGCAGAATCATCGAATGATAGCCTGGCAGGTTTTATGTAAAAGAAGAGCAGTATAGTTTAAAAATATCCTTTGAAATAAAACAATAGGAAATACAATTGCATAACTATAACTGGGCTCTTGAACTTTCTTTTGTGCCAAACTGTCTCTAAGATACATTGGCCTTGAAAACAGAAATTCCAGAGAATTGTAATTTTGTGCAGATCTTTTCAACCCTTCTATATAATCAAGTCAAATCAGAAGAAGGCTGATATGGTTAGAATGATCTTTGATGGATACAATTAGTATATAGATGTGTGTTTCTCATGTTTGTTCTGTCTGTCTGCTGATATCTTTCAGCAGTTCATAGAATACAGTTGCAGACTGCAAATTCAAGGCACCTCTTTACTCCATTATCATCCCCAGCTCACGTTCTCAGAGGCCTGCAGATATAATAGATCAATATGTTGGCTTGAGGCTTCAGCATTCATCCTTTCCCTAAAAGAGCTTTTAAACCAAGTGAACTCTCAAGGCTTCATCTTGAATTCCAGTTCACTGCTTCATTGACAGCTCTGTTTTGGCTGCTCATCTGTTGGAGTTGGCAGCTGAAACATCTGAAATGATCTTTTTGTCCCCAGCCAACTTCTTGCTAGTAGTCTTTTAGTCTTCAAAGATGTTTTCTTCTCTAATCCACTTTTACTCTGAGAGTGATTGAAATATCCGTCTTTAGTCTGATTCCAAATACCTACAAATTTAACAAAGAATTGCCAAAATATAGGTAAATGAGATAGTTCAGTCCAAAAATAGTTGATATTCATACTCATGCAACTATACCTATATATTTGATATAAATTCTTTTATTTAAAAGTCATTAGAAATGTTTTTTTTTGTTGTTGTTCTTTTAGACAGGTTTTCATTATGTATGTAACCCAAGCTGCCTTCAAACATGTGATCTTTCTACCTTGCCCTCCCCTCACCAGTTCTGGAATTCCATGCATGGCTAGAGTTTTGATTCTCTGAAGTACTTATTTTATTTTTTTTGTGTATGTGTGTTTGTGTGTATGTTGTACGCATGTGTATTTATATGTGTGTGGGTCCACATGATTGTGTATGGAGGCCAGAAATTGATGTTTTGAAGGGTTCTTCATGTACTCTCTACCTTATTCTTTGAGACATTCTCTTGTTGTACCCAGAGCTGACCAATTCAACTACAGTTAACTAGTCAGCAAGCTCCAAAAATGCACTCTTTCTCTCTCTCTCTGCCTCCCCAGTCTCCACCTGCCAGATATAACTGGTGTGCAATGTCATGCCCAGTATTTTACCGGGTTGCTGGGGATATGAACTCAGGTCATCATGCTTGCATAACAATCATTTTAATTATTGAGGCATCTCCCCAGCCCTAAAATATTTAATGAAACCACTTTCCAGGGTAATAGGACAATGTGATTTCTATAAGGTGAAATGGGCAATTCATAGTTTTCTGGTATTTGCTGTAAGGATTCTATTCATTTTCATCCAAGCTTTAAGAATCTTGACTTAGGGCTGAAGAGATGGCTTAGCGGTTAAGCGCTTGCCTGTGAAGCCTAAGGACCCCGGTTCAAGGCTCAGTTCCCCAGGTCCCACGTTAGCCAGATGCACAAGTGGGCGCACGCGTCTGGAGTTCATTTGCAGAGGCTGGAGGCCCTGGCGTGCCCATTCTCTCTCTCTCCCTCTATCTGTCTTTCTCTCTGTGTCTGTCACTCTCAAATAAATAAATAAAAAATTAAAAAAAAAAGAATCTTGACTTATGTATTAATAGCTGTCAAGGAAGTTACAGATATACCATGTATCTACATACATGAAAATCAGCTCTTTAGTTAACATTTTGAGGGTCTAGTGAGGGTAAGCAAAACAGGTTATAGTCATTATCTCACATACCATCATACTACTGCATTAGCTAATAGTGTGCACTCATCTTTTATGGAAGAATAAACTAAGCATCATATAAATTAATCTTATGTGAAAGGTTAGAAATCACACAGTTAGAAATTAGAAAAGCTCAAAGAATAAGATCTACATGTGTTCAATTTAAGCTGTTGCCTAGCACGCAATGTCTTTCCTCTGATCTACCTAGTAAATAAAAAGTATAAGATTTTTAGGACCACCAAGATTAATTTTGTAAAAACTCTAACATGATGCTGAAAGGCCCAAGAAGCCAGGAGCCTAGAAATACTATCACGCTCCAAAAGGAGCTTTAGCAGGGCCCTGCATACCTCAAATTCCAGGTCCTACTCTCTGCTAGAAAGTAAGTAAAAAGTCACTCTTCTTTTTGTGTTAGAGCCCGCCCTTGATATAAAACTAGGTGAAAGGACGTAAGACAGGCCCTTGAGGATGGAAAGTGAGTAACAGATTAAACCGCTTATCTGGCTTCTGTAAACTGCTCGCACCATAAGGCCTAATAGCCTGTCTTAACCACACTTTGTCACCCCCACCCAAGACCCGCGCAAATGCTGACCGCTGAGGTTATAGGAAACTGATTGGTCCATAGAGCGTGGGCTTGGGTAATTTTAAATGATTGGCCTAGAAACTATGGAGTGGCATAAACTGACTGGCCCGCACTGTGCAGGCTTCTGATGCTAAGAAATGATTGGTTTTAATGCACAGGCTTTGTTAGAAATCATATAAAAGCTGTCCTGTTCCTGCATTCGGGGCTCTGCAGTCCTCTACCCCTGCGTGGTGTACGACTGTGGGCCCCAGCATACTTGGAATAAAAATCCTCTTGCTCTTTGCATCAAGACCATTTCTCATGAGTGATTTGGGCTGTCGCCATTTCCGGGCGGAGCATGGGGTCCTCATTCTGGGGGTCTTACAATGCATGTACATTGGGGAGATGGCTTATAGCAAAGACCACGTTTGTGGTGATATCCATTTAACAAAGATAAATTGACTGAATATACTCCATGTGAAATGGCAATGATTGAATCGATAATGCTTCAGATGAAATGCAGACACCCAGTTCAATTTGAATTCCATGTAAAATGAGTAACTTTTACCTATTAGTATGGCCTACTCAATATATAATATTACTTATTAGAAATTGCCCCTATGGGCGCACGTGTCTGGAGTTCGTTTGCAGAGGCTGGAAGCCCTGGCGTGCCCATTCTCTCTCTCTCCCTCTATCTGTCTTTCTCTCTGTGTCTCTCGCTCTCAAATAAATAAATAAATAATTTTAAAAAAAGAAATTGCCCCTATGTGTAAGAAATTCAACTTTGAGTGAATATTCTATATTTTTATTTGCTAAACCTGGCAAGTCTTTGAATAACCAAGTTATAAAACAAACTTTGCTTGGTTGTTTGCTTGTTTGTCTGTTCACAGTATAAGAGATGAAACCCAAAGCTTCCACATGCTAGGCAAGTTCTGAGCTGTATCATTACAGTACTGTTTTTGTTTTCCAGGAGATGTTTACAAAAGCAGCTTAGATATAATACACAATGATTGGGTAATGGAACCTGTTTTGTGTTTTGAAGTAGGAAAGTGATTTTGCTTGGGGAAGGTAACATTAGTTTTCACAATATCCTTAAATGTTCTGTCTTGCAAAAATATTATAAAACTTGCTATATACATATACTTTCTGAACTTCATTTCTTGTGAATATTGGCATAACAAAGATGTACTCATTGTACCTGACTTTTGGGAGTAAAATTCTCTGATGGGATTTAACTATTAGGATAAATAAGTAACATTTCATGGGGCATAGCTGCTTTCACTTTCATGATCACACAGTATGATTCACAAAGTTTTCAAGTGGATTGGGAAATCTAAGTCCTGCTTCTAACTCTGTCATGAGGCAAGTGATACAAGAAACATTATCACCTTTGGATTTGGGCTTCTAATAGGGGTAATAATCCCTGCCCTGTGTACTTCACATAATTGTTAAAAAGGTCAAATGAGAAGCAGATTCTCCAACAGAGAGTAAGTTAGCACCCAGAAAATTCTCTTTTCCAGATAGATGCAGATCCTAAGAAGAGAGCTGCCCCAACATACCTCAGAAGGGGCCCAACTGAAACTAAGGACAACTGGCGAAATAAGCAAGGGTGATGTTTTCCTGTGAACTGGATACCAGCACAAAGGGGAAGGAGATCAATGCAGAGAAAAATCAACTCCTACCAAATCAGAGAGCCAGAGCCTCAGAGGCCCCCAACACCTCAGCACTGAAGCAGACCAAAAATGAACCCAACATGGCTCAGGGAAATCTTGCAGAAGAGGGGGCGGAAAGAATGTCAGAGTTACATGTTGGGTCATGATTTTCAGAGACATTTATCATACTAATAACTGGGGGCTAACTCCACAATGCACGACCCATTTTCAATAACAATGAGGGTCTAATGGGGGGGGGGGTAGATCACAGATGAGCCTAAATAATGGTACCAAACTGCCTGTATTTACTGAAAAGAAAACTAATAAATTAAATTTAAAAAAAAAAAAAGGTCAAATGAGATAATTGATAACATGGGATTCTGTAAGTTGAAAAGCATTATGTGACAGGTAAGCATTATCTTTACCTTTTCATCAAAAGAGTATTAAATTGTGCATTGCTGCAGTAGGAATTCTTCTTCTCAGTATCAAGGACCACACTCTTTAATTTTACTTGATTTTGAAAGCTTTCATTTCTTTCTTAACATTTAAGGTCAAAGGGGTTATTATAGTTACCATCTTGTTACAAGGACAAAGAACCAAAACAAAAGCAGCCGGTAGGAGGAAAGTTTGGCTTACAGTCTTGAGGGGAAGCTTCATTATGGCAGAGCAATCATGGATGAGCAGAGGCTGGGCATCACTTCTGTCACAGCAGGTGAAAAATATTATCAGTAGCATGAGCCTAATTTCTGGCAAGTGGGCCCTGGCTATAACACACCAAGGACCACCTCCAACAAAACATCTCCAACAAGCTGGATGTGGTGGCACACGCCTTTAATTCCAGCACTCGGGAGGCAGAGGTAGGAGGATTGCCGTGAGTTCGAGGCCAGCCTGAGACTCCATAGTGAATTCCATGTCAGCCTGGGCTAGAGTGTGACACCCTACCTCGAAAAACCAAAAAAAAAAAACACACAAAAAAAGCACCTCTCCAACAAAGCTCCAGCTCCCAAATTTCCATCAGCTGGGAACAAAGCGTTCAGAACACATGAGTTTTTGGGGAACATCTGATTCAAACCACCAAAAGGGTCATACAATTGTTTTCTCAGGACTATTTTCTCATTAAAGTTGGACATATTATATATATTCTAAACAATCAAGACCTTGCTCTTTTAAAGTATATGTACTCAATATTTCCATAGCCATAGACCACAAATTCCAGGAAAAGAGAGGCTTCTTAGCATATAATCATTTTTGTGTTCCCAGAGCCAATTCATAGTATCGTAAGGACTGTAAAAATAATAATGTGTTTCTCATGTTAAAATTTTTATCATTCTGTACTTATCTTTGTTCAAAAAGAACGTACTACTTTTTGTATTATCATCTACTTCTAATATTATATTGCAACTGAAATACATTAACTTTATGACAACTTAATTTTTAAGAAAATATGCTAAATTTGGACAGTTTTTTATTTGCAATATCTATCATACAATACCTCTCACAAGAGTTTATGGGTAAATCCTAACCTAATAACTGATTTTTTTAGAAAAAATAAAACATGAAGTGGTTTATTAGAGTTATAAACCTTTTGAAAGCTGTGAGAACATGTGAATAATTTTCATCTTTGCCTGCTTTAACTTGGAATGAAGGCATTTTTAGAAAATCTTGTGAATTTTGACAGGCTCTCATCATTGCTTACGTTACTCTATTGCCATGTTTAATTATATAGTCTACATATAGATAATTTATATTATATTTTCATTTGTTACTTTTACATTTCACAAATTTTCTAAAGTAATCCTCATTTTTCTATAATAATATATATTTGGATAGTTTTTCAGGTAAACTAGGATTTCAGAATACACATTGAACTTTTTCTCCAAAACATAATCTTTTTCATAATTGAAAAAAATGCCAAATCATTGAAACAAACCTCGAAAGGGTGTAAGAAAAAGTAAAAGTGATTTTTTCATCTATTGTTATTAATATCTTTAATAAATGTTAAACATCAACTGTTTGGCATAATTGAACAGATCTCTGACTTGTTGAACCCATAATCTAGTTGGGAAGACTAGGGATAAATATAATGTTATGGAGAATATTTATACTAAGTGCATATAACGTCTATTTCTATGAGAAATTACAGAAATTCTGAAATATGATATATTAGAAATAGCAATTTGGAGAAAATGGTATCAGAAAATTCTTGGAGTAAGGGAACAGTTGGAAATTTTGTAAAAAATTAGATTAAGCAATTTAATAGCTGAAGATGAGGGCTGGAGAGATGGCTTAGTGGTTAAGCACTTGCCTGTGAAGCCTAAGGACCCCAGTTCGAGGCTTGGTTCCCCAGGTCCCACATTAGCCAGATGCACAAGGGGGCGCACGCCTCTGGAGTTCCTTTGCAGAGGCTGGAAGCCCTGGTGCGCCCATTCTCTCTCTCTTCCTCTATCTTTCTCTCTGTGTCTGTCGCTCTCAAATAAATAAATAATAAAAAAATTAAATAATAGCTGAAGATGAGACCAATTAGAAATAATAGTAAACATGTAGATAATGTTTATATTAATATCTTTGTAAGTCATACTAGGTAGATTAGAATTTACTTTGTAGTTTATTAGAAACTATTAAATTTTCACATCTTTATGTGTTTTATAGGCACACAAGTTTAAAACAAAAAGGGAAACTGGCATGTGCTATTTATAAATCTTGATCCTTTGTTTTGATATTTAGCCACTTATTCATAAGTGTTCATTGAACATTACTGTGTTTGAGGTACCATGGTTAGTGTTTGTTTACATTAGTTAATAAAGCAGAATACCTATTCCTGTGGTTGCTACAAATGTGGAAAGACAAAGAAAAAATATATTCCATATCAGACAAAAGCAAGATAAAGGTCCATGATGGTGAGCTATAAAATTCACAGTGATTTTTGTATTTCCTCAATCATGGGGTACAAAAGGGCCTACACTTATTAAACTCTCTATCAAAAAAGTAAGTGTTATCTCAATTTTCTAGGTGCTAACTTATTCTCCCTTGGAGAATCTGCTTCTCTTTTTCATATAGATGCAGATCCTAAGGAGAGAGCTGCCCCATCATACCTCTAAAGGGGCCCGAATGAAAGTAAGGAAAATTGGCCAAGGGTGCTGTTTTCCTGATGAACCAGATACCAGCACAAAGGGGAAGGAGACCAACACTGAGAAAAATCAACTCCTACCAAATCAGAGAGCCAGAGCCTCAGAGTCCCCAACACCTCAGCACTGAAGCAGACCAAAAATGAACCCAACATGGCTCAGGGAAATTTTGGGGAAGAGGGGGCAGAAAGAATGTCAGAGTCACATGTTAGGTCATGATATGCAGAGACATTTATCCTACCAATAACTGTGGGCTAACTCCACAATGCACGACCCATTTACATCAACAAGGAGGGTCCATTGGGAGGGGGTAGGCCATGGATGAACCTAAACAATGGTACAAAACTGCCTGTATTTGCTGAAAAGAAAACTAATAAATTAAAAAAAAAATAGAAACACACACATCTTGAGATGGGAATTGTTTGGCATGCAGTTTGAGATAGTACCTGCAGGTAACCTGAAAAGTGGTAAGAATAAGTAACAGGACAGAGGAGCTATAGAAGGTAGGTAAAGATCTGGTTTCAACTGAAGTCAAGTCTCAGTCTGACTCCAGCTAGTCCATCTGTACATTTCAAAGTATGACAATACTCCATCTGCCACTTCTAATGAATACCTGACCAATTAGGTAATGAGACTGTCCTCCATGATACCAACTGTGTTACGTCTTATTTTATAGAAGAAAGCCTGTGATGGTCTTTTTAAGAAGTTGCAGGAGCTCTTTTGGATCAATTGAGAAAGTGTACTTCATTTAGTTCATGAGCAAAGAAGGATGGGCCAGAGGAAGATCCATGGGGAAAATGTGATTTTCTTGATTTAATTCTAATTTTTAAAACTTACCTATTTATTATTTGTTTAAATTAGTATACAAAGTCTAAGATTTAATTTTTATATTTTCAAACAAATGTAACACAATTTGGTTTTTTTATTCCGTCTTTCTCCATTATCCTTCTGTACTCCCTTGTACTTTAACCATGCATTTGTTATTGGTTGCTGACTAATAGCACAAAAATAAAAACTCTAAAAATTTCTAGGAAAAGTAAATTCTGTATTCTAAGGCGAACTCTTAAGAGGAGGTATCTGTTAACAGTTAGTATCCAGTATTCATGACCATCTAGTAAAAGGGATTATGACAGAGCAATAGTGATTTCTACTCTATGGGATCAGGAGAAAAAAAAATAAGTAGAAAATAAAATAACATTCTAAGCAAACTAAATGACAAATGCAAGGGCACTTTATTGATCAAGGTTCTTTAGTGAAACAGAACTGACTGAATGAATATATGTTACAGAAGGAATTAATTACAGAAAGAATTAATTAGACTGGTTTGCATAGGTATTATGTTGAAATCCTTGATCCAGCTGGCATTTCTTTGTGTGTGTGTGTGTACAGGGTCAGAAAATTGGATCTAGATTCATTATTCCACATATGGTTATACAGTTTATCACAGTGTGTTTAATGCACTCTTTTCTCCAGTGTGAATTTTTGGCCTCTGTCAAAGATCAGGCAGTATAAGAGTTTATACTTAGATATTCTTCTTAGATTTATACTTAGATATTCTTGGATTTTATTCCATTCTAGAATCAAATCATATCATATCATATATGGATATAAACATAGTTTGAATTCTTTCTGTCAAATTTGTATCCCATTCTTTACTTTCTTGATCACTCTAGCTAAGACTCAAAGTACTATTTTAAATAGTAATGGGGAGAGTAGACACCCATGTCTTATTCCAGAATTTAATGGGAATGCTTCAATTTTTTTTCTCATTTAATATGGGTTTGGTTTTAGATTTGCTGTATGCAGCAGCCTTTATTATGTTCAGACATGATCCCTCCATTTTGTTCATGTGATTTTTGTTTTTAGTTTTATTTATATGATATATTATGTTTACTTATTACAATAGGTTAAAACATTCATACAATCGAGGGATGAAAGCTACTTGATTTAGGTGGAATATACATACATACACACACACACACACACACACACACACACACACATATATATATATATATATATATATATATATATATATATAATTTTTAAATTCAATTTGTGAGAATTTTGGTATCTAAGTTCATCAGAAATGTTTGTCTACAATATTCTTTTTTTGTTGTGTCTTTGTATGAATTTGGTATTAGTATATATTGGCCCCATAAAAGGACTCAAAGAGCATTCTCCCATTTTCTCATTTTCAATTTACGAAATAACTGGAGAAGCAGTGCTTTTCATTCTTCTGTAAAGGTGAATCCATCTGGGCCTGGAAATTTTTGGTTGGGAGGTTTTTAAATTACTATTTCAATCTTATTACTTGTTATAGCTGTATTTAAACTTTTATCTCTTTTATGTTTAAATTTGTAAAATAATGTTTGTTAAGAAATTCATCTATTGCTTTGACATTTGAAGTTGAGTGTTATGTGGGTTTTTAACTGCCCTTATGATTCTCTAAATTTTATGGATATCTGGTGTAATATCTCCTTTTTCCATCTCTAATCTTGTTGACTATGCTCCTTCTCTTTTGGTTAATTTGGTGAGGGTTTTCTCAATCTTGTTGATCTTTTAGAAGAACCAACTCTTTTTTTTAAAGTTATTTCTTTCCTTTCTAATTCATTTATTTCTGACCTGATATTCTTTCTTTCAGTCTGGTATTTTAGGTTTGGATTATTCTTGTTTTCCAAAGCTTTCAAAAGTATCATTATTTGGTAGGAGTTGATTTTTCTCTGTGTTGGTCTCCTTCCCCCTTGTGCTGGTATCTGGTTCATCACGATAACAGCACCCTTGCTTATTTCACCAAGTTTTCCTAGTTTCAGCCGGGCCCTTTTGAGGTATGATGGGGTGGCTCTCTCCTTAGGATCTACATCTATCTGAAAAAGAGAAGCAGATTCTCCAACTGAGAGTAAGTTAACACCAGAAAAATGAGATAGCCCTTACTTTTTTTTAAATATTTTTTTGTTCATTTTTTATTTATTTATTTGAGAGCGGCAGACACAGAGAGAAAGACAGAGGGAGAGGGAGAGAATGGGTACGCCAGGGCTTCCAGCCCCTGCAAACGAACTCTAGACACGTGTGCCCCCTTGTGCATCTGGCTAACGTGGGACCTGGGGAACCGAGCCTTGAACCTGGGTCCTTAGGCTTCACATGCAAGCGCTTAACCGCTAAGTCATCTCTCCAGCCCGAGCCCTTACTTTTTTATAGAGAATTTAATAGGTATAGGCCCTCTTGTAGCCCATGATTGATGGTAGCTTGATATTGGAGAGTGGGCTTATGTTTGGATATGGTTCTGACTTGTTTCCCAGCTCCAGCTATGGGTCCCCTACCACTGAGGGGATCAGTTAGCCAAATCAAGAGCAGTTGGTTCCCCACCATGGCTGTGTGCCACTATTGCACTTGTGTGGGCATCACAACAGGTTATTTGCTGCTAAGTAGGTTAGACCATGAGTTGCTTGGACAGATATTGGTCATTATTTATTTAATATCTCTTTATGTTTGTAATGTGGACATTTAAAGCTTTATTCCATTTTAGGACTCCTTTCATTGTGTCCTGTAGGTTTTGTTATATTATGTTTTCATTTACATTCAGTTCTAGTAATTTCCTAAAAAATTTCTTCTTGATTTTATCAACAGTCCATTCATTTTTTAGTAGAATATTATCCAATATCCAGGAGTTTGTGTATTTTCTGTTTTTTATCTCTTGTTAATTTTTTTAAAAAAGTATTATACATATTTATTTCTTTGACATACACACACAGAGAGAGAATGGACATGCCAGAGCCTCTAACCACTGCAAATGAACTCGAGATGCATGTGCCACCATGTGCATATTGCTTAACTGGGTCCTGGGGAATCAAACCTGTGTCCTTAGGCTTCACAGGTAAGCACCTTAACTGCTAAGCCATCTCTCAACCCCCACCATAATTAAAAATATTTTAATTTTTTCTTTAAGAGAGAAAGATGCAGATAGAAAAAGAATGGACACATGAGGGCCTCTAGGTACTGAAAATGAACGTCACATATATGAACCACCCTGTGCATCTGGCTTTATGAGGGTACTGGAGAATCAAACCTGGGTTCTTTGTCTTTGCTGGCAAGTACCATAACTTCTAAGCCATCTCTCCAGCCCAGTCTCCTTAATTTTTAGCTTTATTACATTGTGCATATCTGAATATAATGTAAGAAATTATTTCAATTTTCCTGAATTTGTGGAGACTTCCTTTATGTCCTAACATGTGGTATAATTTAGAGAAGATTCTGTGAGATATTAAAAAGAAGGCTCTGTAGAGTTTGTATGGAATGGTCTATAATTATCTGTTAAGTAAATTTGATTTATGGGGTAATGTAACTCCACTGTTTCTTTATCTTCTGTTTAGATGATCTGCCTATTGATGGTAGTAGTGTATTGAAGTCTCCCAATATTGTTTTGTTGGGATTTAGGCCTGACTTTATATTGAGTAGATTTTGCTCTATAAAGTTTTGTGCTATGTGTTTGATAAGTATATGTTTATGCTTATAATATCCTTTGGGTGAATTATTCCCTTGATTAGTATAAAGTGGCTTTAAAAATTTATTTTGCTTTAAAATCTCTTTTTCAGATATTAGTGCAGTCACACTTGCTTGTTTCCTATTTTTATTTTCTTTGAATTTCTTTTACTATCCTTTAATGGATGGATCCTGCTTATATTCAAATTTCTTATTGAAAGGTGTGAGTTAGGGGCTGGAGAGATGGCTTAGCAGTTAGGCACTTGCCTATGAAGCCTAAGGACCCCGGTTCGAGGCTCCATTCCCCAGGTCCCACGTTATCCAGATGCACAAGGGAGCACATGCGTCTAGAGTTCATTTGCAGTAGCTGAAAGTTCTGGAATACTCATTTTCTCTCTCTCTCTCTCTCTCTCTCTCTCTCTCTCTCTCTCTCTCTGCTTCTTTCTCTCTCTGTCACTCTCAAATAAATAAATAAAAATGAATTAATTTTTTTTTAAAAAGACAGGTGTGAGTTAGTGCAAGTCATCTTGATTTCAAAAACTTTGGTCTTCATTTACTTTTTCAGCTATTTTAGTTTGGGTTATTGTTCTTCCCTCCTGAAACCTATCAGGTTTATTCTTCTCTTCAGTGCTAAACATTCTATCCAATATTCCCTATAGGTCTGGCATAGTGCTCATATATTCATATAGCTAGGATTTACCATAGCAAACATTTCTTTCTCCTTTTATGAGGGTAATTTTGTTGAATATAGTACTTTAGGTTGGCAGATTTAAGTGACTGTTTCTCTCTTGCCTTATTTATACTCTTTTTTTGTTTGTTTTCAGTATTTAGTGTTTTGACTATAATGTTGCATGGTGGTTTATTTTCTGGTCCTGTCTATTTGATGTTCTGTATGCCTCTTATACCTGGATAGACTTCTCTTTCATAAGATATGATTTTTTTTCCTTTATAATTTTATTGAATATATTTTCTCTGCCATTGATCTGAACTTATTATCATTCTTTTAGGTCAATTATTTGAACATCTGTTTGTTTGTTTTTATGGTGTCCCAGATTTCTTTCTTGTTCTGCTCATATTTATTAAATTTGTTATTGATTTTTGTCTCCAAATCTATTTCTTATTCCTTGTCTTCAAGTCCTAATATTCTGTCTAAGACATGAACTATTCTACTGGTATGGCTTTTTGGCTTTCATTTTGATTGAATCATTTCTTTTTTTTTAAATTTCTATTAGATTTTTCTTCAGCATCTCTATCACTTCATTGAATTACATTTTCATTCCTTGGATTGACTTTCTCATTATGTTCAGTTAATTGTGTGTATTCCCTTAGAATTCATTCAGGGATTTGTCTGTGTCCTCTCTACTTTCATTCCATCATCTTTTGAGTTCTTTTAGTTGATTCTCTCACATTTTACTCAGGTGTTTTGTCATTCTCAGGTGTTTTGTCATGTCCTCTTTTTGTATGTATATATATATATATATATATATATATATATATATATATATATATATATATATATATCATGTTTTGGAATTTTATTTTTCCCTGGAGTTTCCTCTAAGTAGTTCTCATATGAGGCTTCAATTATAGGACTAGGCATTCTTGGTGGGGATTTCTTTCCTTGGTTTCTTGTGTTACTGGTTTTGCATTGGGATTCTGGAGATACTGATTTGTCTTGCCAAAGATGTACCAACAGCATCTGTACTGGGAGACACACAGAGGAGTAAGGTCAGGACTACTCCAGTGACAGACATATTTCTAGACTCCAATCTGTCCATACCTGGGCTTTCACTACTCAAGGAAAACTATTCAAACCTGGCACAGGAACCTGTGAAAAGTGGACTGATAGTCCTGGCTCCAGGCTGGCAGCCTACATGCATTTACATTGGGTGTTATAGGAACCATGTCATGGGCTCACTGGAGTGCTATGCATGTGAGGACTTGTACAGGAGGGAGCCTACTACTATCTTTCAATAAATGTTGTACATTCATCTTCTAATTCAATCTAATTTGCATTTGTCTGATTACTGATAAAGTTATGAATCTTCATTTGTTTCTTTCCTTTTTTTTGTTAAATTGCTTCATTATTGTATTAGTTTTCAAGGGCAACTATAACAAATTTCCACTGTTTTCTTGAATCTAAGAGTAGAAATTGGTTGCCTAACAGTTGCACAAGCCAGGATTCTGAGAGTAGTACATTGGCAGACTTGATTCCTTCTGAAACCTCACTTCTTACGGTGTAGTTGGCTCTGTGTCTTTACTCGTTCCTCCTCTGTATGAGTCTGTTTTCTAATCTGTTATAAGGACACATCAGTCATAATGAATTAAGAGCCATTCTTTTTTTTTTTTTGAAAAAATTTTAATTATTTATTTATTTATGAGAGAGAGAGAGAGAGAAAGAGGCAGACAGAGGGAGAGAGCGAAGGGCACACCAGGGCCTCCAGCCATTGCAAACGAACTCCAGATACATGTGCCCCTAGTGTATCTGGCTTACGTGGGTCCTGGGGAATGGAACCAGGGTCCTTTGGCTTTGCAGGCAAACGCCTTAACCATTAAGCCATCTCTCTAGCCTGAATTTTTTTTTTCTTTGAAGAACCATTCTTTTAACCAAAGTAAACCTTACTTATTTCCTAAAAGCCTTATCTTCAAATCCAGTCACATCTTCAACATAAATTTGGGGGATACATAACAATACATCCAATAGTATCAAAGATATTAATATTTTCCTTAAAGTATTTCATTTGTGTTTTTTCTAGTGTTTAAATTGTCCATACACTTTGGTTAATGTTTTCCCATGGAAAATTTAGATTTAACTTCCAAATTAATAGGAACTCAAATACATAAAAAAGAATGAGGGTTAGCTACAATTTGACTAGCTTCCCTGCCATTCACTACTTTTACATCATTTATTACAAATGTATCACTTCTATATTATTTGCAGTTCTTACAGTACAGGTACATCTATTCCATCAATTATCTGTAGATATTTGAATTATATCATGTAGCATTACCGATCATAACTTATTAATTTATCATAATATTTGGATATACCTACTACATTGTAACTATATATAATTTTAGATTGTTTGCTTCAGTTTATACAACATGATCTCTAGAGTTATTCTGTTGTTTTCCTACAAATATTCACTGATATTTTTAATTTTATTTGTAAGCAGAAAGAGACAGATGAGAGAGAGAGAATATATGGGTGTACCAGGGCCTCTAACCACTGCAAACATACTCCAAATGCATGCACCACCCTGTACATCTGGCTTTATATGGGTCAAACCTGGGTCCTTAGGCTTTGCTGGAAAACACATTAACCGCTAAGCCATCTCTCCAGCCCTGACATTTTTTTAACTTTTTTTTTTATTAGTTATGTACATACTCAGTTTGTGAAAAGCACCCTAACCCACATTTACCCTCTACTCTAGCCCCACCCTCCCTATTTTCCAGTCCTCAAGATGCCTATTAGGTATGTTGGCATCTCGTCCAGCCTTGACATTTTCTTCAAAATATTACATAATTCATTTTAGACTAGTACCTGTATAACTTATAATTTTGTTTGCTTAAATATGTAATTTTTTCAGTATTTTTCTAATGGATTATTTCTTATGTTAAGACAATATAATTTTCTTTTCACATTTTTTGTACTTTTCATTTACTTAGTGTTTTATTGAACTCATGTTGCTTCAATCGATTTATGACACCATACTCCTGCAATTTTGAGTATATGATGATCTACAAATATAGTGATAATTATGTCTTTTTTTCTTATAGTTATTCATAATTCTCTCTCTCTCTCTGTATGTATATGTATGTATATATGTGTGTGTGTGTGTGTGTATATATATATATATATATATATATATATATATATATATATATATATGTATGTATCTTTATCCTATGTATTCACTATGGCATTATTGGGATGTCTGTATATTTTACCTACAAATAAAACTGGTTTTACTCAAATTATTTTGTACAACATCCCATGAAAATTATGTTTGTTTATTTGCCATTTAGGTCTCTGTACAAAGCTACATTTAATCTAGCATTCCCTTGACTCTGTGATATGTTTTAAATAAGTGAAACAGACAATATTTATTTCCCATGCTTTTGAGATATCCTACAGTGATATTTTAATAGAGTATTTCATTTAAAATATTTAATTAAAATCAACTGATATTATTGACTATCTGAAATATATTAGACTCTGTTCTAGGAACTGAGGAAACAGAAAAAACAAAGCTGATTTTAACCTTAACATTTTCATTCTAGTAAGAGACAAATCCATACAAATCTACAAACCTAAATTATGGTATTCAAATTATAGTTAAAACTCAAAAATGATATACTTAATTCTACTTTGATTAGTAGGAGAGTTTTATTTATCCCTGAGAAGATATGGAGAAGGTCATTTAACACTTATGATGAATCTTAAAGTGTGAGTGGGTGTTTGGACATCAAGCAAGAACAACAAGGCTACTTCAGGCAGAAATTGTTTTGAGTATTTGTAGGTGTGAATTTTTCTAGCATATGTAGGGCTTAACACTAATTCAACCATTGCACATATTGTTTGTTGATTCATCAAAAAAAGAACACTCAATTAAAATAAAATCTCATGATTATATTTTCAGACTCTATTGATTATTTGTGATTCTCTTCTCCCAGGTTTTAGTGTACATCATTAAGAATTGTATATATGTAAGTAGAATGATTGAGATGGGGAGGTAATATGATGGAGAATGGAATTTCACAGGGGAAAGTGCGGGGGGTAGGGTATTACCATGGGATATTTTTTGAGAGACATTTATTGTACCAATAACTGTGGGCTAACTCCACAATACACAACCCATTTACATCAACAAGGAGGGTCCATTGGGAGGGGGTAGATCATGAGCCTAAACAATGGTACCAAACTGCCTGTATTTGCTGAAAAGAAAACTAATAAATTAAATTTTAAAAAAAATGAGAAAAAAATTGTGAAAAGATAAAAAATAAAATAAAATAAAATTTAAAAAATACATACTATTTATCATGGGAACATTTTTCATGTTATATACTAAATAACCCACATAATAAAAATATATGTTAACCAAGCTAATTATGAACTATTATTAAAAAATAAATCAACTAAACTAAACCAAAGACTCAAGGCCATTCTCAGCCCTCAGAGAAAAATCTTCTTACCTACAGTAGCTGAGTGACGTTTTGCCAGATAATTATGCCTTGAATAATCAGTTAGAGAAAACTGAAGTTAGAAATTTAACAGATGGCTTGAAAATATCTTTGCTTTTGACAAGGAAAGCAGAGCAAACTGAAAATATACTTAACAGAAATGTTGACATGCAAAGGTAGTACAGCTGGTGCACTCCTATCAGATGAATCAATAATTAAAGGATGAGCTCTGTTTTTCTGTGGTACACCAAGCAGTAAATGGCCACTACAATTAATTAACAATTGAATTGAAGTTAAGGACTTTAATCAATCTTAAAAGCTGCTTATTGTAAGCATACCACAATGAAACCCACATCAAAATTGTGCTAAGTATTTCTATTCAATTAGTAGGTTTGGAAAACATCATACTTCCTTACTGGGAAGCATCCCAGGGAGTTGCTGATTAGGCATGATGAAAGGCTGATCAAAGGTAGAGTTTAAAAGGTAATGTTCCTTAAAATGTCAGCTCAAAATACTGAATTCTGTTTGATATGGGATTTAGAGTGAATGATTATTTTAGAAATGATGTCATTTAGGTCTTTTGTATAATTGGAGATTTAAAATAGCTATTGCAGCCAATTGAACCAAATTAAATATCTTTGGGACATTAATGGTACAAATAAATCATTGAGAATATGGAGAGGTGGTGTGAGGCAGCAAAGAAAACACTAACATGAAAATGGAAAGACCTAGGGTCTCACCCAGCTCTGCCATTGAGAAGTGATTGCCACAGGTTTCTTTTTGCTTTGAAATTCTTTGATTTCCAAAATAAATTTCCATATTGATAATTATGAAATTTTTGTTATATATGCTTTTGAGTCCGGAATTTGAAAGGAAAAGATTTCATAAAATTTAATTTGCAACCCATTATGGTTCTGATCTTTAAACTCAGACCTCAACCTACTGAATGAACACTTTCTCTGATTTGTATTGACAAAAAGCCAATTACAGTTGTATCTACCTAATTGGGACTATTCTTAAATGCAAATTACTCCATTCTAGGAGTGCAAAAGAGGGTATTCCTGCTTATTATGTGCACAAGTGCCCTTTGTTTTATCAAAAACCACAGCTTCCTCATAAGTATTATGAATAGTATAAATGGATTTGCTTTTCTCACATTTACAGTGAAACGACACTTGTAACACTGGAATAGTAGAAGAGTATTTGATTTAGCAGAAAGGAATTTTTATGTTTCAGGTTTTATGGGCTTTTGATTTTTAGGAGAACTTCATTAAATGGATTATAACCATATATTTTCGACTCATAGCCCACATAATAAGCTATTCTGTAAAGTCACCTTTCTTTATATGATTGCAAGACACTTCACAGAGTGGCCTAACTTTCAATACTATTATCTATTTGTGGGCATTGATGAATTGTGTTATAGAAATCTCAATGCACTAGTCTGCTATAGAACACCAAATGAGAAAGATAGGAAGGAACAATGAATTATATTTTTATTCACATGAAATAACTTAATAATATCCTTGAAATAAAGCTCAAATATATTTTCTCAGAATTATTTTGGTGGTACAGTGCTCTGTGTATTCCTTCCAGAATCTTTTGAATGATGATACTTTATTTCCATAGCAGAGGAAAATACCCTTATGGTTGCCCCAATACTTGGCAATATTCAAAATGGCTCCAATCAACAGCAGATCCTTATGTCAATCTTTCCAGGCAGTAATTTAATTAAAATGAATCCCTCCTTAAATCTTATATTCCATGTCAGTCGTGCTATTTACTTGCCAAGATTTTTTTTACACTAGGTTAGACAGATGGCTGTTTTTCTTTGAAAGACAGGGCAAAAAGCCAACATTTAAAAAAAATGTCAAAATAGCATGGTTTTTTTCAAAAAAGAAATTTTGGGATTTCCTATGTTTGACAAATATTTTCTGGAAGCTTAACATAGAGTTTCTAAAGAAGAATATTATAAGTCCAAATTTATAAAATGTAGACTCATATCTGTTAAATATGAATCCCAAGGTAACATTTGCATAATATCAATGTGGATAAGAAGCTCCATAGCTGAGTCCAGGTAAAATTGTGAGCCTTCCAATAAAAGCACAGCAATCATAACTCTAGAGCCTATAATTTGATGACATTTAGAAATAAGGTCCTTAGAGTGAGACCCTACCTCAAAAAACAAACAAACAAAAAAGAAATAAGGTCCTTAAAGGTACAATCAGGTTAAAGTGGACTTAGGATGCTGATTTGTAGTGGGACCTGAATAAATGGCTGGTTTCCTTAGAAGGAGATAAAGTTTTGAAGGTGAACATATACACAATGAGGAAGGCCATGAGGTAATAGAGGAATAGAGTGGAGTGATGCAACAACAAGCCAAGGACTGTCATGGAATGCCACTGAAAACTAGAAGAGAGTCATGGGGCAGATTCTCCCTAGAGTTTCTGGAAGAATCTAGTTGTACCAAAAATTTTGAGATTTTGAGATTTTGAGATTTTGGCAGGCAGACCAGTGAAAAGAATACATTTCTTTCATTTTATGTTACATAAATTGTGTATTATAGAACTCTCATGAAAATAGTACACAAGGGATTTACAAACAGAATGTTGTGGGAGAGAGTATGAAAGAATTCTAGACTTTAATGATCATATCCCTGCACAATTCAATTTGTGTAAAATACATTTGACTAAAAAGCATATGATACCAATTTCACCACATTGTTACAAAAAAGGTAGATTATTTTACATTTTATCTTATTTAGGGAAGGCTTTTGCCCTATAAATAGATATGTACATTAATAACAAACATTGGCAAACTTAAGTTCTTAGTCATCTACTATGTACTTCATACTTCCCAAGACATGAAATCACCTTGAAATAAGAAAAATATATAGCCGGGTGTGGTGGCGCACGCCTTTAATCCCAGCACTTGGGAGGCAGAGGTAGGAGGATCTCCATGAGTTCGAGGCCACCCTGAGACTACAGAGTTAATTACAGGTCAGCCTGGACCAGAGTGAGACCCTACCTTGAAAAACAAAACAAAACAAACCAAAACAAACAAACAAACAAACAAAAAATATATATATATCAAATTGGTCTACAGAATAGAAAAAACTGAATATTTTTCCTTCCTTCCATTATCCTTTCTTCTGTTCATGTAATATGATGTTGTTTGGAAGTAGGGTCCTTATAGATGTGATCAAGTTAATGTGGCATCATGCTGTCTTATAGAGGGTCATACATTCAATGGCCGATGCCCTTATAAGGAGATAGTGATTTGAAGATGGTTGTACATACAATGAGGAAGATCATATTTAGGCAGGGAAATAGAGTGGAGTGATACAATAATAAGCCAAGAATGCCAAAGATGGTTCCTCTTCTCCTCCCTCTCCTCTCACAATCTCTCCCTTTCATTTATTATTTTTTTTTGTAAAATCTCATGCAAAAGACTGCCCTGTATTTGAGATTAGGCCTTTGATGGTGTTTTCCATTCAATTTATAGTCACTTAAATAGTTACTCTCATATTCACTATTTGCTTTGATTCTGTCAATATAGAGTATTACAGGAGAGTTGGCTAATAAGTACTTACTGGGAGCCCATTATGATACAGAAAATTACTAGGTGCTAAGGTTTCAAAATGGACATGATACTATCTTCAAGGCACTTCATTCATTGGGTAAAGAAAGCCAATAACATGGGAACATATAATGTGTCTAATATTAGCAAATAATAATAACTAATGATATTGAAAGATATCCAGAATACCTGTTTCCCTAGAGTGATTGGGAGGAGAAAATGGGAAATGAGAAAAAGGGAGCAATGTGTTAAAATCTTTATCCAAACAGAAAGACTTGGTAATAAAGTCTTGGAACTAACTCTATATAAGAAGGACAAGCTGACTAGAACATAATGAGGAAGCATATTGAAAAATCAAAGTTCTCAGAAATAGTAAAAGAGTTACATGTTATATCCTGAACTTTTTGAGAAGGTGCTTGGCTTTTAAGCATTATGGAAATAGTGTGGGAAGCAAATAGAATGCATTTAATTAAGGTAATAATATTACATTTAATAAAGGTAATATTACAGGATTAGTCTAATATATATATATATATATATATATATATATATATATATATATATACATACATATACAAATATATGACTTATGATTTGAGAAAGAGTGTTCAAATCATTGGAAATGGGTTTGAGATATTTTACCATTGGAAAGTTTTGGACATTAAGTTTTGGAGTCACCATAGGATTTACTGATGAATTGGCCCGAAGTTGGAGGAAGGAGTTGAATCAAGGTTGATTCCTAATTCCTGGCCTCAATGAATGAGTTTTTTCTTGAATGTAGAAGGATTGGCAGGGAGCATATTTGGATATGAAATTATTGGTTTATTTGGCTTCTGTTAAGTTTGTGTAACAATGGGATAGCAAGATGGCTTAGCAGTTAAGGCACTTGCCTACAAAGCCAAAAGACCCAGGTTTATTCCCTAGGACCCCTGTAAGCCAGATGCACAAAGTGGATCATGCATATGGAATTAATTTGCAGCAGCTGGAGGCCTTGTATGCCAAGTCTCTCTCTATCTGTCCCTCTCTCCCAAATAAATAAATAAATATATAAATAAAATATTTTTTTAAAGATTGTGTATCTGGCTGTATGCTTCAGTGCATAATATGGTATATTGAATTGGATTCAGTATATTATATCTTATCACTATCAATTTGATCAGCATCTCAAATAGATTATATATATGTAAATGGCATTTGAAGTTATCATACTCAGCAGAAATGCAGTAGGGCATGAGATTTACATTCAATTACTTAGGTAGAGAGGGTGCAGAGGGAAAAGGAGCACTGACACCCTGACTCCTAAAATTATGCAAAGGAGAAAAAGCCATCATAAAGACAGAAAATATACTTAGTAAGAGAGAAAAAAATTCCAGACCAAGTTGTAAGAAAGAATTTACAAAGAACTCAAAAGTCTAAACAATAAGAAGACAAATACCCCACTCACAAAATGGGGCACAGAGTTGAACAGGCAATTCACAGAGGAAGAGATACAAATGGCAAACACACACTTAAGAAAATGTTCATCATCCCTAATCATCAAAGAAATGCAAATTAAAACAACTAAGAGATTCCACCTTACCCCAATAAGGATAGCCAACTTCAAAAAGTCAAATGAAAATAAATGCTGGCGAGGAAGTGGAGAAGCAGGGACACTCATTCACTGTTGGTGGGAATGCAGGATGGTACAACCACTTTGGAAAGCAATATGGAGCCTCCTGAAAAAGCTGACTATAGAAATACTAACAGACCCAGTTATACCCTTACTGGGCATCTACCCTAAAACCTTCAAATCACAGCCCAGAGAGATTTGCTCAACCATGTTTGTAGCGGCTCAATTCATAATAGCTAAAAGCTGGAATCAACCCAGATGTCCATCATTAGAAGAATGGATAACAAAGATGTGGTATATCTACACAATGGAATTCTATACAGCAGTAAGAAAAAACGACATAAAGAAATTTGAGGAAAAATGGTTGAACCTGGAACAGATCATTCTCAGCGAACTTACCCAATCACAGAAAAAAAATCGACACATAGTCTCACTCATCTACAACACCTAACCTGAATCTACCCAAGATACCTTACATACCCAGCAAGCACTTCATGGACTAGACAATAGGATGGATGGGAGGGCGGGGAGGGCATTGAAGGATGGAAAACAGTAATCCGGACCCAAACGGCAATGGTACCATAAAATTCTACTTCCTAAAAGACAGACCAAATGGCTGAACCTTCACTAGACCCTTACAGGAAACACCTGAACCACAAGACACTGGAGAGAATAGGATCAAGACTGACCTAAATCTCCTACATCTTCCCTCCCTCCCTCTCCCCCTCTCCCCTCTATCTCTCTCCTCTCTAACTCTTGTATATTAGTTATGTTCTTCCTCAATTTCTTAGTGGACACTGACCTGTAACCCCCACTTCCAGCTTGGGCCTACCATCCTCAACGAGCTTTTGATCAGAGAAACCTATAAAGTTTCCCAAAACAATGACAGACTTCTGTCAGAGTACTTGATGACCCACCAAAGGCCAGTGGTAAGACCCTATTGCTGAAGACTCCATACGCAGCTGACGCGTAAAATGGAATGACATGGCTGGAAGCCAGGATAGAGTCAGTCCCCAGACAGTCAGAGTGTGTAGTGCCAGAAGGTGCTACATAGGTGACTGGGGGAAATGACCAAGATCTGTCCAAGCAACTCATTGTTTAACCTAATTAGCAACAAATAACCGGATGTGATGCCCACACAAGTGCAATAGTGGTACACAGCCATGGTGAGGAACCAATTGCTCTTGATTTGGCTAACTGATCCACTCAGTGGTACTAGACCCTTAGCTGGAGCCGGGAAACAAGTCAGAACCATACCCAAACACAAGCCCACTCTACAATATCAAGCTACCATCAATCACGGGGTATAAGAGGGCCTACACCTATCAAACTGTCTATCAAAAAAATAAGTGTTATCTCAATTTTCCGGGTGCTAACTTACTCTCTGTTGGAGAATCTGCTTCTCTTTTCCAGATAGATGCAGATCCTAAGAAGAGCGCTGCCCCAACATATCTCAAAAGGGGCCCAATTGACACTAAGGACAACTGGCGAAACAAGCAAGTGTGATGTTTTCCTGTGAACCGGATACCAGCACAAAGGGGAAGGAGACCAATGCAGAGAAAAATCAATTCCTACCAAATCAGAGAACCAGAGCCTCAGAGACCCCCATCACCTCAGCACTGAAGCAGACCAAAAATGAACCCAACATGGCTCAGGGAAATTTTTTGGAAGAGGGGATGGAAAGAATGTCAGAGTCACATGTTGGGTCGTGATTTGCAGAGACATTTATCATACCAATAACTGGGGGCTAACTCCACAATGCACGACCCATTTACATCAACAAGGAGGGTCCAATGGGAGGGGGTAGTTCACAGATGAGCCTAAACAATGGTACCAAACTGCCTGTATTTACTGAAAAGAAAACTAATAAATTAAATTTAAAAAAAAAGAAAACAGGGCTGGAGAGATGGCTTAGCAGTTAAGCGCTTGCCTGTGAAGCCTAAGGACCCCGGTTCGAGGCTCGGTTCCCCAGGTCCCACGTTAGCCAGATGCACAAGGGGGCACACGCGTCTGGAGTTCGTTTGCAGTGGCTGGAGGCCCTGGCGCGCCCATTCTCTCTCTCTCCCTCTATCTGTCTTTCTCTCTGTGTCTGTCGCTCTCAAATAAATAAGTAAATAAATTTAAAAAAAAAAAAAAAAAGAAAACATTGCAGTCCATGCTAAGTACTTCCCTAGGGCCAATAAATTAGATCCAAGAATTTACTATTAGTTTGGACAAAATATAAGTTAGTGATATCTTTGGAGAAAGCTTATTCAGAACAAAGTATCAGAGTTAGTGACTGTAAGTATTAGGAGGATTAATATGATAGCGTACAAAATAAAATGTAAATCAAGAACTTGTTGAGCATGGATAACATGGAGGATTATTGCCACTGGAGGAGAACAGAGGAAAGGAGGATTCTTTTTCCTTATATTTGTGTAAAAGCATAAAATGTAGAGGAACACATAACAATGGATGATAAAGAGGTGTATTTGAATGATGATTGTATTGTGTGCCAATTGCAATGAGGAAGAAAATGGTAAAATGTTGGGCATGGAGGTGCATGCCTTTAGTCTCAGCACTTGGGAGGCAGAGGCAGGAGGATCACTGTGAGTTTGAGGCCAGCCTGAGACTACATAGTTCATTCCAGGTTAGCCTGGGCTAGACTGAGACCCTACCTCAAAAAACAAAAGCAAACAAAATTAAACTGATAAGTAGGGGAAAAAAAACACACACATAATTGTAGGAGTAAGTACTTGTGAAGGCAAGAAGGGGAAAGATTCAAAGTACAAGTGTAAAATCAATAGGAAATACTTCTTTTATAACAGTAATGGAATGGGGCATGGTGTTTAGAATCTTTGTGCAGACAGACTTCCCAGGCTCAGACCATGCACTTGCTACATGCTTTTGGTTGCCATGCTTTTCATTTGTGTTTGTATTCTTGGAGAAATGTTTTCATTTTCTTGTGTCTAAGAATTGAATAAAAAAAAGCATTAGTTCACAAAAGGTAATCATGAATATCAAACGGGTTGTAGTGGATAAAGTGTATAAAGTAGTGCTTGACATACAACATTTGCTACTGCTGGTGGAATTATATGGAAACAGGTCCAGGAATGTTGGTAAGATTACTGATAGAGTATGAGGCTATTGTCAGTTTACTTAATCCATAAAACTTTAAAAAATGTAATGAGATGAACATGAAGATAACTGGGAAGGGGAGTTTAAAATATGAGGATGACAAAATATTAAATTGCTATTTTTTCTAATTTCTGTGATAATCAATCTAGATCTGAGAAACCTACATAATTGAATTGTTATGAAAAGCAAATGTGATAATGTTTAAGAAATACTTCAAAATCACTACATGAGTGGCATTATTTGGTCAATGCAACTAGTTTATAAAGTGAAATGTTTCTTCCCACAATTGGAAGTGATGGTTGATAAAAGGCATCATGTAACTGGTTTGATTTTGTCCTCCAAATCATAGCCTTGTTGTTTATAATGTTTACTGCACATTGGTTATATTAGAATATATCTTTTCTATTTTGTATATGTCAATTTTTAATAAGTTTGAGGAAAAGAAATCCTGAAAAATTCAGCATGAATTTATGCTGTGAAGGATGACCATCTCAAAATATGGAATTTACCTCTTATCCCTTAGGATTCTCTCATATTCCAAATGTGATTAATTAACAGGCTAAGTTTATTTTATAACAAGACTTAGATATTCATGTCTGTAGCAAATAAATGGCATGTAAAAATCCTGGCAAACTTACCATTTTAACAACATGAAATGTTTCCATCCAGCTGGTCATTAGGCCTTTCCAACTGTCAATGTCTCTTGCAATCTGCTTTAATAGTGGCATATAATTAGCTTTATACAGATCAGAGACATTGGGGGGTAAGATACCAATGCAAATACCAAAATCCCAAGAAAGATAACTCAAAAAGGCATATGTTGCCACCATCCTTCATGACAGTCTTTAGCTCTGAAGAAAGTAGCAGTTCATTTGTGTAAGGTACTTTGAATCATAATATGGAAATATTATAATTAAATACCTACAGGAGTTCTGGCAAATATATTCAGAAGAATACTATAAATAGCAACATGTCATTCAAGTACATTGTTTTTCTTTTCATTTTAGCTTAGAAATCACTTTAAAAGAGATGTGACAAATAATTGGAGAAAAATATTTATGAGGTCTGATTGAATTTTTTCAAGATTTGGGTACATGAGAAGATTAAAATCAACACAGTTTTATTCATAACTTATCCCAGATTATTTTGACTCATAGCAATTTAATTTATCAAGGGGAATTATAATCACATTCTCACACCTATTCAAACAGACACATGCTGACTTTTTAGGATAAAAAACAAAAAATTCTTTAAAAAGTTAAAAAAAAACCTGTGGTCCCCCAGCAGCATTTCAGGCATGTCAACCTTGTTGAATTAAGGAATTCTGTTTTGGAGTTTAAGATTTCAACACCTAATATCTTTATTCTAACCTTCACATCAGTTATAGTAAGGTTTCTGCATTTGTGGCATGAAATGTTAGAGAGTACATAGTAGTCAGCTGCTCTCTAAATCCTTTATTTATAATAGTTCCTTGTAAATGTGTTGCCTACTGGAAAAGCAATGAACAAAACAAGCCAGTATGTACAATCTGACTTTCACTAATAGAGAAAAGAGAAAATCCTATCACAGAGACCCATTTTTATGAGTTTTAGATTCTTTTCAACAAATTAATGTGAGGAATGCAAATAACCAAATATTCATGTTCAACAAAAACTGTCATATACCCAGCATCAAATCTGCCCACAGGAGACTTGCTGGTTGACAAAGCAAGTCCATTATGCCAACTGTGTATCTCAGGTCGTAACTTGGCAAGGTCCATGATTCCAAACCCCAAGAGAGTAGTGAGTTTACTAGCTCTTGATGTTTCTAAAGTTTATTACAGCCTGTAATGATCAATTGTACAATAACCAGAATCCATTGGCACTCAGAAGAAAATGAGCCTGCAATTTACATGTGATTATCCCAAGTTAACAATGCTTACTAATAAAGTCAGAACTAAAGATTAGATAGAATTTCTTTATTTCTTCTTAGTATTTTATAAGTAAATCATTACCTATACTACGGAGACCTGACAAGCAATTCCTAACTCAAGTTTCTCATTTTCCATTGATTTATTTTGTCGCTCGATGATGATGCTCTTGTTATAAAACCCTACTCCTTTTCTGGCAGGGGATCATTAAGTATGTGTTTGCAATGTCATTTCTCTTTATGTCCAAACCACATAATGGATTACAGCAGACCAAATAAGAACTTAAAGAACAAGCACTCTCACTCATGTATATTGCCCTACAAGCAGTTTAGCAGGTATACTGGAGATTAAAATTTCATGCAAATTGCCAAACGTAGTGGTGCATGCCTTTAATCCCAGCACTTTGGGAGGAAGAAGTAGGAGGATCACAGTGAGTTAGAGGCCACCCTGAGACTACACAGTGATTCAATATCAGCATTGGCTAGAATGAGACCCTCCTTTGAAAACCAAAAAGAAAAAAAAATGATAAAAGAAAGAAAAAATCATATAAATCAATCAAAGGAAGGGAGGACAGAGTGGGAATAGAATATATGTATTCTATTTAATAGATCAAAATTGAAAACTTGGGGTTGGAAAGATATCTCAGTGGTTAAGGTGTTTGCTTGTGAAGCCTAAGACCCTGGCACAATTCCCTAGGACCCACATACAGATACATTAGGTGGTGCATGCTTCTGGAGTTAGTTCATTTGCCATGGCTAGAGGCCCTGGAATGCCCAGTCTTTTGCCCAGTCTCTCTGCTCTTCTCTCCCTGCCCCCTCTCAAATAAATAAAAACAAATTAAAAGCCCACTTCCAGCTTGGGCCTACAATCCACAATGAGCTTTTGATCAAAGAAACCTACAAGGTTTCCCAAAACAATGACAGACTTCTGTCAGAGTAATTGATGACCCACCAAAGGCCAGTGGTAAGACCCTATTGCTGAAGACTCCATACGCAGCTGACACGTAAAATGGAATGACATGGCTGGAAGCCAGGAGAGAGTCAGTCCCCAGACAGTCAGCGTGTCTAGTGCCAGAAGGCGCTACATAGGCGACTGGGGGAAGTGACCAAGATCTGTCCAAGCAACACATTGTTTAACCTAAGTAGCAACAATTAACCGGATGTGATACCCATACAAGTGCAATAGTGGTACACAGCCATGGTGAGGAATCAATTGCTCTTGATTTGGCTAACTGATCCACTCAGTGGTACTAGACCCTTAGCTGGAGCTGGGAAACAAGTCAGAACCATACCCAAACACAAGCCCACTCTACAATATCAAGCTACCATCAATCACGGGGTATAAGAGGGCCTACACCTATAAACTGTCTATCAAAAAAGTAAGTGTTATCTCAATTTTCTGGGTGCTAACTCACTCTCCGTTGGAGAATCTGCTTCTCTTTTCCAGATAGATGCAGATCCTAAGAAGAGCGCTGCCCCAACATACCTCAGAAGGGGCCCAACTGAAACTAAGGACAACTGGCGAAATAAGCAAGGGTGATGTTTTCCTGTGGACTGGATACCAGCACAAAGGGGAAGGAGATCAATTCAGAGAAAAATCAACTCCTACCAAATCAGAGAGCCAGAGCCTCAGAGGCCCCCAACACCTCAGCACTGAAGCAGACCAAAAATGAACCCAACATGGCTCAGGGAAATCTTGCGGAAGAGGGGGCGGAAAGAATGTCAGAGTTACATGTTGGGTCATGATTTTCAGAGACATTTATCATACTAATAACTGGGGGCTAACTCCACAATGCACGACCCATTTTCAATAATAAGGAGGGTCTAATGGGAGGGGGTAGATCACAGATGAGCCTAAATAATGGTACCAAACTGCCTGTATTTACTGAAAAGAAAACTAATAAATTAAATTAAAAAAAAAAGTCTAGAAAATATATACATGATTATTTGTGGACATACACCTGGTACTATTCAAAGAATATTAGACGCTTGATCTAGTGACACTAAGACTACTATCCTAGTACTAAGAAGACCATGAGTTCAAGGCTAGCCTGAGCTGCATAAGTGTACACTGTCTACAAACAAAATTCCTCATTTTCTTGATTAACCTATCAAACCCTTTAAACAATATAAATTAAAAAGCCACAAAAGCCACAAAAGTCCTCTCTCTCTCTCTCTCTCTCAATACACACGCTCGCGTGTGCGCGTGCGCATGGGCACATACACACACACACACACACACACACACACACACACACACAATATTGCTATTGTGAAGATATTTAGAATAGAACTCTCAGTCAGACACTACTGTTCTTGTCTTCCATGTGTCTCTCTTCTTGCCTTAATTCCTCTTTTAAAATCTGTGCTAAAACCTTTTCATTGTAAACTCACAATGTTAATTTGAAAAACATGGTCTGTTTCCTGGAAGTTTTATAACTGTGTTTTGTTTTATTTATTTTTATGAGAGAGTGTCTGCATGCATGGGGGGGGGGGGGAAATTGGTGCACCTAGGCCTCCAGTCACTATAGTTGAACTCCACATGTGTGCATCACCTTCTACATATATATGTGACATTGTGTGCAAATATCACCATGTGCGGTTGGCTAATGTGGGTTCTGAGGAGTTGCACCTGGGTCTTAGTTTTCACAGGCAAATATCTTAACCACTAAGTAATCTCTCCAGCCCTTTATTCTGATTTTAATATTTAGTAGCAACATAATTACATTTTAGTTCTACTTCTAACTTATCAGTCATAGTTCAATAGCCTATTATATATATGGAAAATTCTTATATTTCCTTACACTAAAACTAATATAACTGTTATATAACTAACTGAATATTTATGCCCTTCCAAATCCATATGTTGAAATTCTTCTCCCTGATATAATAGTTTTAGGAAGTCAGTCCTTTAAAAACTGATTTTATCATGAGGACAGAGACCCTGTAAAGTGAATAAATCCCCTTATCAAAGAGGTACACTAGAAAGATTCTTTAATCCATGTCTGTCATTTGAACAAATCAAACTAATCAAGTAGTACCTGACTAGATATCAAATCAGACAGTATCTTGATATTTGCTTTTATAGCCTCTGATACTGTGGGAAATAAATTTCTGTTACATATATGCCACCAAGTCTATGCTACTTACTATAGCAAAATGAGTAAACTAAGGCATAGTGCAACACAGGAATTTATAAATGAATGATTTCAGAGGTGATTTTTATGGTATTTCAGTAATTGGCCATGACATATACCACTTAAATAATGACTGAACTGGGAAATTTGATAAGCTTGATTTTCCCTTTTTCCTTAAGTAATTTCCACTGATAATACACATGGCATTCCATATTATTTACATAGATTATAGTCCCATATGCCTGAGAAAAATATAAGCATGAACTGATACTGAGTTTATTAAATATCTTTCACTTACATAACATTTCTTTTCTACCAAAGATCAAGGTAATTTAATTGACATCATGTATAAGGCATTATCCTATAGTTACTAAATGCATATCCTCTTGAATCATGCCAATATCTTTGAATGAAAGAGCAGTAAGTGTATGAGCTTTGGCAAGTGATTTAGTCTCTCTTTGTTTTCTATTCATCATCATTAACCCCTGAGTGTTGAGGAACACAGTAGCAATTCAACTAATACATGAAGCATAGCAAAATACTACATACACAGTATGTACTCACTGTGTCAAAGATATGGCTCTCCCTGCTATTTCTACTTCAGCCATTGCTGTGAGAGAATTGTTAGAAAACCCACTGAGGCAAACTCCCAATGGGAAAGGACTGGAATCAGATAAAGAATAAGTGATATATCTCCTTTGTGGGTAGTATAAGACAATGATGGCTTATGAAGCACTTTATTCAAAGCTCACAGACCAGACAGTTCTCAAGAAAGAAAAGTGTCCTTTCTGGTTTCCCAGTAACTTCTCTCCTTTGAACAATTAGAGTTGTTAAATAAAATAAAATAAAAAAATGATTCTGTAAACATTTTTCTTTTTCCCATAAAGTATATGACCCACATGATAGAAGAAATTTCATCCAAAGATGAAGATTAACATATTACTAAATCATCATAACTAATTTTGGAGAAGTCTTGGATAATAGGTATTTTTTATTTTTCCCATAACCAAACAGTCTGCCCTGTGGAAAAATAAGTTATTATGCTTATTAAATACACATATTAAATATCAAAATTTTGATTTGAATCTAAATTTGTGGAATTTTAAGACAAGGAGAGAAAGTGATGTTTTGTGTTTTAGTAGACGTCTTTAGGTTGGCTGAGATGAACTTTTAGACCAGGCATAGTTATAGAGGAAGGAATATTTGTTGAAGCTTACAGATCCAGGGGAAGTTTTATAATGGCAGAAGAAGCTGGCCTGTTTTCACAGGTCTATAGGAGAAAGAGAGAGAGAGAGAGAGAGAGAGAGAGAGAGGGAAAGCCACAAGCCAAAAGCAAAACCACACCATAAAACAAGTATACTTTAGAAACTCCAGGCACTTTGTATATCTTTAAATTGGAATTTTAAACCTACCAACACAGCTTAAGATCTGCCCAGTGACACCTCCTCCAGCAAGGTGGCTGCAGATCCAAACTACAATCTAATAAAACACTAAATATATTGGGAGCGATCTATTTAAACTACCATATTTTGTACCTGGCACCCAATAGATTTATAAGCATCTTACATGATAAATTGTATTTAGTCCAATTTTAAAGGTCCCCACACTTGTTTCTTAATTTAAGATACTTCTAAAGTTTTAAGTCTCATCTGAGATTTAAGATTGTCTCTTAGCTGTGAGTCTTATAAAATAAAACAACTTATTTACTTTTAACATATAAAGGCACAGGATGGACATTTTTAAATATATTTTATTTATTTATTTGAGAGAGAGAGAGAGAGAGAGAGAGAGAGAGAGAGAGAGAGAGAGAGAGAGGATGTGTTAGGGCCTCCAATCATTGCAAATGAACTCCAGATGCATGTACCACCTTGTGCATATGGTTTACATAGGTTCTAGAGAGTCAAACTGAGATCATTTGGCTTTGAAGCCCTCTCCAGCACAGGGTAAACATTTTTAAATGGTATAAGGAATAGTAGGCAGAGAAGAGAACAATGTAAACTTAACAACTATCAAGCAAAAATCAAACTTTTGTACTTTAAGTCTAGTGAATGGTAGTCATTGGATTTTTTAATTTTGCCCCTTCAGCTGGGCAGTTGTCAGAAAAACTGTCATCTTTAGCCATCAGCCTCCTTGGTAGCCCTTGTAGAGTTTTTGTATGTTTAAAACATCTGTATGTTTCCATGTAAACCACAGTCCATGTTTTAATGGCTTTGTCAGTCTATTAGGGTCATCATTCCCTATCTTATTTTGTATCTCAGCAGTGACTCCTGAAACTGTGTGTACTTTATGAGCACTTTACACTATTTTTATTTTTTTTTAAACTAATACCAGGTGTACAGGACACACCCTTAT
This sequence comes from Jaculus jaculus, assembly GCF_020740685.1. Classification (NCBI taxonomy): domain Eukaryota; kingdom Metazoa; phylum Chordata; class Mammalia; order Rodentia; family Dipodidae; genus Jaculus; species Jaculus jaculus. The sequence continues at coordinate 88,186,783 of NC_059125.1, read as the reverse complement.
ATTTAATTTAGCAACAAAATAAATTGTAACCTTGAAAAGCAGGTTTATTTTTTTTTCCAGTTAACTCTTTTCAAAAATGTTTGTATTTTTTTCATAGCTTTTTAACAGGCATATTTTTCATTGTTTTAATATAAGGCTATTGGGCCATCTTTTTGAAGATTGTTAAGGTGTTAACAATAGAAGCTTTAATAACCTAAAACCAGTTTCAGTGTCTGTAATTTTAACTTGTTTGAGGTTTCTTAACTTAAAATCTTGAATCTTTCTGTCTAATATCTTTAGCCAAGCACATAAGTCTATTACAAGTTTAATCTTTTTAATTTTTATTTATTTATTTGAGAGCGACAGACACAGAGAGAAAGACAGATAGAGGGAGAGAGAGGCTTCCAGCCTCTGCAAACGAACTCCAGATGCGTGCGCCCCCTTGTGCATCTGGCTAACGTTGGATCAGGGGAACTGAGCCTCGAACCGGGGTCCTTAGGCTTCACAGGCAAGCGCTTAACCGCTAAGCCATCTCTCCAGCCCACAAGTTTAATCTTGATCAAACATTTTAGACCTGGGCAGCAGAATTCATTCATCCCTTATGGCAGTAGCTCAGTTTTTAAAAAGTGCACTGTAGTCTTTCCTTCCTCTCAGAAAGTTTATAAGCCAAACTTTCAAGTTTAATTGTCTTGTACTTAGCATTTAAACAGTCTTATAAGAATAGTCCTTAATAGTCAGATTACCACTCTGGAATGCATCTCCCATTGTAAGTACCAAGTCCATGTCTGTTTTCTTCAAAATAAGTTTTAAAAGACCAAAATCCACATGGTCAGATTCACCTTACCCCATTCCTGGTACCACTTTCTGTAGTAGACAGCTTTAGGTTTGCTGAGATGAACTTCCTAGGCCAAGCACAATTATAGAAGAAGGGATATTTATTCAAGCTTACAGATCCAGGGGAAGTTCCATAATGGCAGAAGAAGCTGTCCTGCTTTCAAAGGTCCAATCATAAAAGTACTGAAAGGAATGAAAAAACTGGTATAGACATGTGAAGCATCATGCTTATTGGTACTTATGGCAAGCACTCAATTAATTCTCATGACCATAGAGGAAGTTGAATAATGGATCAAATTGCATGAATATAATTATGATTTTTGTCATGTATAGTATACTAGCTTAAAATGATTTCTTACTTGCAGCAGTAATCTTTGCATGGGTACATAGAAGCATTTTTCTTATATAGCAAAGCATCAAACACTGTTTAGTGATTAAAAATAGTAAATCTCATTCACTTATTCTCTAGGCAGACATATATGGACTTTTTGGTACATTTCAAGAAATAATCTTTGAAGTCTTCACTGAGGTTGCTCCTAGCTCCTGTCTTATACAGGACTAATTCCTCTATTCCAGCATCTCATATTCTTCTTAGCATTCCTTAACATGTTAGGTATTAGAGTGTAGAATTAAAAATAACAAAACAATAACACAGGTAGAAATATAGCTGGTCTAGATATTGGCACCACATATACAAGAAAACAATCCTTCAAGAAAACATACACATTCACCTAAATTGTAGCAGCAGAACCATAACTATTTGTTATATCCTAGTGATGAAAAAGAAATCTTAGTTTCTAACATTTTTAAAGTCTGCTTCCTAACATAATCCCTCTGTATAGCCACCTGTATGGAAATGAAATTATAGTAATAAAGTTACTTGGTGAGAATGGATTTAAAGCAAATGAAGCTAGGTAGATTGAATTTTAAATTTTATCAGGCAAAGTTAGGTAATCAAAATAGAATTTCTCTTACTACTAGATAAAAACCTTGACACTATTGGCAGCAATATGGCGCCACTGTTTTCACATTAGCAATAACTGCATACTAAAAGGTTAGGTTGGGCTGGAGAGATGGCTTAGCAGTTAAGCGCTTGCCTGTAAAGCCTAAGGACCCCGGTTGGAATTTCGATTCCCCAGGTCCCACGTTAGCCAGATGCACAAGGGGGCGCACGTGTCTGGAGTTCGTTTGCAGAGGCTGGAGGCCCTGGCACGCCCATTCTCTCTCTCTCCCCCTATCTGTCATTCTCTCTGTGTCTGTCGCTCTCAAATAAATAAATAAAAATTTTAAAAAAACCTTTAAAAATATTTTAAAAAAAGGTTCTGTCATTTAAGGCCCTTTATCTCCTGGATAAATCTTATAAGGATTATGTCAAGCTTTTCCTCTGTGATGCTCCTTTTTCTATTTCCAGGAACTCATCATTCTTTACCACCTTGATGTTCCTTAGACTTTCCAATAAACTCAAGCAAATTAGAATCAAATCCTGTGGGCTTTGGAGTTGTATCAGTCAGGATCCCAACAGGAAATGGAACACTCCAGATGGTTTGAATCAAAAGACATTAATGGATGAATGTGAGTCACTCAGAAAAGAGCAAGAGCTAAAAGTTATTCACAACACTAATTCTGAAGGGATTATAGCAGCTGAGCATAAAGCAAGAACCAAGAGGGAGATTGCCTGGCAGGAACTCTACCTAGTGAAGAAGCTCAATTACTCCTTGGGATAATGTGTTGGAATAAAGATGGCTTGAAGAATGCATGACTGAAAGTGTTTTTCTAAAATATCTTGCTGGGCCTCTTATTTGTCCCACTGAATGAACTTAACCTTACAAGAGAAGATGGGTAATGAATGCCAAGATGTTAGTCTATGAGAAAGCAGATCAGGAGCATACATAGGTCGTGGTGGTGGTTGTAGAAGGGTCAGAAAATGCTACTAACTTTATAGTTGCCCATATGTAAGAGATGTTTCATATCTCTACTCAGACTCACTGTATGTGGATCTTATGTGTTATAAAAGGAAATTACAGTTCTCAAATGCTACTTTTTGAGGCAGGATCTCACTATACATCCCTGGAACTGATAATCCCTCTGCTTCAGCCTTTCAAAAATGCTAGGATTATGGGCATGCACTACTATGTCCCACCTGGAAAATCTTGTTTATTTCATATTTAATGGCTTAGTCACAGATTTTTGTAATCATTCAAGTGATGAAATCATACTTTATACAATTAAGACTAGCTGACATGTGTCTCTCATGGGGAAACTTAAGGACATTGGTCTATTTGTGTACTGCTGATGAATAAAAATTGGAAAGAGGGTAAAGTACATATACTAAGATTTGATTTAACATCTGTATGGAAATAACACAATGAGTCCCAATAATATATACATGGCTTTTATTTCTAGGATTCTTAAACTAGCAAATACTGGGAGCAGATCCAAAAGCCAAAACTAACCTTGCATATCCCCCATTCTCAGTCAGATTTATTCAGGTGTTGAAGAAAGAACATGATAGGGAAGAATGTGGATAAGGTGGTTGTAACTATTAATGGTAATTTTCAACTTGATTGGTTCTAGAATCATCTAGAAGACATATATCTGTGAAAGCCTATGAGGGAGTTTTAAACTAGGTTGAGTTGGGAACATTCACCCTAACTGTGGGTGGCACCATTCCATGGGCTGGGTTTCTGGAATGAATAAAAAGGAGAATGTTAGGTGAGCACCAGCCCACTCATTGTTCTATGTTTCCTGACGGTACATGCAAGATGACCAGTCAAATAGCATTCCTGCCATCATGACATCCCTGCCATGATATATACTCTTGAACTGTAAGCCAAAGTAAACCCTTTCTCCCTTAAGTTGCTTCTTGTCAAGGAAGTAACTAATACAGTGGTCAAAACTCTGTTCTAGTGGTGTGGTGATTTTTAATGCAATGTCTTCCTTAGCCTTAAGTGTGTGTGATTAATTTTCCTTCTTAGTCTCCACCTGGTAGAATCATTGGGAGGTGGAGCCCTGCTACAAGAAGTGTGTTACCAGGGTCAGATATTAGGGTTGCATCTAGCCCTGTGTGTTCAGGGTCAGTTTACACTTTCTGTTCTTTTTCCTATGCATGTATGATAAAGTAAGCCAGTTTCTTTTACCACAGTGAAGCTTCTCCTTGAATTTGTAAGCCTGAAATACACTCTGTACTACCTTAGGCTGCATCTAGTCAAGTATTTGTCTCAGAAACCAGAAGATAACTACAACAGAGAATGGGAATATATGTAAATAATTCATGAGCCTTACTCATTATTGTAACAAGTGAGAAGTGATATCTTACTGTGGATTTAATAATTGATGAAATTGTATCTTTTTAATACACTTGTCATTTGAATGTTGCCATTTGAGAAATTTCTGCTCATAGTTTTACCCCATTTTAAATATTTTATGTAGTAATTTTAAAATTCCTTGTATGTTTTGGCTTTTAACCCTTTGTTACATGAATTTTGAAAATATTTCTGAATTGTGTAGGTTGTCTGTTCACTGTGTTTATTGTTGCCCTTATTTTGTAGAAGCTTTTAGTTTGATGTAAAATAATGTATTTATTTTTACCTTTCTTTCTTATCCTTTTAGGTATATTTTTATAAATATTACTGTTTTTTTTTTCAATATCCTCAAGAATTTCACCTGTTTTATCCTAGTAGCTTCTTAGTTTTAAGCTTAGATTAGCTTTACACTTAAATCTTTAGTTGGTGAGAGATTGAACAGTACTTTTATTTCTCACTCCATGAAAGGCTAGATTTTTTTTAACCATCTACATGCCTTAAGAATTGCATACCAGAATAACAGAATTATTTTGCATTTCCAATGTACATTAACATTTTTCAAATAGTCATGTCCTGTTTCTATCTAATTTTTCCCCTGACACCTTTTAAAGAAATGTTTTATTTTTATTTATTTATTTGAGAGAGAGAGAGAGAGACAGAGAGACAGAAATAGGCAGGTAGACAGAGAGAATTGGCGCACCAGGGCTTCCAGCCACTGCAAACAAACTCCAGATGCGTGTGTCTCCTTGTGCATCTGGCTAACATGGGTCCAGGGGAATCGAGTCTCAAACCGGGGTCCTTAGGCTTCACAGGCAAGTGCTTAACCACTAAGCCATCTCTCCAGCCCTCCCCTGGCACTTTTGAAATCACTGTCAGTAAGCAAAAATGTCCTTGATCATCCTTGCTTCTTGCATTACCAATTTTGTTATGGTTTTCAAGAATAGTTTGTCATTCTCTTGATTTTTTGCTCTAATCCATCTACTCATTTTGTTTCTACATTTTTTTTGTTGTTTTGTTTTGTTTTTGAGATAAGATATTGCTCCAACCCAGAATTACCTGGAATTTACTATGTAGACTCAAGGTGGCCTCAAACTCTTGGCACTTCTCTTTTTGTAATATTTTAAAAATATTTTAATTTATTTATTTTTCTTTTTTATTATTATATAGAAATATTTTGTATGTAAATATCACATGTTGGTACTATCCTTTCCCTCCTCCCTTTCCCTTTTCTGAAAAGACCTTCCTCATTAGGGATGCAGGTCAACCCTTGTGAATCATGCATTATGGGGGCAGTAGTCAGTTATGGGGTAGAGGCAATGATGTTGTGAAAAATGTCCCAACTTCTGCCTCTAAAAATCTCTCCGCCCCAACTTCTTCAAAATTTCCTGAGCCAACTTGGAAGTATTTAAGTCTACTTCAGTGATAGACACTTAGGAGCATCTAGATTTCTCATTTCATAGATGTTGAGTGTCCTCAGAATCTTTCTCCATCACCCTTGTGCTAATATTAGTTTAACTAAGAGAGTGGCACTCTTGCTCATTTCCCCAAATTCCTCTGTGTTTTCAGCTGAAAAATGGAAGCAGATTCTCCAACAGAGAGTGAAGTCAGTGCCAGTTAAATGGGATAACTATTATTAATTTAGAGAGAGTTAAAAGTCTAAGGTTAGTGGGAGCTTGACAATGGAAAGCAGAATCATTATATGGATATGATTCTGACATGTTTCCCAGTTCCAGATATGGTTTTCTCTCCACTGAACAGGTCCGTTAATCAATTCAAGAGCAGTTACCCATCATGTTACCCATCATGGCTGTGTGCTAATATTGCACTTGTGTGAGCATCATGTCAGGTTGTTTGCTTGTGAGTCAGTCACTTAGAATTTGAATTGCTTGAACAGATGTTGGCCTCTTTCCCCTGGTACCTCATAGTGCCTTCCAGCACAAGGTGGGATAATTATCTGGGGACTGGCTCTCTGGATTCCATATATGCAAAGGACAAATATACAGAGAAAGAAATCAGTGAGACTGTCCCATTTTCAATAAAAACAATAAAATTAGGTCTCTCCATAGTTCCATGCTGACAGTGTTTGCAGCAGTAGGGTCTTACCATTAACCTCTGGTGGGTAATCAAGTGCTCTGACAAAAGTCTTTCTTGTTTGTTTTGGGAGATCTAGTAGGTCTCCCAACAGCTCATTGAGGATGTAGCCCACATCTTGGTTAAAGGAATTACAGGGTAGTGTTAAGGAAAAATAAAAATAAAAATAAAAAAGCCAAAGAAGAAAGAGAAACAGGAGAAATTTGAGGTTAGGATTCTTCAATACAGGAGCTCCCTCTAAGGTTTGCTTGAGGGTTCCACCTTTTAGTCTGATTTCCAGGATATAGGATTCTATGGTACTAGTTCAATTTGGGTTCAGATTTTCTGTCCTCCGCCCACCCTTTCCTTTCCCCCAAGCCCTACCCTCCCTATTCTCCAAGCCTCATGATGCTATTCAGTTATGTCAGCAACTTTGGCTGATCCAGGTTAGGAACTGCAGATGAGGGAGATCATGTGATGAGTGTCTTTCTGTGATTGTGTGAGTTCACTTAAAATGATCTGTTCCAAGTTCAACCATTTTTTCTACAAATTTCAATGTGTCATTTTTTCTTACTGCTGAGTAGAATTCCATCATGTAGATATATCACATATTGGTTATACATTCATCCAATGATGGGCCCCTAGGTGGATTCCAGTTTTTATCTATTATGAATTAAGCAGCTATAAACATGTTTGAGCAAATATTTCCGAACTGAGATATGGAGTTTCTATGTAAATTCCCAGTAAGAGAATATCAGGGTCTGCTGATAAGTATATCCATCAATTTCAGGACTCTGCATATTGCTTTTCACATTGGTTGTATGAGCTTACATTCCCACAATAGTAAATGAGGGTTCCTATTTCTGCATAACCTCACCAAAATTTGTTTTCATTTGACTATTTAATGTTTGCTATCCTTACTGGGATAAGGTTGAATCTCATGGTTGTTTTAATTTGCATTTCTCTGATGATGAGAGATGTTGAATATTTTCTTAAGTGTGTGTTAGACATTCATAATTCTACCTCTGATAATTCCCTATTTAGTTCTCTGCCCAACTTTTGGAGTAGGTTGTTTGATTTTTTTTTTTTTTTTATTGTTCAGTTTTTTGAGTTCTTTGTAGATTCTAGATATTAGGCTTCTGTCACTGGTATAACTGGCAAAGATTTTCTCCAACTCGGTGGGTAATCTATTGACACTGTTTATGGTATGTGTGTCGGTGTAAAAGCTTTTTAGCTTCATGAGATCCCATTGTTTGAGTGCTTGGTTAATTTCCTTGGCTACTAGGGTTCTGGACAAGAAGTCTTTTCCCAGTCCTATATCGTGGAGACTGCCTCCTTTTTTTTCTTCCAGTGGTTGAAGAGCTTCAGGTCTTATATTGAGGCCTTTAATCCATTTGGGTATGATTTTTGTGCATGGCAAGATGAGTGGGTCTAATTTCATCTTTCTACATATGGTCATTCAATTTGTCCAACACCATTTATTGAAGATGCTGTCTTTTCTCCAGTCTACATAATTGTCACCTTTGTCAAAGAACAAGCAGCTGTAGTTGCTTGCCCTTAAGTCTGGGTCTTCAACTCTGTTCCATGGGCCTATGTTTCTGTTATTATTCCAGAACCATGCTTTTTTTGTCACTATGGCTTTATAATGTAGCTTTAGCTCATGTATGGTGATACCACCAGAGGTGTTTCTTTTGCTGAGAATATGTGTGGATATCTGAGGCTTTCTGCCATTCCATATGAATTTTTAGATCATTTTCTCAGTCTCAGTGAAGAATGATGCTGGTATTTGTATTGGTATTGTGTTAAATCTATATATTGCTTTTGGTAGAGTTGCCATTTTCACAAGATTAATTCTACCTATCCAGGAACATAGGAGGTCCTTCCATATTCTTAAGTCATCCTATATTTCTTTCTTGAGTGTTTATATGCTGTCATTATATAGTTTCATCACACCCTTTGTTAGTGTTATTCCAAGGTATTTAATTTTATTGTTGTTATTGAAAATGGGGAAGTCTCACTGATTTCTTTGTCTGTATATTTGTCCTTTGCATATAGAAAAGCTACTGATATTGTGAACTGATTTTATATTCTGCCATTTTGATGAAGGAATTTATCACCTTTAGAAGTTTTGACAAGTAGACTTTCAGATCACTTATATATATGATCATGTCATCTGCATATACGTCTAACCTGATTTCTTCCTTTCCAATTTGAATCCCTTTTATTTCTTTTTCCTGTCTTATTGCTTGGGCTAGTACTTCTAGTACTATGTTGAAGAGAAGTGCTGAGAGTGGGCATCCATGTCTTGTTCCAGATTTCAGTGGGAACTCCTTGAGTTTATCCCATTAAGAATTTTGTGGGGCCTGGGGAGATTGCCTACTGGTTAAGGTGTTTGCTTGCAAAGCCAAAAGACCTTGGTTCAATTCCCCAGGATGCACATAAGGCAGATGCACAAGGGGGCACATGCGTCTGGAGTTTTTTTCAGTGGCTGGGGGCCCTGGCCCCTCCATTCTCTCTCTCCCTCTCTTTCTCAAATAAATAAATGAAAACAAAGCTAAAAAAAAAAAGAAAAAGAATTATTTGGGCTTTAGGAGCTTTATATATAGACATCATTGTGTTTAGATATAAACCCTCCATGCCTATTCTTTCTCATGTTTTGATCATGAAGTGGCCTTGCATTTTGTCAAAGGCCTTCTCTGCATCAATTGAGATGATCATGTGTTCTTATGGTTCATTTATGTTGTGTATTATGTTGACTGATTTCCATATGTTAAACCATCCCTGCTTTGCTGGGATGAATCCTACTTGATCAAGGTGGTTAATGCTTTTGATGTGTTGTTGAATTCATAGGCCTATAATTTTTCTTTTCGTTGTTGTATTTCTGTCTGGTTTTGGTATTCAGGTGATGCTAGCTTCATAAAAGGAGTCGGGGAGGATTCCATGGTCTCTGAAAAATTGGTTTCAGTTCTTCTATGAAGGTTTGATAGAATTCAGCTGAGATGCCATCTGGTTCTGGACTTTTCTTTTTGGGGAGCTTTTGATTACCTTTTCAATCCCCATGAATATGATAAGTTAGTTTAGGAGATTAATATGCTCTGAGCTTAGTTTTGATAGGTGGTATGTTTCTAGGAATTCATCTATTTCTTCCAGATTATTTAATTTTGTGGAGAAGAGGTTATAGAGATATGTCCTGATGATTCTTCCAATTTCATTGATACATGTAGTGATCTTTCCTTTTTCATTTCTGATTTTGTTAATTTGAGACTTCTATTTTTTTTTTTTTTTTTTGCTTGATCATTTTGGCCAGGGGTTTGTCAGTCTTGTTTATTTATTTTATTTTTTTCAAAGAAACAGCTCTTTATTTCATTGATTTTTTAAAAAATAATCATTTTCTTATTTTCCAGTTCATTCATTTCGGCTCTGATCTTGATTATTTCTTTCTGTCTGGAGCTCTTTGGACTGGATACTTCTTGTTTCTCTAATGCCTTTAGCTGGACAGTCAGGTTATTGATTTGTGATCTGTCTTTGAATTGAAGGCCTTTAGGGCTATGAATTTTCCCCTTATGACTCCCTTCATTGAGTCCCATAATATTGGTAGGTTGTGTTTTCATTATCATTCAAATCTGGGAATTTTATATTTTTTTTTATTTCTTCCATGACCCATTCATTGTTTCAAAGTGTGTATTTCAGTCTCTAGGAGCTTGTGGAGCTCTTGATGTGTCTCTTTTTAATTTCTTGCTTTAAAGCATTGTGATCTGACTTGATGCAGGAAGTTACTTCAATTTTCCTGACTTTATGAAGGCACACTTTATGGCCTATTATATTGTCAATTTTGGAGAAGGTTTGGTATACTTCTGAGAATGGATATTCTGGAGAGTTGGAGTGGAAAGTTCTGTAGATATCCTTTAAGTGTTGTTGATCTATGATGTTTTTGAGCTATATTATTTCCCTGTTGATTTGTGCTTGGATTCTGTATGGATGATAGTGGAGTAATGAAGTCTGCAACTATGATGGTGTTGGCGTTAATTTATGTATAATTTTCTAATAGATTGTGTTTTATAAACTGTGGTACCCCTGTGTTTGGAGCATATATATTTATGATATATATTTATGATTGTGATGTGTTCATGTTGAATCATTCCCTTGATGAGTAAGAAGTGGCCCTCTTTTTCCTTTTTGATTACTTTGGTTTCAAGTCTATTATTTCAGATATTCATATGGCAACACCCCCTTATTTTTCATTTCCATTTTATTTGGATACCATTTTCCAACCATTCACCCTGAGGAGGTTTCTATCTTGAGTGGTAAGGTGGGTTTCTTGAAGAGTGCTGATAGAAGCATCTAGATTTTTTTTTTTTTTTTTGATCTATCCTGATAGCCTGTGTCTTGTGAGGGGTGTGTTAAGACCATTAATATTTAAGGTGTTAGTGTAAGGTTTGAATTAATCCCTGCCATGATGAGGTGTTGAGGTTATGGCATTGGGTGCTTCCTTGTGTTATGTACTGTTTTAGGCTTGATATATTTTGGTTATTTTGATCTTCCTCTTGTTGGCTCTTGACATTGGTTAATTGATTGTTCTGTGTGGCGTATTTACTCAGGAATTCTCTGTAGGTTTGGCTTTGTGTTCATAAAATTATAGAGTTGACTTTCTCATGGAAAGTTTTTCTTTCACCATCTATTATGAGGTATACTTTCACTGGTAAAGTAGCTTTGGTTGGAAGTCATAGTTTTTCAGAACTTGAAGTTTCCCATTCTAGGCCTCTGGCTTTCAGTTTCAATTGAGTAATCTGATGTTATTCTAATGGGATTCCCTTTGTATGGTGTGAATTGCTTCTCTCTTGCTGGTTTTAACATACTTTCTTTGTTTTCATTGTTAAATGTTTTAACAGTGATGTGTCTGAAAAGTTTCTTCTTTGGCCCTGTCTGTTGGTTGTTCTTTGGGCTTCTTGTATCTGGATGGGCCTCTTTTTTGCATGGTTCAAAAAAAATTTCTTCAATAATTTTGTTGAGTATGTTTTCTATGCCTCTGGTCTAGATTTCCTCTTCTTGTGGTGGTATAACCATTATCTGGCTATTTGGCTGTTTTTGAGTTTCTCACAGTTCCCTCATATTCTGTTCACTTGATTTTTTGAACTTAGCAAAGTTTTTGGCCTCTCAATCAATTTCCTCTGTCTTATATTTCAGGTCAGAGGTTCTGTCTTTCACATGAATAACTGTTTTTGAGTGGTTTTAGAGAGAGAGATTTTATATATTCTATTTGATTTTATATAGTGCCCATCTCTTTTCTGAGGTATAATTTCAATTTTAATTCTGATTTTCTTGATGCTTCCTGTAGTTCATTCTTGAATTTCATCAAGTTTTCATTAAGCTTAATCAGCTGGTGGTTGAGGTCTTCCATTTCTTGACTTACCTTCAATTTATTAATATCTCTTTAGAGGGTCTTAACATTTTCTTCAATCAAGTTCAGCCTCCTGTAAATAGCTGAATGCTCCAAGAGTTGATTCTGTTCAATTTTATTAATATGCTTGTTGGTTCTTTGATAGTTTGCTTCAAGTCCAGCATTTTTTTTTTTAAATCAGTGTCTCACTGGTTGCTGTGTTTTCATTTTGGGAATGAATTTCTGTTGATTTCTCTATGATTTCGTTGGAGGCTTCCAAAGTAGGACAACTCATTCTTGGTAGAGATCTCTCAGTATTCTGAATTTCATTGTCTTTTTTACGCTGTTGTCTACCCGTTTTAGAAAGACTCTTTATTTTTTATTTTTTTTGAGGAAGAAGCAAGTTTGTGTCCTTTAGCCTGTTCACTCTCTGAGTCAAGTCAGGTGAACAGGGATGTTGGCACTTAGTGGCCAGTCAAGATACCCGAGAGAAAGGCCTTATTCCACAGCTCACACAGGGGCCAGACCTCCCCAAGCAAGGCACAGTGGGACCTACCAGGACTAGGGGACTTGTAGGAGTAAGGGAACAGGGATCTGACCTACTTGGTGCTGTGCCATCCAGGACATAGACCAGTGCCGGCAACCTAGACTGGGGAGGTGGGAGGGTCTGGTCTACTCACTCCAGAGGGCCGTGGCTTCCCACACACTGACCACAGGAGGCACTCAGACTTGGGTGGGAGGAGGGATCCACAAATGGATCTGGCCTTCTCACTAGAGACCAGTGTGCCTGCCCCACTTGGCACTTCTCTTACCTTTGCCTCCGAAGTGCTGGTATTAAAGCTGTGTGCCACCATGCCCAGCTTTTTTCTTTGCTTTTCATTTTTGAAATTCTTCCCATTCTTTCAGGGTCATTATTGCATTATTTTCTCATCAACAAAGCCCTTTTCTGATCAGTCAATATCACTGCAACTTTTCTACTTATGTTACAATGTTCTTCATTATTTTATAGCTGACTACTTTTTTTTTATTAAACTTTAATTTTTAGTGAGAAGAGAGAGAAAGAATGCATATCTGGGTCTGTGCTCACCAAAATGAACTCCAGACACATGCTCCACTTTGTACATTTGGATTTTTGGCTTTAGGGGGATACTTGGGAATCAAACTTACGTAGTTAGGGTTTGCAGGGAAGCACCTTAACTGCTGAGCCATTTCTGTAAACACAACTACAGAACTTTTGAAAGAAGGGGCAATATTAAGCTAGTCTTTGTTTCTGGAAGAAAATCAGCACAGTGCTTAGGATGTTTATTACTTTCACTATTGCTGTGACCACAATGCCTGAAAGAAATAATTTAAGGGAATAAAGATTTATTTTGGCTTATTGTTTCAGAAGGTTGTCATTTGAGTATTCATTCTGGTTTGTGGTAAGGCAGAACTTCATAGTGGCAGCAGTGAGGTGGAGAAAATTCTTCAACTCCTGGTGGCCAAGAAACAGCAGAGAAGTAGCAGAAACATGCCAGGGTGAGATCCTACCCCTCTGGACACATCTATAATTACATATTTCTTTCTGCTACCCTACATTTCAGTTCTACCACCTCCTAATAATCTATGCAAATTTTGAAATCATCAATGAATTAGTGATCTAATAATCTCTGAAAATCATCCTGAAGACATACTTAAAAGAAAGCATACTCTCCGAAAGCATTTCTCACTTCAAGTTGACAAAATTAACCATTATACCACCTCATTCTTGGGCATAGAATTTTTGTTAATGTGTTGGATACTTGTAGCATTATTATTGTACTTGCTAATAATGTAGCATTTTAGGAGGGCCTGTGAACTCCAAACTTTTTGATCCTCATCCAGTTTTTGGAAAGAATTGATAAAGCAGATTGTGAGATAGATAAATTATGAATTATGAGTTTTACTATGGAGGGAATTAATATCCAGGTAGGAAGCTAGCTGAAAGAGTCAAGCCAGAGGTGAATTATCTTCATTTACATTCTGTGAAGGGAGAAGGGGAACAGGGAGAATTCACAATCAGAGATATTTGTGAGGGTAAAAGGGCTCCAGAGGGGAAATGTACACCCATATGTGGAAAGCAAAGCATAATAATTAAAAGTTCCCTTTCATACAAAACCCAGAGATAATTAAAAAATAGTGAAGGACTCACAGATCAAAGAAAAATCTTGCATGTAGCAAAGTGAGAAAGCATCCCAAAGCAAGACACATATAGGAAGCAAGCAGGCAGAAGGAAATTCACTACCCACTATGTTTCTCAGCCAGGCTATATAGGAGAGATAAACACTTACACACTGGTTTTCAGTCAAAATATCATGAAAAAGAGAGATGTGACCCATTTGGTTAAGCTATTACATAGGAATTAGATACCCAATTAGGGTGAGCCTTATTTTCAGAATCAAGTGTATATGGGGAGACCTAGCTGGTTCATGGATTCAAGGTTTAATTTAGGAGGAGCAAAAACCGAATTGGTTTGAGGACTCAAGGACCTGACTCCACAGAGGCCAGTTTACCTAGATGTGCTGAGGTGAAGAAGAAGCAGGAAGTACCTGCTGGGGTGTGTTGCTTGCAACCAATATAAATGAGACTGGATCAGACATGTGTCTTTCTAGTCTTGCCAGTGTGGGCCAACTGTGGGCATTTGTCCTTGGCTGACTGCCTATAAATAGTTATCTTTTTTCTGTTTCTCCTTAGTAGGAAACATGATACCAGATTCTTCTAAAAACAAAGCCTTTAAACATGAAAATATATGCATGTTGTTGATATACAAAAAATGTGCTTTTCCCTCACTGCATGTTAATAGTTTTATTATGTTTATGTTTCCTCCTTCTAAAAGAATCACTCATTTCACCAAACTTTTTAAAGAATCATCTTCATGCTCTATAAAAAATGAAAAAAAATGAAGATTATATTCTTTTCTACTGTGATACTATTCACAATCATGACTTCCAGGTCATTACTTAGATCCTAGTAGGTGTTCTTTATCATAGGATGTATTTCCAGATTATGAGAGGTAATATACATTTTAATTGGATCCCTGTTATCTATCTAAAAACTGCAAATGAAATAATTATTTAACATTCTGCCTCCAAGATTTTATCCATTTTAATCACTGAATTCTACTTTCCTATTAAAAAATTAAGCACTTATCAGCAATTATGAATATAAAAAAATTTCTAATGATGTAATAAAACACAGTATATAAAATGGTACGATATATAACTTGTATTTAATTAACAGATAATGCCCATGCTACTGAATAGCATCATAGGACAGTCATCCTTTGGCACAAATATTAAAGATTAATAGTAAAGTCATTATTTTATGAGAAGGTAAGCAATTAGTAAATATCATATTTATTTTAGTGCAGTCTGATTTTTTAAAAAAAATTCATTTATTTATTTGAAAGTGACAGACAGAGAGAGAAAGAGGTAGCTAGAGAGAATGGGTGCACCAGGGCCTCCAGCCACTGCAAATGAACTCCAGACACGTGCGCCCCCTTGTGCATCTGGCTAATGTGGGTCCTGGGGAATCAAGCCTTGAACCTGAGTCCTTAGGCTTCACAGGCAAGCACCTAACCACTTAGCCATCTCTCCAGCCACAGTCTGATTTTTTTTTTAATATTTTTATTTATTTATTTGAGAGTGACAGAGAGAAAGAGGGAGAGAGAGAGAGAGAGAGAGAGAGAGAGAGAATGGGCGCGCCAGGGCCTCCAGCCACTGCAAACAAACTCCAGGCGTGTGCGCCCCCTTGTGCATCTGGTTAACTTGGGTCCTGGGGAATCGAGCCTCGAACCGGGGTCCTCAGGCTTTATAGGCAAGCGCTTAACCGCTAAGCCATCTCTCCAGCCCCCCAGTCTGATTTTTTAAAGATGTTACTGGATGACAAGCAGGAGGCTTATATAGAAAATAATAATATTGTGTGGTCAGTTTTCTCTGCAATAAATGTCTTTCTGTCCTTAAGTGAAACACCATATCTTGACATGAATGTATTCATTTGTAAAATGGATAAATATTTCTGCTTTAATTACTTCATATGGTTCTGATGAATGCAAATATAAAAGATAAAAAACATTGACAAGATAAATAATGCTGTACACATGAGAGAATTGAAACACACAGCAAACATAAACTACCCTGGAATTGGTTATAAAAAGATTATTTAATGGGGCTGAAGAGATGGCTTAACAGTTAAGGTGCTTGCCTGTGAAGCCTAAAGACCAAGGTTCAACTCCCCAGAACCACATCAGCTAGATGCACAAGGGGTTTCATGAATCTGGAGTTCTTTTCCAGGGGCTAGAGGCTCTGGCCTGCCCATCCTCTCTCTCTCTCTCCCATAAATAAATTGTACAAAAATAAATATTTTTAAAAAGTATTATTTTAAGATGGAGAGATGGCTTAGCAGTTAAGGTATTTTGCTGCAAATCCTAAGGACTCAGTTATGATTTCCCAGGACCCACATAAGCCAGATGTGCAAGGTGGCTCATGCATCTGGTGTTTGTTTGCAGTGCCTGGAGGCCCTGGTGTGCCCATTCTCTCTCTTTCTCTCTCTCTCTCTCTCTTAGTCTCTGTTTCTCTCAAATAAACAAATGAATAAATAAAATTAAAATATAAAAAGTATTATTTCAGTTAACTAGAACATCATGTATACTCCATGTCAATGTTCCAGCCTATTCTTCCAGATATATTCTTATGATTAGAAAATAGTATATAACAAAGCTTTTGTGCTAAAAAAAAAAAAATCTTAGTGACTTTCATGATACATTTCTTTGGACAGTTGTAAGATGTACTACATAGGTCACTTATAAGGGATATAATCTCTACTTTTAGTAAAAAAAGAGTGTTTGAAATTATTCAAACAAAGCTATAAAGTAATATATATACGAACTTGCTTACTATGGAGATTAAGACCAATCACATAAATTAAAGACACTTTCAAAGATATTTATTATAATGAATCCAACAACAGCTCATAAAGCCTTTCTCTGGATATGTAGTTATTTTACTTCCTGTCCATTATTAATCATGTAAAACAAAGATGTGGTACTGAAAGTTAGATGAATTTTATAGCCTGGTCAGTAATTAATGCATTCTTTGTCAATCAATCATAACAGTAGTAACAATAATGACTCAATAATCATAAAGATCAATGAATGAGTATAGTTAATGTACTAGGAATCCATAGTGTATTATAGATGATACATGTATGAAGATTATTAGAATATTTTGACCACATTTAATACATGCCATATTTATAAATACTCAGGAGGCTGAGGCAGTGGATTCACAAGCTTGAGGTCTTATTAAAAACTTATTGAAAACTCTAACTGAAAATATAAATAAAATATAATTAAAGTATTGCATGACAAATGTCTTTCGAATGAATTAATGAGTAAATAAGTACATGAATTATAGTGATTTCCATCATCACCTTAAATGGTTTTCATAGGTTATATTTATCCTTTCTTATAATGAAGAGTATACCTATACTTTCAAAACACATAAGACTAGATATATTTGGTAACTTATAATATTTTGAAGTTTAGAAAAGTAATATGGCACATATAGTAATATTGAAAAATAGCTAAAGAAGGTGTGATTAACACCTCATTATCATAACAGTAACAGAATTAAATATATCTTTAGAAAAACATTCAACTAATATAATAAATAGAAAGATAAAGAATTAAATAACTTGAGCCAATTAATTGTAAGCATTGTTGAATTGGATAACTCAGGTACTGAAATTCTAAAAACTTTGTTTTTATTACATTCTAGATTTTGAAATTATGGATGCAAGATCACAGACCTGTAGCAATTTCTATAAAGGCTAGCTGAAATTACATGTAAATTGAAAGCATGTCTGTGTCAGCCGCATTCCAGTTCTACTTTTGTGAGCTAATAGAGAAAGAAAGTAGGTCTTTCCCATGACACGAGTGTGTTAGAATATGTAGGGGTAGTTGGATTCCTGGTGATGGAAAGCATGCTGTCAATATTAGGAGCAATTCGTTTAATGATGGGTTCTCAGCATGACTATGCCAGAGAGCTGGAGGAAGATGCTTTTGCCTGGAATGCACCATGGTTTAATATGATATCATCATTCTAAAATCTGAACACAAGATACTGATACATTTTGTTTTAATTTGAAAGTGTTTTACAGTGTTAATGAGCACAGGGAAGCAGTGTAGCCAAAGGGGGATACCAACCTTGAGTATTAATGCACAGTAGCCAGAAAGAGTTTGAAACATTGGACTTAAATTATCATGCACAAAGACTTGACCAGTGAGTAGAGAGGTTTGGAGAAACTGGCAGGAATCTCCAGATATAAACTGGGGGAGGGGTAATGAAGCCAGTAGAGTACCAAGCTAGTGCCACTTGACCATTAACACTATCGTGATCTTTTGCGCAATACAAGCTGGGAAATCTGGTTTCATTTACATTTCAGTAGATCAGATGCTTAAAATTAAAATACATTTTTTATCTTTCAATATGAACTAAGGTTTTATAAAACTTTATAATTGTTGGTTTTTTTTTAAAGTTATTTATTTATTTATTTGAGAGTGACAGACACAGAGAGAAAGACAGATAGAGGGAGAGAGAGAGAATGGGCGCGCCAGGGCTTCCAGCCTCTGCAAACGAACTCCAGACGCGTGCGCCCCCTTGTGCATCTGGCTAACATGGGACCTGGGGAACCGAGCCTCGAACCGGGGTCCTTAGGCTTCACAGGCAAGCGCTTAACCGCTAAGCCATCTCTCCAGCCCAATAATTGTTTATTTAGCTCATGTGCTGTGTGGCAAGATGAAGGGACACGGAGTAGTCTTCTGGAAATTATAGTGCTGCTATCTGCATGAGATCATTCAGATACTTGATGCGAAGGAAGTTGTGAGGAAGAAGTGAGGATAGAAATAAAAGTCTTGGAGAAAACATTTAATTGGAAAGAAAAGGAGTAGAAAACAATGAAATAGTTATGTATTTGGGAAATTCAAGATGCCTATGACAAAGTAAAGTACAAATTTTGTATTGGTTTTCTGGAGGCATCTGGGGTTCTTAGTAACGAGGATGGCTTTTTCTTTAAATTTATTTTACTTTGTTTAAGGGGATTTTCCAGCATATGATACAGATCAATGACCAGTTACTCCCTACAGATGCCGTGTCATCATCTGATATCTAGTACAGGCTTCCCTTTGATGCCATAGGTGGGTAAAGGACAGGCACAACTCATATACTATTTTAAAATTTAATTTTTATTAACATTTTACATGATTATAAAAAAAATCTCATGGCAATACCCTCCCTCACCCTCATATACTTTTAACAAGTATGAAAATAAATTGAATAATAGGCTTTATAGATTAGTGTGAGAAAATCTAGGTTTCTTGCATCCCTGAGTAACCTTAATTTATTTAATTAGAAATAATTTCAGAAGGCTGGAGGGATAGCTTAGCAGGTAAGGCACTTGCCAGCAAAGCCAAAGGAACCAGGTTCAATTCTCCAGGACCCATGTAAGCCAGATTCATAAGGTGACACATGCATCTTGAATTTGTTTGCAGTGGGTGGAGGCCCTTTCTCTCTCTCTGCCTCCCCCTCTCTCTAATAAATAAATAAATAAATAAGTTAAAATAATTTTAGAATAAAATATAGATAAAGAAAATATTATACTGAATTTCTCTCCCTCACTCTCCACAAGAGAAACAACACTATTACCAGAAACTGGGTCTGGGGTCAGTAAAGAGCAGTGCACCTACGCACTGTGAGTATCTTAATGACAGCTGAGTTATTAAAACTGTCATTTAATTTGCTATTCCATCAGTACTCTTGTTCCAAAGATATTTATTCCTTTCAGAATCATCATTGAGTCATTTTTATGTTATTCTACTGAAAATTATGTACATTTATGTGAAAAAATGTTTTCTGAGGGAATAATTAAGGTCATTTTTATGATATCCTAAAAATTCTGATGAAAGACTTTGATTAAAGTCTTAAAATTTAAAAAAATTGAATTTAAATTTAATGCATAAAAATTATTGAGGCAATATAAAATCACTACTTATGTTCATCTGCACTTATTAGTGGAATGTGAATTAATAATGTATATTTATCCTGCTCCCTATAAAAGGTTCTTATATCAGCAATTATTGTATCTTAGAGACAACGAATTCAATTAAAAAAACCGAGTGTGTTAATTTTATCTTTAAGCACCAAAGTCATTTTGAAGTTTTAGGTATCAAAGAAATGTTTTAGAATTGGGTAAAATTATTTTATATTAAGAGCATAAGTTAAATCCAAATACCATGCAAAAACATTTATATTTTAATTTGAAAAATGTCAATGGAAACAACTTTACAAAGATATATCAATTTGCAGCCACAAAAGCCAATCGTAATGTCAGGAAAATAAATTACCGCAATAAGAATTTATTTGGGAAGCAGTGGTATCACCTTTAAAAGTTCAATCACATATTCATTTCATTCAGCCATTTGTTAAAACTTTAGTGTGTCTGCTCTAATTTGTTTTCAATAAGCCTTTCATACTGTCCCTATCTTTCCTCTTCAAAGTTCTGTGTATTGGTTTTTCTCTTTGTCTTACACTACAGTATTGCCATTAATAAGGGATTTCAACTGTGTGAAAGAAAGAATGGCTAAAATTCTGTTGATTCATTGTTAAGCAGAGAGCATTATAGAATCATTTCAAATGTATGCAGTATGGAAACAGATTGGAGTTCCAAGAGAAAGAAAGGAAGAAAATAAATGTAAATATTAGTGGACTCATTTTCCCTGTAGGAGTATTGATTTCATTCATATTCAAAGGCATCTATTGACTAAGAAGCAGGGTATAGTAGAAGGGGAAAATGATGAATGTTAGTTGGTTAAAAGAAGAAAAAAAAAAAATCCAATCCTTCTTCATGAGGAATTCATCTCATTTCTCTTCTTGTTCTTAGCCTATCTTAATAAACATTGATAAATGGACATTTGGCTATCCCAACAAAATAATGTTTAAAATATTGGTTCAGGAATCATCTTTGAAATATTTTATCTCAGGAAAACATTATTATCTTAATTCCCTGTACAATTGTTTACTGTCTATGGTTTAACTTTCTAATAGCTGTCTAGTAATAGTAAAAATTTTCATCATAAGCAATAGCAAATTCATCACAAAATAGTATATCATATATATTTCTTCAGTAATAGTGAGAAGAGTTTATATGAATATTTTGCTACAGATATTTGTCTCAGTAGAGAGAACATTATCCCAACTACATATATGCAGAGTTAAGATGAAGCTATTCTCAATGGAATTCAATGATGTTAAAATATGAATTTTAAGAAAATTGTAAAATCTGTGGAATGAAGGTTGAGAATACAAATATTTACAATAGTTAGCATGTATGCCAGCTGACATATATATGCATTTGGAAGTTTCAAAAAGAATTGGAAGGAATAAAAGAACAAATGCTGCTTCTCCCATCTTCATTTATTTCCATTGAATACATTGTCTCTTCTAGATAGTTGTGCTAGAAGGCATTTGCTAGAAAAATTTTGTTACATTTTCAATGAACATAAAGGAAACACAAAGATTGATTGAAAGTTTTATTGGCCAGGCTTGGAAGATGAGATCTACTTGAAAAACATTTACTAAAGTGTGATATCATGTCTTCAATAACATCTTAACATTTTTTATGTTAATGATTGGTGATAGGAAACATTTAAATTAGCAATCCCATGTGTAATTTTATTAAGAAAATATTTGGTACATGATATGACCCCACCCCTGATGTGGAAGAAATGTGTGAGAGAAAATGCAAACCTATTTATAAAATCATATTTACTAGTGGGGAAAGATACAGAATTTGATGACATTCCATACTTATAATTAAAAACTTTATGTTTTTATAAATTTATTTATTTACTTCTTTATGCATGAGTAAATGCTTGGGTACATGTGTGTGGGTGCACCAGAGACTCTTGCTGCTGCAAATGAAAGCCAGATGTGTGTGCCACATTTTTTTTTCTGGCCTACTTGGGTGGCTTGGAAATTGAACCCCAGATTACAGTCTTTGCAGGTTCATGCCTTTAGTTATGGAGTCATATTCCAAGCTCCATGTTTTTAATTCATACTCTGGCAGGAAGTTTATAATATTAGTCTATATAATAAAATATAAACTGGTTCACATTAAAAACATGTTAAAGCAGATGTTAGTTATTCAGGATCATTGGGCTAGGTACAGGGAGCACTACAATGGAATCGGCTTCTGGAGGAAAGAGGTTAGGTCCGCCTCAGAAAGCAGCATGAACAAGTGGAACTCTATGGTCAAGAAGCAAGGTGTCTTTCAGTAGCTGGAATCTTGTTTAAGATAAAACATCAGAGAAATGTGGCTAAATCATGACAGTTGTTGAAAACAGTCCACAGTGATCAGGTCTTTTTTTGGGGGGGTGAGGAGAAGATGGAGGATATGGACTCCATCAGAGATACAGGCACGAAGAATGAAGTATACCTGCCTTAGGAGGGTTCTTGGATAAATTTAATTCCATATTGAGGTACCCAGATGGGCCCAAGAGCAGGGTCAAAAGTGTAAATAAAGTATGGATGAAGAAAGGATCTTTTTTTAAAATAACAACCACTGTATGCCATTGAAATAAGTGTTAGCATTTTATCTATTGTTTTCTCTCCTAATGCTCAGAAAACAGAGTACCCTAATGCAAAAGCCCTAAAAGGATCTTTTCTTACCCTTGTCTCTTGCTTTGTTTTCTACACCCAGTGCAGCTCACAGAAACTAAAACACCTTTTTATTCAAAATAAATCATAATGTCTTATAATCTACATTTGCCTTTCTGTACTAAGGTGACCATAAAAAAAAATCAATGATTAATCTTGTATGACAGTAGAAACTAAAAATCACATTCCAAACAGATTTTCACTGTACAAAGAACCTTAACAAACAGGCCTTGCTAGGTTTCTCCACTTTATTTCCATTAGATCACATCATTATTTTTTTCAGTCATATCCCTTATACAGCTACCTCCTTTACTGAGTTTAAGCATAAAAAATGGATAGTTCACCCTAGGTCTTTGCATCATTAATCTGAAGACTGCCTTGCCAAGTAAAACTTTGATTAAGTAATTCGTTATGTTTTCCCCTTGTTAACCTGTCATTGGTTATAGGAGCATTGTTCATGACCCTCATGATAGACAAGAAAGGATTCACCTCCTCCTCTTCTTCCTCTGCATCTCCTTAGTTCTTTTACAGAAGTTCAGGGAGATCAAGAGCCTTACCCAACAAAGCCTGACAGAAAACACTTAAACTCTGTCTTCAGTGACAATGAAGATGTTGGGGAGTAGGTGTAAACAACAGGGAACAGAAGAGGATTGCACTAATTAAGAGTTTTGCTATGGTTTAAGGGAAACAGAACAAAGGTGACAGTCATCTCTGGAAATACTTGATGATAAGAAAACAAACTCACAAAAAATTCCTAAACTGATCTCTACCTTTTGAGCAAATACAGATGAAGTAAAATCTACCCTAAGATTTTATATCCTAACATAATATTTTTAGAGGACATAAAATAACAAAAATAGTACCTATTTCAAAAGAGATTGAGATGGTCAAAGGATCATTTGTACATGAAGGTGCAGGGCTATCAATTTTCTCCAGTTGGTTTGGGCAGCTGGGGGTATTTATGTCACCTGATCATGGCTATTTGTCAATCTACTTATACAGAAATATAGCTAGTATTGCAATGTGTGACCACTAATTACTAAAAGCAATAAGTTAACATTCAAAATGTGTCATATGCATTTCAACTCATTTAATAGAAACATTATTGTTTCCTTTGTGTTTCTCATTCAGAATTGCAAATACCAGCTCTGGATATACATCTGTAGAGTTACACTCAGAATAATTTTCACCAGATAATGTGGATATCTGACTATTTTATTTAGTCAAATTGAATCTAGTAATTAGGACTGTTTGCAAAAAACGCTATTACATATGGAAAACAATCCATATGTAGTGAGGGGAGGAGAACTTGCGCATGAGTCTGTTGTTTGCCTTTGAGACTCCTAGCAATTTTGTGTTTGAAGAAAGAGTTTACTAACTTCAGAAAATCCCTTGCATGCTTGTAATATAATAAACACATTTTTAATTGGAGTGTGAATTTTTAAATTTATTTAATTTACTTATTTTAAAGAGAGAGAGAAAGAGAATGGGACTACCAGGGCCTCTAGTCACTACAAACTCCAGACACAAGCACCACCTCATGCATCTGGCTTATGTGGGTACTGGGGAATCAAACTTGGGCCCTTAGGCTTTGCAGGCAAGCACCTTAGTTGCTGAGCTATCTCTCCAGCCAAAGAAAATTTTCAAAAAGCAAAATTGAGCACCTGTGGCTATCTCCTATCAACACACTTTCATTGAATTGTGATATCCCAGAATTCTTGGTTCTCATTCAAGTCCATGAACTAAACATGATTAAGTATGATGATTTCATTTTACTCATGAACAAGTATCAAAATCTATTTTCTAAATCTGTAAATGTGTTCATTATCTTTTATATGTATAGGTGTTCATTTTTTGTGTATGTGTGTATGTGATTTTCTGGTGTGTGTTTGCCATGTGCACATGAGGAGGTCTAAGGACAATCTGAGGTGTCAGTTCTCATTTTCCATTGTATTTGGGACTGAGACTCCTGTTATCACCTGCCTGTACTAAGCTAGGTGGCCTGTGGCCATCTGAGGATTTTCTGGCATCTGCCTTCCAGCTTGCTGTGTGATTTCTAGGATTATAGACACTTGCTACTATGCTCAGTTTTCTTGGTTTCTGATAATCCTAACTCATGACTTGACTCTTTCACAGTAAATGCTTTACCACTGAGCTATCAAACCAGCACATTCATTGTCTTTTAGTTGGGATGAACCATTAAGGTAATCAAGTTTCAAAGAGGTAATATAACATCCAGAGAAATGATATGCCATGAGAAGAGCTAGTTTGCCACAAATTCTCTTTTGATCCACATTATGGTGTATTCTTTCAGCATCTTCTAAACATACGTGAAGCAGATTATTTTCTCTTTTATCTGTTTTACTGGTACACTTAATAAAAATACAAGCATTTCCAAAAATGTGATTAAGAGATAATATATTTAATATATAATGTAATGTAATATAATTTATAGTATGTATATTGAGCATGTTGTCCCTTAAATCACATTTTCAGGAAATAGTGTATTTTTTTAAATATATGTATAAATTTAATAAATGTATATATACATACATACTCATTAGTATGCTGAGGGAAATTGTGTGATCACAAGTTATTTATGTCTTACTACAAGCATTCTCTCTAAAATTGCAGTACACTTCTCTGGTCCAGCAGGAACTTCTATATGTATATTTAGTTTTATTTATTTATTTATTTATTTAAACTTTAATTGTATTTTGTTAATTTTCATTCAGCTTAAATTAAGTACTTAATCCATACCTTAGAAAAAAATCATTGACAGAAAGGTTTTTTTAATTATGTAGCAGAGAAGTGTCATCAACAAAATCTTAAGTTATTTATCAAGTATAAAAACTCTATTTCAAAAAGAATAACAATTAGTATAAAAGGAGGAAGAAATTGTCTTCTGATATTGAATAGTACCATTAATAATACTTGTTCTGCTTAACTTTGTGTATCAGCTTGTAAAGACTTGACAGTATTACTATAGACTGTCAAAACACAGTATGACTGAAGGTGCCATTCTCATATGGTATTGCTTACATACACAAAAACAAATGCCAATTTTGTGAGTATGGATGATTGATGGGCAGCTTAGAATTCAGTTTTTGGGGTTTCATAGTATTATAAATGCATGCATTTAAAGCTTTTCCTTTCTTAAAGTCATTTTTCCTAAATCTTCCCTTGAAATTCTTTTATGTATCACCCCCCCCATATACACACTTTTTACTTTAGATGGTCTTCTGTATATGTCAGAGTTTATGTGTTTCCCTCAGTCAGTCTCATTTAACTCTCTTAATGTCTTTCCTTTGATATTTCCTTATTGAAGAGCCTAGATGCTGCAGTGATTACAGGCGCTGAATTCTCAGGATGTCCAAGATAGATAGGGTTATCACAGATTAGCAGTGAAGCTGGCCACACACTGATAGTACCTCTGAAGAAGAAATGGTTCCATATTTTGGAAATCCAGACCTTTGAAAGAGGTACCCTTAATTTTTCTTCAACTAAATGCAGTATGGTTTGGTAGATATGATTTATATCCTCTCAACTCAGGTTTCTGACAGGGAAACCCCAGGGGTGTCTGGATTTAAATGGGAAAGAGAGAATTAGGTGATAGAAAGGAATGCAATATTTAAAGAAAAATTGGCCAATACTAAGAAGAGAACCTCCCAATCAATCGCAAAGTGTAACTAACCCAATAGATGGGCCACAAAAATAGAGATGAAAGAAATTGCTGGTAAGACCTGTATCTTTGATGTTCCAAGGGGGGAAAAAAAACGATTTAAAAGTATTACCATTAAAGTCCAGATGTGCTGGTCTTATTAAAGTCAAACAAATTACGTCATGAATTAAGAAAACAAATACTCCTTGAGTAGACATTTCAATCTGAATCCTCAGTATCCAGAAAAGGCTACAGAACTTTGTCATTAGACATTCTCAGATAGTGTTTCCTCTCTTAATGAATGATATGATGGCATTGTTCCTTTATTTCAACTTTACATAAATTGAAATTTAGGAGAACAGCAAATGTCCAAGAAAGGCTTGTTAGTAACCTTATGAAATAATCATTTCCTTACTGTTTCTTAACATAAGACTTTTTCTTACAAAATTAAAAAACAAAAAGATCTGTTCTTTAGAAAAGTATGCTCAATTTTATTAAGGTAAATCATAGATGACCTTTGGAAAAAAGACTGGCATTTAATATACTAATAAACACTGAACTGCATTGTTATTTTAGTAATGAACTAATAATGGGCTTGTGGAAAATAGAGCTATTTTTATTTGTCATATTATAAGTCCTGAATGATAACATACAGGGAACACAGAAACTAAGATATTTTTGTTAGATTTTACATGTAGTATTGACTTCTTGCTAATTGACCATGCTGCTGATTGTATCATTGTAGTATATCATTATGTTACTAATTATGTATTGTATGTAATTATGTATTGTATTATACTGCTAATCATATTATGTTTTCTATAACTGACCTATTTAGGAGCACATTTTTAAGATAATAAAGACCATTTCCATCACACACACACACACACACACACACACACACACACACATATATTTCTGTAAATTGCCATACATTGTATACATTCTCCTACTGCATTATTATTGACTGGAAATGCAACTCATAAATAGTAATAACATACTTAAATTGCATAATCAACTTCCCTCTTTAACTGCCCATGATTGTTTCTAATTTTTTCTTTGAACACTGCTGACATTTATTATAAAAATGAAGCTAAATGAAAATCATTTAAGTAAACAATAAAGTGGGTAAAATATATCTTTTTAATGTGTATTCACCAAGTTCTTACAATGACTTGCTCATTTAACCTTCAAGTAAAAGTTTCATTTATGATACCTTTGCTATTTATATGCATATTGTCTCCTTGATAAAGATATTACACTCATCACACAACATTATGAAATTTTGTCTCCTTGTCTTTCTTAGCACATTGTGGCATCTACTTTGTTATATTCTATTATAGTTAATTAGTGCTCCATGAAATATATGCTAAAATGGAATGCTTTATAGTGGCTTAAAAGGATACCAACATAATTTTTTAATACCAGTGTTAGTAAGGCTCATATTTTAAAAATTTATGGGTTAGGATCTTGGCCAACAATTTGGCTGAGAGTATAGTTTCAATCTGGAATGTCTCTCAAATGTCCATTTAATAATGGCCTCATCTTCAGGTTAGAACTCGTGGGACCTTGTGGAAACTTTTAAGAGGTAGTGCCTAGGAGAGGCATTAGGTCATTGAGGGAATGTCCTTTAAAAGGATTGTAAGACTACATTCTCTTCCTTTTGATTCCTTACCAGGAGATAAGGCTTTGATCCACCATGCACTTCCTTTTCTTTAACTCTATTTTTATCAATTTATTTGAGAGAGAGAAAGAGGAAGAGAGAGGGAGAGAGAATGGGCACTCCAGGGCCTCCAGCCACTGCAAATGAACTCCAGATGCATATGCCCCCTTGTGCATCTGGATTACGTGGGTTCTGGATAGTTGAACCAAGGTCATTTGACTTTGCAGGCAAATTCCTTAACTGTTAAGTCATCTCTCCAGCCCCTACCATGCACTTTCTACTGTGATAGGCATTGCCAATGAGCTGCAAAAGCAATAAAACCAACAAACTATCTACTGAAATCCATAAAATTTGCTCTTACAATGTTTATTTATCTCCAATTTTTGTTGCAGTAAATTTGCTATGTTAGTCTGTGAAGTAACTAACACAGTTGGGTAGTTAACTTATCACCTTTATGACCTGACTAGATAGCTGGTTTGGAACAACAACTTATAACATGGATTCTTCATACAAATACCTTGTATCTTGGATCTTCTTTACTTCTCTTTCCTTAAATATTGTTTTAATTTTTAAGAACTTTTCCCATGTGGCTTTAGCTTCTCAAGGCATGTAGTAATTAGACTTCTAACATCGACACTGGCATCCACCAGAGTAAAGATACTCAGAGGTCCACAAAAATATTGTAAAACTTTTATTATGACCTAGACTTAGAATTACTAAATTTCACTTCTCTAAAGAGGGCATGGTATATACCTATAGTTAGAGAAGAAAATGGTGACAGCCATCATATAAGCAAGATATCACACTTCTGTTTAGGTTCTGAGGGCAACATTTTTTTCCAGTTCATTTTTGTTTCTTCACTGCATTAAAAGAGGTCTTAGCACATAACTAAGTTCAGTAATTGAATACCTAACTATTGCTCTCACTTTTAAACTGAAGATACATTAACCCTCCTAAATAAACTTACTAAATTTATAATTCATTGCTAAAAGCCACTATCTAGCATCTTTCACTGGTATTATAAATTCAACCTGTCTAAGGTGAAAGCTCATAAAAAGAATTACTTGAGTTCTTTAATATCATTATTCTAACCATGATGAGCCAACAGCTACAAATCTTTACTTTCACTACAGTTTTTTTTTTTTTATTTTCATCAAGTTCTGTTGGTTCTGATCCTCTCTCATCTGTGTCCTCTTTTCTTTTCCCATGACTGTCACAGCATCCAGGCCCCTCCACCTCCTCTCCTTAACCCTTATGGCAACCTTCTAATTTTTCTAATTTTTTCCTGTTATTAGTATTTCTTTCCTTCTGGAGCTCGTTGGATTGGATTTTTCTTTCTTTTCCAGTGCCTTTAGGTGGATGGTTAGGTTATTGATTTGGGATCTCTCTGTGGTTTTTATGAAGGCATTGAGTGCTATGAATTTTGCCCTGAGGACCGCCTTCATTGTGTTCCCTAAGTTTTGGTATGATGTGTTCTCATTGTCATTCAATTATAGAAGTTTTGCAATTTCAGTTTTTATTTCATCCACTATCCATTTACTGTTTAAAAGTGTGCTGTTCAGTTTCCAGGTGCCTTTGGGATTCTTGGTGGGTCTTTTGTTGTTAATTTCTAGTAATACAGCACTGTGATCTGATATCATGCAGGGAATTATGTCAGTCTTCCAAAATATGTGGAGGCAGGCTTTGTGACCCAGTTTATGGTCTATTTTAAAGAATGTTCCATGGGCTGCTGAGAAGAATGTGTAGTCTGTGGATTTGGGATGGAAAGTTCTGTAGATGTCTGTTAGGTCTAAGTGATCTGTGGTTTTGTTGAGCTCTCTTACTTCCCTGTTGAGTTTCTGTTTGGATGATCTGTTTATTACTGATAATTATTACTGATATGGTCCCCAACTATGATGGTGTTGGTGCTTATTTCTGTTTTATTGTCAAGTAGGTTTTGTTTCATGTACTGGGGTGCCCCTGTGTTTGGTGCATAAAGATTTAAGATTGTAATATCCTCTTGGTGGATTGTGCCCTTGAGAAGTGAGAAGTGGTTTCTTTAGCTTTTTTATTATTTTTGGTTTTTGTTTATCTGATACTGATAGAGCTATGCCTGCTTGTTTCTTATTTCCATTTGCTTGGAATACTGTTTTCCACCCTTTCACCCTGAGGAGGTGTCTGTCTTTAGTGGTGAGGTGGTTTTCTTGAAGGAAACAGATTGAGGGGTCTAATTTTTTGATACATCCTGTTAGCTTGTGTCTCTTGATGGGTGAATTAAGGCCATTAACATTTAGGGTAATGACTGTGAGATTTGATTTGATCCCTGACATATTGTGATGGTATATGTGGGTTGGTGTGTTCATGGACTTTGAAGTTTTTTGTGCCTACTCTGAGTTTGGTTATTGTGATCTGCTTCCTGTAGGCATTTAAGGTTGATTATTTGTTTCTTCTCTGTGGAGAATTTCCTGAAATACTCTCTGTAGGTTTGGTTTTGTGTTCATATAATTGTAAAGCTGAGTTTTGTCATGGTAAGTTTTCCCACTGCCTGAGCCCAGCTCCAGCGAACAGAGCAGCAGACCCGGAAGCCGGCCACGTAAACTTGAGTGAACTGCGGGACCCAAGCAGGAGCAGAGTCTGGCAGCAACATCAGCGGCTCCAGCACCAGTAACAGTGGCCCCAGCAGCAGCAGATCCAGTAATGGCAGCAGCAGCAGACCCAGCAGCAGCATTCTCAGTGGCAGCAGTGGTGGTGGACCCAGCAGCAGCAGCTTCAGCAGCAATGTGGCTCCAGCAGTGGCAGCTACAGCAGCAGCAGAGGCAGCAGCAGTGGTGGACATAGCAGCAGCAGCTTCAGCAGCAGCGGCCACAGACCCAGCAGCGACAGCTTTAGCAGCATCAGTTCCAGCAGTGGGTGTGCTGATCTGCAAGGCCACAGTTTCCAGGCTCGGTTTGCCCCACAGGAAAATCCAGTGCCCAGCTCCAGAAATCAGAACAGCAGCCCGACAACCCAGGCAGAAACTTGACTGAGACCAAAATCATCCAAGGTAACTGGGATTGCACCAGGGAAGGGTCTCACTTGGTCACAAGCTGGATTGGATCCCTCGACAGACCAGAAATCTTAACCTCTTTGTTGATAGAGGATCTGGTTGTTATAATACCTACTCTCGCATACATACGTGGGGCTGTTTTTGATTGAATGTGTACAGTGTTTAGTTAACTTTTAGAATCTACCTGTATTTTATTCCACTCAACCTACTTGAATTCTCCCATAGCACGGAAACTCAACCCCTAGGAACACTTTTGCAGATACTCTGAGGGTCTTAAGACCCACACCTAACACCTTGAGCTCCTACCCTGAAAATATATAACATTAAATCAATTGATACAGCTAAGAATACCCAACTAGCTAGAAAAACCAAATATTAACTTAATCCAAGATTCAAAAATATATACACTATAACACAAGAAACACTAAAATGCAAGACGATATAAATCAACCTAAAAGTATTAATGGATCAGAAATGATCTCCAGTGAGAATGAGTTAGAGGAAATACCTGAGAAAGATTTCAACAGAATGATTATAAATATGTTCAAAGAGGTCAAAGAACAAATCAAAGGAATCAAAGAAGAAATCAAAGAGGAAATCAAAGAGGAAATCAAAGGAATCAAAGAAGACGTAGGACACCAATTTAATGAAATAAAGAAGGCAATACAAGACATAAACAAGGAAATAGAAATAATAAAGAAAAAACAGTCAGAATTACTAGCAATGAAGAACACAGTTAATGAAATAAAAAACTCTGTAGAAAATCTCACCAGTAGAATGGATGAAGGAGAGGACAGAATATCTAAGCTAGAAGACCAGGTGGCAGATCTAATATAGTCCAACAAAGAGAAAGACAAACTAATAGAAAAGTATGAATGGGAATTTCAAGATATTCGGGACACTATGAAAAGATCAAAATATAAGAATTCAGGGCATAGTAGAAGGAGAAGAATTCCACTCCAAAGGCATAGTAGGTGTCTTCAACAAAATCATAGAAGAAAATTTCCCCCAAATTTGGAAAGAGGTGGCAATGCAGATACAGGAAGCCTTTAGAACCCCAGCCAGACAAAACCTGGAAAGAACCTCTCCTCACCATATTATAATCAAACTTCCAAACACACAAACCAAGGAAAAAATATTGAAAGCAGTTAGAGAGAAAAATCAAGTTACCTACAAAGGCAAGCCCATCAGGATTACAGAAGATTATTCAACACAAACTTTAAAAGCCAGAAGGGCTTGGGTGATGTATTCCAATTCTGAAGGATAACAACTGTTAACCAAGGTTACTTTATCCTGCAAAGCTATCCATTCAAATAGACAGAGAAATAAGGACATTCCATGACAAAAGCAGGTTAAAGGAGTATTAGAAGACAAAACCAGCTCTACAGAAAATACTTGAAAGAATCCTCCATGATGAAGAAAAGGAAAAGCACACATAAGGAACCCGAAAAGAAACAGCAATACTCAAATACTAGTTAACACAAGAGAGCAAAGGTAGAACCGAAACCACACACACACAAAAAAAGGCAAACATAAATATACACCTATCAATAATATCTCTTAATATCAATGGCCTCAATGCCCCAATGAAAATACATAGGTTTGCAGACTGGGTTAAAAAGCAGGATCCTACAATTTGTTGTCTCCAAGAAACTCACCTTTCTATAAAGGATAGACATTATCTTAGGGTGAAAGGTTGGAAAAGGGTGTTTCAAGCAAATGGGCCTATAAAACAAGCAGGGGTTGCTATCCTAATATCTGACAAGGTAGACTTTAGTCCAACGTTAGTCAAGAAAGATAAGGAAGGTCACTTTATATTGCTTAAGGGCACACTCCAACAGGAGGACATTATAATCCTAAACATATATGCACCTAACATGGAGGCTCCCAAATCCATCAAACAAACACTATTGGAACTAAGGTCACAGGTAACACCAAACACAGTGGTGGTGGGTGACTTTAACACCCCACTCTCATCAATTGAGAGGTCATCCCAGGAAAAAAATATAATTTCTTTTGGGCTGTGGTTTGCCCATCACAGTATATGGGCAGGTAGGTGGGTGGTTCAGCCTGGGTTCAAGCACAATGGGAAACTTTAGCCACCTGAGGCAGTTGCAAAGCAGCGTGGGTTTGGCTCTCATTTCCTGCCTGTCAAGGGCACTAAAGTTGCCTGAGTTCTCATGCTGTAATGCGCCAAAGTTGCCTGCAGTTTCCCTAGGAGGGTCTCTGAGGTACCAAGCATTGAAGCAGAGCAAACTCTGGCATGGCGGAACACTGGGACCCGGAAGCAGTCTTCAGTCCCCCACAACAGGACAATGGCAGTTGGCTGGCATGGTAGACAGGTAGGGGCTGGCACCTAAGCTTGCTCAAACACAGACAGAGACAGTCTAAGCTCATGTGGGGGGTTGCAATGGACCTGGGCTCACTCGGAGCGGTGGCCAGACCAGTAAGTGAGCAGATGTGTGGAGCAGGGTAGCCTTGCCCCAGCAGCGATCAGCAGTGGTGCATGTTTGACGGACAAATTGATCAAAGGAGCCTGAGTTCCAATGGGCCCACAGGTGTAGCCTGGCCAAGGTCACTCGTGGGCAGGGGAAAGAATAAGAATTAGGGAAAACTAATTATGAAAGAGATGCCTTGACAAATTGCATTCTCCTTACTCACCTTTATGGAACTTTGTTTCTAACTTCTCTTATCCTTCAGTATATACCAGCTGTGTTTGTGTATCATGTGGACCCTTTATATTCTGGGAAAGTAATCCCAATGATGGTATTCTGGATTCTAGGAGTAACCATAAGCATTTTGAATTATATTTAAAATTGTGTGTGTGTGTGTGTGTGTATGAATGCTTGCATGCATGTGTGCATGTTTGTGTGTAAAACTGGCCAAAATTATTAAGAGCCACTCCTCTGGGTTTCTTTCCTTTTTTATAAAAAATTAACCTTAGGTATGAGTTGTTGTCTAGGGGATTTCTCTAATGCCCATCAGTGCATCGATATCATAAGTCACTCTTGCTATATGTGAAGCAAACACCTAAATGTATATAACTTTATTGGTATTAATTTCTATTGTCATGTAGCATGAGGAATTAGGCAAATTGGATTTTATTCTCAGTCTTTTCATATACTAGTTATCACTTTTCATATCTGATTATCCATTTTCCCAATTTAACAAATGAAGACAGAAATGGTAACATTAAAAAGTTTTATGAAGTATAAATTAGAAAATACATATAAAGCACATGCTTGAGTTACCTTGTAAGTTCATATGTAGTAAATACTGGTCCTCTTTTTATTTATTTATTTCTGTTTTATTATTTTTTGCAAGCAGGGAGACATATAGAAAAGACAGAAAGAAAGAAAAGACAATCCTGGGCCTCCAGCCACTACAAACAAATTCCATTTGCATACAACATTTTATGCATCTGGCTTTCTGTGGGTACTGAGGGATCAAACTCAGGTCATTAGGCTTTGAAAGCAAGCACATTAACTGCTAAACTATCACTCCAGCTCCAAATATTGGTTCTAATTCATATTACTTGAAGTGTATTTGGAGTCTTCCCTACATGTTAGTAGTTATATTCTTGGAAAACTGTTCTAGAACTCAGTTCTTCACCTATGAATGGAAAGACTGATTAAGAAAATATATCCATGCATCAGATGCAATAAACAAATGTTAGCTACTGATATCAGTTTCACTTAAAATTAGACTTTTGCACATTTTACTCATTTCTGTAGTGTATATGCAATCTTTACAATTTTCTACATAGGTTAAAATCTCTGTATTTGTATCAATGGTTTATGTAGATTTCATCATAATGAAGAATGACTACAGGTATTGAACACTGAAAGATCATTAATCATATGTTTTGCCTTTTTGTATATATAGCAGTATAGTGTTCTATTTTCCTTTCTCTTAGTACTTAAATCTGAACTGATTAAGCTCCTGCTTAATATTGATATCTTTACATTTGTCTTTCAGAAAATGAACAGTTATAAAGAAATATCAAAAAGTAATATGAAGGAACTTGAGAAAAGTCAGAGAATTTTCATTCCTTTAATAGTCACAAGAATGTCTGTTAAACATTTTTACTCATTTATGTCCTTTCAAAATTTGGCTACCCTTGTTTAGTTAGCACTTTGCTACATTTCAGTCATTTTCCTTCTCCCTGCTTTTGTTTTGAGGCTTTTGTAATGGCAGTAAAGTTTCATTGTGGTGAGTGTAGCCATCCTTGTTATTATCCATTTCCACTCTTCTGAATGATTGACAGAACAATCCCTACTGGGTCCAACAAAATATACCTCCCTCTTAAGTAGTACAAGGAGCTGTATTGCTATGGAAATGAAGGACAACTCCAAAAATATTTTAAGATACACTGAACTGTTTTGTATTAGTTATAAAAATATTAAAGTGAAAAATTCAAAAGTAATCAATGTTACATAATTTTTTCCACAATTTTCATGTATGTATATCTAATAGACACACTTATGTAGCTGTAATGAACTTTCACTCCAGGCACAACTATGGAGGAAAGGATATTTATTGAATCTTACAGACTCAGGGGAAGTTCTATAATGACAGAAGAAGCTGGCTTGATTTCACAGGTCCAAGCAGAGAGAAAAAAGGCCACAATCCATCAAAACCAGTATATGCAAGCATGCTTTTGGAACTCCAGGCTAAGTTCAAGCACTTTGCATATCTTTAGAATGAAACTCCAAATCCATCACCACATCTTAGGGCTGGAACCTGGGATGCATACAGTGACATATTCTCCAGCCAGGTGGCTACAAAAATAATTTACAAACTTTAAATTTTTTTTAAATTTATTTATTTGAGAGCAACAGACATAGAGAGAAAGACAGATAGAGGGAGAGAGGGAATGGGCGCGCCAGGGCTTCCAGCCTCTGCAAACGAACTCCAGACGCGTGCGCCCCCTTGTGCATCTGGCTAACGTGGGACCTGGAGAACCGAGCCTCGAACCGGGGTCCTTAGGCTTCACAGGCAAGCGCTTAACTGCTAAGCCATCTCTCCAGCCCAATTTACAAACTTTAATAAAACCCTGAATATGATGCGGGCTATCCATTCAAACAACCACATTCTGCCCCAGCCCCCAATAGATTCATAACCATATCACATTGTATATCATCAGATTCAAAGGTCCCCACAGTCTTTATCAAATTAAGATAGTTTCAAAGACCTGAGTCTCATATGAGATTCAATAAGGTCTCTTGAATAAAACCCCAGTGGCTCAAGTTCTTAAACAGTCACTCAACCATTGGGGTCATATGAAGCTGAAGAGTTTCTTTACAGACAAGCATATAATAAGCAAAGCCAATAGAATACCCACAGAATGGGAGAAAATATTTGCAGGTTATCCAACTGATAGAGGCCTTATCTCTAGAATTTACAAAGAACTCAAAAGTCTAAACAATAAGAAGACAAATACCCCACTCACAAAATGGGGCACAGAGTTAAACAGGCAATTCACAGAGGAAGAGATACAAATGGCAAACACACACCTAAGAAAATGTTCATCATCCCTAATCATCAGAGAAATGCAAATTAAAACAACTATGAGATTCCACCTAACCCCAATAAGGATAGCCAACATCAAAAGGTCAAATGAAAATAAATGCTGGCGAGGATGTGGAGAAGCAGGGACACTCATTCACTGTTGGTGGGAATGCAGGATGGTACAACCACTTTGGAAAGCAATATGGAGACTCCTGAAAAAGCTGACTATAGAAATACCAACAGACCCAGTTATACCATTACTGGGCATGTACCCTAAAACCTTCAAACCAAAAGCCAGAGAGATTTGCTCAACCATGTTTGTAGCAGCTCAATTCGTAATAGCTAAACGCTGGAATCAACCCAGATGTCCATCATTAGAAGAATGGATAACAAAGTTGTGGTATATCTAGACAATGGAATTCTATACAGCAGTAAGAAAAAACGACATAAAGAAATTTGAGGAAAAATGGTTGAACCTGGAACAGATCATTCTCAGCAAACTTACCCAATCACAGAAAAACAATCGACACATAGTCTTACTCATCTGCAACACCTAACCTGAATCTACCCAAGATGCCTTACATACCCACCAAGCACCTCATGGACTAGACAATAAGTTGGATGGGAGGGCGAGGAGGGAATCAAAGGGTGGAAAACAGTAATCCGGACCCAAACGGCAATGGTACCATAAAATTCTACTTCCTAAAAGACAGACCAAATGGCTGAACCTTCACTAGACCCTTACAGGAAACACCTGAACCACAAGACACTGGAGAGGGTAGGATCAAGACTGACCTAAATCTCCTACATCTTCCCGCCCTCCCTCTCCCCCTCTCCCCTCTCTCTCTCTCCTCTCTAACTCTTGTATATTAGTTATCTTTTTCCTCAGTTTCTTAGTGTACACTGACCTGTAACCCCCACTTCCAGCTTGGGCCTACCATCCACAATGAGCTTTTGATCAGAGAAACCTACAAGGTTTCCCAAAACAATGACAGACTTCTGTCAGGGTACTTGATGACCCACCAAAGGCCAGTGATAAGACCCTATTGCTGAAGACTCCATACGCAGCTGACGCGTAAAATGGAATGACATGGCTGGAAGCCAGGAGAGAGTCAGTCCCCAGACAGTCAGCGTGTCTAGTGCCAGAAGGCGCTACATAGGCGACTGGGGGAAATGACCAAGATCTGTCCAAGCAACACATTGTTTAACCTAATTAGCAACAAATAACTGGATGTGATGCCCACACAAGTGCAATAGTGGTACACAGCCATGGTGAGGTATCAATTGCTCTTGATTTGGCTAACTGATCCACTCAGTGGTACTAGACCCTTAGCTGGAACTGGGAAACAAGTCAGAACCATACCCAAACACAAGCCCACTCTACAATATCAAGCTACCATCAATCACGGGGTATAAGAGGGCCTACACCTATCAAACTGTCTATCAAAAAAGTAAGTGTTATCTCAATTTTCTGGGTGCTAACTTACTCTCCGTTGGAGAATCTGCTTCTCTTTTCCAGTTAGATGCAGATCCTAAGAAGAGAGCTGCCCCAACATACCTCAAAAGGGGCCCAACTGAAACTAAGGACAACTGGCGAAATAAGCAAGGGTGATGTTTTCCTGTGAATCGGATACTAGCACAAAGGGGAAGGAGATCAGCGCAGAGAAAAATCAACTCCTACCAAATCAGAGAGCCAGAGCCTCAGAGGCCTCCAACACCTCAGCACTGAAGCAGACCAAAAATGAACCCAACATGGCTCAGGGAAATCTTGCGGAAGAGGAGGCGGAAAGAATGTCAGAGTTACATGTTGGGTCATGATTTGCAGAGACATTTATCATACTAATAACTGGGGGATAACTCCACAATGCACGACCCATTTTCATTAACAAGGAGGGTCTAATGGGAGGGGGTAGATCACAGATGAGCCTAAATAATGGTACCAAACTGCCTGTATTCACTGAAATTAAAACTAATAAATTAAATTAAAAACAAAAAACAATTTATGTACTTTCAGCATATGATGGCATAGAGGGTAAACATTTCCAACTGCTATAAAGCATAAAAGGGGAGACTGGGACAATGCAAACTGAGCAACCATCAAGCAGACATCAAACTTCTGCAGTTCAAGTCTGTTATCATAACCAAGTGACTGACAGTTTCTGGATTTTTCAATTCCACCCCTCAAGCTGGGCTGAATATCCAGGGAAAACTTCCATCCCTAGCCAACAGCCCCTATAGTAGTCCTTGCACAGCCCTGGTATATCCAAAACATCTTCAGGTTGCCATGTAAACCATGGTCCATCTTCCAATGGCTTTGGCAGCCTTTTAATGAGGGTCATTGTGCCTGCCTATATGCTTACTGTCAGCAGCAGCTCCTGAGGCCATGTGCACTTCATGTCCACTCCATGCACTTTTCATGCTTCTGACATTAATGACATCTGTGCAGGTCACAGCCATATTCTTAATTCAGGGACAGAATAAATCATGACCTTGAAAAGCAGGTTCCTTCTCCAGCAAATTATTTCCAAAAGAATTTGCATTTCTATCAAAGTCTTTCCTTGGGCAAACTGTCCATTGTTTTAATGTGAAGCAGTTGGGCCATCTTGCTTAAGATTGCTAATGTGTTTAACAGTAGCTGCTTCAGTAACCTAAAACCAGTCTCTGTGCCAGCCTATGATGTAAAAAAAAAAAAAAAAAAAAAAAAAAAAACCCAAAAAGCACATCTCATTGAGCTTACCCCCTTACCATCATGGCCTTCCCAGTCATAGGCTTTTGACTAGCATTTTAGTCCCAGGCATACATTTCTTCCCATGAAGGGTCCTCTGGTCTAATCAGAGTTAGTTTATGTAGTTTATTTGTCTAATTCCCCTTCCTTATCTATAAGGCACTGTATACCTTTTCTATGCCATCTGTTAACACTTAAGTGCTTGCTGCTTTATGGAACCTCCCTGACCATGTGTGTCCCTTCAGCGCAGTAAACATCTTGTCAAGTTAGAACACTGTCAAGGGCTGTCCTGGCTCCATGAAACCTACTGTTTCTCTTTACATAGTTATATTATTAGCTTCCCTTTTGCTTTAATGCTATTTTTAAATTCCTAGCTAATTTTCCTTGATGCAAAGTTCCCATGTAACTGCTCAATGAGATGTGGTTCTTTTGTTTGTTTTTACATCATAGACCTGACCAAAGTAGTAACTTTTGTTTTATATGTGAATCATGGTCTATTGTCTTTCTCTCCAGTTACATTCTAAATTTCAGGAAGCAGAGGCTCCCACTTGCTGTTCACAGTTCTATCAAAGGCACTTACAATGAGCTTGCCACTGTGTGGGTGTGCCATAAATATTTGTTAAGCAAATGAATGAGATCTTAGAAGAATACTTTACTACCCTTGGTTTTATACACAAGGCATATGCTGCCTTCAAAGTGAATAATATAATGCACACTGGGGATATTGTCTGAATCAAAGTTTCTTCTGTTATATTTGATGACCATGTAGAAAAGTTCTAATTTCACCTTCATGTGACATGGACATATGTAAGTAAGTTGAAAGGATGACTAACACTATTTATAGTAGAACCAGTTTTATGAATGTATTTAGCACAGTGAAACCTCTTGTCTCTATTCAGTTAAGGCCAGTTCTTGACTAATGTAATTCATTTTCCCAGTATATAGGAAATGAGAAGACTTAATACTAAAACAAGCTACAGAATATGAGTGACTAACATTGTATTTGGAGACAGAACATTTTTTTGTTGCTGAGGTAAGGTCTCACTGTAACCCAGGCTGACCTGAAATGTACTATGTAGTCTCAGGGTGGCCTTGAACTCACAACAATCCTCCTACCTCTGCCTCCCGAGGACTGGGAGTAAAGGTGTGTGCCACCATGCCCAGCTTGGAGACAGAACTTTTAAAGTAGCAATAAGTTAAAATTAAGTCATCAGCATGGACCCTAATCCACTCTGACAGACATGCTAACAGAAAAAGTAGACTGGGGAGAAGACTACATAGAGAGTAGGTCAATCATGTGAGGACCTAGTGAGTTTGCCATCTGCAAATATTAGGATGAAAGCAATCTGGCTGGCACCCTGATTTTGAACATCCAGTTTCCAAACTTGGGGGAAAATCAATTTCTGCATAAGCTTAAGCCAATTATTGTGATTTTCCTTGGAAACTCATACATCTAGAAGGGTTGCATGATTTTTAAAAGTAACCTATGAAAGATGACATATTAAAATACATGCTATAGTATTTGGTTCAAAAGAAATGCTCCAAGCATGCTGATTGAATCTGCTGACAAACAGTTTTAAAGATAAGCTCATACTTTGGTTATCACAGGAGGTAACTTGTTCCCTGTTGAAGTGATAATTTGATCTCAGGGTCTTTATTTCCCTAGAACACAGCTATTTCACCTATAGAGAGAGGAGTTTCAAATAAATGACTTGAAGAATGTGTTTGCTGGAAAAGCCTGATGGCCTGTATGTATTACCAGCAAAGATAGAAGTTGAATTCTCATCTTCAGATTTCCAGAGCAGTGTTTACTTCTTTATTGATGACTTTCTGCAACCTTGAAATGTATTTTTAAACTTAGGTACTGAAAACCTAATCAAAAGCCTATGGTGGGGGTGGTCATGAGAGTTATGAGTGTAATATCGGCTTTTGCCTGGCTAAATGAATATATTTTGCTCACCAAACTGCACTGTAAGCACTTTACTTAATATTCATACCCATATGTCAATGATACTCTTATTTTTGGTTAGAGAAGCTTCTGTTTTCAGATGGTTGTGAATACTGGGATGACCCAAAAGGCACCACAGTGCTAAGAAGATATGACAGAGGAATGTTCAACAATAAAACATCTGTTAAGGTGGTGGAAATAATGTAAAAGCCGAAGGGTAGGACTGCTTACAGTGCAATTTACCAAACAGAAATTGCCCTTCATATCCATGACCTCTCAGTGCCTAGCATTATCTTCACAAGATCCTCATGATAGGAGGAAAAGATGATGGCATCAAAATAAAAGAGAGACTAAAGGAGAGAGAGAGGGGTTATGATGGAGTGTTGATGTGTGAAGGAGAAAGTGGGGGAGGGGAGGGGATTATGATTTATTTTCTGTAAGTATGGAAGCTGTCAATAAACAGGAAAAAAATGGGTATCAGA
Source organism: Jaculus jaculus (assembly GCF_020740685.1). Classification (NCBI taxonomy): domain Eukaryota; kingdom Metazoa; phylum Chordata; class Mammalia; order Rodentia; family Dipodidae; genus Jaculus; species Jaculus jaculus. The sequence continues at coordinate 88,145,476 of NC_059125.1, read as the reverse complement.
GCAAAGTTCTGGGTCTTTTTTTTCTTTTGTGTTAGTTATTTATTTGCATTAAAAATTCTATAGGAGAAATTTGCCATTATTTTTTTCCATGGAATGCCTCTGATTTCAACAAATACAGTGTTCAAATCTTTGCTGATGGAGCATCATTAAAAATTGCCTCAGAGTACTAATTTAAGTGAAATTAACATACATAAGAATAAGCCACAAGCATGCCTGCTTTCTGATTAAGAAATTTATCTTCTCTAATTGCACAGCCAAAAGAAAGGAAGGAAAAAGAAAGAATAGCAACTGCTCTGTCCTACTTCTGGTTTGGTCAGAAACAAAATTTATATTTTGAATTGATGTTTTCTCAGTGATAAGGCCTCAAGGTCTATCCCATGTGCTTCTGAAGATAAGTTGGTATCTATGTGACTTTGTTCAAAGCAAGGCAATATTTACTTCAAATTCTTCAATTTCATCATATGAAGTAGTTTAAGGCTATATAGTAACAGCAAATATTTTACTTAATAGAATTTAGAAAGGAATGACTTTTAATTTTGCTGTTAATAAAAGGTAAACACTACACATGTATGACTGAAATTTACCAACTGCATCCTAAACTGGAAATAGGTGATAATTGTATATAATTTATAACATTCTCTCTGTGTAGTACAAATTTGATTCAATCTTAGTTGGGTTTATTCACAATGTAAAAAGCCGTTATTCTTTGATTACAGCCTTTTGAACAAATATAATAACATATAGGATTTATGTAGAGCTATTAATCATCCAGACACGACTCTAAATACTTCACCTGTATTAACACATTGAATCTTCACAACTCATTTGATTCTCATAAAGACTTTATGACAGAAAAAAACTGCCATCATTCCTATTTTGCAGATGAAAATACTGAAGCACACGAAGGTAGTCAGTAAGATCACAGTGGCAGACTTGAGATTTAAATGGAATCGACACCTCATATTCCTCACTGTAATGAAATTTCTCCCCAAAGACAGTAGCCTTAATTACCAACATCCTGTATGCAGTGATTATTTTCTAAAGGGTTGATCATATTTAGACAAGAAATATATTCAAATTCATCTTTGGGGAGCAAAATATGAGAAAGGAAAGACTTTAAAATATTGCTTTAGAGCTGGGTAAATGCCCCCATGGTTAAAGGCCTTTGTGTGTAAAGCCTGCCAGCCTAGGTTCCCCAGTACCCACATTAAAACAAGATGTACAAAAGTAGCACATGTATCTGGAGAATGCTTACTATGGTAAGAGGACCTGGAATGCCCAATTCCATATCTCTTTCTAGCTCTCTCTCATAAGTAAATAATATTTATAAAAATAGAATATATTGTGAAAAAGCTGATATTTGAACATGCAAATATTAGTTAGCAGTATTTCCAATCAGCTCCAATTCCAGCTTGCCTGAGCTGAGCCCAGATTCCTTGTAAAAGAAAGCAGGAAATTTTAGATCATGGCAGTTTTTACAAGTTTTATACCTGATTAGTAGAGTATGGTTTTCTTTCTACATTTATTTTTCCTGATAGCAATGACCTTGGCACATACATTAAAGAGTAGAATTTGAGAAAGTCACACAGATAGATGTACAGATTATTCATTTCATTAGAAGTAAGCTCTTTCCATTCCAAATACAAAGTTTATTATTTTAATTTCTCATTCCCAAAAAAGATTTTGGTTAGAAGAATGTTATAAAAACTAGCATTAAATATTTATGAAGAATATGCTTGTTTTTTTAATTAATCTTATTATGCACTTGTCATTGTTTTCTTGTTTCAAATCATGTTCCAAAAATGAAAAAGTACAAGCATTGTGGTGGTTTGATTCAGGTGTCCCCCATAAACTTAGGTGTTCTGAATGCTAGGTTCCCAGCTGATGGATATTTGGGAATTAATGCCTCCTGGAGGGAGTGTATTGTTGGGCGCGGGCTTAAGGGCTTTATAGCCAGGTTCCCCATGCCAGTGTTTGGCACACCCTCTTGTTGCTGTGGTCCATCTTCTGTTGGCCAGGGGGTGAAGTCCACCCTCTGCTCATGCCATCGTTTTCCCCTGCCATCGTGGAGCTTCCCCTCGAGCCTGTAAGCCAAATAAACCTCTTTTTCCCAGCAGCTGCTCTTGGTTGGGTGATTTCTACCAGCAATGCGAACTGGACTGCAACAAGCATCTTTGAAATAACAGGATTATTCAAGAAAGATTTACCATAACTAATTAAAAAATCTTATGTTGGATATGCTTCAAAGTCCTAAATTTCTTGAGCACCATGGTTCCTGTTAAGTATGTTCTGTCAGTAAAATTGGCATAATGAGATCTTATCTTTAAACAAAACAAAACAAACTAAAGTATAACCAATAGTTAGCCCATTCTATGTCTGTAAGGTTTATCTCTAGAGGTACATTTGTATTTGCATTATTTGTAGGCTTTGAATATTCTGAATCCTGGTGCTATAAATGTGAATATACAAATATCCCTCCTTCTCCATGATTTCTGCTCTTTGATGTATATAATCACAATTGTCAGTTCATATGGTAATTCTGTATAATTTTTGAGGGATTAACATACTTTTTCAGTGTAGCTGAACCATTTTATATTCTAACAATGCATGATGATTCTAATTTTTTCTTCTTATTAAATAATTTATTTCCTTAATAGCATACAAATAATTGTCATGGTGATTTTTTAAAAAAAGGATTAATGTGTACATTGCTTTTACCTTAAGTGTTCTGTATTTTAATTTATGTCACATTAGTGTGGCTCAATTTTTAATTTAGATCTTAGGTCTACCTTTTAAAAGTTCTTTTTATAATTTTTATTTATTACTTGCAAGGAAAGAGAAAGAGAGGGCCTCCTGTCACTGCACATGAACTCCAGATGCATGTGCCACTCTGTGTATGTGCCTTTATGTCAGTACTGGGGAATCAAACTTTGGTCATTTGGCATTGCAGGCAAGTGCCTTAACCACTGAGCAATGTCTCCAGCCCTCTTGAAAGTACTTCATGTTCAAATTTCTTAGCTCCTTTAAAAGCTACAATATCCTTACCTTTAAGTTAACATGGATGTTAGTAATGATAATTGAATTGTGTCAGTCAACTATTCATTGCTATGACAAAACAGCTGACCAGACACACCTTAGTGAAGGAAAAATTGTACTTCCAGCTTACAGTTTTGAAGGGAAGTCTATCTTCAAAGGGAAGCCTGGCAGGAACAGATGTCACTACTACAGGGAGGAAGTAGCAAGTATAGCACACAGAAAGCAGGACTGAGCTGTAGCACCTAAAGCTACCCCGTCCATGTGACACATTTCCTCTATAAAGGTTTGCCTCCTAAAGATTCCACAACCTTCCCCAAATATGTCACCAACTGGTGATTAAACATAAACATTTGGAATATTTACTTGGACTATTTTATATCCAAAGCAAAAACTAATAATGGTGATAAGAAATAGCGAAGATATATGCATGATGTTTATTTTGTTCCCAGAAACATTCTAATAATTTGCTTTCAATTTCTGCAACTCTATTAAGAACATAATAAATAGCATATTTAATTTCATGTAGCAGACAAGGAAAGATAGGCATATTAATGTTGAATGACCAGTCCATATTAATCCAGATGCAGAATTCATACCTATGCAGTGGTTTTCAAGAGTACATAGTCATACATTCTATGCCCCTCTGTAAATAGATTTTTCCCCCTTTTTTTGGATATCTTCCATATTTACAGAAAACAAACCATGGAAATTCCCTTCCCCTCCACCACCTTCCTCTTCACATATGTACCCTCCATTCTATCTCCCCCTCTTTCCATTAGTCTGTCTTTTATTTTGATCTCGTCATCTTTTCCTCCTATTATGAGGGTCTTGTGAAGATAATGCTAGGCACTGAGAGGTCATGGATATCAAGGCCAATTTCAGTCTCGACAGCTGCATTGTAAGCAGTCTTACCCTTCCTTTGGCTTTTACATTCTTTCTGGCACCTGTTCTGCAATGGACCCTGAGCCTTGTAAGGTGTGATAGAGATGTTTTAATGTTGAACATTCCTCTGTCATGTCTTCTCAGCACTATGGTACCTTTTGGATCATCCAAGCAGTCATCACCATCAGAAAAGAGAAGCTTCTCTAACCAAAAGTGAGAGTAGCATTAATATATGGGCATGAGTACTAAGTAAAGTGCTTAAAGGACAGTTTGGTGAGCAAAATATATACATTTAGCCAGACAAAATCAGGCATTACACTCCTAATGCTCATGACTTCACCCACCATAGACTTTTGATTAGGTTTTCAGTATTTAGGCATTTATTCTCTCCCATAGATTGGGTCTCTAGTCCAAACAGAGGGCAGTTTATTTCCCCCATAACAGACATGCCACTATTGCACCAGTTGCCTAATTTGGCCTGGCTGAGCAAAACTGAGGCTTCCAGTGTGCACTGCTTTCACCACTGATGGCTTCTGTCTCCCATAATGCTACATACAGTGAAGCTTTTTGCAGATTTCAGTCATCTGGTCTACCAGGAGAAGGTTTTTGCTCAGCCCCAGTTTACTTTCTCAATAACTTGGCAGCCCAGGCATGTGAAATCTTCAACAATAAGGTCTTATCATCTATTCTTGGTGGGAAATCAAGAGCCTTGGCAATAGCCTATAGTAATTTGGGACCTCAAGAATCTCCCTGTCCAACAACTCACTAGAAGATAACCAGTTCCTTGCACTGAAATGTTTCTAGTATATAGTTTCTTGGTGTGCCATTATCTAAAAAAGTAGGTCATCATGTGGCTTCTTCACAATATCCTAAATTTTGATTACCTCTCCTCCCACATTCCTTTAACTCAATCTCTTTTCTTGAACTCGGTTAGGCCCTTCCACCCACAGTAGTTTGTCCATCTACTTACATATATACAGTACAATCCCATAAGTCCACCCCTCTCCTCCCTCCCTTATAGCCCTTTTCTGACTTACTGGCCTCTGCTAACAATTTTATTGCAACACACACTGGTCTGAACATTTATAACTAGGATCCACATATTGGAGAAAAGTAAATGTGACGTTTGGCTTTTTGAGCCTGGGTTACCTCACTTAGTATAATCCTTTCCATATCCACCCATTTCCCTTCAAATTTCATAATTTCATTTTTCTTTAATGTTGAGTAGAACTCCATTGTGTAAATGTACCACATCTTTATTATCCATTCATCTGTGGATGGACATCTAGGCTGGTTCCATTTCCTAGCTATTGTGAATAGAACAGCAATAAACATTGTTGGCCACTATCTCTAAGGTAATGAGAAGAGTCCTTAGGCTATATGCCTAGGAGTGCTATAGCTGGGTCTCATGGTAAATATATATTTAGCTGTCTCAGAAACCTCCACATGGATTCTATCATTGTACCTGACTACATTCCCACCAACAGTGTAGAAGATTTCCCTTTTTTCTGTATCCTCACCAACATTTACTGTCATTTGTTTTCTTGATTATAGCCATTCTGAAAGGAATGAGATAAAATCTTAAAGTAGTTTTAATTTGCATTTCCCTGATGGCTAAGGATTTAACATACTTTTTTTAGATGTTTATATGCCATCTGTATTTCTTTTAAGGATTATCTATTCAGCTCAACAGCCCATTTTTTTAAAATGTGTTGTTTGATTTCTTATAGTTTACTTTTGTAAGTTCTTTGTATATTCTGGATATTAATCCTCTGTCAGATGTATAGCTGGCAAAGATTTTCTCCCATTCTGTAGGTTGTCTCTTTGCTCTATTTTTTTTTAATTAATTTATTTGAGGGCGACAGACACAGAGAGAAAGACAGAGAGAGGGAGAGAGAGAGAATGGGCGCACCAGGGCTTCCAGCCTCTGCAAACGAACTCCAGACGCGTGCGCCCCCTTGTGCATCTGGCTAACGTGGGACCTGGGGAAGCGAGCCTCAAACCGGGGTCCTTAGGCTTCACAGGCAAGTGCTTAACCACTAAGCCATCTCTCCAGCCCTCTTTGCTCTATTAACAGTGTCCTTTGCTGTACAAAAGCTTTGTAATTTCGAGAGATCACAGTGGCCAATTAGTGGTTTCTGTTCCTGAGCAACTTGCATTATATTCAGAAAGTCATTGCCTATACCCATATGTTGAAGGGTTTACCCTACTTTTTCCTCTAGCAGTTTCAGAGGTTCAGGTATAAAATTAAGGTCCCTGATTCATTTGAACTTCATTCTTGTGCAAGGATCTATTTTCATCCTTCTACATATAGATACCCAGTTTTCCCAGCACTACCTGTTAAAGAGGCTATCTTTTCTCCAATGAATTTTTTGGAATTTTTGTCCAAAATCAGATGCTGTATCTCCCTGGATTAACATTTGGGTCCTCTATTCTATTTCATTGATCTACATGTCTGTCTTTTCACCAGTACCATGATGTTTTAGTTACTATGGCTTTGTAATATAGCTTGAAAACAGTTATGATGATATCATCAGCCTCATTTTTGTTGCTCAAAATTGTTTTGTCTATTTGAGGTCTTTTGTGCGTCCACTTGAAATTAAGGATTTTTTTTTTCTGTTTTCCCAAATAATGTCATTGGTATTTTTTGTAGGAATTGCATTAAATGTATAGATTGCTTTTGATAAGATTGAGATTTTCACAATGTTGATTCTTCCAAACCAAGAACATAGGATGACTTTCTATTTACTAGTATCTTCTGCAATTTCTTGCTTGAGTATTTTAAAGTTTTTATTGTAGAGATCCTTCACTTGCTTAGTTAGATTTATTCCAAGGTAGTTTATTATTTTTTAAGGCAATTGTAAAAGGGAGTGATTTCTAGATTTCATCCTCTGCATGTTTGTTGTTGGTATAAAGAAAAGCTACTGATTTTTGTGTATTTATTTTGTATCTTGCTACAATGCTAAAAATTTTTATCAGCTCTAACAGTTTGCTGATAGTGTCTTTAGGGTCCTTTATGAATAGAATCACATCATCTGCAAATAATGATAATTTTATCTTTTCCTTTCCAATTTGTATCCCTTTTATAAATGTCTCTTGTCTTATTGCTATAGTTAAGACTTCCAGTACTATATTAAATAACAGTGAGGACAAGGGACACCCTTGCCTTATTCCTGATTTTAGTGTGGAAAAGCTTCAAGTTTTTCATGATTTAGTATTGTGTTGGCTGTAGGTTTGTTATAAATAGTCTTTATTATGTTAGGAAATGTTCCTTCAATTAAAAGTTTCTGTAGGACGTTTACTATGAAGGGATGTTGGATTTTGTCAGATGTCTTTTCTACATTGATTGAGATGATCATGTTATTTTTGTCCTACAGCATATTTATGTAGTGTATTACATTTACTGATTTACATATGTTGAACCATTTCTGCATCTCTGGAATGAAGCATACTTCATTGGGGTGAATGATCTTTTTCATATATTCTTGTATTCTGTTTACCAATTCTTTGAGAATTTTTGTATCTCTGTTCATGAGGGAGACTGGTCTGTAATTTTCTTGTTTTGGTCTGTCTTTTTCCAGTTTTGATATGAGGGTAATACTGGCTTTGTTAAAGGAGTTCAATAGAATTCCTTCCTTTTCTATTTTATGGGAAAGTTTGAGAAGAATTGGTGTCAGTTCTTCCATGAAGGTCTGATAAAATTCACCACAAAATTCATCTGGGCTTGAACATTTTTTGTTTTGGAGACTTTTTATAACTGCTTGGACCGCCATATTGTTATAGGTTTATTTAAATGGTTTATCTTATCTCGATTAATTTTAGTTGGCCATGTAAATTGAGATCATTTCTGTCACATTTTCAAAATTAGAAGCATATATGTTCTTAAATTTTGTCCTTATAATTTTCTATATTTCTTTGGTATCTGTTGGAATGGTGCCCTTTTCTTTCTTTCTTTCTTTCTTTCTTTCTTTCTTTCTTTCTTTCTTTCTTTCTTTCTTTCTTTCTTTCTTTCTTCTTTTTTTTTTTTTTCTTTTCTAGGTAGGATCTTGCTCTAGCCCAGGCTGACCTGGAATTCACTCTGTAGTCTCAGGGTGGCCTTAAACTCATGGTGATCCTCCTACCTCTGCCTCCTGAGTGCTGGGATTAAAGGCGTGTGCCACCACACCCGGCCGAATGGTGCCCTTTTCTTCTCTAACTTTATTAATTTTTGCCTCTTCTCTATTTCTTCTAGCCAGATTTGAAAAGAGTTATTCAATCTTGTTTATCCTTCCACCAAACCAATCCTTTGTTTCATTGATTCTTTGATTTTTTTTGGGGGGGTGATGGTTCTATCTCATTAATTTCTGCCCTAGTCTTTATTATTTCTTCCCATCTACTGATTTTTGGTTTTCTTTGTTCTAATTCCAAGGCCTTAAGGTGAAGAATTAAATTGCTTACTTGAGAACGCTCTAATTTTTTAATATAGTCACTTAAAGCTACAAAATTTCATCTTAGGACTTCATTTATTGTGTTCCAAATGTTTTGGCATGTTGTATTCTCATCATCATTTGATTCTATGAATTTATTGATTTCTTTTTTAATTTTTTTCAAATTTTATTTATTTATTTGAGAGTGACAGAGAGAGAATGAGGCAGATAGAGAGACAGAGAATGGGTGTGCCAGGGCTTCCAGCCACTGCAAATGAACTCTAGACATGTGTGCCCCCTTGTGCATCTGGCTAACGTGGGTCCTGGGGAATTGAGCCTCGAACCTGGCTCCTTAGCCTTCACAGGCAAATGCTAAACTGCTAAGCCATCCCTCCAGCCCTGATTTCTTATTTGATTTCTTCAATGACCCATTCATCATTCAATAGTGTATTGTTTAGTCTCTATGAGTTTGTGTATGCTCTGTAGTTTTTCTTATTGGTGATCTGTGGTTTAATCCTATTGTGGTCAGATAAAGTACAAGGGATTTTTTCAGTTTTCCTCTATTTGTTAAGATTTGTTTTGTGACCTAATGTATGGTCTATTTTAGAAGATGTTCCATGTTTTGCTGAGAAAAAGTTATATTCTGCAACATTTGGGTGGAATGATCTGTATATATCTTTTAGATTCATTTGTTCCATGACATTATTTAATACAGAAGTCTATTTTTTGCCAGGATGACCTGCCAAATGATGAGAGTGGGGTACTGAAGTGACCCACTACAATTGTGTTTGGTATTATCTAATAGTATTTACTTTATGAAATTTGGAACCCCCATGTTAGTGCATATATGTTTAGGATTATAATATCTTCCTGTTGGAGTTTTCCTTTAATCAGTATAATGGGACTTTCTTTATCTTTCCTCACTAATGTTGGTTTGAAGTCTATCCTGTCAGCTATTAGGATTGCAACACCTGTTTGTTTCCTAAGCACATTTGCTTGAAATACCATTTTCCTTCCTTTCATCATAAGGCAGTGTCTATCTTTTATTAAGGGATGATTTTCCTGGAAGCAACAGTTGGCAGTATCCTTCCTTTCAATCCAGTCTGCAAACCTGTGTCTTTTAGTTGGGTCATTGAGGACATTGATATTAAGAGTATTATTGAAAGTTGTATATTTATTTTCTCCATTCTTCTTGTTTTATAGTACTTCCTGTTTCCTTTTATTCTCTTGTTTTAACTGTTGAGTATGGTTTATTATTTCCTGTTTCCTCATATATGTGTTTTTCTTTCTTTTCAGTGTGAAGGATTCCTTCAAGTATTTTCTATAGAGCTGGATTAGTTGTCATAAATTCTTTAGCCTGTTTTGTTGTGGAATAACCTTATTTCTCCATTAATTTGGATAGATATCTTTGCAGGATAAAGTAATCTTGGTTGACAGTTATTATCTCTTAGAACTTGGAATACATCATTCCAAGTCCTTCTGGATTTTAAAGTTTGTTTTGAGTAATCTGCAGTTATTCTGATGAGATTGTCTTTGTAGGTGATTTTCTTTTTCTCTCTAGCTGCTTTCAATATGTTATCTTTGGTTCATGTGTTTAGTAGTTTAATTATAACATGGTGAGGAGGGGTTCTTTCCAGGTTTTGTCTGTTTGACATTCTAAAAGCTTCCTGCATCTGCATTGGCATTTCTATTGCAAGTTGGGGAAATTTTTTCTTCTATAATTTTGTTGAATCTTTTTTTTTCTTCTATTATACTCTGAATTCTTAATTTTGGTCTTCTAATAGTATCCCAGATATCTTGAAATTTCTATTCATGCCTTTTTATTAACTTGTCTTTCTCTTTGTTAGACTATATTGTGTCTGCCACCTAGTCTTCTAGTTTAGGTACTCTGTGCTCACCTTCATCCATTCTACTGGTGAGATTTTCCACAGAGATTTTTATTTGACTGAGTGTGTTTTTCAGTGCTAGTGTGTCTGCCTGTTTTTTTTTTTTTTTTTTTTCCAGTATTTCTATTTCCTTACTCAGGTCTCCTACTCCTCCACTGTGGATAATATAAACATATATAATTTCACTTTTTGAAAGCAGAGTGTATTTTATGTGGTTTTGCTTAAATCCCTTGCTAGGCTGTTTTGCCATGACTCTTATGCCACTATCTTACCTGGAGGTTTGTAAATAGGGTTTAAAATATATTTAGCAGAATTCAGTAAGCTGTAAATAGAAAAATGTTATCTGTCATTAGTTGGATTAATGATGAAGCATGAACCCTAGCTGACCTTTACATTTTCAATTCTCCTAGTAATATGCTGTATACCAAAGAAAATCACAGCAACATTCATTTGACCACAATGCCCTTTCTTTAATTATGAATTGTTCCTGAATGTCATTTCAAACATTGGGGAAACATATGAACAGGTTACATATGTCTTATACCAGTTACTTTTAAAATATATATTATTTATTTTCAAGGAGTGAGAGAGATATAATATGGGCATATAAGGGCCTCTTGGTGCTAAAAACAAACTCCAGATGCAGGTGCAACTTAGTGCTTCTGGATTTACACGGTATTAGGCAGTCAACACCAGGCTTTCAGGATTTGAAAGCAAGTACTCTAACCACTGAAACATATTACCAGAACATCAATTACTTTTCATAATTATATGTGGAGAGAGGACTTTGGATGAAAGAGGTCTTTTAACATCTCTATTTACTTAGAAGAGGATATATATTATAGTAGATACTTAATCATTACTTGTTAATTAAAATAAAAAAATTAACCCCTAGAAGATCTATAATTGTTGTACATATATTTTACAGCTTAAATGCATTTTATTTATTTTTTTTATTTTTATGAGAGATAGAGAGAGTCTGAGAGCAAGAGAGAGAGAGAGAGAGAGAGAATTGACATGCCAGGGTCTCCAGCCACTGCAATCAAATTCTAGGCATGTGTGCCATCTTGTGCAAATTATTAGCTTTATGTGCATACTGAATGGTCCTTCTATTATTCTCCATTTCTTTTCTTATTTAATATCAATGTGGATAAATTTATTTTTGCCACTATAAATAGCCATAGATATGACACAGTGATTTCATACCTGTGTAGTATTAAATACTTGTAGATGTAAAATTGGATAGTCACTAGGAACATATGCTACAGATGGGTCAAAGTCTGCCTATCTAAACTTACACAGAGGAGGAGCAGACTATTTCATGGGACAGCTATGGATATCACATTATAGGAATGATAACGGGTTTGCAAGATAGAATATGGGCATATAAGGGCCTCTCAGTGCTAAAAACAAACTCCAGATGCAGGTGCAACTTAGTGCTTCTGGATTTACATGGGTATTAGGTCTTTTAACATCTCTATTTATTTAGAAGAGGATGTATATTATAGTAGATGCTCAATAATTACTTGTCTAAATTTTTTCATGAAATCCAATAGAAAATTTAGATTTGTTTTATATAAATTAGTTTGATAAGAACATTTTTAAAATTTTTATTAGGGTTGTATTCAGCAAATACAGACAGTTTGGTACCATTATTAGGCTCATCCATGTCATACCCCCCCCATCGGCCCCTCCTTGTTGAGGTATATGGGTCGTGCATTGTGAAGTTAGCCCACAGTTAATTGGTATGATAAATGTCTCTGCATATCATGACCCAACATGTGGCTCTGACATTCTTTCCGCCCCCTCTTCTGCAAAATTTCCGTGAGCCATGTTGGGTTCATTTTTTGTCTGCTTCAGTGATGAGGTGTTGGGGGCCTCTGAGGCTCTGGCTCTCTTATTTGGTAGGAGTTGATTTTTCTCTGTGTTGGTCTCCTTCCCCCTTGTGCTGGTATCCGCTTCATCAGGAAAACAGCACCCTTGCTTGTTTCACCAATTGTTCTTAGTTTAACCCAGGCCCCTTTTGAGGTATGATGGGGTGGCTCTCTCCTTAGGATCTGCATCTATCTTTCTTTACCCAGGATTTGCAGTGCAGCTAGGCAGTCGCCATTTTGGCCAGAAGTCCCCTGATAATAACATTTTTGAAACACATTTGTTCTATAAAGAGGAAGAACATTATTTATGATAGCTTTTACTATGCAATGTGAATGACTTTTATGAACATTTTCCTTAACTGTTTGCCAGTTGAATGTAGAAATAAATAATTTAGAATCATAGTTGCAAACCTGTTATCATTCCTGTAATGTGATATCCATAGCTGTCCCATGAAATAGTCTGCTCCTCCTCTGTATAAGTTTAGATAGGCAGACTTTGACCCATCTGTAGCATATGTTCCTAATTACTATCCAATTTTACATCTACCAGTATTTAATACTACACAGGTATGAAATCATTAACTGTGTCATATCTATGGCTATTTATAGTGGCAAAAATAAATTTATCCACATTGATATTAAATGAGAAAAGAAATGGAGAATAATAGAAGGATCATTCAGTATGCAAGTAAATAATGATGTTATGAGCAACATTTTGCCTGCTTGGCTTGAGATTTAATACCACCTCAGGTTAGCAAGAGATGTGAGAAATATTGTTTTTGTTTGTTTGTTTGCTTTTTGTCTTGGAATAAACATAATTGAGAATTTGAGTGATAGCATAGTGAAGGCTCTTTAGCTACCACAAGTTAATATGTAAATATGCAGTTGAATTGCCTAGAGTCTTGGATATAAATCTTAGTATTAGTTATTTTGTGTGCCTTAGGTGGTTGTTGTGTGTGGATTTGAATGTATGTCTACTCTTTTCTTTTTATTTTTCTGAGTTGTAGCCCTTCTTGAAGAAGAGCTAAGAAATCTCAGATGTTGCCAGTTGATAGACGTGAACAACTTTGGTTTTAGAAATTTAATCACTGATCCTTTTCAAATTCTAAGTTGAGAGCTACTAGTGAATTTGAAAGTAAACTTCATAGATCAAGGGTAGCTATTTTCTAAAGCCTCTTTTATAATTTAAAAAGTGTAATTGTATAGAATATAATGAAACAGTGGTACGTATAACATTTATTTTTGGTTTCAATTTGTGAAATATAGTTTTGTGTTTGCACATGTATGTGTTCTGGATTATAATGGGAACCCTATTATTTTGACCTGGACATATACTTATAGCCATTTTCCATCTTACAAGATCTTCTCATAATAAATAATCTTGTTTCATGTGATTTAAGAGGACCACAAACTCACCAGTACTAGTGTGCTAAATTGAATTTTAGATTTATTTTGTTAGTATTAAAAATATATAAAATATCACATATTTAGATTTCTCTAAATCAATTGACTTTACATTAATTCATACCTTAGGTCTATATATCTATGCATATCAATAAGTTTCAAATCATCTTTGTAGGCAAATGCTCTCTTTTTAGAAGCAAATAAGAGACAGGGATCTAGTTAAATTTGGACATCTGGAAGTATTTCAGAACCCCTTGAGAAATACACAGAGTACTTTGAAGTTGTTACCTTGAAGTTCACGGTCCAAACTTACATTTACTTCTGTATTTAGGGTCTGTTTCTGACCCTGTTTTAATTCTTGTGAGTCCTCTCTTACATGATGCTAATGTAGTAACTCATGGCATAATTCAAGCTAATTTGGTCTGCAGCTATTTTCATTTCAATGAGAAAACTGAGTATGCTACTTGATGATTCATTCATATTCAACATCTGTGGTCTGAAACCAATCAGGTTTGCATCATCTTCAGAGCTTGTGCTATTGACCATCCATCTATGAGCTTCATTTTGTCATACTCTATTTGAGTGTATATACTTTCTGCCTTCCATATGCAAGCAACTAAACCAACCACTGTTTTTTCCTCAATTAAGAAAACTTTTGATTTTATCTGCATTATGTCAGAGTAAAATTGTGAGTAATTTTTTTTCAGCTGGGCTTTCTATTTTCTAGAAATAATCTGAGATAGTTGATTATAGTTATATGGAAAGTGTTCTGTCTGATTTTGACAAAACAAAGTGGCAATTTGAATGGCAAAATCATTTGTTTTCTAACCTTGCTTATACAGAGAATTGGAGGGAGTATGCTTCTGTCAATATGCACAGAATAAATGGTCTATGGAAATAACAGTTCATTTTATATTGCCTCGGTGATCAATGACATTCACCACTTCAATGATCCAAATGTGGTGATCAGAATTAATCACAGAAATGGTTGATAATGCTATGAGTTTATGACTATATAAAGCTTGTAATAACCATTCACAGATTACCACATCTATAGTTTGTTTTGCTTTATTGTGATATTGAGTCAATTTCACTTTTAAAATGGACATATATTTGATAAACATTAATAAGCCTGTTAGTGTGGAAATATAATAACATAAAAGTCTATGATTGCATTTTTAATGACAATCAGTTTTCTCCCCTAATTACATTAATTATAGCATTACATACCTTTGCAATTTGCACAGAATTGTACTCAATTAGGTTCATGATGTATTTCAATACAGCTCTTTTGCCACTGTCATAAATCTTTGGAACACTAAGTCAGGGAGACAGTGGCATCTGAAGATTGATCTGCAGTTTTAGAATTCAGTAGGAAATCATGTCTTGTTATTGATTACTAAAAGAGTCATTAATTTATGGAAGCTGGGAGGAAATTTTGGCAAGTTTAGACCTCTATGCAAAATTGTTCTCAAGTATAGCCACATCTTTCTTAGAGAGAGGGTGAGGAATTAAACAAATGGAAATTTAAAAACCTCAAAACTATTCTATATTGTGTTTTGTTTAAATAACGGAGTGAAGACTGTGGATATAGTTATATCAAGGTCAGTAACAACCTCCCTATTACAAGGCCAAGATACACTTGAATATGTGGTGTCTGATAGCAATCTTTATTTTCTCAAGCATTTAACAGGGAGAAAACACCTAGCTATTCAGCATAAAAGCAGATGGCTTGCCATAAGCATTCATATATCAGATGAAAAATCAGGCTGGAGTAAGTTCTTTCTGTGCATTCAAAATGAAAATATTCTAAAGGTTGTCTGGATTTCAAGCACTAGCTAAAATAGTATTTAAAACAAAAAGAATGTTGAACTAGTTTGTAAAAGAAAACAAGACTTCATTCCTAAAAGCCTCATGATTTTCATGTACTTTATGAGGTAGGATTTCATTTTGTTTATGTGTGGCATGTAATGGAGGTTTTATTTACCTGTAGGTTTTAAGTGTATGTTTTGCTTTACCTGATCTTCATTTAGGATTTGAAGTATCCGTGAATAATTATATAAGGTGACAGAATGGATATAAATAATACATCTTCCTGTTTTTCTATCTCCTTCAGAATTCTGTAAATGTTTAGAATAGTATACATTATGTAATGACAAGGAGCTTCTGAGCTTTTACCCACAGGTTGGGGATTTGAACACCAGTAATGTAAGAAGTCTGATAAAGAAGAAATCCTGGTGTTATTGTTTTAATTTCTATGGTAACCATGATGTCACTGACATCATGCATTATTTAATCTCCTAGATCTAATAACTCAAGTTGGTCTAGCAGGACAGAAATGTAAAATGAACAAAAATGTAATTAATACAATGCAGTTGCCACATGCAATGATATAGAAAGTATTTGAGGATGTAGAAGGGCGAATCTTGGTTAGTAATGAAAGAAAAATGTAGTAAAGAGTTTATTTAAAAGAAAGCATAGATATTTTAATGATTATGATGAGTGTAACAAAGATTTAAAAATAGAGTAGAGAAGGATCTATCAATACACTGTAGGCTTAATGGTTTGTAGCTAAAGAAGAAAAGATGGAATGGAAAAACATGCTTTGGAGATTAATGTTTAATTCCCATTACAAAACCCAGATGAAAAGTGAAATATATAATCTAACAGTATGATGTAGTTTGTTGTTGACTGTTTGTTCCTCTTTTCCTAAACTAAACCACTTTCATTCCTCTCCAAGTACTGCAGAAAGATTTTTCCTTGGTGTTACTATTACTACCATTGCAAATATTTATGGAGCCATTTGCTTACTGAACTCTAATCTTTCCATTCAGAGAGGACTGAGCTTCTTATCACATAGATAGGCAAGGAAGTAAAGCTGAGTCATACCCACATTCTAGGCAAAATGAAAGATATTGCAGGTCCCCAAACAACACCCAAGAGCAAGGACAGACAGGAGAGTTGTGTGACTAGAAGGGGAAATTTAATAATGTATTCTGCAAAATGACCTGCATTATTTCTCAGAAGACAAGCTTAGAATGTTCATTCAATACAATAAGTGGGAGAAAAAATAATCATAAGGTGGATGTCTGTTTGGCTTTGACCTATGGCCAAGAAGCCTAGTTTTCAAGTCAAAAAAAAGAAAACAAAAAGAAAAGAATGTCATACTGTATCATCTATTTATGATAACTGTGATTGAGGTAGAGCCAAGTGGGAGTAATATGCTCTCATTATATAAAGAGTCTGCCCATCTTCTCTGCACATAATAGCAGAAGGGTGGGAAAGGGTCCTATAATGTGGGTCAGAATTTTGAGACTCTTGTATCCTGGGTTGGTTAGGTCAGGCCAATGGATTATGGTGCTAGCTAGCTAGTTCATTAGTTTCCAAACTAATGATTCTCATTGTTTTGTGTCTAATGACTTAAATATGTCACAAAGACAGGTCTTCCATTAGATAGCTATAACTTGCTTAGCTCAATCATATGTCAGCCAGTGCTATTACTTTTCTATTGTTATCCTACTATAGCTTTCAACTATATACACATTAGGGTGATAAAAATGTGTGTAGTTGACATCTAAGAAAAATAAAGCTCACTATGAGAACTGTAAATCTCTGTCTTATAAACACTTGTAGCCAAGATAACATTACAGGGGAAAAAAAAAAAAAGACAAAATGACGGTAACTCTTTGTATGACACTGACGGCACACAGTCATTACTTTCAATGGGCAAATGCAGCATTTCTCTAAAGAAAATATTCTGTTATATTTCTAGGACTGATGTAGTATGACTTAAAATGACTATTACTTATCATATTTATTTTTATATAATGACAGTATAAACTATTCTATGCATAAAAATTGGAAAAAGAATTTGATAATTGTACAATGAAAATCCTTTCATTAATAGCTTTAAATGCAACTATTGACATACATTTATCATTACAAAATTGTGCTTTTCACACATCAGGTTCCTGATTATATGCTTAGCAAAGTACAGAGAAAATGACATGGGTATAATCTGTAGTCACATAGAGAAAGGTTCTAAAGAATTTCTGTTATTATTTGAAAAAAAAAGTAATCTGAAAGGAAAATTGAAGAACCTCTTTCATAACATTTCCTGATAGTGTTAGCACATAGATAAGTACTTTGCATAATGCACTAGAGAATAGAAATTAAGAGAATGATCTTTAGATAGAAAAAAAATCAGTTCCAATCGCACTCCTGGCAAAGACCAAGAGAAGTTTGACCACCGCAACATAGTCTCAAGCTTTCTCTGCTTCTATTCTCACCTATGTAAAATGAGGACACTAGTAATAAATCCACTGGCACATTGTAATGAGGTTTAAATAAATAACCCCATGTAAAATTCTTTAGGCACATGTCTGGTCCACAATTAGTGCTCAAATCTTTTTAGCTACTTTGGTCAATTCTTGATATTCCATTGGGTCAAAATTAACCAACGTCAAAAACCTGGTCAGAGAAAAGGGTTAATAAACTAATCAGATTATAGACCAGGTTATGATTTTGCCTTGCATGTTTTGTCAGCTGTTAATATAGCTTCCCCAATTGTTATTTTATTTAGCATCACCCATTTTAACACAGCAGTGTTTCTTATTGCACCATTCAAAATAGGTCTTACTACACTGTGACTTTTGCTCAGTGATAGAAAGAATGGAAGCCCTTATTTAATAGCTCATTATTTCACCTTGTTTGACTCTTCTCTATCATCCCATAGACTGCTTCAAGAAACTCTACCCATGTCTGACCAATACCTCATGAATACCACACTGCTATTCTTGCTACTTTTTGAATGATTCTTCAAAGACAATATTTACTGTTGATATTTTTGCTGTCATTGCCATTGTGTGCTAACTCTAGATTTTATAATGTGTCACATGCTTTTATTTACCTCTATTTTTTTTTTCTGGCTTTTTGAGGTAGGGTCTCACTCTAGCTCAGACTGGCCTGGAACTCACTGTGTAGTCTCAGAGTGGCCTAGAACTCACGGCAATCCTCCTACCTCTACCTCCCGAGTGCTGGGATTAAAGGCATGTGCCACCATGTCCTGCTCTAGTTACCTCTCTTATTAGATAATTTACCATTGGATGGAAAGAACTTCTTATCTAGCCTATGTGCTTGTGGTGGTTTGATTCAGGTGTCCCCCATAAACTTAGGTGTTCTGAATTCTAAGTTCCCAGCTAATGGAGATTTGGGAATTAATGCCTCCTAGATGGCAGTGTATTGTTGGATGTGGGCTTATGGGTGTCATAGACAGTTTCCCCTTGCCAGTGTTTGGCACATTCTCCTGTTACTGCTGTCCACATTATGTTGGCCAGGGGTTGATGACCACTCTGCTCATGCCATCGGTTTCTCTGCCATCATGGAGCTTCCCCCTCAAACTTGTAAGCCAAAATGAACCTCTTTTTTTCCCTGCAGACTGCTCTTGGTTGGGTGATTTCTACCAGCCATGTGAACCTGACTGCAACAATGCTCTGCAGTATAAATAATTTCTTAGGATTAAAATTTAGAGAATATTATTTAAATAAACACCACCTATCACAACAACTGGCCCTATGGAAAGAAATAAAACTTCAAGGAAGTCTGAAGTACAATGAATTAGTATCTAGAATCTCAATATTACTTGACCATTCATTAGTTGAGTGATTTTGTATAAATAAAAGTTCTTGATTCTAGAAAAATTTATTAGTGATAATTTCTATCTTTAGAGTTATTATAGACAATAGATGTGTTCATAGGTAACAAACATATTTGAAAGATATATATATCTGGTATAATATTTGCCCTAGAGGTGACACTGTATATATCTTAGCTGACACTGGAAGTGGTTATTTCTGTTTGATTTTGGTGAATTGTTTCACTATTGCTTAGAGGCTGTTCTAATTATCTATTGCTGTATAACAAGACCGCCTGAGTTTAGTGACTTAAAACATCAGCAACCTTTATTTTGCTCCTAAGTTTGCAATTTGGACATAACTTTAGAACATCAACTCATCTCTGCTCAATTAGGTACCATCTTGAGGTTTGAAGTTTGGATGCCCAAATTATCTAAGGTCTCATTCACATGTTAGGCAGTTGTGGAGAGAGAGAAGACAGAAACAAGAGACAGACACACAAAGAAAATCAGGCAGAATCTATATTTACCTCTTATCATCCCAGAAGTCACAGAGAATCATTACGACCATACTTTATTTCAGAAAATTATTTCACTAAGACCTGTCTGCAAGGAAAGGATGACCAATTTCTCATTTTGATGGGGGAGATATCAGCATAAACAAACCGTCACTATTATTAGCACTTTTACCACCATTACGAGCTGGAAATTTCTGGGTGATTGGTACATGACAGTAAACTGCATTATATTCTCTAATCCCAACCAAATATCTATGTGACAAATACTGCTATACTTCTTCTGAAGATGCAGATAATGATGCTCAGACATTTTAAATGGCCTGATTAAAGTTTTTATTGGCAGTATCTTGGATTCAACTCAAAGTCATTTTAACTACTTTGATATATATTCTTTCCCTCTGTGACATTTTACTTCTGTGATGTTAGGAATATATTTCTTTTTTTTAAATTTTTTGTTTTATGTTTATTTATTTATTTGAAAGTGACAGACAAAGAGGCAGAGAGAGAGAGCGAGAGGGAGAATGGGCACGCCAGGGCCTCCAGCCACTGCAAACGGACTCCAGATGCATGTGCCCCTTTGTGCATCTGGCTAACGGGGTTCCTGGGGAATTGAGCCTTGAACCGGGGTCCTTAGGCTTCACAGGCAAGTGCTTAACTGCTAAGCCATCTCTCTAGCTCAGGAATATATTTCTTGATAGATAGATAGATAGATAGATAGATAGATAGATAGATAGATAGACAGACAGACAGATATAGAGATAAAGAACTGTAGATACATATATTGATAGATAGATAGATACCCTAGTAACAAGTGTCTAACTCTGTCACCTGTGTGGAACTCTGGTAAGATGTGGTTCAAAAAAATAGAAAGAAAAAAAAAAAAGGAGCCAGGAGTGATTTCTCTCCATACTTGGGAAGTTGATGTAGGAAGTCCAGTGTGAGTTTGAGGGCAGCCTGGGCTACTAAATAAATTTAAGGTCAGCTAGGGGTACAATGAAACCTTGTCTCAAAAACCCAAAAATTTAAAAAATAAAGAAAAAGTAATAGAGAAAATTGAAATTTATAGCAATACTGTGCTTCAGCAGCTACAGTGAGCAGAGCCCTTCACTGGATGATGATCAGAAACACAGGGTGTGGTGATAGTAATGGTTTATTTCATCTATGATCAGCACTGTGTGATTACAGTAATCATTTCCAATGTCATTCAATTTTTGAACTCTGCCTAGTCTTGTTTATAGAGCTAACATGTTCCACACTTATTTGTTGGTTTTGGAAAATCTCAACACTTTGCCCTTGCCTGAATTGCTTTGATTGGCAGTGTGATGTCATTGATTTAACTAAATAAGTGCACAGCCCTTTGCTTTTCTTGGCTGTGTCAGCATAGTCTTATGGAGGGTAGTAATTATATGTGGGCGGCAAACAGCTGTATAGCATGTCCTTGAGTGTGGAATGAATTAGGAAACAAAAAGAGCCCCACAAAGGACAGAACTATGAATTGTTGAGGACATTGTTAGGAATGCATAATGGAAAATGAAATGGGTGAAATGAGATTGATAGCATCATTAGTTAGCCATGCGTATTGGGGCATTGAAATTCAACTGTACAGAAGTACAAAAAAAGATGGCTGTTCATTATTTGGTTATGCATGAATATTCATATCACTTTTTACTAACTTATATTCAATTATGATATTGGTGTAAAGGCTAGTACATTTTTTCAATTAACATAATAAAAAAGTAAATTATTTTAAACACAGTCCAAATGTTCAAACTTTCTATTGTTTTACTTTGCTTTTGTTTGTGATAGTCAAGTGAAGCAAAGTAAAACTTTTATTTCATCAGATAAGTAGTATTGGTTCATGAGGTCAATTTGTAGAGACAGTAAATTAAATAATGTAACTTGTCTTAATGAAATTTATGTCCTCACTTAGGCAGAACAAAAATGTCTATGATACAATTATTGAGAAGAAAGTCAATATATGCCAAATGATTTTATATTCTGGAGTATCTATCTTGCTATCACATTTGTCTTGTTTCTCATAAAAAGGAAAATATAAAGCTATTTACATTGAAAGAATAAATCCATTGTGTGGTAGGCCTGTGTTAATTTCTCTTTTTTTGCCTTTTAAGCATGAAATAGTTTATGTATGTTGTTTATCAAGTGAAGGCTAAAATGGGCACTTTTCCATGAGGATGGCACCTGTTTTTGCTCCACAGAGGCAGATATTGGATGAGTATATGGACATTGGGTGAACTCATAATTACCCTATAAACATTTACTTTGTAATGTTTTCAACAAAAGACTTCTTTTTAAAGAGAGTGAGAGGAGTGCATTCTGTGGTTCATCATTATAAATGTGTTCTTTCATGGTATGATTAAGGAGGCAAAAGCTGATGTACCTCTCTGCTAAGCCATAACTATTTATTTCTGCAAGACTGTGGCTTTGATAGATTTTTCAAGAAGCCATATTCATTTTTTTTCACTGTATCTATATAACTCCAGAAGTATACTCAGAAGTCGGGGCCAAAGAATCCAGATTACAGGTTTAATATCATGGAAAATTTTAGATGTTATTAGACATCAAGCAGATCTTAAATTTCCTCAAGGTTTATGAGTATTATAAATAAAAACAGAGCACAGATGAGATGTTTATTAGTATGTACTGTCTGGATAAAATCAGCCAAGGTGTGCATGATCATTAAATGTTGCATCCCATAAAAGTGTTGTACTCAAAAACTACATTATATCAATGGATTCAGAACTATATAAAAAAAATCATTTCCTTAAGATTGTGCTTCATCAAATCTGTATATGATTCTTATAGAAATGTTTTATTAATTCCTATACTATGTATATATACTGTAAGCAGAAAAGAAGGTCTGATGTTATAGGATAGGCCACTACATTTGGTTATAGGACTGGGGTACAATGTCAATATATGGAATATTAAAAATTATATGTTTATAATCTGTCTAAGCTTTCCATTGAATGTATGTACCTGTACTTATGTTTTAAAAATAATTGCTATGTAGAATTTAATTTAAAATATCCCATTTATCATTTCCCAGAGACTGCAAAATGGTAAACATTGACATCATTGGCTGACTAACTGAACCCCAAGTATATTCTTTTCACCAATCTCTTGAAAATGGAAGAATTATGAAATATGTTCACAAATGTTTGAGCCTCCAATATGTAATGCTTCTATATAGTTGACTATATTGAATTGTAATAATCGTGTACAATTCATTTTTCCTGACTATACTATTAAGTTAGCTAATTTCTCTTTCTTGTGACAAAATACCAGACAAGAAGCAATTTAATGAAGAAAGGGTTTGTGTTGCCTTACAGTCCAGGGTTGTAACACATTATGGCAGGAAAGGCATGGGCATAGGAACTTGAAGCATCTGGTCACATTTGGTCCACAGGGACTGTTCATCTACCTTTCCCCTTTTTCTTCAGCCTTGAGCCCCAGCCCATAGAATGACACCATTCACATTTAGGGTGGGCTGTATCACCTCAACATAATCTAGAAACTCAACACAGATATGCCCAGAGATTTATTTTCATGGTAATTCTATATTCTGTCAAGTTGATAATCAGTATTAACCATCACAATTATATACATCAGAAGAAGAGAAAATAATGCTGTACTCTATTGAGACCTTCACTTTTGCCATGTACCACATTGACAGGGGTTCCAGAACAGAACAGTTGAAAAGTTAAATATATTTCAGCTTAGACATGTTAGAATGTTTTTTAACATAAAATCCATGAAGAAAACTCTTCCAAGGTGAAAGTTTGACAGTATGTACATGTAAAATATGGCAAATATCTGGTCAAAAAATCAGCAGAGGGCTGGAGAGATGGCTTAACGGTTAAGTGCTTGCCTGTGAAGCCTAAGGACCCCGGTTTGAGGCTCGGTTCCCCAGGTCCCACGTTAGCCAGATGCACAAGGGGGCGCAGGCATCTGGAATTCGTTTGCAGAGGCTGGAAGCCCTGGTGCGCCCATTCTTTCTCTCTCTCCCTCTATCTGTCTTTCTCTCTGTGTCTGTCACTCTCAAATAAATAAATAAATTTAAAAAAAATCAGCAGAATACCATCAAAAAGGAGAAGACAAATAAGCTACATTAATGAAGCAGAATGAAATGGACTAAGTTCATACAGCATAAGGGAAGAACACTGTAATTATCACATAGAAAGTAGAAAAGTGAAATAAATAAATAGGCAATTCACAGATATTACATTGAAATTGTGAATGGACATGAAAAAAAAATTACTTCATAAAGTGTAGTGGAAACAACCCAAAGAGAAGTCATAAGGCATCATTTTTTGACATGACAAGTTATTTGCTTTCTTTGTTTTGTTTGCTCCTTTGTTAATATTTAGTAGTGCTGAGAAGAGTAATGGAAGTATAAATTGATAAAGTTTATGATGGAAAAATTTAAAAGCATCCAAAAAGGTATTCAGATAGCATTTATAGTACTTAACTAGAAAATCCACTTATCAGAGAAAGTAACTGTTTTGATTAATTTCTATTGTCAGCTTGGTTGGATCAAGAGTCAAAGAGTCAAGAGGGGTCTAGGGATAGTTTCTCAGATAATGTGCTTGCCTGAAAAGCCTAAGGACCCATGTTATACTCTCCAGATCTCACATTAGCCAGACACACAAAGATGAGGCAGGTGCAAGGCTGCACATTCCCACTAGGTTTCACAGGCATCTGGAATTCAATTGGAGTGGCTGAGGCCCTCTTCTGCCAATTATATATCTCTCCTCTCTCTGTATTTCTGATTTGCAGAGACATTTAGCATACCAATAACTGGGGACTAACTCCACAATGCACGATCCATTTACATCAACAAGGAGGGTCTAATGGGAGGGGGTAGATCATAGATGAGCCTAAACAATGGTACCAAACTGCCTGTATTTGATGAAAAGAAAACTAATAAATCAAATTAAAAAAATAAAAAGAAAGAATCAAGTAAGAGAGTGGAGTCTTTAGGATAGATACTGAGGCGTGGAATAACTGGGTCAGAGTAAATCGATTTTCATCTTTTTCAAGAGTCTCCATACTGATTTCCATATTGGTCTTTACAAGTATGCATTCCCATTAGCAGTAAATAAGGATTCCCCTTTCCCCACGACCTAGCAAACATTTGTTATCATTTGATTTTTTTTCATGATTGCCATCCTGACTGGAATAAGATGGAAACTCAACTTTGTTTTAATTTGCATTTCCCTGATGGCTAGGCATATTAAGCATTTCCTTAAATGAATAATGGTTATATTTATTTCCCCTTTGATAATTCTCTATTAAGTTCTCTGCCCCATTTTTAGTTGGATTTTTTTTTTTTTTGGCTTGGTTTTCTGATTTCATTATAGAGTCTAGATAATTACAATTCTGTTGGAGATATAGGTGATGAAGTTTTTCTCCCATTTTGTGGGTTGTCTGTTGGCTCTGTTTATAGTACGCTTGTCTGTATAAAAGTTTCTTAACTACATAGATCCCACTGATTTAGTATTTGTTTAATTTCCTGAGCTCTGGGATACCATTCAGAAAGTCTTTCCTTAATTGTATATCTTGGAGAATTCTCCCTATTTTTTTCCCAGTCATTTTAGCGTTTCAGGTCTACTGGCTCAATCAGGTTCATCACCATTCTATTCACAATAAGCTAGGAGTTGCAACCAACCCATCAACTAATGGATAGGTAAAGAAGATATGGTAACTTTACACAATGGTATTCTATTCAGTGGTAAGGAAAAATACTATAATGAAATTCAAAGGAAAATGGATTGTCTTGGAAAATATCATCTTAAGCAAGGTCACACAGACCAAGAAAAACATTACATGTTTTCTCTCATGTGTGACTACTAAATGGGTTGATCAGAAGAGGAATTTAAAGGAGTAAGCATTAGGTTATGCATCAGGAAAAAGAGGAAACAGGGAGGGAGGAAAGGAAGAATTACCAGACAAACCAATAAAGGGAAACAATATTATAGTTGGAGGAAGGGTGAGGGACCCAGAGAAAAGGAGGGTGGGGAGAGGAACTACACAAAACCAAAAGCTAAAGCAATCAGCACAATAGAAACCTTCCTCTTGGAAACTAGTAGACAAGATAGAAACCCCTATTAAAAGAGATGGACAGATCAGGCCATAATTCCCAGTAGAGGGTGGAGAAAGATTAAGCCTTAAATCATGGGCTCTGGCTCATATCTGGGTTAACGCCCACAGTGAGAAGTCACCCAGGTTGATCTGTGTGATTCCTCACATCCAAAATTGCAGGCCTTTATCAAGCACTTGGCTACCTGAGAGAGCGGAAAGCTGAATACATCATAGGCTGCCATCTCAGAACACTGAGTGACAATGTAGAAACTGAGAGGAAAGTCAATCTTCAACTGGCAAGCCCTGGTGGTGCGAGTGAGCTACTGAGAGATTATGATCACCAACAGCATGAATAACCAGGGGACCCTATAAGCCACAAAATCTACCAGCTAGATAAGAAGTGCACAATCATGCAATAGTGTCACATAGTATTCTGGGTAACCAACAGCCCTCTGATTGGAAATGAGTTCTTCTCAGTGGGAGAAAGGTCACAACTAGTACTAGGAACTAAGTTAGAACCCCATAGCCAGGAAACACATTACCAAGAGAGCAACCTCCTGTGTCCCCTCTACAATTTGAGTGTGTATATGCATCAAATTGTCTCTCATGCTCCTATTCATATCTCCTTTAATCAAAACTACTCTACCCTTTGGTTGGAGAATCTGTTTTATCTTATAGGTGGCAGAGAATACTGGGTATATGCAAGGTCGATTGGTACAAGAAATGGAATCTGAATGCTCACAATGAGATGTACTACCTCTACCTCTTTATCATGGCCCAGAAGAAATTGTGGAGCAAGCAGCAACACAAATATTATTTCAAATTCTAACCCAACATCCACATCCAAGAAAATAGTAACAAACATTGTGGTGAACTAAAACACCTCATAATATAAATACAGAGGTTACAAAGGAGTCAAACCCACCCCATAACACATCTTACAAGGCTCTAGGACTGGCTTATAAACCATTGTTCCTTAGGATATTATATTAGTCATTGTTCACTAGAGGAACCAAAACAATAGAGAGAATACATATTGTAAAGTGAGTCTAATAGAGCAGCTTACACAATATGGACAGGGCAGGCTGACAATGGCTGTCCATAAGTTGGAGAGACTGAGAACCTGGGAGCGGCTCCATTAATAAGGCTGGATGCCTCAACAGCTTCACTCCAGCACTGAATATCTGGAGAAGAGCTGCTGGTATTCAGTCCATATTAAGAAGGAAGAAGAAGCTTAGTTCTGATTTTTTCCCTTAGGATGGTAACCACAAGGTAGATGAACTCACTAGCAATTAGCAATGGTAGGAAGACAAAAGGGCTGCTTTCTCTTGGAACCTCTATATGAACTTACACTGGAAGGGCTGCCCACTATGGAGGAAGGAAGCTCTTCTCCTTTCAGTTGATTAACATCTTGGAAATGTTCTTACAGATCTAAAGGATGTCTCTTACCTGATTCTTTTTTTTTATTAATTATTTTTAACATAGGTTGTAGTATGTTCTCTCCCCAATCCCAATTTTTTCTGAAGGCTCTCTTCAGTAGGGCCACTGATGTTCACTGTGTGGTAATTAGGGCCTCTGTCTCTGACGGAAGCTGTGCCTCAAGTTGTTTCTATCCAGTTTATTCATGATATTATTTAAATTGCAAAAGAATCTTTAAACCATTTCAATATTTGATATGAATATTGTTAAATAAATTGGGATAGGCCCATCCATGATTTGTAGCTATGAAAGTCATAATTATGGGTATTTTAGAGTGAAGAAAAATATTCTGAAGAAGATATATTGCCTAATGTTTTTAATTAATGAGTAAGAAAGAAATAAATAGAAATAAAAAAAAAAACTTACTGCAAGAAAGTCCAATACTTATTGACATCATTTGCCTCTTGGTTTTGAGAATTTTATACATTTTGATTTAAAAATTATTAGAAAGCATTTTATTCTTCACATATATTGCTCATATATTAATGATTCTTCCCAAAGCACAGTGAAGTGTGTAAGACCCAAACTAGATTGTGCGAAAAAGAATTGGAGCGATCAGGGCTGGAGAGATGGCTTAGCGGTTAAGCACTTGCCTGTGAAGCCTAAGGACCCCGGTTCGAGGCTCGGTTCCCCAGGTCCCACATTAGCCAGATGCACAAGGGGGCGCATGCATCTGGAGTTCGTTTGCAGAGGCTGGAAACCCTGGCGTGCCCATTCTCTCTCTCTCCCTCTATCTGCCTTTCTCTCTGTGTCTGTCGTTCTCAAATAAATAATACATTAAAAAAAAAGAATTGGAGCGATCAAGTAACTTATATAAGGTCTCTCTTCATAGTTCCTAAGTGGGTTTTTTTTTTTTTTTTGTTTACTGAATAGTACATAGTTAGCACTTACTGTACATCAGTTGAATGAATAACTATGTTCTGACTTCAGTTTTTTGACTCAGCTGAAAATATTTTATACAACCATATCTAAGAAAATCTTACTATAGCCAAGATTTATGCAGCAACTCATTGAGGTTTGGACCTTCAACACTTGAGCACTTGTGGCCCTATTTATGAAATATCACTACATTTACATTTACAGAGCATTAAACTAGAACCAGAAATAAGGAGTGTTGGAATGTAGAGATTGCTTAGTGGTTAAGGTTCTTGCCTGCAAAGTCAAAGGACCCAGATTTGATTCGCCAGTACCTACATAAGCCAGATGCACAACGTAGCACATGCACCTGGAGTTTGTTTGTAGTGGCTGGAGGTCCTGGTGTGTCAACTTTTTTCTCTCTTTCTGTTTCAAATCAATAAAAAATGTTAAAAATTAAATAGGTGGTTCCATTATCTTCCATAAATTTGTTTTGGCATTATAAAAATGATGTCTTAGTGATGTAGAGAATAATTACCTCAATATCAGAAATGTTGCATTCTCTATATCCATGTCTATACAAAGTGACTCAATTGGCTGTGGAATGATTATTGCAGTAGTTTTGACTATCTTAATAATTGCTTTCTGGCAAACTATCAGACTCAATGTGCTTTAATCCAGTTTGATTGTTAAAATGGATGAAACCACTGGACTGATTGTCCTATGGTACATTATTTTGAGGTCATGGGCAATATCTTATAAATCATCTGACATAGTGTCTTAAAATTAGAACATTTAATAAATAAGTATGATAATGATGACAAAAGCAAACATAGCAACAATTACATTTGCTTCTAAATAAATGATCAGCATTTCTACTTTGAAAACAGAAGTGCATATATGGAACTTTTAAAAAAAATAATTTATTAGTTTTCTTTTCAGCAAATACAGGCAGTTTGGTACCATTATTAGGCTCATCCATGATCTACCCCCTCCCAATGGACCCTCCTTGTTGATATAAATGGGTCGTGCATTGTGGAGTTAGCTCAAAGTTATTGGTACAATAAATGTCTCTGCATATCATGACCCAACATGTGACACTGACGTTCTTTCCATGCCCTCTTCCGCAAAATTTCCCTGAGCCATGTTGAGTTCATTTTTGGTCGGCTTCAGTGCTGAGGTGTTGGGGGCCTCTGAAACTCTGGCTCTCTGATTTGGTAGGAGTTGATTTTTCTCTGTGTTAGTCTCCTTCCCCTTTGTGTTGGTATCCGGTTCATCAGGAAAAGAGCACCCTTGCTTGTTTCACCAATTTTCCTTAGTTTCATTTGGACCCCTTATGAGATATGTTGGGGTAACTCTCTCCTTAGGATCTGCATCTATCTGAAAAAGAGAAGCAGATTCTCCAATGGAGAGTAAGTTAGCACCCAGGAAATTGAAATAACACTTACTTTTTTGATAGAAAGTTTAATAGGTGTAGGCCCTCTTGTACCCCATGATTGATGGTAGCTTGTTATTGGAGACTGTGCTTATGTTTGGATATGGTTCTGACTTGTTTCCCAGCTCCAGCTATGGGTCTCATACCACTGAGTGGATCAGTTAGGCTAATAAAGAGCAGTTGGTTCCCCATCATGGCTGTGTGCCACTATTGCATTGTGTGGGCATCACACCAGGTTATTTGTTGCTAATTAGTTTAACCATGAATTACTTGGACAGATATTGTTCATTTCCCCCAGTCGCCAATGTAGCACCTTCTGGCACTAGACAGGCTGACTGTCTGGGGACTGACTCTCTCCTGGCTTCCAGCCATGCCGTTCCATTTTACATGTCAGCTGCGTGTGGAGTCTTCAGCAATAGGGTCTTACCACTGACTTCGGTGGGTCATCAAGTACTCTGACAGAACTCTGTCATTGTTTTAGGAAACCTTATAGGTTTCTCTGATCAAAAGCTCATTGTGGATGATAGCCCCATGCTGGTAGTGGGAGTTACAGGTCAGTGCCCACTAAGAAAATGAGGAAAAGCATAACTAATATACAAGAGTTCAAAAGGAGAGGGGGGGGGGGACAGGGAGGGAGGGAAGATGTAGAAGATTTAGGTCAGTCTTGATCCTACCCTCTCCAGTGTCTTGTGGTTCAGGTGTTTCCTGTAAGGGTCTAGTGAAGGTTCAGCCATTTGGTCTGCCTTTTAGGAAGTAGAATTTTATGGTATCATTGCCAGTTGGGTCCAGATTAGTGTTTTCCACCTCTTCAATGCTCTCCCCTCCCTCCCCATCCCTTCTAGTGTCTAGTCCATGAGGTGCTTGCTGGGTATGTAAGGTATCTTGGGTAGATTCAGGTTAGGTGTTGTAGATGAGGGAGACTATGTATCGATTTTTTTTTTTTTTTTTCTGTGCTTGGGTAAGTTCACTGAGAATGATCTGTTCCAGGTTCAACTATTTTTTCTCAAATTTCATTGTGTCATTTTTTTCTTACTGCTGTATAGAGTTCCATTGTGTATATATACCACATCTTAGTTATCCATTCTTCTAGTGATGTACATCTGGGTTGATTCCAGCTTTTAGCTATTACAAATTGAGCCACTACAAACATGGTTGGGCAAATCTTTCTGGCCTATGGTTTGAAGGTTTTAGGGTAGATGCCTAGTAAGGGTATAACTGGGTCTGTTGGTATCTCTGTAGTCAGCTTTTTCAGGAGTCTCCATATTGCTTTCCAAAGTGGTTGTACCATCCTACATTCCTACCAACAGTGAATGAGTGTTCCTGCTTCTCCACATCCTCGCCAGAATTTATTTTCATTTTATTTTTTTGATGTTGGCTATCCTTATTGGGGTAAGGTAGAATCTCATAGTTGTTTTAATTTGCATTTCTCTGATGATTTGGGATGATGAACA
This sequence comes from Jaculus jaculus, assembly GCF_020740685.1. NCBI lineage: Eukaryota > Metazoa > Chordata > Mammalia > Rodentia > Dipodidae > Jaculus > Jaculus jaculus. The sequence continues at coordinate 88,114,516 of NC_059125.1, read as the reverse complement.
TTTTCTTAAGTGTGTGTTTGCCATTTGTATATCTTCCTTTATGAATTGCCTGTTCAACTCTGCACCCCATTTTGTGAATGGGGTATTTGTCTTCTTATTGTTTAGACTTTTGACTTCTTTGTAGATTCTAGAGATTAGGCCTCTATCAGTTGGATAACCTACAAATATTTTCTCCCATTCTGGGGGTATTCTATTGGCTTTGCTTATTTATGCTTGTCTGTAAAGAAACTCTTCAGCTTCATATGATCCCATTGGTTGAGTGACTGTTTAGGAACTTGAGTCCCTGGGGTTTTGTTTAGGAAGTCTTTTTCCATTCCTATATCATGGAAAGTACTTCCTGAATTTTCTTCCAGTAGTATTCGAGTTTCTGGTGTTATGTTGAGGTCTTTGATCCATTTGGATTTGTGTGTAGTGCATGGTGAAATGTGTGGATCAAGTTTTAGTTTCCTGCATGTGGTTATCCAGTTTGTCCAGCACCATTTGTTGAAGATGTTATCTTTTTTCCAGCGTATATTGTTCGGACCTTTGTCAAACATCAAGTAGCTATAGTTGCTTGACCCAAAATCCGGGTCCTCAAGTCTACTCCATTGGTCTATACCCCTGTTTTTATGCCAGTACCATGCTGTTTTTATTACTATGACTTTGTCTTATAGCTTTAGATCAGGTATGGTGATGCCACCAGAGGTATTTCTTTTGCTGAGGATATGTTTTTATATGCAAGGCCTTCTGTTTTTCCATATGAGATTTGAGATCATTTTTTCTGTCTCTGTGAAGAACACTGTAGGGATTTTAATTGGGTCTTACACACTTCACTGTGCTTTGGGAAGAATCATTAATATATGAGCAATATATGTGAAGAATAAAATGCTTGCTATGCAGGAAACTAAAAATTATCAATCATCTGACATAGTGTCTTAAAAATTAGAACACTTAATAAATAAGTATCATAATGATGACAAAAACAAACATAGCAACAATTACATTTGCCGCCAAATGATCAGCATTTCTACTTTGAAAACAGAAGTGCGTATATGGCATTGAGTGCTATGAATTTTCCCCTGAAGACTGCCTTCATTGTGTCCCATAAGTTTTGGTATGGTGTGTTCTCATCGTCATTCAATTCCAGGAATTTTGCTATTTCATTTTTTATGTCATCCACTATCCATTTATTGTTTAAGAGTGTGCTGTTCAGTTTCCAGGTGCCATTGGGATTCTTGGTGGGTCTTTTGTTGTTGATTTCTAGCAATATAGCATTGTGATCTGATATCATGGAGAGAATTATGTCGATTTGTAGCTTATGTTTAGAGCTGGGGTTGATGTGAGGCGATGCTCTGGTGTAGCCCTTGTGATTTACAACTGTGATAGACAAATACTCTGACTATTCCATATCAGCTCTTGACTTTTAAAAATTTATAACAACAATCAATACTTAAAGCAAGAATAATGAAAAGCAACCCCTTAATTTTTTTAAACTGCAATCTACACTTAAAGCCAGAACAACAAAAAGTAACTTTTGTTTGTTGTGTCATCTTTGTAAGAATAAATAATCACAGATATGAAAAAAATATATGTTCTGAGAGAAAAGGTGTTCTTTCTGGGAAAAGAGGATTAATCATATGAAAACAAGCCAATCATTCAGAACTCTGTTATACTATCAATCTAAATTTCAAAGTTATATGATTATTGTTGATATTCATGATATTGTCACAAAGATTGAGATAGCAGGCCTAGCAAAGCATATTCAAAATGGTTATAAACAGAATTATTGTTGAGTCTAGTAAATGCAGAATTTCTTATGATTATCTAAAAAGAAGGTAACATTTATGTTAAAAATATTCCACAGTCCTTGTTGAAAAATAAATTATGTACTTTATGAATTATAGTTTTGAATACTATTCCCCCAAAAATGTATTGATAATGCATTGAAATCTAAATCTGTGGTGATAACTAAAATCCAATGATATCCTGAAAGAGTTTACATTTAGTGATAATGCTGAACAAAGTTGGTAGTAAATGATAGCAATGGACGCCTTGTCTACAAGCTATTTTCTTACTGAACTAACATTAGGGTTACAAATCTCAACTGTATTTTTCAATAGGAATGTGAGCCATAAAAACATTCACATTTGTATAACTTAAATTTCTTAGTAGCCACATTAAAGTGAAAATTGGTTGAATACATTTACAAAATGTATATGTCTTAGAATCTAGATTCTAGAACATTATAAGTACAGCATATATTCAAAATCAGTTGATGAAGTATTTTGCACTCTTATTATGTTTCTATGTGTCCAAAACCCCAAGTGTAAGTTATACTTGTAGAATATTTCCATTTTCAGCAGCCAGATTTCAAGTGCTTAGAGTTCGCAGTAGCTAATGGTTGCCATTTTACAGAGCAGAGAGCTAGTCCATACAAATCATGAACTGCTTTGGGAGTAGGTATTTATTGTGTTCTTTGTGAAGCCAGTCCTTTAGATGACCCCAAAGGTTGACCTCTTCTGAAATGCCAGTTTGAGCATCTCCATTCAATAAGATAATGTCTATTGATTTGACCCTAATAAGGACTTCCTACAAAGAAGTACTATTCTAGTCCACAGAAGCACTCTAATCTCCCAAATCCTTTTATCCAATGGTCTTTTTCATGTGCCACTGGAAATACTTTTATTATAGCATTTATAAAACTTCAGGCCATTTATTGACTAAATATGGTTCCTTTTATATGACAGAACATAACAATGTTTTCCATCAACCAAAGCTGGATTTTGATTTCAGATTCACAACTTGTAAAGTTCCTCCACTTCTCTCAATTGTCTTTAGACTTAAAATGAAGTGATGCATGATGGAATATTTATAAGTTTACATAAAACTCATAAGATGTACTCACACTGGCAAATATTGCTTAAGTAAATTCTTCTATTATTTTAATCATACTGCTAACAAGGTGATTATATTTTCATTTTTGTGTTATTAAAACAAACGTGTGCAAGCTTCTAACTTTCACAAAATGGAAGCCCAAAATTTAATAATGTTGGCATGGGAAGGTAGGTCAACTCTGAAAGGCACTTGTTTACAAAGCCTTCTAGCCAGAATTTGATTCTCCAGTACCCATGTAAAGCCAGATGCAAAGTGGCACATGTGTCTGGAGTATATTTTCAGCAGCAGGGGTCCCTACTAAAACCATACACTCTCTCATAAATAAATAAAATATTAGAATTAATTCTGAATTATGTTAAGCAAGTAAATTTATCAGTCTTGTTTTAAAATTTAGAATATTTATGATATATTATATTATTTTTCTAAAACTTCAGGAAACAGTTTTATAATTGTTTTATAATTGCCCTATAATTTTCTTAACATCTAAATTTTGTGGGCTTAGCACAGCCTTATTTTGTCTCTAAGAACACTTATCATTATTAATCTTTTCCTCCTCTATAATAATTCTTTGGTCACTGCTTATAAAATACCTGGTCAAAGCAAAAAGGCTCAATTTAAACTTCAAAAATTGGGCTGGATAGATGGCTTAGTGGTTAAGTGCTTGCCTGTGAAGCCTAAGGATCCCTGGTGGAGGCTTGATTCCCCAGGACCCACGTTAGCCAGATGCACAAGGGGGTAAATGCATCTGAAATGCATTTGCAGTGGCTAGAGGCCCTGACATACCCATTCTCTTTATCTGCCTCTTTTTCTCTCTGTCTGTCACTCTCAAATAAATAAATAAAATTAAAACAAAAAAAATTAAAACTTCAAAAATCACTTGTCTTACTTTATAAAGAATATTCTCCTTTTCTAAAAATCGAGTTTTATTGGGAGAACAGAGTTCAGAATCTAGAGGCTAAGATCTTGGCAGAATGGACACATATTCTTCATACAAAACCATGATCATTCAGTGGAATATTTATAAATACACACACACACACACACACACATACACATTAACAACTCCTACTTGACTTCTTTAAATAGTTTGAGTTCTCATTAAGCAATCTTCTAGGCACTTGGATTATAATGTTTTAGTGGTTTGAGCTACCAGGCTGAATCACTGATAAGTTTCTTTTATTTTTGCCATCATGACAGTGAGCGTATCCCCAATGATCTCTTCTGCTATAGAAGACTCATAATGGCTATTATCACAGGTAATGGTGGGTCTTAGGTGGATAGCTGCCACTGTCTAAGAACTACTCATTCAAGAATAATGTTTTGGGAATAGGCAATTGAAATTTTACAAAGCTCACAATATATCATATACTCTGATGGAAATATGTAAGTGATTCAATTTTGAAAGTGAAAAATCACATCATACTGGTAGACAAACCAGTGGAATTTTATTCAGCCCAAGATGCATTCTTCTAAATTTAACTTCTTTTTTTTGTTTGTTTTTGTTTTTGTTTTTTCAAGGTAAGGTTTCACTCTAGCCCTGGCTGACCTGGAATTCACTATGGAGTCTCAGGGTGGCCTTGAACTCACGGCGATCCTCCTACCTCTGCCTCCCAAGTGCTGGGATTAAAGGCGTGCGCCACCACGCCCAGCTTAACTTCTTATTTTGAAATAATTGTCAGAGCTGCACTCCTCTTGCTGATTAAGTTCCCATAACAGATTGCACAGCCCTTAAGAATATGAGTAAAACTTTTAAACTAAAGGCCAAACCATTGTGGATCAGAAGAATGGAAAGAGATGGTTCTTCTTGACACATTTGTGTTTTTGTAAGTACAGGGCATTAAAATCAAGACCTTGTACATGCAAGGGAAGTTCTTATAGTGGTTAAGTTCTGTTGTCAACTTGATTAGATTAGGAATCAAAATACATATTTCCTTTCCTCGGCTGCTCTTTGTCAGGCTTTTTATTCCAGCAACACAAAGGAAAATATAGCACTGTTCTACTAATGAACCACATCCCATGCCTTCCTTGTCACATTTGTTAAATAGCTCTACTTAATATTTTTGAGCACTAGTTTTAGGGATATAGTTTTAAATTTGAATATTGGGTATGCCACTTCTTAGTTCTATGACCTCAGTTTACTCATCTATAATTTGAAAATTATATCTTCTAAGGTTTCGTGATTACTTAATGTGCAAGATACTATTACGATTACCATTATTGTTTTATTATTATTATTGTAAGTTATAGATATATAGATCTTCTATGTCCATAATAATTGATATGTTATAACAAATTATAGCTTTAAGCACATGGTAAAGATAATAAAGCCTCATTTGAATGTTGTTTCCAAAGTCAGATATAGCAAATTTTGACAATATAAATTTTTTTGTACTTTCCTTGAAACTTTTGTAACAGATTATAATATATTCAACTATTTCATGGGCTGGGAAAATGGTTCAGTGGTTAAAAGTGTTTGTTTGCAATGCCTGTCAACCCAGGTTCAACTCCCCAGCCAACCATGTAAAGTGGACAGGAATTCATTTGGAGCTGCAAGAGAGCCTGGCAGACACACACAATAAATAAATAAATAGATACCAAAAAAATATTTCAAAAGCTTAAGACATATTTTTTGAACATTCACTCTGAATTTGCCTACAGACAATGACCCAGTAAGCATGGTGACCCTAAGTTCGTCATTTTGTTATAAATAGTATAATAGAGTACAGCACCTCCACTGAGTTTTATGACATTTGTATTATTATGATATTTTCCAGAGAAAGGCAAGGCATTAAGGGTTCACTGGGTCTTTTATGGGAGGGCAATCCCTAATAGATCACCAGTGGGAGGACGCAGAGGAGGACAAAAGGGTAATCAACTAATTCCCTCACTCTCTGGTTCCCCAACCCCCCCAATCAGCCACTGTAGCCATATCCCAGCCTCAGGATACTCCTGCGCTTAACTGTAGGATTTCCCTAGCACTGGGAATAAGAAGTATAGCCCAAATATTTAAGATGCATTAATTTTAAGCAAGTTGGCATCAACACTCAGGTTAGGATGATCACATCCACTGATTACTCTCTTTGGCCTTTGGTCTCTCTCAAATCTGGAACTTTCACTGCCCTGGGAAATCTCTAGCTTCTCTGTTTGCTGTTGTTGACTTTTTTATTTCCCCTCTAGTAAAATCCAAGGTTCCTGATAAAAAGAATGATCATTTCAGTGTCCTTTTCCCAGATTTACTATCAACTAGAAAAAAAAAAAATCAAAGCTTTTCAAATAAATTATTTTTCCATCCTGGAACTCTTTACCCAGGAAAGTTTTATAATCTATTATAGTTTCAAGAGTAAATCTAAAACAACCATGAAAGTGCCTTTACATTGCAAAGAAAGCCTTGAGTAAACTTTCATGTGTTTCCAAATTCCCTTTCTTCAATAAATCAGGTAAAGGGTACAAAGGTTCTCAAACATGTCAAGGCAAACTATGTTCATTTGATTTCACTTTTGAATTTAAAATAGGAGCAACCTTGGCCAGAAGGCCAAATTCCAGATGTGAGACTTTACGAATATCTCAAGAGAAACAGTGTTGCTAACTTAGTTGCAAGTGAAAGAACTGAACTGACTGTTACTTCTGTCTGTCATTTTCTGTGAATTAGTAAGTTCAACAAAAGTTGAATCATTTCCATCTTGGAGTGGTAATCAGATATGTCCTTTGTCCCTTTGGAAATTGCTTGCTAGGACAAAGCATATAAAATATGCTTTAGTGTTTGCTTTCATAGGAATGTAATGCAATTTCAAAAATCACTGTGGGCTTCTGAAGTCTCTGTGGGAAGGCCATGCAAGGCAAAGTGATACAAAATATATCCCAAGTCATAGCTACATGAGTTCATCTGAGGGAAATCTCTTGGATTTCTATCTGAAACTTCACTATTCTGGTCACTATGTGATTTTTTTTAACTGTTTGCTGGGGCTAGAAACAAAATCCTTGGAATTTTGTGTTTGAATTCCCTTGGCTATACATATTGACACCAGTATATACTAAGTCTTGCCAAATAAACTGACCCTTTATCCAATGCCCTTGTAAGTTGGCATTGTAAAGACATAAAACGTATGAAATCTTTTCCCACAAGGTCTGTGGTCATCATATATAATCTAGACAGGGAACACAATGTGGTTTGGTTTTAAGCTTCCGGATTCTGAACACTTCTTTGCACCTCATTGGAGAGTTAAAATGGAACCTCTATAGTATATAGTTCTCAGTGAACATAATGTGCATTCTGCTTTAATAGCTTTTTATAGTCTCCATTTTTATTAATGCACCCTGAATATGCTGTGCTTTTTATTGTGAATACCAATAAAGGGTAGCTATAAAAATAGTCATAACACTATGCTATTTTTTCCATAATTTTGTCTCCTACTGCAAACTTAGAAATGCAATTAAAGTAAAATGAACTCAGAAAGAACATATTTAGGGCTAAGTCAACATCCCTTTAAGCTCCCCAAGGCTTTTTTCGCTGGACATGCTTTCAGAGCAATAGTCTGCTAGGCTTCATTCCCCATATTCTTCCTTACTTATGCTTATGTGCTATTCATTATTTAAGATTGCATGTAGAGTTTGGAGATGTGAATTTCAAAAAACATCTTAATTCCACTTGTCTGGCTTTTATTAGTTACTTATAAGACTAAAATTTTCCTCAGAGATTAAAAAAAACATTTCTGAAGAGAAGGCAATCTTTAGTGATGTAGGAGTTTCTTATACTTTAAATGATGACTGTTCAGTAAGCTAGAATATCAGGGAGTCATGCTACCAACAAGTACTAAGTATTGTCCACAGCTACAAAGAAGCATAAAACACAGCCCTGTGATGGGGAAGGCAGAACCTAATTTGGTAAACAATGAATTAATATAAAAAGATAATAATTGCTTAAGACTCACAGATGAAGAACAATATTGCTAGGAATGTTTTCCCAGGAATTTCACTAGAAAACTAGGATGTGAGCCAAATCTAGATGGATCATAGTGTGGAACATAGTGAAAAACATGGTGTTAGTTACTTTCTCTTTGCTGAGAACACATACCTGAATAGAAACAATTTATGTAATAAAATTTATAAAATGAAAGCACTTAATTTGGTTTACAGTATTGAGGGAAAATTTCATGAGAGGGAAGGAATGAGAGCAAAAGTAAGTCACATTTCAGCCAGGGGAAGAGAAGGAACAATAAGTTGGGCAAAGCCATAAAACATTATGACTGGCCCCATTGACTCACTTCCTCTAGCAAGCTACATCTCCTAAGGATTCTACAACCTTTCCAAACTGCACTGATCTGAAGGGACCAAGTATTCAAACACATGAGCCTATGGAAGACATTTCACACTGGGACCACAACAAACATTAAACAGACCTGGAAAGTTCTAAAAGCAGGAGGACAGGACAGTGTTTCAGAGGACAGCAAGTAAAACCTGTGTTCCTTTACTTTTTTTTTTAATTTTAAATTTTTGTAAGAATAGACATCTATATTCTGAAATTCAAAAGAATTTTGAAAAAGAAGAGTTAACATAGCTTTCAGAAATTCTTGAATGGAAATTTAGTGAATTTGGGCTTAATTTTCTAGCTGAAAGAATTCATGGAAAGCTTTTTAGAAGAAAATTTACATAATTGTAAAAAAACTACATAATAGTGTGTAGGTCCATGGGAAAGAAAGAAACTGGGATCTGGGAAGTTGATAAGGACTAGACCATTATCCTTACACAGGCAGGAAGACACACCGCTTTGAGCCCAGAAATTCAGAAGACAATTATTAGACAGCTGCTTATCAGAGAATGGTTAAAGAATACAGGATAGTCTCCAGTACTTGGGATCCAGGTCATCTTCCATAACCAACACCTTTCAGTCCTTAGGAAAGTATTTGTTGTACTGCTTGACCTATTCTTTGGAAAAAAAAAAAAAAGCTAATGGCATCTGCCAAGAATTTGTGACTTTACTGATAGCCACTTTGGAGATTAGAGCTACAAAATGGGTTAGAGAACAACAACAACAAACTAACTTTCAAACCTTTTCTCAGTGGATTCACTTAAAAATTTTATGTCAAACATCATAAGCTAAATTCAAAAAGACACATACTGTGTGTTGTCTCACAAGTATGGCTTCTAGTTTTAAATCATACATATGCATATCTACATATTTTGTTTGCAAGCTATAGAATTAGAAAGTAGATCATGAAAGGTGAGGAAGAAATTTTAAGGGAAGAGAGCAATATTTTAATAGAATATATATGTAATAAGAAAGCAGAAAGTGGAAACTAATTAGGGAAAGGAAGGGACAAGAGATGAAAAGGGAGAAGGGGAAACTATAGGAAGTTAATTAGAGGGAGAATGGAAAGTATAATGATATGCATATATAAAAATTTCATGATGAAACCTATTTCTTTGTAGGGTAACCTAAATAAAATTGTAAAACAATTTTAAAATAATCTTTTCTCTAGGTAGCATGAATGGCTAGCTTTTGCTTCAATGAAATATTATTTTCTTGTAGTGCCAGAAATTTTTTAAATATTTTTTTAATCTTCTGTGTATAGTAACAAATGAGTTCGTGAGTTGACATGGAATTCCCAAGTTTTGTATGCTGCAGCTGAAGAAGAGTTTACAACATTTAACCACCCTTATTTTTCCAGGTTCATAAGGCAATTCTACATATATTTTACATGAATCATTGATACCATTGGCAATTTTACAGACTTTGAATGATAGAATTATGAAATATTTTATTTATTTAAGCTAATACATGTACTTTAACTTGCAGAAAATTAAAAATAAATTTATTTCAATGATTTATAATCTTTTATGTTAATTAAAGTTAGTATTAAGTAGTGTAATCAATAAGTCAGAGGAAAAGTTATTGAAGATATGTATTTAGAATAATTTGAGGTTTTAATTTTTTCCTTATATGTTGATTGAAATGATTCACATACTTTTTGTTCATTACTATCAATAGGACTCAAATTTTAAAAAAAATGGATTGTAAAATTTAATGACTTTAATAAAATGTAGATAAGAAAAACTATCTTGGGCATTAAGTAATTTGCTTCAGTTTATGGTCTCCAAACAAATCCTCTTCTTATTACTCATGCAAAATTCTTAGCCAGTGAAGGGATTGCTCAGAAATAAGCACTAACAATTAAAGCCAGTCATCTTTGCTGACATGTCACTTAGTCATATGAAAATTATAGCTTTGAGATAGTTTGCATTTTTAACCAGTTGTATTTCTAAATTTATGTCAGAAGGTATGGTATCTTTTAAGCAATATTTTAGTTTAGTTTATAGCATAAATATTTAGACATAAGGTATGTTTCTCTATTTGCACCTGTCCAGTGTTCCATGTTAGGAGTGTGTGTGTGTGTATGTGTGTGTTGGTAATAAATGCTTTTGATTTTCTTTGTGTTTGTTTTAGTTACACATGTGTGAAATTTTCCAAATACAATTTGCATAAATTAAATGACATATATATTAATGTATACTTTATGTGTTTTGACAAGTACAGGCCCTAATATAACTGCTATCAAATAAATATATAAAGCATTTTTATTTTTCCAGAAAGTTCCTTTGGATTTCTTTCTGCCAAATAATCACAATACCAAACACTTACTGGATTCTCATTTCTTTAAACAGAATAGTTTTGCTTCTGGAACAATATAAATGAAATTATGACAACTCACATTTTATCTTTTATCAGTCAGTGTAGGGTTTTTCAGTATTATCTATGTTGGTACAATCATATCAACAATCAATTCCTTTTTTCTAATGAATTGTATTCTACTATCTGATGTTAGCACATTTTTTTTTTCATTCAATTGGCACTCTTATCTTCTAGTTTGGGACTAGTGTGGGTAAAGGTTCTTGAAAAACTTTTTCACTTACCACATTTTTTGTGTGCATATTCATGTAAGTTTTAATTCTGCTGACTAATTCCTTAGGAGTGGATCATAGAACAGAAAAATCTTAACACTATGAGATTATTTCTGATAATTTGTATATAAGTATATTATTTTAGAATCCCATTAGTAATGTGTGGAGATTCTAATTCTCTTCACCTGTTCTAACAATGAATTTTTTTCAGTATCTTAGTCACATTAATGAACATAAAGTAATATGTTGTTGTGATATTATTTTACATTTTCCTCTTGTATCAAGTTGCAAAATTAATTTTCATGTGCTTATTGGCCATTCATATATCTTTTTGTAATTAATTTCAAGCTTTCTCTCCATTATTTTATTAGGAGATTTATATTTTGTTATGTTCAGGAGTTCATTATAGATAAGACCTGCATCTAGTGTACATGTTACAAACGTTTTGCCTAGAATGTGACTTTTTTTCACTTAGTGTAATTCATTTTTTTATCATTTTATGCTTGTGTATGTGTTTCTAGAGTTTTGAGTATGTTGGGTTTACATTCACATGCATGTGTGTGGAGACCAAAGGACAACCTCAAGTATCATTCCTCAGGAACACTCAACAATTAGGTTAGACTGACTAGCCATAGAGCTCTAAAGGCTCCTGTCTCTGCCTCCCCTACATTAAGATTACAGGTACCTGCTACCATGCCCTGTACTTTTACATGAGTACAAAAGAACAAATTCAGGTCCCCATGCATGTGGGAAGCATTCAATGAATGCACTTTACCAATTCAGCTATCTCTTTAGATCACACAAATTTGTTTTAGTTTCTTTTTGGTTTTGGTTTTAGTTTTGGTTTTTTAGTGACCAGAGTTGTGCATTTCAGTTTTTAGTTCTGGTACAATATAATGATTATTTTCAGTTACATTTTTTCTATATTCTACAAACAATGCTACACTGCCCGAAATGAATAACCATTTTAAAAAATAATTTATTTTATATTTTGGAGTAATTTTAGGTTTATAGCAAATTTATGTGAATGTTACAGAGATTTCTCTTAAATCTCCTCTTATAAATATGCATAGTTTTGGGGGCTAGAGAGATGGCTTAGCAGTAGAGGTGCTTGCTTGTGAAGGCTAAGGATCCAGGTTTGATTCCCCAGTACAAATGTAAGCCAGATGCACAAGGTGGTCCATGCATCAGGAATTTGTTTGCAGTGGCTACAGGCCCTGGGATACCCATTTTGTCTCTCTCTTTCTCCCTTCCTCTCTCTCAAAAAATAAATAATATAATTTTTAAATATGCATAGTAATGCCTATCTATATCCTATACCACACTGACATTTTTCTCATAATCAATGAAATGACCATTAGCATGATAAGGCCTATACTCCCATATATGGCTATATTACATCTTCTGTAGCCTCTTATCTTGATATTAATACTTCTTTTATGGAAAAACTAAAAGGACTTTCTTCCCCAAGGGTATAACGAATCCCTCAATAAACTATATCTAGAATCTTATGTCCATCATTCATGTCTGCAGATGTAACTCAATATTCGAAAACAGGAAACAATACATGGGTGTTTCTCTAAGAAAGATTTTATGAGTAATAGCTGCTGGGCATGCATTTTTTCCCTTTTATCTTCTTTCCCCCACCTTTATCATTATCTTTTAACATTCCTTTAGCCAAAATTCCTATTTTTCTCTGATCCACCTATTTATACTATAATGCCTGACACCCACTGACCTTTGTAAACTCTTCATAGTTGTACCTTTCTAGAATGTCAAATACTGTGTAACCTATTACTCGTTTTCATTTAGTATATACACGCAAACTTCTTTCCCCTTTCACAAACATGGGAGTTCTCTTCTTTTAGCACTGAATAATATTCCATTATTCCTACATACCCCAATTTTCTTTTTATCTAGGTAAGGACATCCTGGTATTTCCAAGATTTTATGGTAACAAGTTAACCAGAGATAAACATTTATTTAAAAATTTTGCATGAAAATGAATTTGAATCCTTGCTTAAATCACAAAGACAAGGTCAGAGCATAAGTTTAGTTTGAAACTGTCAATCTGCCTTCCAGATTGGCTATGTCATTATTATTCCCACAAGCAATGATTGAGACCATTGCGCAAAGCACCATCTTATCATTCACTATTTAACTTTCATGTGCTTATAATAATTTATTGTATATTGTTAACTTCTAATAGTTTTATGTAAGTCAGGTAAACACTCATTGTCATCTTTCCACCTATTTATGCAAGCACATTGTTTCTTTAAAAAAATATTTATTTATTTTATGTACTCTTTAGAGAGAGAGAGAAAGAGGTAGATAGAAAAAATGGCCATGCCAGAGCCTCCAGCCACTGAAAACACACTCCAGAAGCATGTGCCACCTTGAGCACCTGGCTTACTTGGGTTATGGGGAATCAAACCTGGGTCCTTTGGCATTGCTGGATAGCACCTTCACTGCTAAGCCATCCCTCCAGCCCATCATTATTTTCCTTTTTTCCACATTAGTATTGCTATAATTCATTTTCATAAAATTCACAACACACCAAATAATAGTTTAATTATGTTCATAAAGCTAAAAAAATAATACTGAAATCTAATTTATAACATTTTCATCATATTCAAAAGAATTCCATTCTCAGTTTTTTTACCCATCCCAACTTCTGAAAACTTCTAATTTCTGTCTGTTTAGTTTTGCTTATTATAGAAAGGTATACAATTATGTGTCACATGACTTGTTCTACCCAATTTCCTTCACTTGGCATATGTTCCCAAGGTTCACTCATATTTTAACATGTGGCAGAGCTTCAGAATTTGTATTATAAAATGATATTCCATTGTACAGATGTATAAAGATTATTTGATCATAATGGCCAAGTAATATTTTATAACTTATTTATTAAATATATTAATTTATGCACATATGGGACATTTTCAGTTTGGAGGCATTATGAATAATATTGTTATGGTTTTAATTTTTTTTATATTTTTTTTATTTATTTGAGAGCGACAGACACAGAGAGAAAGACAGATAGAGGGAGAGAGAGAGAATGGGCGCGCCAGGGCTTCCAGCCTCTGCAAACGAACTCCAGACGTGTGCTCCCCCTTGTGCATCTGGCTAACGTGGGACCTGGGGAACCGAGCCTCCAACCGGGGTCCTTAGGCTTCACAGGCAAGCGCTTAACCACTAAGCCATCTCTCCAGCCCTGTTATGGTTTTAAATAGTCAAGTTTTGAAATGTCTAGGTTTCTAATTCCTTGAACTAGATACTTAAGTTTATGAGTTAAAATTTTGATGAATTGTCAGTTTGCTTTCCAAAGTGGTTACATGTGTACCTAACAATAGCTTATAAAAGTTATCTTTTCTCCATGTCCTTACTAACATCTGCTATGTCCTGTTTTTGTTTTTGTTTTTTTAATATTCTATTTATTTAGTTATTTGAGAGAGAGAAAGGAAGAAAAAGAATAGGCATGCCAGACCCTCCAGCCACTGCAAACCAACTCCCTACACATACAATACCTTGTATACGTAGCTTTACATAGGTACTGGTGAATCAAACCTGGGTCCTTAGGCTTCACAGGCAAATGCCTTAACTGCTAAGCCATCTATCTAGCCCCTGTTTTTTGTGTCTTTTCTATTCTTTTTAAATTGTGGATATCTTAGTGTGTATAAAATGGTATCTCACTGGTATTTTCATTTGCATTTTTCTTCTATGATTTTGTTGAGGACGCCTACTATACCCTGAATTTTTGTTTGATCTTTTCATAGTGTCCCAAATATCTTGAAATTTCCATTCATACTTTTCTATTAGTTTGTCTTTCTCTTTGTTGGACTGTATTAGATCTGCCACCTGGTCTTCTAGCTTAGATATTCCGTCCTCTCCTTCATCCATTCTACTGGTGAGATTTTTTACAGAGATTTTTGATTTCATTAACTGTGTTCTTTATTGCTAGTGATTCTGACTGTTTTTCTTTATTATTTATATTTCCTTATTTATGTCTTGTATTGACGTCATTATTTCGTTAAATTGGTGTCCTGCATCTTCTTTGATTCCTTTGATTTCCTCTTTGATTCCTTTGATTTATTCTTTGACTTCTTTGAACATATTTACAATCTTTTTTTTTTTTTAAATCTTTCTCAGGCATTTCCTCTAACTTGTTCTCACTGAAGGTCATTTCATTAGTACTTTCTGGTGGATTTATATTGTCTTGATTTTTGGTGTTTCTTGTGTTATAATGTATATATTTTTGCATCTTAGATTAAGTTAATGCTTGGATTTTCTAGTTAGTTGGGTATTCTTAGCTGTATCAATTGATCTGATGTTATATATCTTCAGTGTAGGAAATTAAGATGTTAGATGTGGCTCTTAACACTCTCAAAGTATCTAGAAAAGTGTTCCTAGTGGTTGAGTTTGCCTTCCATGGGAGTATTCAAGTAGGCTGAGTGGGACAAAATACAGGTAGATTCTAAAATTTAACTAAACACTGTACACATTCAATCAAAAACAGCACCGAGTATTTATGCAAGAGTAGGTATTGTAACAACCAGATCCTCTATCAAAAAAGAGGTTAAGATTTCTGGTCTGGTGAGGGTTCTAAGTCAATTTGTGACCAAGTGAGACCCTTCCCTGGTGCCTTTTTGGATGATTTTGGTCTCAGTCAAGTAGGCTGGCAAGTTTTCATACATATATATAATGTTATTTTTTGTTGTTTTGTTTTTTAGTTTTCTGAGGTAGGGTCTCACTCTAGGTAAGACTGACCTGGAATTCACTATATAGTCTCAGGGTGGCCTTTGAATTACTGCAGTCCTCCTACCTCTGCCTCCCAAGTGCTGGTATTAATGGCATGCACCACCACACCAGGTTTTCTATAATGTATTTTGACCATATTAAGCCCTATTATACTCTCCTATCTCCTTCCCATTCCCACTGAACCCCTTCTTTCCAATAAATATACTTTCTACTTTGATGTCTTTTCTGGTGTGACCCTGAATTAAATCAGGTCAATTTGGATGAGCATGTTGTTTACTGGAGTGCAAGCAACATACTAGTGGCTATACCATTGAACAACATGTCTTCTCTTCCCCTAGTAATCATTAACAGCAAGTAGCTACTCTGGAAGGAGTGGGATCTTATGAGCCTCTTCTACTGTGATTTCATAAATATAATAGTCATGCCATGTCAGGAAGACAGCTTGCCATAACACTTCTCCCCATCCTTCAGTTTTTAACCTGCTCCCATTTACAATATTCCCTGAGCCTTGGAAATAGTACTGTAGATGTCTCATTCAATACTAAACAATCAACAGACCCTCTCTCTCTCTCTCTCTCTACACATTGATGAGTTTTGAATCTCCCAAACTGAACAAAGAAGTTTCTCTGATTAAACCTGAGAGGAGCACTGATGGATGGGTTGAACATAAGTATATAAAGTCAGTATGATGACCTATCTATTTAGCATGTCAACAATAGGAGATTACCTCCACCATAGGGCGTTTGACATTCCATGCCACAGGTATTTAACTAGGTTAACAGTGCCAGACAAATTCTTTTCTGTTGAACAGACATTGAATCCAATGAGAATGTAATTGTTTACTTCCTTCATTCCACAATTATAACAATAGGCCCAACTTACCTTACAGGCCAGTTGTAGAATGCACAAAGTCTATAGCTATGTAAGATTTAATGATTTCTTCCCCTCACACAGCACCTTGCATATCACCTTCCAACCCTCTAAAAGCTAGCCAGTAGGAAGGAAGCTTGAGAGATTTCCTAGCTTAGGATAAATTAGACCCACCCTAACTGAGTGGTATTATTCCATGGGTTGGGTTCCCACAGGGGGGTAAAAGAGAAAGTAGTGTTCATTGCCCTCTTGCTTCCTCACTGTGGACTGAATGTGGCCATGTCATAATGGCTGTAATCCTGAAATGTAAGATAAAATAACCCTTTTTTTTCCCCCTTAAATTGCTTTTGGCCAGTTACTTGGACACAAGAGCTAGAAGGTAACTAAAACAGTTCCATTTGTAGCACATTTAATATGCTATTTTTCATCTACTAGAAGCCTAGTGATCTGCCCATTGTGCAACAGAGCCACTTCTATATAGCTACTTTTCATCGTCTGCACTTTTGTTGTTAATTCCTTAAATCACTGCCTAATCCATGGTCACTGAAGTTTATTCTTGCAAATTCTTCTTCTAAGAGTTGTGTAGCATTAGCTCATATTTGTATTTATGATTCATTATAATTTAGGTTCATTGCTTTTGGTTGTACAATTTTTACATTGTCACATACATATTATGTGCACATAATTGTGGAGAAATTTGGTTGGAATTTTCATTTGTTCCATAGCAACACTTTTGGTAAATATTCTTGGTTTAGAAAGTGTTATCAATGTTTTTCACATTTTTTTCTTACTATGTTTTTTTGTACCAGTTTCTTTCATTTATTCTTTTTAAAATAAGCTAAAATGTTTCCAGTCCCATCTAATGGGAGAGCATTCCTTCAAAATATGCTTCAGCTCATAAATGACCTTGGGTATTTTCACTCTGCATCCTTTGTTTTGTTTTTGAATGTTGGGTTTTGTTCTAGCCTAGACTGACCTGGAATTCACTATGTACTCTCAGTCTGGCCTTGAACTCACAGAGATCCTCTATCAATGCCTCCTGAGTGCTGGGATTAAAGGTATGCACTACCACACAAGGCCTACTTTGCCTTTTATGAGGCTCTCTTCCTTATCTGAAGTTCTTCCACCCCACTGCATCATTAACCTTTAGAAGATTTGTAAGCAAGAATTATAGAGACATAATCTCAACCTTAGCATGTATACCTTACTTTTAGGAGGTGACATACACACACACACACACACACACACACACACACACACATGTATGTATAAATGTGTATAATTATGTATATTAATTGTTTTATAAGTGTTTACAATGTTCTGGTGTTAGACATCTATACATTTAGAACTAGATACTTTTTGTTGTATCCTATGCTCAAGATAATCTCAGTTATGTTTTGCAAGTATATGTTTAGATTTGTATCTTACAGCTATGGCTTATTTTAAATAGAACAATATTTATGTCTGAATGTGTGTTTTGCACTTAACTTGTTGCTTTTTTATTGCATTTGGGGGGAGAACAGGTAATGTGCTATGTTACCCTGTCATAATCTCAAAAATTTATTTTATTTTCTGTAGATTCTTCCCTATAACAATAACAATATTCTCCCACTCACACCTTACTTTTCATTTACAATGCAAAACTGCTGTATTTTGTGCCAGATAACAAAGAACAAAGATGACATTAACCTTATACATGGTTTACTAATATTTGGCTAACTTTTACCTACAGTTGTGAGAAATAGCTTATATGCTAAGGGCCAATGCCCCACCAGACAATTTGAAGTTATAAACTAAGACTTGGAAAATGGTCAAATTTAGGCACATACACATTCTTAGCTTGTGCTAAGTGGGTTAGTTGTCTATGTGAAATATTTAACCAGCTTCCTACATGGAAAGATTTTTCTATCAGAATAATTTTTTCTTATGATCTGTGATACTATCTTAAATGATGTGCTATTAGAATTTGTTCCATTTGATGAGACAGTACCTCTGTGAAAAGTAAAGACTGGACTGGAGAAATGTCTGAGCAGTTAAGGTGCTTTCCAGTGAAACCCAAGGACCCAGGTTCAATCTCAGCCATATGCACAAGTTGGTACATATGTCGGGAATTTGTTTGTAGTGGCTGCAGGCCCTGTTGCAACCATTCTCTCTCTCTCTCTCTCTCTCTCTCTCTCTCTCTCTCTCTCTCATAAATAAAAATAAAAATAAAAGGTAAAGTTGGTGTTTGTAGGTGATATGGTTTGATTATATACTTTCCAAAATTCATACATTGGAGAAACAATCAATCTTCAGTGTAAAAATGTTAGAAAACATGGCCTTTCATAAGGGGTTTAAGTCAGAAGAGGTCTGGCTACTATAAAATGGGTTTGTGGGAGGGTATGTTTTCTTCTTTCTTTTGCCATGTAAGAACTTATTTATCTACTCTTACTTTTCTGTCTTCTGCCATTGAGGACATGGCATGATGACTGATTGAATTCCATGACCTTGCTCTTGGGCTTCCCAGTCCCAGAACTATAGAACAATAAATTTATGATCTTTATAAATTATACACTCTCAAGTATTCTATTATAGCAGCACAAATCAGACTAAGGCGTCAAACAATATAATAAGCCTATATTTCTCAATATGTGTTCTTTGGGACACTATAAATTGTTATTCTATGACAAATAACAAATAAGTTTAGGAAACAATGGTCTGGATAAAATTAAACAAATTTCTTTCTTGAGGCCTACTAGTGCCATATAGTAACATAATATGCATTTTGACATTGAAAAGATAAAATCTGCATTACTTGCAAAGTCAACTCAATCATAATCCCTTTCTAAAATAAATCATTTATTATACTTCTGTTATTTCCAACATGGTTTTCAAAAATATATAAAATGTAAGATAATTTCTCACTGTAGAATTCTAAGAAAAGGCTGCAGAAAACAGCCTTAAACATTTAAGCTTTGATATGTCAGAGAATAGGAAAGAGATGAGGAGATTTACAATAAGATCATATAGCCCAATGTGGCCCAACTGGGGTTTTTAACTTTATTACTGGAGAAAACGGGCACTGGAAAGCACATGGTAATATATCAGTTATGCTGTACAGAACTGTTTTCTTCATAATAGAGTAGTATAAATGAGAGATAGTAGCCTTTGTGTTCTTTTAAATTATTTATTTGCATGTGTGCATGCATGTATGGGTATGCCAAGGACAACTTGCAACTGCAAACATATGCCATACACTTATGCCACTTTTTTTTACCTGGATTAAATATGTGGCTTGGGAAATGAACCTGGGCCAGCACACTTTACAAGCACGTGATTTTAACCATTAAGCTATCTTTCCACCATGCCCATTCCCGATCCTTTTGGTTTAATGTAAGTTTTATATAGCTTTTCAACTTGGAAGTTGTTTGTAAATGTTAATGTTTCAGTGACATACACCAAGCATTTTCTTTCATTGGTAAATCTGACATAGAATTAATTCACATTAGAGAACCAAAATTATATTTTTAATCAATGAAACCATCATTCTCCCCAAAACCCAACCTGATAAGTTTAAAATCAACTAAGATATTTAAGTGTCTCTTGCCCCCATAGTAAATCCACCACTGAGTCCTGGTCCATTAATTTCCTTGCACTATTTCTACAATTCTAGTTCAGAACTCTTATAATTCTGTTCAAAAACTTATTATGGTCTGCTTAATCATCATGAAAAATTGCTTTGTCATTTATAACTATTCTTTCCTCAGCTACCTTCATAGATAAAATATCCAAACTGTCTTAGGTGGCCTTCAAGACTTCTATTTTCTAGCTCATGTAGACTTCACCAATATTGTGGTATACTGACTTCTAACTGGATCTCTTTGTTCTAGTCAGACATTGCTCTCAACTTATGACATACTCCCTTTCCTATATACCTTTGTATCTGTCTAAAATAAACCCATATTTTGGTGCTAGGAATAAGCTTTATTACTAGAAAGGCTTCTGCACTGCAGCAACACATAATAAGGTCTACCTCATCAGAACTGAGTGTTTGTCACTTATTTTCCTGATGCAGTACTCTTCCATTATATTTTCTATTGGGTACTTTTCTCCTTAAGTAGATAGTAAAGTCCTTGAACTTAACAATTATCTGGACATTCTAAAGAACACGATTTTTGAAAAAGTCTACTAAAATAAATGTAGTTTTGTAAAATGAAAACACTTTAACAGCCGGCTTCTCTCCCTGCAATATCTTTTCTCCCTCACTCTATCTTTCCTTCCTCCTCACATCCCTCTGTAGTCCTAGGTTGACTTTGAACTTGCTATGTAGGTAAGAATGAATTCCAACTTATGATTTCTCTGCTTATACCTTACAAATATTGTGATTTCAGATGTGTGACACCCTGCCTAGTGATTGGTCATTTCTTGATCTATGAACACAAAGTTTTATCTAAGCCGGGCATAGTGGCACATGCCTTTAATCCCAGCACTCAGGAGGCAGAGGTAGGAGGACCGCCATGAGTTAGAGGCTATCCTGAAACTACAGAGTGAATTTCAGATCAGCCTGAGCTAGAGTGGTGAGACCCTGCCTCGAAAAACAAAACAAGACAAAAGTTTTATCTATATTCTGATTTTATAGTAGTACTTGAAATTTCATTTATTTTTCCCTTAACATGTTACTAGTATGTGTGATGCTGGACCTGTGAAAAACCTCTGATTTATCACTAATAAGATTCCCATTATTATCAGATCTTTTGTTATAAAAATAGTAAAATATTATTTTAGTTGAATTTTAAAGAGATTCAGTAATACATTCATACTGTACAATTTCCCAAACTTAGCACTTCTCTGTCTCTGAGAACTTCATAGCTCCCTAACTGCCAAATGAATAATTCATATTTGTAATAAGCAGAGATGTTATTCTTTTTTAGGAGAGAGAGGAACTCATTTTTGATGATCCTAAGTTGTTTATCAAAACCACCTTGAAAGTGTTGCCTTGATTTCCTTATTGACTAATTATAATTTGAACATGTTTGGCATAATCTTATGGTACATGCTGATTGCAGATATCTACTGCAGCAAACTTGTCCTTCCTCTATCATTTTTTTAAAAGTAAAAACGTTTTGAAAATACCAGTTTTTGGAGTGCTTTTTATGAAATGTGTGTCCTTTAACAAAATTCCATGTAAAATTGACAGATTGTGTTTTTGTGCGTGTGTGCATGTTCGTGTGTGTGTGTGTGTGTGTGTGTGTGTGTGTGTGTGTGTTTCTTTGTGTGTGTTTAGGTGGGGGCAGTGAAGTGATGTGGAGGAAATAGGACTGCACAGTTATATAGAAGACTACAGTGAAAGAGAGTTTCTCTTAAAAGGCACAGAAACTGTTCATCATTAATATGCATATGAGACAACATCATGGTAGTTGCCTGAAAACAAGTGAGAGGGAGTGAAATAATGAAAGGACTCTGATGTCCTAGTGAACCAACTTTAAAACTACTAGAAAAAGGGATAGAGACCAAATTAGCTCACAGAATTCAGTGCTAAATTATGTACTTCAAAAAAAAAAACTCCTTACATTTAATTTTCCTGTCACCTTAGCATATATATATATTTTTTCCAATGAATTACTTAGAGGAAGTATTAATTGGCTGCTCCAATTTATAGAATGTTAAAAGCTGGGATAAGTGCTTCATGGGGCCATTTGAATTCATGTAAATGATAAGGTGCTTCTTAGGACACTCTTTTCATGGCATGTTATAATGCCACCCTGAAATAGTCTCTCCTATTGAGAGAGATGCCTGTTAACTTGACAGTTTAAAGCATTGCTTAAAAATTTCCTGTAATGGCGACATGAAACAGAAATGACTTCAGAAATTTCAGACTGAATGATACAATTCTACTTTATGGTTCAAAATGGAAGATAGAAGAATATCATACAGTGAGATGAGAGAGTCCTTCTGGCTAATGGCCCTTACTGGTAAGCAAAAAAGATACTCCATTATCAAACTTGATGGAAGTAAGAAAAACAAATACATATGCCTTTATAAAAACAGTAGATCATTTAAGTGCAAAAAAAAAAACAGAAATGAAGAAATTGACCCTAGAATTTTAACATTTTATTGTTCAAACATAAAACTTATGAATGACATTGTTTTAAAGATACTAAATATCTACTTTTCTGTACCAGAAATATTTTATTAAATCTAATAAGTTTTGTCCTATGTGATATAAGATATTGATTTATTTATTCAACAAGTGTTCATCAGTTGAATAATGAGAATGTATTGTTCCCAGGGTCCTATCTAGGGAGATAAGGGAGTGAAAAAGCTCCTATGCATAAAATAAGGAACACGTGGCCCAGTGGAGAAAAAGTTCTGTGAGTAGCATGAGTAAATACCTATAATAGTGCAATTAAGTGCTCTAATAGAAAGTTGAACAATGTGTCCTAGAAATGCCGAGGAAACAATAAATTATCTCCAGGAGAATTGAGAACAGCTTCAAGAACCTGAGTTGAGGTTTAAATAATAAATGAGACATTTGCCTGGAGAAAAAAGTGAAGGAGAATCTGATAGGCCAAATATATTCTTATTTTAAAAAAAAAAGCATATAAGTATGCAAATAAAAACAAGTTAAGAAAACTTGAAAAAAAATGTAATTGAAATTGTTGGGAATATGTAGTTGTTAAGGATTATTCAGTGTCCCCCAAGCCTTGCTGATCTTTGAAAAAAAGATCTCTTAGGAAATTCATAAAAATATAGATTACTGGATTTCACTGCTTGAAATTTACAGACAAATAGGTTTAGAATAGAAGAAATATTTTAAAAAATGGTCCCCAAGGTTAACATAAAGATTGCAAAGTTTTTGTAAACTATGCTTTAAGGTTCTACTTAAATTTTAATGTGCCCAGAAATTAATTTAAGGCTTTGTAAAATGTTGGGTCAGACTCAGTTGATCTAGGATGGAGTCTAGTATTCTGCATTTCTAACAAGATCCCAAGTGATGACATTAAAAACAAACAGAAATACTGAGCCATGGAGATTTTTTAGTGGGTTGATAACATGGCTAGGTTTATACTTTAGTGATCCCGATATGGCACTTATATGGCAAATGAAATTGTGTGATAGACAGGAATAGAGTAAAAAAAAAAATAATTTGAACTTTATTGTCAAAGATTAGACATGAGCTAATGATACAGCATATAATTGACAAAGATAATGAAAATAACTGTTTTGAAAACCATTTCTGATATATAGCCACAGGTGGCTGTGGTTGCTTGGTTGGTTTGATAGGATATATGGTAAGAAGTGACATTATCTATGGCAATTTGTATATTTATTTACATGAGGGCACAGTAAAAATATTCACTTCAAAAATATAATTATGCAGTTTGTGTTAAATTTATGTTAATGTTTTCTGAAGAAATAGAACTGATAGGATATATTTATACTGAGAAATTTAAAGATTGATTAACACAATAGTAGAACCTTATTGAGTCCAACATCTAATAAATTACTCAATTTAGCTTGAAATTGAAGGAAATGTTACATGTTAAGTTCAAAGACAGATTGCTGAAGTATTTGGACAAATATAGGCACAGAAGGAAAGTGGCATGGAAAGATAAAGATGATTATGAGAGCTATAATGTCATAAATCAAGGGATGGAAAAATTTACAGCTACCACCAGGCTAGAAAGAGGGAAGGAAACAGCCTCTTCTAGAGCCATCAGAGTGATCATAACTCTGAAAACACCTTGATTTTGAATTTCTAATATCTACAACTGTGAAAAAAACTTCTATTTTTAAGCCACCAAGTATGTGGGGTTTTGTTATAAGAATTCTAAGGAATTATCATAGTTAATATCTCTTCATCTTATAGAAAATAATGCAATAACTTCTTAATTTTCATACTATAAATGCAAAAGCATTTAACAGTAGCATAATCTTGGCTACCTCTCCAGCCTCATGTCACACACTCTTTCCTTCCCCATCTACCTGTCAGGTTTAGAAGCATTCACTGCTTTAATGAGCATGCCTGGTTTCTGTCCTATCATGTCTTGTACACATGAAATTTATATTTATTTCTATGAATGCTCAATTAGGATTTACTTTTTCCATAGAGAATAAATCCCCTAATATTAAGATTGCCTTGTTTTGCTTATGATCTCATTGATATTCCAGTGCCTAAACTACAACTTATTTATCTAATAACTACATATCAAATAATTTTAATAGATGAAAGAAAATACATGAGTAGAATTTTCTGTCAGAGTTTTCAAGAGTCTGTCAACCTTATAAAAGGAAAAAAAAATATATATCATTGGCTATACTGGTACCATTGCTATAGAAGTTTAAATAGCTTTGCTTGTACTTTAAGAGGAAAATGAGGGAGATCAAAGGTGTATATATATTTTTTTCCAACTTTGAGGGTAACCTGGTGATTAAAATTGAAAAGAGGGTAGTATTTTGTTAATAATGGAAGACATAGCACTGGGGGAGATAACTAAAAGGTTAAAGATGCTTGTTCTGAAAACCTGCTGTCTGGAGGTCAAAATCCCAGCACTTATGTAAAACTGGATACAAAGTGATAACATGTGTTTTGAATCCCAATGCACGTATAGCAATGGGAGGTAGCTCTAGGAAAATCTGGAAGTTTGCAAGCAACAGCAGCAAAAGAAGCATTGTCTCAAAAATAAAGATACAAGGAGAATAGAAATACCTCAAGGTTATCCTCTTATCTCTACTTGCACGTGCCTATACACACAAACATCATACACATATACACATATGTACATACATACACATTACATACACACAAATAATAAAGTAGAGGAAAATAAAAGAAGGGAAGTCATGTATTATGTTAAATGAAAAGGATGGTATTATGTACATGTAAGTAGAGAACCTATTAATGGGGGTGAAAAGGCTTAAGTAAGGTCAGAGGAACAGATTGAGTAAAGGAAAGGTGGATGGAGGGCTAATCAAAATCTAAGACGATATAAACAAGTCATATGGAATCTTACTTTTTTTGGATTATGGAATACTCAGAAGTCATAGATTGTTGCTAGAAAGTTTTCAGTGCGAGGGATGGGATACCTTCCAGTGAGTTGTTGTCCAGGGAGGTCCCTGATACCCCGAAAACATTACAGGCCATTGCTGAGGCCCTTAGTTTCCCACCAGGAAGAGATGGTAAGACCCTATTGCTGAAGATTCCACATACATGCACTGCAAGGTCACTGAGAAATCCTGCTGGTACTGAGCTAAAAACCTCCTCCATGTAGACCAGCTGATAGAAAGCTGGATAAAGCTACACTGCATGCAGTTCAATGGGGGAGAGAGAAATCACCAGTGAAGATACTCAGTAGTGGAACATGCAAGCCTTAAATTGGGCCAGCCAGGCTAAATGAGCCAACAGGTACAATAGTGACATGTCTGTTATGGGGGAAACCAACTGCTTTCTATTTGGACTGGAGGCCTGCTTCATAGGAGGGAATACATCCCTGATACTAAAAATCTACAACAGGGGTAGTCATGAGCCCCAGGGGCATAATGTCTAGTGATGTCTGGCTAAATTTCCATATTATGCTCACCAAACTGCTCAGTAAGCACTTCTCTTAATGTTCATACCCACATATTAATACTATCCTCATTTTTGGTTAGAGAAGCTTCTCTTTTCAGATGACAATGACATTGGAATGACTCAGAAGGTACCATGGTGCTGAGAAGAAGTGACAGAGGAGTGTTAAGCACTGAAATATCTCTATCATACTGTCCGAGGCTCAGGGTCCATTGTGGAAGAGGTGGCAGAGAGAATGTAAGAGCCAAAGGAAGGATAGGACTCCTTACAACGTACTCCTCCAGACACCAAATGGCTTGGATATCCATGATCTCACAGTGCCTGGCTCTACCTACACAAGACCATCATAATAGGAGGAAAATATGATGACATCAAAATAAAAGAGAAATTGATTGAGAGGGAGAAGGGATATGATGGAGAATGAAGTTTCAAAACGGAAGGAGGGGAGAGTTACCATGGGATATTGTTTACAATTATGGACATTGTCAATAAAAAACTAAAATTAAAAAAAATAAACATAATCTTTTAAAAGGCAAAAAAGGAGCCAATAAAGTAGGAGATATGAAGGATATAAACAAACAATAATCCAGACGTGTTAACAAAATGGTTAAGTGTCAAAAGTACAAAAAACATTGAGGAATGGGAGCTTTGTCCTCTAACAGGTTAACTAGAAAGTACAGGAGCATAATTATCAAATTTAGTGAGAGATAGAAGGTGGTCACCAGAAGTGAAAAATAGTCATACAATTTATATTACCAGATTTTTAACAATTCTGTAGAAAAAAAAAAAACAAAACAGGAAAACAGATATTATTGTAAATTTAGGACTGGAGAGTGTCCTGATAGGTGATTTAGAGGGATATTGTAAAAATAAATAGTCTTTATAGGTAATATTTATATTAATACCATTAATATAATCTATAATTTATAAAGTGATTGACTTAAGGTTTCCATGTAATGCTAATGTTGCTATTGAATTGGAAATCTTATAATCCACCCCCAAACATTCATTCCTGTTCATGAAAGAAATATGCAAAATCAATTTATATTTATAAAAGGTATTATATGACAAACTAAAAACTGAGTCAAAATATTTTAAGTTCAGACTCTAACACCCTGCCAACCACCAATAACCAGTATATAACTACAGGGGAGATGGTAGGGTTTCTTCAATATGATTTAAACATTTCCACAGTTTGGTTAAAGATAAGTGGTTATGTCTCTTGATACCTAGGTAATAGTAAAAGCATAACTTCTGGTTTTATCTGTTTTACAGGTTTATAAAATTTAAAAATTTCAAAAACTGTCTACCTTTCTCAATATTTTAATAAAGTAGTGATATTTAATTTAATAGATTTTAAGACCTAGTTATAAATTTAATCATATAAAACATGGGTAGCTATTTGTCAGATATTTAAACACCTGTTCCTCATTCTCATTATTTAGATATTGGGTTAACAGTATTTGTAGCATTATTTTAATGATTAAATCAATCCAGTGTGTCTGGGACTTAATATGTGGTCTATTGTAGAAAAAAATACTCAAAGGAAAGGAATGTACCAAGTGCTTACAGTGATTAATCAAATTATGAGATTTCAAGTAATTCCATTACCCCCTCAATGCTAACATTTTCCACAATGGACATGTACTATTTTTAATAATTGTAAAAGAAATAATAGTCTTTCCATAAACAAGCTGTAGTACTTGTGCTATACACTATCGTGACTGTGTTTCTATGTACAAGCTGTCATTGATAGAAGTGTTTTCTTTGCATGAGAAACTCTGACACAGCAATTTTCCCTTGTGATTGAAATAAACACAAAAGGTGTATGGATGCAGTTGATGGCAATGTCTTTACAGTTGGGCTTCAATTTGTTAGAATTCTTTGCTCACTCCACATTCAATCAGCAAAGTCTTTAACTTGTGTCAATCATTCCCTATGTCAAGTATTGTGACACCATTGTTTCAACCTGGCTGGGATGCAGGAGCTCATCATCCTTGTTGAAATAGGGTACATGTCTTTGGAAAAGCAAGGTGTCCCTCTCACAAGCACATCTTAGATTTTTACTACTTGTTTTCATTTTTAGGACTCTTAATTCTCATTTTCCCTTTTCTACTAGTATATTAAGTGTAGGCTATACATTGTCCAGATTTTCTTGTCCAAGCCCTCTAGGAAGACACAGACCAAACAAAACAGCCCAAGCTTCTTCTGTGAATGCATTTGAGATATAATTTAAGTTACAGGGTAAGCAAACAACAATACATACTAGCATACATTATAGTCCTACAAATATCAGCAAAGTTTCATATGAAGCTTTGGTGTAATTAGGTTCCATGCCTTGTTCTCTTCTCATTTGAGGTTTATAAAACCTATAAATTGGTGACTTGGTCACTTTTTCATGTTTTCTAATTTAATTTTCTCATGACTAGAAAGTATACTTACTATGACTTTAATCCATCTAAGATTTATGGACATGTTTTATACTCCATAATGTAAAACATTTTATCAATGTTTGTTTATTGTAGTTAGCATTTTGTTGCTGGCACAAATCATCCAACCACAAGCAGCTTGTAGGAGAAAATGGTTTGTTTGGGCTTTCCGGTTTAAGGGGAAACTTCATGATGGCAGGGAAAACTTGGCATGAGCAGAGGCTGGGTGTTACTTCCCTGCCAACATTACATGGACATCAGCAGGAGAGTGTCCCAAAGTAACAATGGCAAGTTAGAACTAATATATTTCAAGGCCAACCCCCAAGAACACACCTCCTCCAGCAAAGTTCCTCCTCCATAATTGCTACCAGCTGGTTATCTAGCATTCAGAACTTATGAGTTTAACAAGGAAAGCTAAATCTACCTACCACAATGTGCTATATGCATTTGTGTAGATTTTGGCCTCTTGCTGTTGACTGAAATGCTCAGTAAATAGCATGTGGGTCAAATTGGATTATAGTGTTATTTAAATTTACCATATTCTTACTGATCATCTGAATACTTAGTCTACATCAGTTAGAAAACAGGATTTAGTTCCCTGAGTACATTTTGGGTTTGTTCATTTTCCACCATAGTCATATATTTAAAATATTATTTATTTGAGAGAGAGAGAGAGAGGCAGACAGAGTGAGAGAGAATGGGTACACTAGGGCCCTCAGAACACTGCAACTCCAGATGCATGCACCACCTTGTGCACCTGGCTTACATGGGTACTGGGCAATCAAACCTGGGTCCTCAGGCTTTACAGGCCAGTGCCTTAACCATTAAGACATTTCTGCCAACCTATAGTTATAGTTTTATTTGCCTTCTCCAACATGAATCTTTTTTATAAGTTATATGAACATTTAGTATTGTCCTAGCTCCATGCTATCCTCTTGGCAATCTCTTGATCCCCTATTCACTATGGAATTTTGTTCTTTCACTCTGTGATATTCTTTGCCTGGAAATCCATTTTGTTAATTATTAATACACCCTCCCTACTTTCTTTAGGCTAGCATTAGCATGATATATCTTTCCCTATCATTCTCCTTTTAACTCATCAATGTGTTTGTGTGTTGCTTTATATAGGCATCAGGGAATGGTTTCCCCCTACATATTTAAATAGTTTTCTCACTCTTGACCATCTTCAGACTCTTGAGCTTTTATTTCTGAGTATTTCCCTTTCTCAATTTCTCTTCTTTTCTCTCTGTAATTTTGTTAATTATTGGTTCTCAACACGAGGAACATTTTAGACTTACCTCTGCTTCTACTTTCTGAATCATTATCCATGTCATAGTGCTGCTATTTTAGGAGTTAGTATAATCTTTTATAAAATAATATTTTTATTTTCGAGGGGGAGAGAGAGAGAGAGGGAGAGAGGGAGAGAGAGGAGATAATTGAAAGGCCAGGGCCTTAGCCACTGAAATCAAACTCCAGAAGTCTCAATGTGCAACCTTGCTTGCCTCAACTTTGTGCATGTGGCTTATGTGGAATCTGGAGAGAAGAACATGGGTCCTTAAGCTTCACAGGCAAGTGCCTTAACCACTAATCCATCTCTGCAGTCTTAGGAGCTAGTGAAAACTTTTAAGATGTGAGGCCTAGCTGAAGTAAGTAAGTCAAGGGAGGTATATCTTTGTAGGTTATGCCTGATTCTGCTATGATATCAATAGGCTCTGCCATATCCTTGCACTATCATGATATTCTGCCTCACTTATTGCCCAGAATCCGTGAAGCTAAGGACTGTGGACTGAAAGCATGAACTAAAATAAATCTTTCCTTTCTAGAAATTCTTTCAGTGAGATATTTGTAACAACAAAAAAAGTTAACATGCTCTGGGAATTTCTTTCAGGTATAAAGTAGGGCAATTATAATTTTCTCCCCTTATTTGTTTTTCATTTTCCTAGGTCATTTTCCCTTTTTTGTTTCACATGTAGCATTTTGAAAACTATTATTTCATAGGTTTCTGCTTTTTGCTTATCACTTCAAATCCTGACTATTGTGTCTTTTTGAAAGTCCAACTTTTTTCAGCCACACATAAGATAACATGGTAAAAACACTTTTTGAAATTGTAATTTATTTATTTTATTAGATATGCACATTGTGTGTATACAGCCATGTTGGTATCATTATTATCTTCCTCCCTGTTCTCCCCTTCTGAAGAGACCCAACTCATTGGGGAATGTGGGTCATGCATTGTGGGGTTTGCCAAAAATTATGGGGAAGAGGCAATATCTCTGTGCATAATGTCTCAACATGTGGCTTTAACAATCTTTCTGCCCCCTCTATGGATCCACTCAGTGGGAAATAACCCATAGCTGGAACTGGGAAACAAGTCAGGACCATATCCAAAAAATGAGCCCAGTCTCCAATATCAAGCCCCCACCAACCGTGGGCTATAAGAGGGCCTACACATTTTAAATTCTATCTAAACTAATAATTGTTATCCCATTATCTAGTGAAAACATTTTAAACATTTCCAAGTAAGTGAAAGGAAGAACAAACTGTCTAGTTGTAGCCCAGCATTTAAGTAGTAACGCCTCCTCTTGTATGCAGATGTTTGTGAGGTGCAGTTCTCAATACAGCTTCTGGGTGATAAGAAGGCAAGAGGCAAACACCAATGCTACTAAATGAGAAGTCAATCCTCTATGTGGGTAGAACTTCGATCCCAAGGTGTAGATCCAATGCTAACATCACCTTAAGTGTTCATAGTCTTGTGAGAATTAGTAGAAATGTATTAACTAGTTAAAAGCCCTCAGTTTTGGTATCTCAGATTCTATTTTCTATGTGTAGTAGATACTTTCTTCAGTTACATCTTATTCAGCTGCCAATAGAACCATGCAGAATAAAAAAAATAATAATGACCTCCAGCACTTGTTGGTATGCATATCCTGCTAAGTCAGTTGTTTTCTTTCTCAGCTATCAGAGCAAAGATCATCCCAGGAAGGCAATGCTAATTGTCAATGCCCTGACGCAAGAGAAATCTTGCTGTGTTCTAGCAATGGCAATGAATCAATCTATTGTGGATGATATGTGATAATTTTAAAGGACTGTGGGAAGAAGTGAACCCAAAGAAGTAGTTTTTAAGGGAATAGATATCATGTTCCATTCATAAAGCATGGTAAAGCAATTCGTGGTTCACTTATAAATCATAGTAAAATCATGTTATAACTAGCATCTTAGGGGCTGATGAGATGACTCAGTGGTTACAGGTACTTGCTGGAAAACCTGCTTGCCTAGGTTCAATTTTCAAGCCACCCATGTAAAGCTGGGCAGACATTAATTTGTAGCAGCAAGAGACCCTTTTGTGCATGTACACTCAAAAATATAAGTTAATTAATTAAAATAAAATGATATTAGATTTCCTCTGAGAAAGGGTCATCTAGGGAGAGGGCTAAGCTCTAGAGCAACATATTCTGATTTATAATATTTGATAGAATTATCATAACTACTTTATGAAGGGAAACAAAAAGGTATATATAGTAAAAATGAAGGGAAGAAACCTGTGAGGCACTTATTGTAGAAATTCAGGTGATCTTAATTGGCTGACCCATGGTCTTGGCATTGTGAGTAATAATAAGTGGTCAGATTCTCTATATAACTTGAAGGAAGTGGGATTTACTGATGTGTTAAATATGAGGCATGATAAAATAAAGGAAACAGGAATGGATATAAGCTTTTGAGCAAATCTCAGCATCTGGATAATTAGAATATAGATTACTGTTACAGGGGAAAAGAGAGTTTTGAGAAGGGCTATTATCTTAAGATGAACATAAGACATCCATGTGAAAATATCTAATTTGAGTCCGGACATCAAGAGAACAAAGAAGGAAATTTAACCAAGTAGAAAAGAACCTAGAGAGTGGGAAATCTTTGAAAACATGTGAAAGAAGAAAACTGTTCATGAAAGAGTATTAAGTTACACTGCCAGGCCAATAGTTTAAGTGTGATAAGAATCAGAAAGTAATCATTGTATTTGCCAAGTTAGAACTCATTGGTGACCCTAAAAATCATGAATAGAGTGGTGAGAGCCTGTTTGGAATAAGATCAAGAGAAAAATGAAACTTCATAGTTGACTGCATAATGCCACATGTATTCATGTATCATCCAAAGCACTTCAAATCAACAGGAAAGTAAATTAAACCACAGGCAGACCATTTTTCATTACAGTAAGAATACAGAAAATACTAGAAACATCAAATTGCAAATGGAAAAGAAGTGTCCTTACATGGGTCAGAAGAATGTTAGATGTCACATTAGCTAAGTGAAGTTGTTGGTTCAAAAATGTATAATATATATTTGTTTAAAAGGAATTACCAGAAAACCACAAATAAAGCATATTCTCCAAAACTTTTGAAGGTAAGTAAAATTAACTATGAGTGAAAAACTATTCCAAAATTTATAATGACAAAATGTAATTCCTGATCTAGACTTGGGTCCTAGAATTGGATTAAAAAGTAATTCTAAAGATGTCAGTGAGTCAATTGGTGAAATTTGAATATGGACTGTGGATTAAAAATATAGTTATTTCATACTGTTGAACTTCTTTTTTTTCTAATAGTCATACTGCATCTTTGTAAGAGAATATATATGTACACCAGGAATTCACACTAAGATATTTTGGAATAAATAGGCATAATACTGTCAAGTTACTCTAAAGTAGTGCTTTGAAATAATATATATGTGTGTGTATACTATAGTTTATGAAGAATGATAATGTAAATATGATAAAAAAGTTTACAACTGGTGAATGTAGGGAAAGGATAGAAAGGACAAGAAACTTTGTACTACTCCAGTTTTTAGTAACTTTTTTTTTTTTTAAAGTTAGTTTTTTTTTTTTTAATTTATTTATTTATTTGAGAGCGACAGACACAGAGAGAAAGACAGATAGAGGGAGAGAGAATGGGCGCGCCAGGGCTTCCAGCCTCTGCAAACGAACTCCAGACGCGTGCGCCCCCTTGTGCATCTGGCTAACGTGGGACCTGGGGAACCGAGCCTCGAACTGGGGTCCTTAGGCTTCACAGGCAAGCGCGTAACTGCTAAGCCATCTCTCCAGCCCAAGTTTTTAGTAACTTTTAAGTTATCAAAATGAAATGTTTAAAATATAGGTAAAATGGATGAACCAAGAATAGTCAAAACATTTGGGAAGTTTACTGTGAAAAGAAGCAAAAAAAAAAAAAAAAAAAGAGGATAGATGGGCTTGGGAGTTTACTCAACAGTTTAAAAGTGCTTGGTAACAAAACCTGCTAGCCTTGGGTTCAATTCCCCAGTACCCACGTCAAGCCAGATTCACAAAGTGGAGTATGCATCTGGAGTTTGATTTCAGCAGCAAGTATCCCTAGCATGCCCATTTTTCTCTATTTTCTGTCTACCTGCAACAAGAAAATAAAGAAGGAAAGTCATTGAAAGGGAATAAGAGGTCCAGAATTTTTTAATCTTATTTTATTTTATTTTTTCTCAACTTTTTAAGACATATTCCATGATTATAAAAAAATTATACCATCATAATATCCTCCCCACCTTTTCCCCTTTGGAAGTCCATTCTCCATTATATCCCCTCCCCATCCCAATCAGTCTCTCTTTTATTTTGATATCATGATCTTTTCCTCCTCTTATGATGGTCTTGTGTAGGTCATGTCAGGCATTATGAGGTCATAGATATAGAGGCCATTTTTTATCTGGAGGGAGCACATTGTAAGGAGTTCTACCCTTCCTTTGGCTCAACATTCCTTCCGCCATCTCTACCACATTAGACCCTGAACTTTGGAAGGTGTGATCAAGATGTTACTCGGTACTCTAGTCACTTCTTTCCATCACTATGACACCTTCTGAGTCGTCCCAAGGTCACTGCCATCTGAAAAGAGAAGATTCTCTACCCAAAATGAGAGTAGCATTAATATAAGGGTATGAATATTAAGAGAAGCGCTTACTGGGCAGTTTGATAAGCAGTATATATACTTATCCAGACATCAGCAGATGTTATACCCCTAGGGCTCATGACTACCCCCGTTTTCAGTTTTCAGTATCAGGGAAGTATTCCTTCCTTTGGAGTGGGCCTCCAGTCTAATTGGAGGGCAGTTGGTTTCCACCATGACAGACATGCCACTATTGCACCTGTTGGCTCATTTGGCCTGGCTGGCCAATTATAAGGCTTGCAGTGTCCACTGTTGAGTATCTTCACTGGTGGTATCTCTTTCTCCCATTGAACTGCATGTAGAATGGCTTCTTCTAGCTTTCTGTCAGCTGATCTACATGGAGGAGGTTATCAGCTCAGTTCCAGCAGGATTTCTTAGTGGTCTTGCAGCCCACGTATGTGGAGTCTTCAGAAATAGGGTCTTACCATCCATTCCTGGGGGGAAACCAAGGTCCTTGGCAATGGCCTATAATGTTTTGGAGGCATCAGGGACCTCCCTGGCCAACAAGTCACTAGAAGGTGTCCCATCCCTGGCACTGAAAATTTTCTGGCGGCAATCTACGGCTCCTGAGTGTTCGATTGTCCAAACTCAGGGGATATCATATGATTTATTTATACCCCCTTATTTTTTTTTTTTAGCTCTCCCTCCATCTTTCCTTTACTCAGTCTCCTCCCCTGACCTCACTTTGGGCCTTTTCACCCCCATTGATCTTCTACTTACATATAGAGGTCCAGAATTTTTAAATAAATAGTCATATATTAAAAATAATGCTATATTCATTAACATCCATGTAAGGTTCTAAGTGCTTTGCCTATAACACACACATAGACATGCACACAGTATACAAACACTAGGATTATCTTTATTCACAAGAAATGAAGGCTCACTGCAGTGAAATAATGTACTGATGATAAAACTATAGTGGGTTATACAAAGGGAGAATGTGCACAATATTTGTGTGCTTATGACAAATGACCAAAAGATAAAAATAAGAGACAAGGATAATATTCAGAATGGGAAAAGAGGTATTTGAGGTTTATGAAGAAAGTAAATGGTGTGACAATCTTCAGGGAAAGTAGAGGACTCAGCAAATGTGGTTAGAAACGCAGTCCTAATGGACCTCTTGAGGATTTCTGTCATGAAATTAGAGTAGAATATGTTTTCATGGTTCTGTGTTTCTCTGGCACGTCTAGTTGCCCAATGTAGAAAACAGTAGGTACATACATGTTTTCCCCTACACTGCAGTAGTGATAGAAAGCAACAAGAGATTTGAGAGTAGAGTGGACCAATGCTATTCAAATTCAAGACCTCAAAATCCTGATTACTGATTAGAGATGTAAAAGAAAGAGCTCTGAGGACCCAAGGAGAGTTAGGGCATTTGTATTACTTATGTAATTTTTGGTAGCAGCACACCAGGGGCCAGGGTCTGCACAGCCATCCAAAGGGAACTAATTATGTGTATGTAAAACAAAAAAAAGAACAGGGTCCTTCTGCTCAAGGATAAATTAGCTAACTTCTAATGGATACATTCTGCTTATCTATGATATCTTACATTCATTGGTTCCATCCATTCTTTAAAACCACCATTCCATTTCAATACTTACTCTTAAAATCTCCAGAACACCTGACAAGGAAAAATGCCTTTTTTACCACTTCAGACACTGATACTGGAAAGTTTTCTCCCATCATAGAATTCAAACAGTAAGTAGGAAAATAAGGACATGATGGTAAATTATGAAATAGAAGAATATGCTAAAAATTATTCTAGTTAAAATACTAATATTAGTAATTGGAAAGATGAGGGGATGGCTAGTTGTAGATGTGAATATGTGAATGGACATGATGGAATATTTGTAGTAGTGCTGACAATAAAATATTGGATCATGTCTATGGAACTGGGACATGATATTTTGTAGAGTAAGAGCACTGAAGGAAAATGTATTAAAGAACAAAGGCTGGTAAGATGACTCAGCTGGTAAAATGTTTACCTGAAACTTTGACAACCTGAATCCATGTAAAAATGACCCCAATTTTTTAAAGCCATGTGTGGGTGGTAGGCATCTGTAATCCACAGCTCTGAAGAGGCAGAAAGGAAGAGATTTTTAAGAGTTTGTTCGCTACCTAGTCTAACTTAATTGGTGAACTCCAGGCCAATTTGGTAGGCAGAGTTCCTGTTGAAAGACATCTGAGCTTGTCAACTATCCTCTGTAAGTGTTTTGACATAGCACATCCATGAACGCACACACATACATACACATATAACAGAAGAGACATGACATTAGATGGATCAATGAAGTATGTTGAAATTACTGAGAACTGTGAGTAAAAAAATGGGTACCCATGTTACTTGATCATTAATTTAGTCAATAAATGCTCGCTGAAAGTTGTTTAATTTGTTAGGCACTTTCTCAGGTTCCAGCAATACAGTGAAGATAAGACAGAGTCTAGTGGGTCAAGCACCTTACACACTGGTTGTATAAGTAGCTTATCAATGAGTATATAATATAATGTGATTTACTGCTAATACTGTGCCATAAAGTATAGCAAGGAAAAATGAATACTTCATAGACATAAATCCACCATAAATTCATCATTTGAGGAGATTAGATCAAAGAGAAAGCAAAACATAGAGAGGTTGAAGAGAAATTACTTCAGGCAGAGAACATAACAAAGATCATATTTGCTTCCTTGGGAAGGTCAGTTGAGGCCAAATATACCTAACATTAAATGACCAAAGGCAAGAATGATAGGTTGACTAATTAAAAACATAAGTTTTAAAAGAGAATTTGGGCAGAGCTATTCTGCTCTGGTGGAGAAAGCTTTACCTTTAAGTTAAAAGTTGTTGCATGTAAATTCCAGTGGCTTCACAGTGAACTGTTAATAACAGAGACCCATAAGTCCCCCAAACAATGCAGGTCATTGCCAAGACTCTTGGCTACCTACCAGAACTAGATGGTTTGGCTCTGTTGCTGAGGACACCACAGGTTGCATTCTCAGGACATTGAGAAAACCAGCTGGAACTGATGGAATCAAGCTTCCTGCCAAATGTCATAAACAATCTTAACAAGCAATGGATCCTGCAATCTACAAAATCGACCCACCAATTAAGACATACCCCCAGGTGCAACAGTGGCATATAAGTTGGGGGGGGTGGTAATCAACTGTTTACTGGATGTGAGGCCTCCTCAGCTGGTACTAAGAATGGAGGCAAAAACCTAGAGCTTAGAAAATCAGTGATCCTAGATGGAAGATAGTACCAGTATTTTTTGACTAAATGGGCATGTTATTATCATCAAAAATCATTTTCAACATGCATCCTTATGCCCTTTGGTTAATGCTGTTCTCAGTTTTTGTTAGAGAAGCTTCTTTTCACAGATGGCAATGAATACTACGAAGACAAGACACATCAAGATTACTAGAAGAGAAATCCCAGTGCTTAGCACTGGATGAATCATCTCTAGCACAAGGAGAGAACATTGAGGAGGAAATGGCCAAAAGAATGCATGCTGTTGTCACTGCTAGCCAAAAAAACTTCTCTGTGGAGATGGTAGTAGACACCAAAGGGACTCAAAACTCATAAAAGTAGAAAATAAGAGACTGTCAAGAGTTTAACATTAAGGGATGGAGAGATGGCTTAGCAGTTAAGCGCTTGCCTGTGAAGCATAAGGACCCCGGTTCGAGGCTCGGTTCCCCAGGTCCCACGTTAGCCAGATGCACAAGGGGGCGCACGCGTCTGGAGTTTGTTTGCAGAGGCTGGAAGCCCTGGTGCGCCCGTTCTCTCTCCCTCTATCTGTCTTTCTCTCTGTGTCTGTCGCTCTCAAATAAATAAATAATTAATTAAAAAAATATATATAAAAAAAAGAGTTTAACATTAAACAAGACATTTAGCAAGTTCCCACTCCCGCCCCAAGGCTCAGGGAACATTCGGGAACATTGCAGAAGAGGAAATGGAAATTATATATGAACCGTATGGTGGAAGGAGTACTTTGGGGCACTGCCCTCTGTCATGAACTCATGAAATGACTGGTGCATTATTCACCCCATATTAATTACAGCTACCACAAAACCTGCACTGCTTTGGAAGACAGAGAATGATGGGAAGAGTTAGACAACAAAACTGAGGAAGAAAATAAGAGTGTCCCTAGTGGAATGGAGGTAGTGCTGCGGGTACAAAAATGAATAATGGAATGAAAATATATACTCAAATTAAAGTGTGTCCATATATTAAATGATAGTTAATGATGATAGAAAGACAGGTAAGTAACATGCAGCTACTAGGCAATTTTGAGAATGGAAATCATGTTATATAACACTTTTTGAAAAGGTTTATTCATGTTGCTGTTTGAAGAACAGTGCAATGGAGGTTACAACTAGAAATAAGAGACAGTTTATATAGAAGGCCTTTTCTGTTTTCTGAATGTTATGATGATGATGCATGCCTGACTACTTTTTGACTCCACAAGTAACTATAGTTATTTCAAGTTAGCTCAAAAATATTCGATGGTGTTTAGGATGGAAAAGTAAAGATCAAGCTTTTTGTAGTAGAGTTACAGAATCTTGTACAATGTTGTCCAAAGCATACTAGTTTCAGTGCTGAAAGTCAAATCTATATCTATCTATCTATCATCTATCTATCTATCTATCTATCTATCTATCTATCTATCTATCTATATTGCTAACCCGAAAAAGTGAGGGATAGTTAAAAAAGAAAAGTATTAAATTAATAATAAAATTGGCTATGAAATTAATATAGTTATGTAGGTTATTTTTGCCATATGGAGAGGAGAATGCCCATGGAGCTGTTTGGTTCTTATACCTTGAAGGAGATATTGTATTATATGCTCAAAATTATAAAGATGTATTTAAATTTGAACAGCTACCATCATTCTATTTAAATTTCTGTTTTGAAAGAGGAAATACCATTTTATTCTGTTAAGAACATGTCAATGTAATATTACTTTGGCTTTACTTATATTTGTATTTATTTGTTTATTTTGTGTATATATGCATGGTATAGTATGAGTACATGTGGTTTTTCTGTGTGGTATATTCATGTGTGTGCACATATGTGTGTAGATGCAAGTTTGTCATTTGCATGGCTCCAGTGGAAAAAGGGGGTCTTCGTCCTTCATTCTTCCACAATGCTTCCTTGAGACAAGTTTGAACTCTCCAATATTTAGTTAGACTGTCTAAACAATGAGTCTCAGTGATCCTTTTCCCTCTACCCCCAACCCCACCTCTGAGGTAACACATACATGGCCAAGCCTACATTTTTCCATGGGTACTGAGGATCAAACTCAGGTCCTCATACTTGTGCAATAAGCATTCTAAACCACTAAGCCATCTCCCTAGGACCAGCTTTACTTGTGTTAAAGGAGGAAAATGTTGGCTATAGTGAATAATTGGTCTAGAAAAGAAAGGCTGAAAGGAAAAGTGAGAGAATGGAATTAAAAACTGTTTTGTATCTATGAGAAAATAACATGGCTCTTTAGGTCAGCATTTGGCATTAAAAACTGTTCAAAGACCAGTGCTATAGAAATGCCTAAGAAGACTTAGGATACTGAAGAAAGAAGAGGGTTTTCTATTTATTGTTCCCTGTCTTTCTCTCTTTTTCACTTTATTTTCTTGCCCCCCCCCACCAAAAAAAAACAAAAAAACAAAAAACAGGGACTTGTTTTATAGTCCTAGCTGACCTGGTCCCCACTACTATATAGCCATAGAATATCCACAAAGTCAAAGTCATGGCAATCCACCTGCCTCATATTCCAAGTGTTGGAATTATAGACAGATGCCACAATTCCTAGTAAAAATAAACCAAAAACAAAACAATAAATGCTGAAATATAGCAAGAGAAAAGTAATGATTTATTTCCAGGTTTTATATTTCTCCATTTTTGCTTTCAGTGACTCTTAGTTACCATATCTCCTTAATGACATATATGCTTAATCTCATGGTGATATTTTAGTAGTCAATTTGATCTACAAAAATAATATTGAGTACAAAAACTACTGTGGTGGATGGGGAAGGACTTGTAAATTATAGAAGTGAAAATAACATCAATATCCTTTAGTGATCATAGAATTGAAAGTATAGTAGCTTTCTCTAGTGATACCAAGGGACTAAAAAATTTGTTTATAAGAACCAAGATGCCCCACAATGTCATCAGCAAGTAACTACACTAGACTGTGCAATAATGAGCCCAGGCATCTTGAGGCTATAGCTGGATGCTTTAGTCATGTAGTGATTCATATTTTAAAACATAGACAGTGTGTTTCAGTTGTTTAGAAAAAAAGAAAAGACCATTTTTTTTTTTTAGAATCAGAGTTATTCTCTTACTCTTTGAGTGCATCAGAAAAGTAACTCCTTAAATGAGGTCTCCATTATGTCTGCCAGCTGCTTCAATAAACAGGGTATACTGCATAAAAATATGTAGAGCAAATAAAAAAGAAAATCAATGGAACACCTATGGGAAATGATCTAGATTGGAGTTTATATATTTATCGACACCATATTTCAAGGCTTATTTGCATATATTATGCCATTAATTTGAATGGAATTTCAAAGGGGAAAAGGGGGGAGGGAGGGTATTACCATGGGATATGTTTTATAATCATGGAAAATGTTTAATAAAATTGAGAAAAAATGATTTTGAAACACACACAAAAATATTGCCCCTGAAGTGTACACTACAAATTCCACCTCTATCTTCACCATTCCCTAAATAAAGATTTTGATATTAAGAAAAAGTCAATTAAGAAAGAGGAAAAGAGTCTGGTATGTTTCCTACCTAACAGTTCAAAAAGTCATGATATCGAGTTCAAAGCTGTTGAAAAAGCCCATTTAAAAATGTTATATATATATCAAATTATTCAGAAAAGGATATTAGGTATAAGAATGATAGGTAGAATTTATGGATTATTTTACTAGAATTTAAGAGACATAGAGGCACCTTCCTCAATATACTATTAGATGACTTAAAGAAAGACACACATTATGTCAGATCTCGTTTTACCAATCAATAAAATGAAAGGGTTTAGCTAGATGATGTCTGTGGAAATTTGCAATATTTTCTGTCTCTCCAGTTACCTGCAAAAAATCTGTATTGTAATGCATTGTTTCAATGCAATTTGACACAGCATAGCCATATTAGTTATCCAATTTAAAAGAAGAAGAAATGGAAATTAGGGTGAAAAGTAATATTTAAGGGCAACCATCATAGCCAAAATGCAATGGAAATTAAAAAATTAATACATCAGTGAAAGAAAGTGTAGATTAAGATTTACTGGTTTGAAAAGATTCAATTTGGGCCTGTCTTTCTGTTTTATCTTCATTCATGGGATGATTTGCTAGATTCTGACATACTGAATTATGGATTTACCATTTCCCCCTTAAATAAATGTCATTAAACTACATTTGAAAGGCACACACTAATGAAGAAATACATGGAGAACTATAATCATCCCTGTCTTTCTGGAAAAATAATGATAAAACCCATGCAATGATACTTAATTACTTAATTGCCAGACATCACCCAAGCCGAAACAGAATCACAGAACAAATCCCTATTAACTTGTCGGTGGGTATGACCAAATCCCATCTCCTTCTCCAGTCTGAGTTTAAGTTAGTTTGTGTAGGAGAAAATGTCTCTGCATGTCATGACCCAACATGTGGCTCTGACATTCTATCTGCCCTCTCTCCGCAAATTTCCCTGAGCCATGTTGGGTTCATATTAGGTCTGCTTCAGTGTTGAGGTCTTGGGATCCTTTGTGTCTCTGGATATCTAGTTTGGTAGGGGTTGATTGTTCTCTGTGTCTATTGCTATTACTATTGTTGTGGTTCCCAGTTCACCAAGAAAAAAGCATTCTTGCATGTTTCCTCAATTATTCTTAGTTTCATCTGGGGCTCTTTTGAGGTATGATGGGGTGGTTCTCTCCTTAGGATCTGTGTCAATCTGAAAAAGAGAAGCAGATTCTCCAACGGAGAGTAAAGTTAGCACCAAGTAAATGTGATAACCACTGTTTTTTAGAGAGCGTTTGATGGAGAGTGGTCTCACTGTTGGATATGGTTCTGACTTGTTTCCCAGTTCCAGCTATGGGTTTGGTTCCACTGAGCAGATCAGTTAGCTAAATGGAGACCAGTTGGTTTCCCACAATACCTATGCACCAATATAGCACTTGTATGAGCATCACATCAAGTTATTTTCTGCTAGGTAGGTTAGACAATGCATTGCTTAGAGAGATATTGCTCATTTTCCACCAGTCTCTCATGTAGTACCTTCTGGCACTAGATGTGCTAACTTTCTGGGGAATGACTCTCTTCCAGCTTCCAGCCATGTTGTTCCATATTACGTGCCAACAGTGTATGGTGTCTTGAGCAGTAGGGTCTCACTACTAACCTATGGTGGGTCATCACAGCTAGAACTATTCTTGAAGAAACAAAAATGTCATATTTCCTATAGAACTATTGTAAATCAACTATTTTAAACATTGTCAAAAGCTAAAGGTAAACACATATAAATAAAGAAAACCATGAAACTAACACATGCAAATTTGGACAAAATGATGGAAATTATCGCAAAAAGCAAAAAGAAATTTTGAAACTATAAAATAAAATAATCAGTTGAAAAATCCATTTAAGTAACTTCCTGCACCATGTCAGATACAATGCTTTAAACCTAGAAATTAACAAGAGACACATCAAGAATGTAGCCAACTCCTGGAGACTAAATAAGACACTTAAAAATTTATTTTTTGTTCATTTTTATTTATTTATTTGAGAGTGACAGGGAGAGAAAGAAGCAGATAGAGAGAGAGAGAAAGACAATGTGCATGCCAGGGCTTCCAGCCACTGCAAACAAACTCCAGACATGTGAGCCACCTTGTGTATCTGGCTAACGTGGGTCCTGGGGAATCAAGCCTCGAACCAGGGTCCTTAGGCTTCATAGGCAAATACTTAACTGCTAAGCCATCTCTACAGCCCTAATAAGACACTTTTAAACAATGAAGGGGTCATGGAAGAAATCAAAAAAGAAATTGTAACATTCCTAGATTTGAATGATAATGAAAACACAACCTACCAAACTTACGGGACTCAATGAAAGCAGTCATAAGGGGAAAATTCATAGCCCTAAGAGCCTTCATTACAAAGACAGAAAAATCACAAATCAATAACCTGACTATCCACCTAAAGGCACTGGAAAAACAAGAAATATCCAACCCAAAGAACTCCAGATGGAAAGAAATAATCAAGATTAGAGCAAAAATTAATGAATTAGAAACTAGGAAACAATTTTAAAAATTAATGAAATGAAGAACTGATTCTTTGAAAAAGTAAAGAAGATTCACAAACCCCTGGACAAAATGATCAAGCACAAAAGAGAAGTCATTTGTCAAATTAAAACATCAGAAATGTAAAAGGAGGGATCACTACAGACATCGATGAAATTGGAAAATCATCAGGTCATACTTCAACAATCTCTACTCCACAAAGTTCAATAATCTGGAAGAAATTGATAAGTTTCTAGACACATACCACCTACCCAAACTAAATGTAGAGCAGATTAATCACCTAAACAAATTATTGCATCCATAGACATTGAAATAGTAATTAAAAGCCTCCCCAAAAAGGAAATCCCAGAACCAGATGGCTTCTCAGCTGAGTTCTATCAAACCTTCATAGAACAACTGAAACCAATTTTTCACAAACTATTCCACATAATTGGAGACAAGGGAATCCTCCCTGATTCCTTTCATGAAGCTAGTATCACCCTAATATCAAAACCAGACAAGATGCAATGAAGAAAGAAAAGTATAGACCTATA
This sequence comes from Jaculus jaculus, assembly GCF_020740685.1. NCBI lineage: Eukaryota > Metazoa > Chordata > Mammalia > Rodentia > Dipodidae > Jaculus > Jaculus jaculus. The sequence goes on along the minus strand of NC_059125.1, from coordinate 88,070,368 downwards.
TCCCTAATGAACTTAGATGCAAAGATCCTGAACAAAATCCTTACAAACTGAGTTCAACAACACATCAGAAACATTATCCACCTTGATCAAATAGGCTTCATCCAAGCAATGCAGGGATGGTTTAACACAGGGAAATTGGTCAATGTAATACAGCACATAAATAAACTGAACCATAAGAATCACATGATCATCTTCAGTGATGAAGAGAATGCTTTGACAAAATAAAACACCACTTCATGATCAAAACACTGGAAAGGATAGGCATGGAGGGTTTATATCTTAACACAACAAAGGCTATGTATAACACTCCTAAAGCCCAAATAATTCTTAATGGGGAAAAACTCAAGGAGTTCCCACTGAGATTCAGAACAAGACAGTGGTGGCCACTCTCACCACTGCTCTTCAACATAGTAGTAGAAGTAATAGGCCAAGCAATAAGACAGGAGAAAGAAATAAAAGGGATTCAAATTGGAAAGGAAAAGTTACATTAGCCCTATTTGCAGATGACATGATCCTATATATAAGTGACCCAAAAGTCTCCATCCCAATAATTCTAAAGAGATAATTTCCTTCAGCAAAGTGGCAGGATACACAAAAATCAGTAGCTTTTCTACATGCAAAGGACAAATATACACAGGAAGAAATCAGTGAGACTGCCCCATTTCTGTTAACAACAACAAAACACACACACACACACACACATTTGCACACCCCTTGGAATAATACTAACAAAGGATGTGAAAGAATTATATAATGAAAACATAAAAACACTCAAGAAAGAAATAAGGAGGAATTAAGAAGTTGGAAGTACCCATATTACTAGATAGATAGAACTAATATTGCGAAAATGGCAATTCTACCAAAAGCAATATACAGACTTAACAAATACCAATAAAAATACCAACATCATTCTTCACTGAGACTGAAAAAATGATCTCAAACTTCATATGAAATGGCAGAGGCCTCTGATAGCCAAACATATCCTCAGCAAAAGAAACCCCTCTGGTAGTATCATCATACCTGATCAAAAGCTATATTATAAAGCCATAGTGACAAAAACAGTATGGTACTGACAGAAACATAGACCAATGGAACAGAATTGGAGACCCAGACTTTAGGGCAAGAAAGTACAGCTGCTTGATCTTTGAAAAATGTGCCAATAATGTAGGCTGGAGAAAAGACAGCATCTTCAACAAATGGTGTTGGACAAATTGGATGACCATATGTAGAAAAATGAAGTCAGACCCATTCATTTCACTATACATAAAAATCATGTCCAAATGGCTTAAGGACCTCAATATAAGACCTGAAACACTTCAACTACTGGAAGAAAAAATAAGAAGCATGCTCCACAATATAGGACTGTGAAAAGACTTCCTGAACAACACTCCAGTAGCCATGGAAATTAAACAAGCTTTCAACCAATGGGATCTCATGAAGCTAAAAATCTGCGCAGAGAAACATACCATAAATAGTGCCAGTAGATTACCCACTCAATGGGAGAAAATATATGCAAGTTATAACATTGACAGAACATAATATCTAGAATCTACAAAGAATTCAAAAGACTAAACAATAAAAAATTCAAACATCACTCTATAAGTAGGGCAGAGGACAAAATAGGGAGTTTTCAGAGGAAAAAATACAAATAGCTAACATACACTTAAGAAAATGTTCAACATCCCTAACCATTATGGAAATACAAATTAAAACAACTATGATGTTCCACCTTACCACAGTCAGGATAGCAAACATTAAAATATCTAATTAAAACAAATGTTGGTGAAACTGTGGAGAAATAGGAACCCTCATTCACTGCTGGTGGGAATGTAAGCTGGTACAACCGCAGTGGAGATCATTTTGAAGACTCTTGAAAATTATTTATATAGAGTTAACAGCAGGCCCTGTTATTCCCTTACTGGGCATTTACCCTATAAGCTCCACATCTCAGTTCAGAAATATTTGATCAACCATATTTATAGCTGCTCAATTCATAGTAGCTAAAAATTGGAATCAAACGAGGTACCTATCATTGCACAAATGTATAAACAAGTTATGGTATATCTACATGATGGAATTCTACTCAGCAGTAAGAAAAAAAAATAACACACTGAAATTTGTAGAAAAAATGATTGAACATAGAACAGATCCTTTTAAATGAGCTCCTACAATCACAGAAACACAATTGTTGCATGATTTCAATCATCTTCAGTTCCTAGCCTGGATGAGCCCAAGTTGCTGACATAACTGAATAGCATCTTGAGGCTTGGAAAATAGGGAGAGCAGGGCTTGGGGATGGGAATGGATGGGGGTTGACACAAAATATGAACCCAAATTGAGCTGATATCATAGAATTCTGTATCCTGGTAATTAGACTACATATTTGAACCCTCAAACAAACATTAGAGGGAGCACCTGAATCAAATGGATCTGGAGAGAGTGAGATGAAACTTACACTCAAATTTCTCCTGTTTCTCTGCCTTCTCTAGAAAATGTCTCTTTTCCCTGGGAAATGGCCTGTAATTCCTTGTACTAGGATGTGGTCTACATCCACAATAAGCTGTTGGTTAGAGACCTACTAGTTCTCCCAAAGCAAACATGACAGATGTATTAGTCAGGGTTCTCTAGAGGAACAGAACTGCTAGAATGAATTATTTAAAAAGGGGATTTATTGGATAAGCTTACAATAGTCCAATAGCAGCTGCAGGCCCAAGAATCACCGAACCTGATAGCTGCTCAGTCCTCGTGTCCAAAAGCCTCAGCATTCCCCACCCAGCACTGCAGGTGTTGCCTGACGGCTTCCTGAAGAACCACTGGGTTTTGATCCACACAGGTCTTCAGTTGATGCTGGTCTTCAGTCCACACTGGCCTTCAATCCATGTTGGAAGGTAGTGAGCAGCTCCGGCAGCCAGGTGGAAGAGAGGAAGGAAGGAAGTCTTTTTATCCAGAGCTTCCTTATATCAAGTCCCCTCTGAGCCAGGCCACCCACTCTGGGGGAAGGGCTCACCCTGGGGGAAAGACTTCTTCCTTTAGTTGATCCTTCCTAGAAGCAGCGTGTGGATTACTAAACAGACCAAGTAATAACACCTTAACTATCACAAGTCCACCCCTTGTCAACTTGGCATCAAATCATGTCTCCTTACATCATTAATTTTCAAATGAAAACAGTAACAAGCTCATAATTCCGCCTAACATGGCATAACTATCCCATGTACAACCGGAACTGCAAAATCTTCCCCCCAACACAAAGCTTAGTCTCTAATATAATGGGTCTAATATCAATTCAACAGTTAGCTAATGATATAATCATAATATTGGTGTAGATACAAACACTGTTATCAAGGCAAGATCGAAACATTGCAATCACAGTCCTCTTTTCTGTAACTGGTCATGTGGCCTTAGCTGGTATTTGTAACTGTCTTCTTCTACTACTCATTCTGTATTTCCTCCACCTTCAGCAAGCACCTCAGCAGGTCTTGGTTCATTACCTGGAGGGGTAACCCATACCTTCATTCCTGAAGGATTTTGGCCATTTATCACACTGCTTCTAGTGGGTTGTTGCAGTCATCCATTGACATTGACAACAGGACATGGTAACACTTACAGATGCCCTAAAGGATCTCCTGCACTCCAGGCATACTCTTCCTTACCGCCATTGTGGAGGAGCAGTCCAATTTCCCCCTGGTAATCTGGTTCAATCATCCCTGCTGTCACTGAAACTCCTTTCTCAGCCTCTTCATTCAAGGGCATTAGGAGCCCAAAGTGACCAGGGGGAAGTCTTAGCTTCCAATTCAATGGAATGTTCTTTGTGTCTCCTGGCAAAAGCACTCCCCCTTCTGGGGCCAAGACTTATAGTCCAGCAGAGCATAAGGTTGTGGGAACAGGAAGCAAAAATCTAGCTAATGGGTCACTTGGGGTGATAGTAAGTGGGACCATTCCCATTTCCACCCCTTGATTCCTGGACCCATGAATCCGGGCTATAGGAGAAACAGTACCATATATAGGAAGCTGATTCAGAGCATATACAGCCTGGTGGAGGACACTCCTCCAGCCCTCCAAGTTATTGCCGCATAGTTGGCACTGTAGCTGTTTTTTCAAAAGGTCATTCCACCGTTCTATCAAGCCAGCTACTTCATGGTGGTGGGGCACATGGTAAGACCAGTGAATTCCATTATCATGAGCCCACTGCCGTACTTCCTTGGTGGTGAAGTGAGTTCCTTGGTCAGAAACAATGCTGTGTGGAATGCCATGAAGGTGAATAACGCATTCTGTAAGCCCATAGATGGTAGTTTTGGCAGAAGTATTACATGTAGGAAAGGCAAATGCATACCCAGAATAAATGTCTATTCCAGTAAGGACAAAACACTGCCCTTTCCATGATGGAAGAGGTCCAATGTAGTCAACCTGCCACCAGGTTGCTGGCTAGTGACCCCGAGGAATACTACCAGATTAGGGGCTCAGAGTTGGTCTCTGCTGTTGGCAAATTTGGCACTCTGTAGTAGCCATAGCCAGGTCAGCCTTAGTTAGTGGAAGTCCATGTTGTTGGGCATGCATAGCCTGCATCTCTGCCACCATGTCCACTTTGTCCGTGGGCCCATTGGGCAATGACAGGGGTGGCTGAGGAAAAAGGTTGACCACTATCCACAGAATGGGTCAGCTTATCTACTTGATAATTAAAGTCATCCTCCAATGAGGTCACCTTCTGATGAGCATTAACATGGGACACAAGTATCTTTATATCCTTTGCCCATTCATAGAGTTCTATCCACATATACCTTCCCCAAATGTCCTTTCCACCAATTTTCCAATTGTGCTCCTTCCAAGTCCCAGACCATCCAGCCAAAGCATTGGCCACAGCCAATGAATCAGTGTATAACCGCACATCTAGCCATTTTTCCTTCCAAGCAAAATGCACAAACCTATGCACTGCCCGAAGTTCTGCCCATTATGAAGACTTCCCTTCACCACAGTCTTTCAGAGTTGCCCCAGAAAGGGGCTGTAATGCTGCAGCTATCCACTTCTGCATAACATGCTGAACCATCTGTAAACCATGCCCTAGACCTCTGTTCCTCAGTCAACTGATCACAGGGCACACCTCATGATGCCATAGGTGCATGCTTGGGGACAGAAGGCATTGCAACAGGAGTAGCAACCATAGGCATTTGGACAACTTCCTCATGTAACTTACTAGTACCTTCAGGGCCTGCTCAAGCCCAATCATGTATATGCCACTTCCGCTTAATAATGGACTGCTGCTGTGCATGTCCAACTTTATGGCCTGGTGGGTCAGATAACACCCAGCTCATAATGGGCAGCTCAGGTCGCATAGTAACTTGATGGCCCATTGTCAAACATTAAGTTTCCACTAAGGCCCAATAGCTGTCTCTCAAATGGAGAATAATTGTCTGCAGATAATGGCAGGACCTTGCTCCAAAATCCCAAAGACCTCTGCGCGATTCACCTGTGGGGGCCTGCCAGAGGCTCCAAACAGCATCCCTGTCTGCCACTGAAACCTCAAGTATCATTGGATCTGCTGGATCATACGGCCCAAGGGGCAGAGCAGCCTGCACAGTGGCCTGGGCTTGTTGAAGAACAATCTCTTGTTCTGGGCCCCACTGAAAACTAGTAGCTTTCAGAGTCACATGGTATATGGGATGGAGTAAGATACCCAAGTGAGGAATGTGCTGTCTCCAAAATTCAAATAGGCCCACTAGACATTGTGCTTCTTTCTTAGTGGTAGGAGGGGCCAAATGCAACAACTTGTCCTTCACCTTAGAAGGAATATACCTGTATGCCCCACATCACTGAACTCCTAGAAATTTCACTGAGGTGGAAGGTCCTTGAATTTTGGATAGATTTATTTCCCATTCCCTGATGTACATATGCTGTACCAACAACTCCAGAGTGGTTGCCACCTCCTGCTCATTTGGTCCAATTAGCATTATGTCATCAATATAATGGACCAACGTGACACCCTGTGGAAGGGACAGGTGATCAAATTCCCTGCGAACTAAGCCATGACACAGGGCTGGAGAGTTAATATAACCTTGAGGTAAAACAGTAAATGTGTACTGCTGATCTTGCGTGCTGAAGGCAAATTGCTTCTGGTGGTCCTTATGGACAGGTATGGAGAAGAAATCATTTGCAAGATCAATAGCTGCATACCAGATACCAGGAGATGTGCTAATCTGCTCAAGTAAAGAAACCACATCTGGTACAGCAGCTGCACTTGGAGTCACCACCTGATTAAGTTTCCAATAATCCACTGTCATTCTCCAGTATCCATCTGACTTCTAAACAGGCCAGATAGGAGAGTTAAAGGGAGATGTGGTGGGAACCACCACCCCTGCATCCTTCAAGTCCTTTATAGTGGCACTAATTTCTGAAATCCCTCCAGGGATGCAATACTGTTTTTGATTCACTATTTTCCCTGGTGGTGGGAGCCTCAATGGCTTCCATTTGGCCTTTCCAACCATATTATTCCTCACTGCACAAGTCAGGGAACCAATGTGGGGGGTTCTTCCAACTCCTAAGTATATCTATCCCAATTATGCATTCTGGGACTGGGGAAATAACCACAGGGTGATTTTGGGGACCCACTGGACCCACTGTTAGTCTAACATTTGCCAAAACTCCATTGATCACCTGACTTCCATAAGCATCTACTTTAACTGGAGGGCCATGATGCTTTGTGGGGTCTCCTTGGATCAATGTCAATTCAGAGCCCATGTCCAGTAGGCCCCAAAAGGTCTGATTATTTCCTTTCCCCCAGTGTACAGTTACTCTAGCAAAAGGCTGCAGGTCCCTCTGAGGAAGGATAAATGTAAGTTTAATATTGAAACTTTTGGCTTGCAGGAGGGTCCTTCCTCGAGGGGACCTGTCCACCCCTTCAATCAAGGGGCTCAGGATCTGTAAACTGGCTCAAGTCTGGAAACTGATTAAGAGGTCTTGATTTCCTGTTGCTATAATTCAAAGTGGCTTCATGTTCCCTTGCTCTGGAACTTTTCTGCTTATACAAATCAAGAAGAAACTCAGTAGGATTCTTATTTTTTTGACTTCTGGGAACACCATGATTAATCAGCCAATTCTAATGGTCCATACAAGTCATACCTTTATGTGCATAATTTTGCCTATACCGTCTGTTATGAAAAACATGTTCACCCCGCCTTTGGCAATTCAGTGCTTCCACTTGGCCCTTGTTACCCCGAGATCCAGTTATGCCCATTGCATCTAAATCACCTAGTGCAGCAAGTGCAGCTCCCACTATGAGGTCTTCTTTACATAAAAGATCAATGATGGGAGACTTTATGCTGGTGCTCCCCTCACAAATCTGTTTCTTATGGTCTTAGTGAAGGGCACATCTTCTGGACGCTCCCATTGTGGGGGCAAAGATGAGTTTACATGGCAAATACACTCCAGCATTCCATGTTTTCTGAGCTTTTTAATCCCTTCATCGACATTAAGCCAAGGAATATCATACAGCTCAAGCTCATTCACAGTAGGCCATCTTTGGATCCATACTTCAGCCAACCAATCAAATAAACTCTTGGCACCCCTTCCAACTGCACAAGCTGCATTGTTAAATCTAAAATCTCTGCTCAATGGGCCTATTTCAGTAAATTCAGCCTGATCTAATCTTATGTTCCTTCATCCCACACCCTTAAAATCCATTCCTACACATATCCCCCATGCTTCTACCTGTACAAGTTAGAAAACTCCTGAAGTTCTTTAGGGGTGTACCTCGCCTCCTCCTATGTCACAGTTTGTATCTCACCTTTAGGGGCCTGCCTAGCCTTCTGTCTGGTTATAGTCCTAGAGGCAAAGTTGGGTGGGAACCAAGAAGCACCAGCACTTCCTGCAGATTCCTCAGACAAAGAGGGATGAATTCCCTCAGGCAAGGGTGGGGAGGGTAATACTTCAGGATGTGGGGGTGAGGATACAACTGCTGCTAAGGAAGGCAGGTCATATTTTCATCCAAAACATCTTCTTCACAATCTAACCCGTCCATGTCCCCAGGTTCTTCATGGTCTTCCCACACATCACCATCCCAAGTCACAGGATCCCACTCTTTTCCAATCAGTGCCCTTCCTTTAATTTCTGATAGTTGGTGAGGCTGGGATTTGAGTTTACATTGCAAGTTATCCAATCTCACAATGAGAGCTTGGGTTTGGTTTTCTGCAATCTGAGCCCTGTTCTGGCTAGAGAGGTGACTCTTCTCTCAGGTACCTTTAGAAACCTTGAAATCATGTATGTGGGTCTTAAGCTTGGAATTTTCCTTTTTGAGCTTCTGGTGTCCCCTCATTAGTTTGTCCAGAGATGCAAAAAGCAACAAACCAGCCTCATCATGGTCTTACTTTTCCACAAATATTCAAATGTTTTAAATACAGAGTCATTAAATTCCTCGCTCTTCACAAGACATGACTCAGGGTCAACAAGTACATCTATCTCACAGAGTTATTGAAATAGTGCACACCATGAATTATTAGTGCCCTACTTATTTCCAGGAAAAGTGCTCTCCTTATCACCATTAGGGCCTTTAGTAGCATTGAAATTGGAAAGCCAAACCCAGATAGCACTAAGCCCACTAGAGAAAACCATCCTTACAATTCTGTTTCTCTAGAACCACTCCTGGTACCAAAATCTGTACTAGTCAGAGTTCTCTAGAGGAACAGAACTGCTAGAATGAATTATTTAAAAAGGGGATGTATTGGATAAGCTTACAGTAGACCAATTCCAATTGCAGGCCGGAGAATCACCGAACCTGGTAGCTGCTCAGTCCTCGTGTCCAGAAGCCCCAGCAGTCACGACCCTGCACTACAGGTGGTGCCGGAAAGCCTGGAAGCTTCCTGAGGAACCACTAGGTTTCGATCCACGCGGGTCTTCAGCTGATGCTGGTCTTCAATCCATGCTGGAAGGTAGCGAGCAGTTCTGGCAGCCAAGTGGAAGGGAGGAAGGAAGGAACTCTTTTTACCCAGAGTGTTCTTATACAAGTCCCCCTCTGAGCCAGGCCACCCACTCTGGGGGAAGGGCTCACCCTGGGGGAAAGACTTCTTCCTTTAGTTGATCCTTCCTAGTAGCAACCTGTGGATTACTAACAGATCAGGTTGACAACACCTTAACTATCACAACAGACTTCTATCAGTGCACTTGATGACCCACCAGAGGTTAATGATAAGTCCCTAATGCTGAAGAAACCAATTGCTGTCTTCACAAACCATGGTGAGACATGACTGAAATCCACAGGAAAGATAATCTCCAGATAATTAGTTCATCTCATGCTGGAAGGTGCTACATGAGCTACCAGGGAAAAGTAGCCAACATCTGTCCAAGCAACTCAAAGTCTAAGTGACTCAGAATCAAACAACCTGAGTGATGCTCTCACAAGCACAATAGTGGCGCACATCCATGGTGGGTAACCATCTGCTCTTGGACTGGCTAACAGATCTGCTCAGTAGAAAGGATGCCATATCTGGAAGTAGGAAACAACTCAGAATCATATCCAGATAATGATTCTGTTTTCCATTTTCAAGGTCCCACTAACCTTAGACTATAAAAGTGTCTAAACCCTTGAAATTCTTTCTAAATTAATAATGGTTTTCCCATTTAACTGGTACTGACTTCACTCTCCATTGGACAATCTGCTTCTCTTTTTCAGATGGGAAATGGACTTGAGGAGATAACTACCCAGTGCACTCCACTCCAGCCCTAGCTGAAACCATGGAGGAATTGGAGGAATGCTGCTCTTTTAGTTAAGCTGATATCAGCACAAGGGTGATGGAGAATGATACTGAGAACACTCAACACCTACCAAACCAGACATATAGACACTCCTAAGTGCCCATCACTGAAGTAGACTTGAAATGCTCCCAGCATGGCTCAGGGAATCTTGTAGAAGAGGGGGCCAGAAAGATTGTTAGAGCCACAAGTTGGAACATTTTGCACAGACACATTGCTTCTTCCCCATAATTGGCTGCTGCTCCATAATACATGACCCACAATACTCATGTGGTTGACCTGCATCCCCAATGAGGAAGTCTTCTTCAGAAAAGGGACAGGGAGGGGAGAAAAGATGGTACCAACACATGATGTTTACATACAAAATATGTCCATATCTAATAAAAAAATAAATAAAAAGAAAAATCTCTAGGTAGGATAAATAATAGATTTAAGTAGGCAAAACATCACTGAACTTGGAGACACATAATTGAAAATTTGAAGTCTAACAAACAAAAGTACAGAAAGAATGAAGCAAAATGAACAAATTTATTATGGGTGTATTGTTTTACTCATTGCGATGATTAATACCTAACTAGAAGCAGCTTTAGAAATGAAGGCAACATTTCGGCTGACAGTTCCAAGAGGTAATGTCCTCCAGGGCCAGGAAAGCATAGAAGCAAGAGGGAAAGGTTGGCTGGTTACGTTATATCCACAGTCAGGAAGCATGAAGTAGGGCAGAACTGAAACACCTCGTAACATTTCCCACTCCCCAGTGGTAGACCAAAATACCTAACCAGAAGCAACTTCTGGAAAGAAAACATTTATGTAGGTGTGCAGTTTGGGGAGTGGAAGTTTATCACAGCAGGGAAATCAGGGCAGGACCAGAAAGTCACATCATATCCTCTCCTAACAGAAATAAAAGTGAGCCAGCAAGTAAGCAGGGTCTGGATGAAACACATCAAGGCCTGCACCAATGACACACTTCCACCAGCCAGACTAGACCTTCTAAATGGTCCACAACCTTTCAGTGCATCACCACCAATTGGGATTAAGTATTCAAATGCACCCAACTATGTTAGACATTTTGCCTTCAAAACCACACAGACTTTTAGTTACATTCCCAGTAACGTATTTTCTCTAGCAAGGCTTCACCTACTTAAATTTCCACAACACTTTCAAACAGTTCCATTAGATGAGGGTCCAAGTGTTTAAACACGTGAGCTTATGGATGCTATTTCACATTCAAAATCCAATAATGAACAGATATTGTTCATTTTCCCCCAGTCATTCATGTGGCACCATCTCTTCACTAGAAGTGCTAACTATCTGGGAACTGACTCTCTTCCAGCTTCCAGCCATGTCACTCCATGACATGTGCCAACAGTGTATGTTGTCTTCAGCAGTCAGGTCTTACCAACACCCTATGGTGGGTCATCAAGCACTCAGACACAAATCTGTCTTCTTTTGGGAGACCTTGTGGGTCGCTCTGATCTAAAGCTCATTGTGGATGATATCCACCTGCTGTTACCGGGAATTACAGGTCAGCACCCAAGTGCATTCCAAAGAAGAAAATATAAGGGACTATAGAGATATTTCTGAAGAACAACATTGTAAGACTTCCAAAATTTGGTGATAAACAGGAATCTAGAACAGCAATTTCAATAATTTAAAATGAGAATAAATATCAAATACCTATACAGAGACACATTATGGTTAAATTGTCAAAAGGCAAAGAGAACAAAATAACTAGCAATATTGACTTTTCAAATACAAGGGAACTTCTTTAGATTTATTTACCTAAATATTTGAATACAGAAGGCAATGTTAAAATAGGTTTAAAGTTCTGTAGGAGAAATTTTCCAGCAAAATTGTGATTAAAAATTAACATAACTCAGGGAATTTTGAGGAAGAGGGGGTGAGAAGATGGTTAGGGCCACAAGTTGGGACATTTTGCATAGAGACATTGCCTCTCTCCCTGCTGCCCCCATTATGCATGACCCACAATCCCCATGGGGTTGACCTGCATCCCCATTGAGGAAAACCTTTTTGGAAAAGGGGCAGGAATGAGGGAAAGGATAGTACCAACATGTTTTGTTTATAGACTAAGTATGTCCATATCAAATAAAAGCAAACAAAAAAGTTATAAAGGTGGGCTGGAGAGATGACTTAGGGTTTAAGGCATTTGCCTGCAAAGCCAAAGGATCCTAGAAATCCTGAGTTGTCAACTGTACATATCTATAGTTTGTAAAGAGAACAAAACAATGGAGACAAACTCTTGATGCTCCTTGTGTGAAATGGAGAATGGGGGGGAGATGCCTTCTTGAGGGGCTTGTAGCTCAGGGCATGTACTGTGAGGCTGGACTTGTTGATACTGCAGTGAGCATCCATTTAGCTTCAGGTTGTCTTGTTTTGTATATAGTGACATAGCATTCTGCTGAGATTCTTAGTTGTGGAAAAGGGGAGTGGGGTCAGCTGGCATGAGAAGAAGTGTTTGCAGTTATTCTTTTAGTTCAGTGCAGTAGATTTTTTTGAAATGAAACTTCATTTCAAACTAGAACTCGTCTTTGTCAGCAAAGCAAAAGAACTACTTCATCATTGAAAGTTCAAGGGCCCTCTGTACTTCAACACAATTTGCAATATTCTGTTATTATTTGTATATTTATAATGCTGAGATGTTTTTGAAGTTAAATAAACAGTATTACATTTAAAAAAAAAAAAAGGACCCAAGTTCAATTTCCCAGGGCCCATTTTAAGCCATTTGCACAAGGGGGGCACAAGCATCTGGAGTTCATTTGCAGTGGCTACAAGCCCTGGTGTGCCCATTCTCTCCCTGTTTGTCTCTCTCTGTCTCTTCTCACTGATATAAACAAAGTGGTGTGGACCAATAAAAATACATCAAATTAATAATTTATAAGAATAATAGCAAATCTTGAATATAGAATTTTTAAAGTTATATATAATATTTTAATCAAAAATGTCATAACTGAGTAGTATAAAAGGCAATTTTACACCCAAGTGAAGTAATACATTTTTGCAATCTCAGATCTCACAAAGCCCAGCCAGAATTATGATTCTGAGATGAGCATAAGTTACATAGCAAGTTCAAGGACAGTCTGTGCAGCACAGCTGGATCCTGACCTATCCTAAAGAAAACTAAACAAAACCAAATATAAACTTCACATTTATCAAATAATGTAGGTAAAATTTACATTATTTTGTTTTGCAATTGCTGTTGAAATTCATATTAAAATCATGTCATAAATGTTGAAAATATCGCAAATGGAGCTTTGATTTGAAATAAAGTTTCCCTAGATAAGATAGAATTAAAAGTGATCTTACCATTCACAAAATGTGTAAGTGAGATAGCATTCCTAGTGTGTGCTTGTAATACAAGTAATATCATGATTTTCTACAGTCACAAACAGACCCAATATTTTATATTTTATATAACCATGGCTTTACTGTAAAATAGAACATTTTATTTCCTTCAAAACAATTTACAGAGATGTTCATCCATTGTTTGCAAGACTTTTACATAACATGAATGTTGATAATGCCACTGAACTGCACAGTAAAAATAGTTTAGTGTAAAAAGTATGTTATGTATATTTATTTGCAGTAAATATGATATGTGGGCACTTGTATTTTACTATTTTTTTAGAAAGGTATGATTATATGACACTGAATTCTACAATGTATTAAACAATATTTTCTTTAAAAAGTTTTCTTAATTCATTTAAGATCTTAGAATTATTTGTATCCAATATAGGTAAGAATTAATATGACTGAATGGACTTAGACTATTATATTCATATGCAGCCCTCTTCATTGCCTTTTTGTTTGTGTTAAAATTATTTTAATGTAGTACATCCTCTGATAAACTGTTACAAAAGACTGGTTCAGTAGTAATCTGTTGATTAAATAAAGACATAGTTTTGTCAAATAAACATCATCTGTGTGGGATATGACATATTTTGTGACAGGTTATGGAAGGCGTCACAAGGAGTGTTATGGCAGGGTTCAGAAGGAGTTCAGATACCTCAGCTACTGTCCTGGTACTTTGTCATAATCCGTTTTGTCACATTTTCAGTGAACAATAAACTGAATACTTATTTGAAGGTTTTTCTGTGGAATGTAATCAAATAATAAGTACTTTAAATTTGAAACCATTCTTTTTGTGTACCAGGCAATAAGCTGTAAGGTAAAGACAGTAAGTCAAGGGGAAATCAAATATTAGGTATGCTATTGTTTCCCAGAAAGATGGGTTTGCCTTTGTGAAATTGATAAAATATTGAGGGACTAGCCAAAGCAATTGTGTTGCAGAATCTCAGAAATTTTGGGCAAGTTCAAGCAAAAAACCTCCTAGAATGGCTGGCCCAGGAAAAACATTTCATGGATAAATAGCCATGAAGAAAAATTTAATATCTTGCTATTATGTAATCACCAATTTGAGAATGTGCTGGCAGTGTACTGCAAAGTAGTCTGACTTGACATTGAGGTGAAATGGACAGTTTGCCTTTAGCAAGAGGAAAGACATAGTTAACAACTATAGCAATGATTAAAAAAAAAAACATGTTGAGTTATGTATTAAATTGGTTCCATATAGCATGAGATGAAATAAATGTTTAGATTTCATTGCACCATATAGAAAAAGAGCCCTTGTGCATCTGAAGATTCATTACATTCATTCATTACATTCTGCAATAAAAGAGAATGTTCAAAAGCTACCAATGAGAAACATGTACTTTCAAAGTTTGTTTTTTTTTTATATATTAGGGAAATATTTTAGCCACGAGTGAGGTTAGGAGTACTGATGAAATATGTGCTGATTCAAAACTTGTGAGGATAAATACTGTTTAAAAAAAATTCCATAGATTGTTTCTTGAGTATATTTGTCTATTTGAAAATCACATTATATACCTTTTTTTATCATTTGACCTAAAATTACTGTGAACTTTTACTCTCCAAGCTTTTTTCCAGGCATTTCTTTCACAAGCCATCCAAAGATTTAATGACTTACTATCACTGGGGCAAACTGTACTCAAGCTCATAACAAAACTCAGTGTTAGACAATCAGCATATATATGAAAGTGTTGTATGTGGACCATCTGCTCTGAAATTATATGGATAATTGTGAAAAGATTAAATTAACAGAATTGAGGACCCAGACTTTGGGTCAAGTAACTATAGCTACTTGATATTTGACAAAGGCCATAACAATGGAGACTGGAAAAAAAGACAGCATCTTCAAAAAATGGTGCTGGACAAACTGGATAAACATATGCAGAAAAATGAAACTCGATACACACATTTCACCATGCACAAAAATCAAGTTCAAATGGATCAAAGACCTCAATATAAAACCAGAAACTCTATTACTACTGGAAGAAAAAAAAAAAAACAAACAGGAAATTTCCAAGATATAGGAGTGAGAAAAGACTTCCTAACCCAAACCTTAGTAGCCCAGGAACTTAAACAATCACTAAATCACTGCGATCTCAGGAAGCTGGTAAGCTTTTTCACAAACAAACAATAAGCAGAGCCAATAGATTTCCTACAGGATGGGAGATAGTCTTTGTCGGATACACATCAGTAAAGGCCTAATTTCTAGAATCTACAAATTTCAAAACCCTAAACAATAGGGCTAGAGGGATGTCTTAGTGGTTAAGGCATTTGCCTACAAACCCAAAGGACCCAGGTTTGATGCACAAGGGGGCACTCGTGTCTGGAGTTTGTTTGCAGAGGCTGGAGGCCCTGGAATTCCCCCTCCCATTGAAATAAATAAATAAGAAAAAAAATTAAAAAACCTAAACAATAAAAAGTCAAACAACCCATTCACAAAATGGGGCAGAGAACTGCACAGGGAGTTCTCAGAGGAAGAAATACTAATGGCTAACACACACTTAAGAAAATGTTCATTATCCCTAATCATCAGAAATTTGCAAATTAAAACAACTATCCAATTCCGCCTTACCCCAGTAAAAAAAAAATCTAATGGCAACAAATTCTGGTGAGGTTGTAGTGAAATAGGAACCCTCATTCATGTTGGTGGGAATGCAAGCTGGTATAACCATTATGGAAAGCAATATGAAGACTCCTAAAAAAGATGCCTATAGAGGTACCAACAGACTCAGTTATTCCCTTACTGGGCATTTACCCTAAAAGTTCCAAACCTCAGCTCAGACATATTTGCTCAACCATGTTTATAGTTGCTCACTTCATAATAGAGCTAGAATCAACCCAGATGTCCATAATTAGATGAATGGTTAACTAAGATGTGGTATATCTATATGATGGAATTCCACACAGCAGTTAAAATGACACAATGAAAGTTGAAGAAAAAATGGTCATATTTGGAACAGATCATTCTTAGCAAACTCACCCAATCACAGAAATTGGGACATGGTCTCACTCATCTGTGGCTCTTAACCCAAATGAGAATGGTACTATAAAATCCTACATCCTGAAAGACATACTAAAAAGTCGAACCTTCATCAGGTGCTTAGAGAGAATACCTAATTCACAGGAGCCTGGAGAGGGTATGATAAAGACTATCCTCAATCTTTTCCTGTTTCCCTCTCTCTTTTCTCTCTCTCTTTTATATTACCTGTATTTTTCTTCCTTCTTCTCCCTTGGCACTGACCTATAACTCCCAGTCCCAGCATGCGGATAACATTCACAATGAGCTGTTGATCAGAGAGACCTACAAGGTTTCCCAAAAGAAGACAGACTTCTGTCAGAGTACTTGATGATGCATCAATGGTTAATGGTAAGACCCTACTTCCAAAGACACCATATGCTTTTGGGACAGAACATGGAGTGACCTGGCTGGAAACAGGAAGAGAGTCAGTCCCTGGGTGAATCTAATTCCAGTATAAAGGGATGCAGAACTGTCAGATTTCAGCCTGGAATCCCCTGTAGTTTAGCCATCCATTTGTGCTTTCTTCCTTGTGGTGGGGGTGGTTTGTATTTTTCCCTCTGCTTGTATCTATGAAAGGGATCCAGCTTCTTCCTCCGTTATGGTACTTCTCCTGGATCTGTAAGTCTGAAATAAATCTTGTTCCTGTAATAATCTGCATCTGTTTGGAAGTTCATCCCAGCAATGTCAAGCTGACTACTACAGGTATATTTCAAATATAGATATAACTGGTCTAAAATGCTATTATTTGCTTGTTACATATTTCTGCTTCTTTGATTAGAACCAGAAATAGTTTAGTCTCTTCTGACTCACACATCCACACTCATAAAATATAGCTCTATACAATAATAATTTAACTCATAATAATCTAGTTAGTTAGTATTATAATGAATGTTCAGTGTATCATGGAGGGTTTTAAAGATTGTATTAGTTGAAATTCTATGAAATAGTGGTCACATTACTTGTTAAAATTCACAAAAACAGCTGGGCATGGTGGCACACACCTTTAATCCCAGTATTTGTGAGGCAGAGATAGGAGGATTGCCTTGAGTTGGAGGCCAGCCTGAGACTACATAGTTAATTCCAGGTCAGCCTGCACCAGAGAGAGACCCTGCCTTGAAAAAAAAAAAAAATTCACAAAGACAACTAAATCATGAGTTAAAAAAAGACAGAAAAGTTTCTCAGTGGTTAAAAGATGCTTGTTTGCAAATCCTGATGGTCCAGATTCAATCCTCCAGGGCCCATATAAAGCCAGATAAACAATATATCACATACATTTGGAGTTTGTGTGCAGTACAAAAAGGCATTCTTTTCAGATACTCAATACACATAATATTTACTTCTCCTTTCATTTACTATCTTCCATGTTGTATGAGTTATTTGAGGTTTTTTCTTCTGAAAATAATAGATAAACTAATAGAGAAAAGACTGAGTATTGTGTGTTCCCCACACCACAGTGCTTTTTACATAGGTACTTATAAATACTTACCTAGAAAATGCCCTCTTATCCTTTGTGCATATGTTTATATTATTGTATGAGACATGAATTATTTACTTATTTATTTATTTATTTTAAATTTATTGCAGATAGAAACTGAGGATGATGAGCATGCTATGGTCTTTAACCACTGCTATCTAACTCCAGACGCATATGCCATCATATGCATCTGGCTGATGTGGGTTCTGGGAAATGAAACCTGGGTCCTTAGGTTTCTCAGGCAAGATCCTTAAACACTAAGAAATTTCTCTAGCCCAAACATAATTTTTTTTTTCAAAATAGGGTCTCACTCTGGCTCAGGCTGACCTGAAATTCACTCTGTAGTCTCAGGGTGGGCTTGAACTCTCAGCAATCCTCCTACCTCTGCCTCCCAAGTGCTGGGATTAAAGGCATGTGCCACCACGCCCGGCTCCAAACATAAATATTTTGAGGAAACTCATATCTAGTCTAATGAAAGGCAAGATATTAGAAATTAGAACATCTTATAATATAAAGACATTATATTATATATTATATATTATATAAAGACATTAAAGAATTAATGATAGATGATCAAGCAATCAGAACTCAAATATTAGTGTATTGAATTATTATTTCTATTCATATTTACTAGTGATTTATATTATTGAATCTAGTTAAGAACTTTCTGATGAATGAGATTTTTTTATGTAAGCAAACAATATATTGATATAATCATGGTATCATAATTGTATTAGTCAGAGTTGTCTAGAGGAACAGAATGGCTATAATGAATTATATTGAAAAGGGAATGTATTGGATTAGTTGACAGTAGTCCAATAGCAGTTGCAGGCCCGAGAATAAAGGAACCTGGTGGTTGCTCAGTCCACATGGCCGGATGCTTTAGCAGTCCCAATCCAGCACTGAAGGCCTGTTGGCTTCCTAAGGAGCTGCTGGTCTTTGACCCATGCAGGTCTTCAGTTGACACTGGTCTTCAGTCTGTGTGGGTCGTCAGTCCATGCTGGAAGGCAGCAAGCAGCTCCAGAAAGCCAAGTGGAAGGAAAGAAGGAGCTCTTTGCACCTAGAGCTTCCTTATATAAAGTCCCCCTCTGAGAAGGGCTGCCCCCTCTGGGGGAAGGGCTCATCCTGGGGAAAGGACTTCCTCCTTCAGTTAATCCTTCCTGGAAGCAACCTTTGAGACCCAACCTAAAGGGATTTCTGTAGATTCCTAAGCAGATCAAGTTGAGTACACCTTAGCTATCACATTAATATATATGTGTCATTATGCTTTTCTCACCATTATTTTCCTCCCCCACTACCTGTCTCTATCTCCTTTTCTGCCTTTATCTAGTACACATTCTACCCTGAGTTAGTACCCCTTCTGATTACTTTTTACCTTTATTCCATTACTTTACTTCCTACCTCCCTTAAGATCTCTTCCAACCTCTTTCATGATTCTCTTTCTAGTTTTGTGACTGTGGCAATTTGAATGTATTCCCCCATAGACTTAGGTGTCTTACTAAGTTTGTAACTTAGGTCTTCAGCTTCATGACTGGAATAGGTGTTACTGGAGGTGTATTCTGAAATCCAGTCCAAAGTTGTGTTTGGTGGAAGATCTGGATTCAAGCCCAAAGGTATGCAGAGAAGTCAAAATTTTGGCAGATCCTGCTTGCTACCAGTTTTAGCTCTTGCTGCTTTTTGGTGTTGCTAGCTTGTGGTGGTTTCTGTGTCTGTTTGGATTTATGAATCTATTATATTGAACAATGTAAAGGATGCCTGAGTTGATTCCATCTAGGAAATGCTAAATGTTAGAAATGCAAACCCTTTAGAAAGAAGAAATCTGCTCTTCAAGGTCATGATTAATTTTCTCCCTAAATAACAATGACTATGTCTCTGCACAACTGTTTGGTTTTGGTTTTGAAACCCTGAAAAGTACTTGGATGTGTATCATGAAGTGTACATAGTTCCAAGAGCAGCTGCTGAAATGTGGCACATGAAACATAGCAATTTCCTTGTGTGACAAGTGAGACACTTTAAAGACTGAAAAGTCCAGGGTATGGAGCTAAAGATGGATCATAGTTTTCAATGGCAACCCAAAGATGTTCTGTATATATCAGGACTGTACAAGGGCTAACATGGAGTTCTAGAGGCTGGGTATACAAGTTTCCCTGGCTACTCAGCCCAACCACAATCATGGAAATTAAGAATCCAGAAACTATCATCATTGGTTATAGATGTTGGACTTGAACTACAGATGTTTTGTGTTTACCTAAAGATTATGATTTTACATTGGTGCAATCTTTCTTTAGTATGTCTTATAGCAATGAAAACTTTTAATCATTATGGTGAAAAAGAAGGGAGGTGATGGATAGTCTTCTCTTATACTAGATTTTAGAGAAAATGCTCAGTTTACCCCATTTAGTATAAAGTTGAATATAGAATTGTTGCATGTAGCCTTTATTATATGGAGGTATATTCCTTCTATTCGTACTTTCCTCAGGCCTTTTATTTATTTATTTTTTTTATTTTTTAAATTTTTTTTTAATTTAATTTATTAGTTTTCTTTTCAGTAAATACAGGCAGTTTGGTACCATTATTTAGGCTCATCTGTGATCTGTCCCCTCCCATTAGACCCTCCTTATTATTGAAAATGGGTCGTGCATTGTGGAGTTAGCCCCCAGTTATTAGTATGATAAATGTCTCTGAAAATCATGACCCAACATGTAACTCTGACATTCTTTCCGCCCCCTCTTCCGCAAGATTTCCCTGAGCCATGTTGGGTTCATTTTTGGTCTGCTTCAGTGCTGAGGTGTTGGGGGCCTCTGAGGCTCTGGCTCTCTGATTTGGTAGGAGTTGATTTTTCTCTGCATTGATCTCCTTCCCCTTTGTGCTGGTATCCAGTTCACAGGAAAACATCACCCTTGCTTATTTCGCCAGTTGTCCTTAGTTTCAGTTGGGCCCCTTCTGAGGTATGTTGGGGCAGCTCTCTTCTTAGGATCTGCATCTATCTGGAAAAGAGAAGCAGATTCTCCAACGGAGAGTAAGTTAGCACCCAGAAAATTGAGATAACACTTACTTTTTTGATAGACAGTTTGATAGGTGTAGGCCCTCTTATACCCCGTGATTGATGGTAGCTTGATATTGTAGAGTGGGCTTGTGTTTGGGTATGGTTCTGACTTCTTTCCCAGCTCCAGCTAAGGGTCTAGTACCACTGAGTGGATCAGTTAGCCAAATCAAGAGCAACTGATTCCTCACCATGGCTGTGTACCACTATTGCACTTGTGTGGGTATCACATCCAGTTAATTGTTGCTACTTAGGTTAAACAATGTGTTGCTTGGACAGATCTTGGTCACTTCCCCCAGTCGCCTATGTAGCGCCTTCTGGCACTAGACACGCTGACTGTCTGGGGACTGACTCTCTCCTGGCTTCCAGCCATGTCATTCCATTTTACGTGTCAGCTGCGTATGGAGTCTTCAGCAATAGGGTCTTACCACTGGCCTTTGGTGGGTCATCAAGTACTCTGACAGAAGTCTGTCATTGTTTTGGGAAACCTTGTAGGTTTCTCTGATCAAAAGCTCATTGTGGATTGTAGGCCCAAGCTGGAAGTGGGGGTTACAGGTCAGTGTCCACTAAGAAATTGAGGAAAAAGATAACTAATATACAAGAGTTAGAGAGGAGAGAGATAGAGGAGAGAGGGGGAGAGGGAGGGAACGAAGATGTAGGAGATTTAGGTCAGTCTTGATCCTACCCTCTCCAGTGTCTTGTGGTTCAGGTGTTTCCTGTAAGGGACTAGTGAAGGTTCAGTCATTTGGTCTGTCTTTTAGGAAGTAGAATTTTATGGTACCATTGCCGTTTGGGTCCGGATTACTATTTTCCACCCTTTGATTCCCTCCCCGCCCACCCATCCATCTTATTGTCTAGTCCATGAGGTGCTTGCTGGGTATGTAAGGCATCTTGGGCAAATTCAGGTTAGGTGTTGCAGATGAGTGAGACTATGTGTCGATTTTTTTTCTGTGATTGGGTAAGTTCGCTGAGAATGATTTGTTCCAGGTTCAACCATTTTTCCTCAAATTTCTTTATGTCGTTTTTTCTTACTGCTGTATAGAATTCCATTGTGTAGATATACCACATCTTTGTTATCCATTCTTCTAATGATGGACATCTGGGTTGATTCCAGCTTTTAGCTATTACGAATTGAGCTGCTACAAACATGGTTGAGCAAATCTCTCTGGCTTTTGGTTTGAAGGTTTTAGGGTACATGCCCAGTAATGGTATAACTGGGTCTGTTGGTATTTCTGTAGTCAGCTTTTTCAGGAGTCTCCATATTGCTTTCCAAAGTGGTTGTACCATCCTGCATTCCCACCAACAGTGAATGAGTGTCCCTGCTTCTCCACATCCTCGCCAGCATTTATTTTCATTTGACCTTTTGATGTTGGCTATCTTTATTGGGGTAAGGTGGAATCTCATAGTTGTTTTAATTTGCATTTCTTTGATGATTAGGGATGATGAACATTTTCTTAGGTGTGTGTTTGCCATTTGTATCTCTTCCTCTGTGAATTGCCTGTTTAACTCTGTGCCCCATTTTGTGAGTGGGGTATTTGTCTTCTTATTGTTTAGACTTTTGAGTTCTTTGTAAATTCTAGAGATAAGGCCTCTATCAGTTGGATAACCTGCAAATATTTTCTCCCACTCTGTGGGTAATCTATTGGCTTTGTTTATTATATGCTTATCTGTAAAGAAACTCTTCAGCTTCATATGATCCCAATGGTTGAGTGACTGTTTAAGAACTTGAGCCACTGGGGTTTTATTCAGGAAGTCTTTTTCCATTCCTATATCATGGAAAGTACTTCCTAAATTTTCTTCCAGTAGTTTTCGAGTTTCTGGTCTTATGTTGAGGTCTTTGATCCATTTGGATTTGAGTGTTGTGCATGGTGAAATGTGTGGATCAAGTTTTAGTTTCCTGCATGTGGTTATCCAGTTTGTCCAGCACCATTTGTTGAAGATGCTATCTTTTTTCCAGTCTATATTGTTTGGGCCTTTGTAGAATATCAAGTAGCTATAGTTGCTTGGCCCAAAATCCGGGTCCTCAAGTCTATTCCATTGGTCTATACTCCTGTTTTTATGCCAGTACCATGCTGTTTTTATTACTATGGCTTTGTAGTATAACTTTATATCAGGTATGGTGATGCCACCAGAGGTATTTCTTTTGCTGAGGATATGTTTGGATATGCGAGGCCTTCTGCCTTTCCATATGAAATTTGAGATCATTTTTTCTATGTCTGTGAAGAACATTGTAGGTATTTTAATTGGAATTGCGTTAAATCTATATATTGCCTTTGGTAGGATTGTCATCTTCACAATGTTAATTCTGCCTATCCAGGAGCATGGGAGGTCTTTCCATCGTTTCAAGTCTTCCTCAATTTCTTTTTTGAGAGTTTTTATATTTTCGTTGTTTAGATCTTTTACTTCCTTGGTTAACGTTATTCCAAGGTATTTTATTTTATTTTTTGCTATTGAAAATGGGACTATGTCCTTTATTTCTTTTTCTGTGTCTTTGTCATTTGCATATAGAAATGCTTCCGATTTTTGTGCGTTGATTTTGTATCCTGCTACTTTGCTCGAGGAGTTAATCACCTTCGGGAGTTTTGGGATGGAGTCTCTCGGGTCTCTTACATATACAATCATGTCATCAGCGAATAGAGCTAACTTAACTTCTTCCTTTCCAAATTGTATCCCTTTTATTTCCTTCTCCTGCCTTATTGCTTGGGCTAGGACTTCCAGAAGTATATTGAAAAGCAGAGGTGAGAGACGACATCCCTGTCTTGTTCCTGATCTCAATGGGAATTCCTCCAGTCTCTCTCCATTAAGAATTATTTGGGCCTTTGGAGCTTTGTATATTGCCTTTATTATATTAAGACATGAACCGGCCATGCCGATTCTCTCCAATGTTTTGATCATGAAGTGATGTTGTATCTTGTCAAAGGCCTTCTCTGCATCTATTGAAATGATCATGTGATTTTTATGTTTAAGCTTGTTTATGTGGTGTATTACATTGACAGATTTTCGTATGTTGAACCACCCTTGTGTTCCTGGGATAAATCCCATTTGGTCAAGGTGGATAATGCTTTTGATGTGTTGTTGGATTCGGTTTGCGAGAATTTTGTTGAGGATCTTTGCGTCTATGTTCATTAGGGAAATAGGCCGATAGTTTTCTTTTCTTGTGGCGTCTCTGCCTGGTTTTGGGATTAGGGTGATACTAGCTTCATAGAAGGAGTTGGGTAGTTTTCCCTGTTCTTCGATTGAGTGGCACAGTTTTAGGAAGATTGGTTTGAGTTCTTCCATGAAGGTTTGATAAAATTCGGCTGGGAATCCATCTGGTCCTGGACTCTTCTTTTTTGGGAGGTTTTTTATTACTTTTTCAATCTCCATGAGTGTGATGGGTTCATTGAGGTGGTTGATCTGCTCTGAGTTTAGCTTTGGTAGATGATATGCATCCAGGAATTTATCCATCTCCTCCACATTTTCCAGTTTTGTGGAGTAGAGGTTTTTGAAATAAGTCCTGATGATTCTGCCGATTTCACTGATGTCTGTTGTAATCTCTCCTTTTTCATTTTGAATTTTGTTAATTTGGAGTCTCTCCTTTTTTTGCTTGATCAAATTGGCCAGAGGTTTGTCAATCTTCTTTATTTTTTCAAAGAACCAGCTCTTTGTTTTGTCAATTGCCTTAATTGTTTCCTTGGTTTCCAATTCATTAATTTCTGCTCTGATTTTAATTATTTCCTTCCTTCTGGAGCTCTTTGGGTTGGATTTTTCTTGTTTTTCCAATGCCTTTAGGTGGATGGTTAAGCTATTGATTTGGGATTTTTCTGTCTTTTTTATGAAGGCATTGAGTGCTATGAATTTTCCCCTGAGGACTGCCTTCATTGTGTCCCACAAGTTTTGGTATGATGTGTTCTCATTGTCATTCAATTCCAGGAATTTTGCAATTTCATTTTTTATTTCATCCACTATCCATTTATTGTTTAAGAGTGTGCTATTCAGTTTCCAGTTGCCGTTGGGGCTCTTGTTGGTTTTTTTGTTGTTGATTTCTAGGACTATAGCATTATGATCTGATATCATGCAGGGAATTATTTCGATTTTCCTAAATATGTGGAGGCTATCTTTGTGACCCAGTATATGGTCTATTTTAGAGAATGTTCCATGGGCTGCTGAGAAGAATGTGTAGTCTGTGGATTTGGGGTGGAAAGTTCTGTAGATGTCTGTTAGGTCTAAGTGCTCTATGGTTTTGTTGAGCTCTCTTACTTCCCTGTTGAGCTTCTGTTTGGATGATCTGTCTATTACTGATAATGGTGTGTTAAAGTCCCCAGCTATGATGGTGTTGGTGGTTATTTCTGTTTTATTGTCAAGTAGGTTTTGTTTTATGAACTGCGGTGCCCCTGTGTTTGGTGCATTCAGATTTATGATTGTAATATCCTCTTGATGGATTGTTCCCTTTACAAGTAGGAAGTAGCCTTCTTTGTCTTTTTTGATTGTTTTTGGTTTGAAGTCAACTTTATCTGATATTAATATAGCTACACCTGCTTGTTTCTTATTCCCATTTGCTTGGAATATTGTTTTCCACCCTTTCACCCTGAGGAGGTTTCTGTCTTTAGTGGTAAGGTGGGTTTCTTGAAGGCAGCAGATTGAGGGGTCTAATTTTTTGATCCACCCTGTTAGCCTGTGTCTCTTGATGGGTGAATTAAGGCCATTAATGTTTAGGGTGATGACTGTGAGATTTGATTTGATCCCTGTCATTTTGTGGTGGTAGAGGTGTGTTGGCATTTCCATGGAATTTTTTTTTTTTTTTGTATCTACTCTGGGTTTGATTGCTGTGATCTTCTTCTTGTAGGCATTTGTGTTTGGTTATTTGTTTCTTCTCTGTGGAGAATTTCCTGGAGTACTTTCTGTAGGTTTGGTTTTGTGTTCATATAATTGTAAAGCTGAGTTTTATCATGGAAAGTTTTCCTTTCACCATCTATTATAAGGGAGACTTTTGCTGGGTAGAGTAGTTTAGGTTGAAAGCCATAGTTTCTTAGCATTTGAAGAGTACCATTCCAGGCCCTTCTAGCTTTCAGGGTTTCCATTGAGAAGTCTGAAGTAATTCTGATGGGGTTTCCTTTGAAAGTGGTGTGCTGTTTTTCCCTAGCTGCTTTTAGGATTTTTTCCTTGGTGTCAATGTTTAGAGTCTTAATGATAATATGCCTTGGGGAGTTTCTCCTTTGGTCTAGTCGGTTAGGAGTTCTGTTTGCTTCTTGAATCTTGATGGGCCTTTCTTTTAAGAGACGGGTTAAGTTTTCTTCAATTATTGTGTTAAATAAGTTCTCCATGCCTTTGGTCTGAAATTCTTCTCCTTCTGGTATTCCAATGATTCTGATATTAGGACGTTTAAGTGTATCCCACAATTCTCTCATGTTCTGTTCACAGGAACTTTTGAACTTACTGAAATTTTTGGACTCTCGAACTGTTTCTTCCATCCTGTCTTCCAGATCAGAATTTCTATCTTCCACTTCGCTGACTCTATTCTTGAGAGCCTCTAATGAGTTTTGGACTTGTTCAATTAAGTTTGCATTTTCTACTACTTTCCTATGTATCACTTGCATCGCTTTGTCCAGCTCCCTTTTTGTCTCATTTTCTGATTTTCTTGCTGATTCTTGGAAATCATCCTTGCATTTCTTTATGTTTTCATTTAGTGTGGCCAGCTGATTTTTAAGGTCCTCTTTTTTTTCATTCTCCCTCAACTCTCTTAGCTCTCTTTGAATTCCTTCCAGTGTCTTATCATATTGCTCTAGCTTCGTGATGGTAGCATCCATACGATTATCTATCCTTTGTAGCTTTCCTGTCAGATCTAGCAGTAGTTTGGTTAGGGTTGCATTGTTCATTGCTTCCACTTGATGTTCTGATCCTAAACACTCTTCTATGTTTTGGTTTGTTGTGATCCTTGTTGGACTGGGTGATCTGTCTGGATTTTCTTCCATTTTATTTTTCGTGTTATTTCTTTTGCGCTGTGGTCTACCCATGTCAGTGTATGGACAGGTAGGTGGGTGGAGCAGCCTGGGATCTAGCTTAATGCAAATCCAAGGCAGCCTGGGGCAGTTGTAAGCAGCCTGGGTTTTTGCTCACTCTTGCCAAAGCCGCCAACCTATAGCCTGACAGGGGCACCAAAGTTGCCTGAATTCTCACCCAGTAATGCACCTAAGCTGCCTGCCTTTGAGCTTGAAAAGGGACTGAGGTAGCAAGCCTTGAAGGTGCCTAGATTCTGGCTGGGTACACTGGGGTCTATAAACAGTCTGTGCTCTTCCGCCTCAGGGGAGTGGGGGATGGGTGGCGATGTACAGGTAGGGGATGGCACCTGCGCTGGTGCTAGTGACTCAGTGTGGACTTATGTGGCTCTTGCTGTGGGACTGGGCCCACTGCAAGTGCAATTGTAGTGCAGAGGCAGATGATGTGGGTACAGAATCAGGACACAGCAGAAACTGACGGGCAGCAAGTGATGTGAGAACAGCAGGGCGTGAGGGGAGGGGGGGCAGCTAGGAGCGTGGGGTGCTGTGGGATACCGTGGGGTGCTCTGGACTCGCAGGGGGGGAGGGGGCGGATCGCGCGGGGGAGGGGGGTGAGAGGGTCCAGGGGGTCGCGGGTAGCGCAGGGGGCGTGGAGCACGCTGAGGTAAGATGGAGTGCTGGATGCTGTGGTATGCTGGGGGGCATTCTGGATGCGTGGCAGGGGTGGGGTGCACGGGGGGGGCTCGAGGAGCGCGGGGGTGGGGCGCGGGGAGTCTCGGGGCATGTGGGGGGATCGGGGCACACCAGGGCGCCCGGACGCTGGACGCTGCGGGGCGCTTTGAGCGCCCCGTCGCGTGTGGGTAGGGAGCGTTGGGCGCGCTGGGGGGGGAGGCGGGGGCGGGGCACGCGGGGGAGGGCTCGAGGCGCGTGGGGGTGGGGCGTGGGGGTCTCAGGGTGCGCGGGTGGCGCGGGGGTGCGGGGCACGCCTGGGCGCCCCGGGCACGGGTCGCTTGGGGAGTGCCTGCTGTGTGTGGATAGAGAGCACGGAACGCGCGGGGGGTGGGGCACGCGGGAGGGTGGGGCGGGCGTGGGGTGGTCTTGAGGCACGCGGGGGTGGGGCGCAGGGGTCTTGGGCGCGCGGGGGCGCGGGGCACGCCTGGGTGCCCGGGGCGCGGGAAGCCTTGGTTCGCTTGGGCCGTGTCTGCCGTGTGTGGATAGGGAGCGTGGGGAGCGCTGGGGGGGAGGGGCCTGCTAGGGGGTGCGGGGGGTGCGGCGGGTGTGGGGCACGGGGGTTGTGGGGTGCACTGGGCCGCTGGGGCGCGTGGGACTTGGTGTGCACGGGGCGCCGGGCAGCTGGGCACGGGGCCGCGCCCGATGCAGTTATTCGAGGCGGGCGGGGTGGCGGTGCGTGGGTCGCGGGGGTGTGTGCTTCCCTCTTTTACCCCGATCTGTGCCCTCCCTCTTCAGAAAGTTCCTAATTTCCCTTGAATACTTGCCTTTTTTTCCCTCGTTGTTTGTAGTGCAGCTAGGCGGTCGCCATCTTGACCGGAAGCCTATTTTTTAAATTTTTTTTGTCTATTTTTTATTTATTTATTTGAGACCGACAGACACAGAGAGAAAGACAGATAGAGGGAGAGAGAGAGAATGGGCGCGCCAGGGCTTCCAGCCACTGCAAACGAACTCCAGATGCGTGCACCCCCTTGTGCATCTGGCTAACGTGGGACCTGGGGAACCGAGCCTCGAACCGGGGTCCTTAGGCTTCACAGGCAAGCGCTTAACCGCTAAGCCATCTCTCCAGCCCTCCTCAGGCCTTTTAAAATGAAGTAATGTTGAACTGTGTGTAAAACCATTTCTACATAATCATGTACTTTATGTTCTTAGTCTATGTGCTGATTTAAACTTATTGATTTGCATAAGTTGAATCAACATAATATCATTGGTGTAAAAGCTACTTGGTTTTGGTGTATGATCTTAATGTGTTCTTAAATTTGATTTATGTGTATTTTATTGAGAAATTTTAGCTGTGTTCATCATAGACATTGGTCTATATATTTCTTTCTTCTTGGGTCTATCTCTGGTTTTGGTATCAGTGTAATGCTAATATATATCACTGTTATAATACATATCAGGTTATGAAATATCCATTACTCTTGTGTATGTTGCAGTCTAACTATAATCAACTTGTATGAGTCTATGTTTTTGTAGTAAAAACTTATTTTTTGTGATAATTTTTCAATATTCTGTAGGAAAATGTCAATTCTATGATTCATCATTTCTAGGAATCTTGCATTTATGAAATGGCATGGCCTATGTTTAAATATTTCTATATCCTACTTCTGAGATGGTGTAGTCTTCAAAAATGGTCCAGGAGACAAGTTATTTCTTTTGTTTTAAGAACACAGTATTAATTGACACGGTACATCTATTTAAATGTAACTATGACCAAATTGGTTAGTAGAAAATAATTGAGCTATATTCCATCAGAGGACACCCATGTCTCTAGAGATTAATTATGCTTCCATTTACTGCTAGAAAGCATTAAATTAATTGTATAGGAGAAGTTCCTACAATGGCATCTGACATATTATAAAATCAATGTGTGTTCACCTTTAGTTTGTTGTTAATATGAAATTATTCATATCAACTACATATCCACAAAAAATATGAAGTAACCATCATTGGCTATGGATTACTTGCTCATTTGGGAAAGTTTGCTGATGGTGAAACTCATTTGCAATGATATTGAAAGCTCAGATGGAGCTGATTAATATTAGGAATCTCAAGAAGTGATTCCATAAAATGATTCCATAAAGTTATCAATCCCTATAATTAAGATTCTCTGATTAGTATTTAAAATATAATTAGTCCCAAAATGTAAAATATTAGTTTCTTAAGAAACTTTAGAATTGACAAAACATCATCTTATATCTCTTACCATTTGATCATAAAAATAATCTTACATAGTTGAGAATAACTTAAAATAGAGCAAACTGTTCTTATAGCAGTAATGACTATATTACTTGAAATATGATTTCTGCATTTATAGTTTAGTAAAAAATAGGCTACAGTTGGATTTCTCTATTTTATGTTACTATTTTGTGACAATTACTTATAGGAAAAGAACTTACTAGCTCTGATTTTGATACAACTGAATTCCTCAGAGTTTTGACAAATATTCATGTATGATTTGTCACATATTTGTACTATTTATGAGTGTTCTCTCCAATTACTGAAAAAAGTGGACACCCTGTAATAAAAATGGAATGCTTTATAGTAACCTAGGTCAAAAAAGACAAGCCTACACCTTTAAAGTCATGATGTAACACAATATATCCAATAACTTATAATTCTTTATTCTCTAACACTTATAATACCCTTCTAGAATTGTATATATTATAGTTTAAATTTTACACATTTTTCCATTATATAAATATTCTAAGATACCTTTGTTTGCTCCAAATATGTAATATTTAGATTCTGTGGCTATGTCCACATAATTTATGCCTGAGTGTTTTTAAATATCTAAGCTTATATGATAATTTAAGTTATAAGTTCTAAAGAGGTTCTTTTATTGCTTTTTTTTTAAATATTTTTTTGTTTTATTTTTTATTTATTTGAGAGCAGCAGACAGAGAGAGAAAGAGGGGGAGAGAGAGAGAGAGAATGGGCATGCCAGGGCTTCCAGCCTCTGTAAACGAACTCCAGATGAGTGTGCCCCCTTGTGCATCTGGCTAACATGGGTCTTGGGGAATCGAGCCTCGAAGCGGGGTCCTCAGGCTTCACAGGCAAGCGCTTAACCACTAAGCAATCTCTCCAGACCTATTGCTTTTATTTTTGAGATTGAATCTTGCTAAGTATCCCAGGTTAGACTTAAATAAGAAATCTTTCTGCCCAAACTCTTGATTGTATTACAGGCACCAGGACTGCACATATACACCATGACATCTAGCTATAAAGTGGTTCTTAAAAAAAAATTCCATCTCAGAATTTATTCTTGTAGAAATTTATCTTATCACTTATTATATCAGAAATTGCATTGGCATTTCTCTGCTTTACTAGAAACCTTTCATATTAACCACAATTTTATCATTTTAACTAACATAAAATATATATATTTATGTAGTATATTATGATATTTCACTAACACATATATTGCATGATTTTCAAATCAAGATAAACATACCTATCTACTCACTCAATTCATTATTGAGAAAACATTTAAATTTAGTGCATGCATTCTCAGTCACTAGAGAAATATGTCCATGCTTTCTCTGAAACAATATACAAATTTTTATATACTGACAGTACCCGCAAAATGTCCATAGATTATTTTTCAAATCTTTCAAAGTCCTTCAATTAAAAATGTTTAGAAAAATGAGTTAAATAGCAATAAATGTAATCCTAGATCATTCTCATTTTGTACGGATGTACATCAGAATAAAGGAAACCAGGGGTACTTTGATGAAATAAATTGACAATTTTTATTGCTTTCAAGTATATTGAAATATTGTTTTAGTGGGTGAGTTTGTCCTGATGATCTTTCTTAAAGTAATAGTTGTCTTCCCTCTGTTACGATTACCTCATTTGACTATTTATACAATATGTTGCCAACTGAATATATACTTTTTTTTTCTTGCCTCTTCAAACTTTTACTAGGGTATATGGAATTATTAGAATAGGAAGTTTATAATGTTGACTTATTTCATCCTCGGTGCCAAAAACTGTACCTGATATAATAGCATAAAATTAACAAACATTTGTTGAATGAACAAATTAATACAACAAAATAAAGGTATACTTTATTTTCAGTGCTAGAGATCAAACCAAGGTTCTCTCTCACATCCTAGACAAGTTGTCTATGACTAAGTGTTGCACTGTTGCAGTTATCTTCCCATTGCTGGAACAAACACCCCACCAAAAGCAGTTGGTGGAAGGAAATTTACTTATTTTGGCTTACAGTCTTGATGAAGAAAGATGGAAAGGTTGAATATCACCTCCTTCACAGCAGGTGGCAAACAAAAGCAGGAAAGTTAGCTAACTAATACTCACTAAGTAGCCTTTGCTGATCTCAAATTCATAGCAATCCTTGTCTCAGCTTTCTGAGTGCTAGTCTTATAGGCATTTGGCACCATAACGTGGTAATTTCACTTGTTAATTGCACTGAATTTAATGCCTGTTTCATGAGCTTTTCTCTTCTAATAATAAAGATCATTGTATTTACCTTTGTAGATAGCTTTTGCTGAATCTAATATACTTTATTTTTATATTGTTACTATATAATTTAAAAATAACTTATAAATATTAAAGTTCAAGTTTTAGCATTGTAATTTTGGAGTTCCAATCAAGTGATGTGACTTAAATTTTTCTTTGTATTGGCTTTTAAGAGATGTTCTTTTTTCATTAATAAGAAAGAAAATTCTTACTAATACTTTATGATTGTTTACATTGAATATAAACTTTATATCATATTCAAATCCAAATTAACTTGTTCAACTACTATGTATATTTCTTCCTCTATATTTTGTCTCTAGAATCTCTACACACAATTTCATAGACATGTTTTTGAATATGTGTTGGAAATTTCTTGGTTACATCTCCATTTCTCACATAAATATTGCTTCCATCTATTTTAACTCCTGTGTGTCATTTCTGCCATAAAGGATTCTTGCTGTTCCCATTTCAGAGCATGGATCAAAATTATAAAGCTTACAGTTGCTGTAGCAATTCTGTACCTGTAAAATAAGCATCTGGTTGTTATAGATACAGAAATTTCAGTACAGAGTTCAAGTATAAAAACACTGTGGAATGGAATAAAGAACAGAATGATTAACAGAAATGCTTATGATCTCACTTTTGCCAGCCTCACAAGTTTTTCCAGAAGTCAACCTACTTCAGTGGAGGCAAATAGGTTTCTTCCTTTCATTTTGTTTTTCTCTTGTTTTCTTAAGTGGACTTGAATTGGGCTTTTTATCACTTGCAACTGAAAGTATCTAGATGTAGATACTGACTGACTGATGATTTCAATCAAGATTATCATGTTTGGAGTGGTAAAATCAGGTGAACAGTGCGCATTATGCCCATTATAGAAAGATCATAGCTGCCTAGCATTTGTAATACATCACATATGCTCTGTCTAACATATATACATTTTATAAGTACAAAATTTATGCAGATTTATTGTTCAGAATTTATCTTATTTTAAAATGACAAAATACTTCTTTATTTGGATTCTAAGCCCAGAATCAGAAGGTAAGTTGTAATTGAGGAAGGGGAAGAGATACCCTTATCCACTTATGACGCAGGGAAGCCATAATAAATTTTCTCATAGACAAGAGAAGTCAGAAATATTCAAGGGTCCCAGTAGTCTCATAGGATTGAATCGTCTTATTTTGTTAAATATACTTGGAATCCATTGAGGTGTTTTTGAATAATCAGGAATAGTAAAAAAATGTTTAACATTTTAAAGTGTTACCTATATGCAATATATTAATATGAAATGAGTATTTAGCAGAAAGAATTGAAATGGAATGAGGGTTTTGGATAACCAATACTGCACTATTTATTAAGTTTTTTGAACATACTAGCTTTTTCCCCAGGTTTTTTGAAGGATAAGACTAAAATCAAAGTTCATTAGTCATGTGATTCTGATGAGAAAATTACTCCCATTTTTTGTAACACTACCATGTTATTTGCTTTTAAATTTGCCATCATTTTGCTTTTTGAAGGATGGATTGGAGGTTCAGGTTCTTGTCTACAAAGCCAAAGGACCCAGGTTTGATTCCCCAGGACCAACATAAGCCATATGTACAAGGTAGAACATATATCTAGAGTTTGTTTGTAGTGGCTAAAGACTCTGGCATGTCTATTTTCTCTTTCTCTCTCTCTTAAATAAACAAATAAAAATTTAAAAAAATATTTAAATTTTCCCTCATTTCATTTTATAGTTAGAAGTAAAAAGAATATTCTAGAATTCATTACCTTACTGAAAAGAGAAAAACAAAATCATTTACCAAATTAAAAGGAAGGGTTACTTGACATTGAAAAAGACTTAAAAAAGAAACTTTTTCATAGTTGAATTTTCAACATAACTTTTAAAAGTGATGTTGTGTGTGATAGCAGGTTGCATTGTTCAATTTTTCATTTTATTTTATTTTTGGGTCAATTCTGCTTAGAACACTGAAGCAGCAGAGTGCCCTATTGAATATTCATTACTTCACAAGAAGTTTGGTTTTTGCTGAATCCTAGGAGAAAATGATCAAGGATAAAAGGAAACATTTTTTTCTTTTATCATCCTTATTGTGTTGTATTTGTTTCTTTCTTTCATGGAAAAACTTGTATTTTTTTTCCCAGATAACTGAATTCAGGTCTTGACAGATATCCCTAGAGAAGAGGTATTGTGTATCAGTGGCAATTTCAAGTGTCATTCAGTTATGTGCATAACTATCATAAGAGGAGATGAGGATTAACTATAGAGAAATATTTCAAATCTAAGTTATGTAAATGTTTTGGCAAGAATAAATGGAAACAACAATTTCAATGGCAAAATATTTTTAGATGTCCACCACGTATTTTAAGCAAAAGAGAAATAGTCGGGCTGGAGAGATGGCTGAGGAATTAAGGTACTTTTCTTCAAAGTCTATAGACCTAAGTTCAATTCCCCAGTACCCATATAGAGCCTGAAGCCCAATAGTAGTGCATGCATCTGGAGTTTGTTTGCAGCAGTTGGAGGCCATAACATGTCCATTCTCTCTCTCTCTTTATCTCTCTCTGTCTCTTTCTCTGCTTGCAAATGAATAAGTAATAAATGAATGAATACAAAAAAGAGAAGTAGTCAAATTGGATTTCTATTGCATCTCTGAAGGATACAATTTATTATCCAATTTGTTTTCATTATTCTTGTAAAAGAATGATCACCTATTAGTCATATCTTTGTAAGAATTGTTCATAAAGGGAGTCCTATTAATAAAATGCTTCCCCTCTATACCTGACTAATACATACATGCTTGACAGCACAGCAAGTTATTACAGAATTTGCTTTTGTCTTCATGGTAGTGGGCCTGGATCATGACTTTTTAAAACTTGTATGTAGAACTTTAATATATGACCATATTTCCAATTGGCCTTATTCCCCCTGCCCAAGTTATCCTCTTATGTCTCCTCTCCCCTACTCCTATTACACTGAGGGCCAGATACAGTGGGGTTATCGGTGATCACTGTGGGGTCATGAATGTTGTCAGGTCCATAGGAGAGGTCAAAACCTCACCATATGCCTTCCCACACTGTAGCTATTACTTTCTGCTGCCTCTTCTACAATGGTCCCTGAGCCTTAGAGGGCTTGTTACAAGTCACATTTAGTATTGAGCTCTTGGAAGCCTCTTGTTTAGTGCTTTGATGAACTTTGCTTTAAATCTCCTTTATGTCTACTACCATCTCCTTGGAAAAGATTTTCTAGCTCATGAGATTTAAAAATCTTATTCCTCAGTTTCTTAGGTGCTATATTAGTTTGATGTAATTGACAACTTGTTTATTTCTCAGGTTAATATATTTCTTTGTGTGAAAACAACTGTGAAGCTATGTTTAGAATAAAAATTTCAATGTACTTTAAATCAGAATCATGTTTAGGATGTGATCCCAGGTGGGTTTTGATATATGTAGAATGACTCATGTTGTATGTATAAGAATTTATCAGAGTGGGGAAAGTGACATCTTAACTAGCAGGCTATTCAAAAATAGAATCTGACATTTCCATTTGGAAAAAAAAATGTTTTAAGACTTTATGCATGCAAGTATCAGTATCAGTCAGGGTTTTTCAGAGAAAGAACAGTACCAACAGGATGTGTCTCTGATTCTAGCTAGCTAGTTGTGAGGCTTGGCAAACCTAAAATTTATAAGACAGACTGGCAGAATGAAAACTCAAGCAAGGGTTCATATTACTCAAGCAGTTCTTTTCATTTGGTTATAATTTTTAGAACGAGGAACCTGAAATAATCCATTATCAACATGTAATTGTTAATAAAATAGTAACTATAGCTGGGTATGGTGGTGAATGTCTTTAATCCCAGCCCTCGGGAGGAAGGGGTAGGAGGATCACCATAAATCCAAGGTCACCCTGAGACTACCCAGTGAATTCCAGGTCAGCCAGGGCTAGTGTGAGACCCTACTTCAAAAAAGTAGTAAGTATTTAGGATTTCTGTCTATATTTATATACATGTGTGATATTCCTTTTTCATCCTGTGCTGGACCTTCTACAAACTAAGAAAAGGCTGTAACACTAAGCTATACTCCCAGCCCTCTTTTGTTCTTTCAAAGACATTAAATTGAAGTAACTTTATTTGTAATATAATGGAAGAGGTAGTTTTTTGAACAGTGACCTTTGGGAATAATGGCATCAAATTGTCCAAAACATGTTTTAAGATCTTTAAAGAAAAATTAGCTCTACTAGTCCATTTTAAAGCTTAAAAGCCCTAAATATGCAGGTACACTGAAGATACCTGTTGTGGTCAATTAACACTGATGCCATTTTATCAAAAATTCTTTAGTTTTCCAAATAAACAAATCTAGCAACTCTTTTGCTTGAAGCTCTTAAGCCATGTGCCATTTTTAGAGTTAGTATTTCAGATTATATTACAAGCATTCTGAAGTTGTAAGTTAAATAGCATGATTGTGAGAATGACTCCATAGGACATTCCAAATCCATAGGGGCCTTTGTATCATTTCATACAGTCTGAGGAGGGAATTTTTTTACCTGACAACTATTTGGAAAGGAAGTTCTTGCTTGCTTATATTGTCTTTTCAATAGCATATCCCCCAGAGATAACTCGATAGCATGACACATGATATAGTACAATTTGTGTGATATGTTTTAATCTTTGGTTCTGCTGTAACAAAAAATGGCTAGTCAACAAAAGTGAATTTCATCTTTAACACTGAAATTCATGTGTGGTTTTGTATCATGCATGCTACCCATTGGAATAGGGTTGTAGTGAGGATTCTGAATTGAGTGTATTAAAGACCATAATAAAAACAAATCTGAACCTGGCAATAGGATAATTAAACTATTTCAGGATATCAGACAACTTTGCTGCAGAAAGGAAGGAAGGAAGGAAGGAAGAAAAAAAGGAAGAAGGAAAGAAAAGAAAATTATCGAAACAGTTCATCCAGAGTCCTTCTTGGTTTGTAGACCTCTGTCCAACCTTGCACTATGCTCTAGAAGAAGATGAATGCATCAAATACATCTTTGCCTTTTAACACAGTAGGAGAAATTTGCTTAAGCATTTAATACATGGTGCACACAAAATATCCTATGAAACAAGGAAGAAAATATTTTTCAATTATATAAAAAGACTTAATTTAGATAATAAATAAAAAATGTTGCTAAGTTATACACATGATTGCTATACTTAGAATAGGTCCTAAATTATTTCTTAAACCAGAAACATTTTCAAAATCCCAAAGCTCAAATCCAATGTGACTTTTTCCTCTATGCTATGATAATAAACACTATGATAAGTTACCTCCTGTATTTAATATAAATAAAGACAAAATAAAATAACTCCAAATCTCATAAATGCTCCAGAGATTTTCAAGGAGATAGGAAGGAGGGTTTGTTCATTTTCAGTTATGGCACTCTAGGCATGAGACGAATCCAAATGAGTTTTTATCCTTCTTTGTTATGGATTGTGTTGACTGTTGCGCCAATTGTATTTTTGGTCTTTGCAGTATAAAATATATTTTATATAGTAAGTAATGAAATTGTTCTGAATTAATTCATAGAGGAGTAACAATTCATAAAATTCCCATGCTGCTCAACAGTTCACTCTCTCATTCAGTGAACTGGGTTTTTTTTTTTTGACTGTTCCTGAAAAAGAGGCAATACCCACTACTTGATGTCATCTGTTAAAGCAATTGGACTTTCAAGGTAGCCAGACTTACAATCACTCAAATTTTATGAAATGAATTGATATCATTCTGATCTCTATGCTGTATATATCAAAGATGAAATGCAGCAAAATTATAAAAATTATAAAGTTAATTTTCAGATACATGTTTTGTCCTCATTCAAGACCCTTTCCTCTGGTAACATAAGAGAGATCAGTATGGCTAGTGGTGGCGGAGCTACTTTTGCACATTAGAGACTACCATGTACTACATCTATTTCACCAAAAAAAAAAAAAAAAAAAAACTCAGTCCCTTTAGCATGTCTATTCCTTGAAGGAAAAAAAAAATCATTAAAGGTTGTTTTATTCTCAGGTAATATGCACTAATATTATTCATGTAACCCACCTTGTTATTCAGGGCTATTTAGAAAATATCGAGCTCATATTTTTGCATATATTTTATAAAGTAGATAAGGCAAAACAACCAAAGAAATACATACACATACACAAACCTCTGTATTGCTTATGCAATAACCTTCACTATTTACCCTTGAAAATAAATCTGACATAGACTTGG
Organism: Jaculus jaculus; assembly: GCF_020740685.1. Classification (NCBI taxonomy): domain Eukaryota; kingdom Metazoa; phylum Chordata; class Mammalia; order Rodentia; family Dipodidae; genus Jaculus; species Jaculus jaculus. The sequence continues at coordinate 88,032,285 of NC_059125.1, read as the reverse complement.
AAATAGCAATATAAGTTATAAAATGATTGCAAACTTCTAAAGAGGAACAAAACCTTAAAAATTCCTACAGTCAGATAATTTAAGGCATCTATTCTATAGTGACTTCATTTCTTAAAGCCTTTGAAAACCTCTTTCATAAAAGCTGAACTGTTCTTCAGTGCCAGAGTAACTCAAACTGCATTTGGCAATGCTTTTGCTACTATGCTGAGCAGTTAAAACATTTTGGCATATCTCCTATTCATTTTTGGTCCTATAGGCATCTCCCATTCAGAGAGGTTTTTCCATATGAATATTCATGCCTTCTACTGGCTTTCCCTGTTCTTTCAAATGATGTCTTATTAGTTGACATAATGAGAAGAGCGAATTTCCTAATCAAGCTTTTTATAGTACTAAGAACTAGGGAAAGAATTTTTAAATTATATGCATATAATGCATGTCATCAAAATCAGTAGCATTGTTAATGAGAATGAGCTCACAACACAGTCACTGAAAAGGAGAAAATATTCACCCTACCACCGTGACTATCGTACAGAATAGAGAAACAAAGATATGCAGACTGTCAACATCTGTAAAATGAGAATTTCAAATTTGTAGCAGAATCAATGCTTCCAACATTACAAATGGCAAATGCTGCTTTGCATCTGCTGCCACGTGTTTTTGACAACAATGGGTGCTGAAAAGCAAGCCATTGGCTTTGCAGGTGATCTGGGGCCTAAGGAACTAAAATTTGTTTATGGCTTTCTTATGAACATCCATGGGCCACATGATCAAGGTCTTCATGGAAGTAAATTGTTCATAGTTTTCTCCCAAAAGAGTACGGGGTTGGGCTGGAGAGATGGCTTAGCAGCTAAGGTGCTCGCTGGTGAAGCCTAAGGACCCAGGTTTGATTTGTAAGTACCCATGTAAGCCAGATGCACAAGGTGGTGCATGAGTCTGGAATTTGTTTGCAGTGGCTGGACGCTCTGAGTTACCCATTCTCTGCCTCTTCCCCTCTCTCTCTCTCTCTCTCTCTCTCTCTCTCTCTCTCTCTTATTCACACACACACACACACACACACACACACACACACACACACACACACATTCCACCTCTCTCTCAAATGAATAAAATATTTTGAAACATAAAAAGAGTACTAGGCTGGGCTGGAGAGATGGCTTAGCGGTTAAGCGCTTGCCTGTGAAGCCTAAGGACCCCGGTTCGAGGCTCGGTTCCCCAGGTCCCACGTTAGCCAGATGCACAAGGGGGCGCACGCGTCTGGAGTTCGTTTGCAGAGGCTGGAAGCCCTGGCGCGCCCATTCTCTCTCTCTCCCTCTCTCTGTCCTTCTCTCTGTGTCTGTCGCCCTCAAATAAATAAATAAAAATTAAAAAAAAAAAGAGTACTAGGCTGAGCCAGGAGTGGTGGCATACACTGTTAATCCCAGTACTTGGGAGGCAGAGGTTGGAAGATCACTGTGAGTTCAAGGCCAGCCTCAAAATACACAATGAGTTCTAAGTCAGCTAGACCAAGACCCTACCTCTAAAATAAGTAAAGAAAAAAGGAAGAAAGAGAGGAAAAGACAAAAAGAAAAGAAACGAATACTGGGTAGGAAAACTTTTCATATTACCAGACTACCTCAAAAAAAAAAAATCATTTGGTTATGTAACTTATATAAAGATTGGCAGAATCTGTCCATATGATCTACTATCCAAGTACATATCTCAAAGCTACAGGCATAGTGTTGCTTCAGTCTATTAGAAATGTATTATGTTGTCTTTTCTTTGAGATATTTTACACTACATCAAGATAGGGACTGAATAGTGTAGCTACTTTTTTCAGAAATAAGGAAACAGAGCTTAGGTGAATAATCATAATTGCTATGGTCCTTTCTCAACAATGTTAGAATTCAAAGTATGGTTTTCTGCAAAAAGTGACTTTTTCACAGTGTTTTCTTTTGAATTTGTAATTTCACATTGTTAATACCATAAATTCAGAGCTTTATCCTGGAAATTCTACTTGTATTTCCCTTTTAAAAATCCTAATTCAATAACTATAAGCCCACATTATAATAGAGGTCAACAAGAAAATTTAGGACAGCATTAGGTATCAAAATAGTACCTACTTTTGGGGCTGGAGAGATGGCTTAGCGGTTAAGCGCTTGCCTGTGAAGCCTAAGGACCCCAGTCTGAGGCTCGATTCCCCAGGATCCATGTTAGCCAAATGCACAAGGAGGCACATGCATCTGGAGTTCATGTACAGTGGTTGGAGGCCCTGGTCCACCCATTCTCTCGCTCTCTGCCTCTTTCTGTCAGTGTCTGTCACTCTAAAATAAATAAATAAATAAATAAACAATATCTTTAATAAAAATATAACACCTACTTTGATGTGGCTAAACAATAGATCATGAAGACAAAGTGCTTTAAAAAGAAATGTGGCCATTCTCACTCTCTCCCCTTCCCTCTCTCTGTCTCTAATAAATAAATAAATAGTGCAATATGTGATGGTTAACACTTTAGAAACCAAAAAGGAAAAAAAGTGATGTCTTCCATTTTCATAAAGAATAAAGATCTACTATTTATTTACTGGTACTCAGGTTTGATTGTTTAATCAGAGCAGAATGAGACTGTATGACGTTTTTTCTAATATTTCTATCTTACAATCTATGGCTCACAATCAGATGTCAGCCAAGTAGGTTACCTTCTATAATCAGAACAACACCTTCTGATTCTTCTTAAAAATTGCCAGGTTCCAATCAATGTGGCAAGTAAATTCTAACTCAAAGTAGAAATAGAATGTATCCTGAATAAGCTGTCTGCCGTTAAGCATTATTGCTATGACTGCAGTTCTAAACTTCTAGGTCTAGTGACTGCAAAATGAAAGGATTAAAGTCATTCAAAGCTTTTTGCTTTCAATGAAATGAAAGCATAAAAAAGAGAAAGCTTTGATTTTTATGATACTCTATACATTATTTGAAATGAAGATTATTAAATTGGATGAAAATGGAACTCATTTAATTGTCTATAAATGTAAAGTATTGGGATGGTTGCCTTTACTTGAATAGCCTTAAGTTAAATGCACCTTCAGTTCTTGCACTGCAGCAGAAATTCTATGGCATTGTAATCACTGCTGTCATTCCTTTGGAAAGACAAGCCACAGGTGGTAATAGCAAGTGTTCCACAGGAAAAGGATGTGTGTATTTTCTCCTTCATTTCACTTGGTCTTAAAAGTATTTGAATGGTAATTTCAAGGAGAAAGTTATTTCGACACATGTTATATCACCAGTCACGTTCCTGTTCCATTTAAATCTGTGATGAAAAAAATCTGCATATATTTAGACCTGGCTGAAAGATAGTATTATGTTTGTTTGGATCACTTGGGTTTGACAACATAGGCTTAAGAGCTCAATCTCACAAGAAAAATATTTTTTGAAATTTCCAGATTGTATAGTTGTGCTCTTAGCTGTGCATATTGTAGGAAATGTAGGCATTGTGCAATGTATCTTGGTTTTACCTGGCAGGAATATGTAACTCATAGATCTATATTTTTAGTTACCATATCTGACAAGTAATTTTCATTTTTTCCTGCACCTAATTTTAAAAGTAACTGATTAAAAACTTAATTTAACTACTTAATAGTTTATGCTTTAAGGCAAGATTTTTTTTTTGTAGCGGGGTTGTTTTATATCACCATTTTATCTTTGATATTATTTTGAATCCAGGATATAATATCTAGAAAATTATTGAAATGTTAATGTACATAGGGCACTCTTACCATTTATTGCCAATACAGAGAAATGTGTATCCTCATGTAAAAATATCACATAGAGGATAGTGATAAAGTTACAAATGGCACAAATATCTTACAAGCAAGAAACAATAGTGGGAAAACATGAATGATACAGCTTTTAGTCTGGAGAATTGATAGCAGCAAAATGGGAGGTTATTTATAGTCTAGTCTGGTACCTCAAAAAGTAGCTAAGAAAGTCTCTCAGGTTAATCTTGCTGTTAATTTCAGGTATATATACAATTCCACAAAGCAACAGTTGATTAACTACAGGGTGGTGGAATTATTAATGTAGTTGTTATATCAGACAGTTCTTTTTTTGGTGAGAAATACAGTCAGGCAAATTTGCATGACTGCTATTGATACGTCAAAAGTAGCCACTTACGTATTTTTTAGTTCCTAATGGAGGCAGAGTTAATAGGAAAAGAAGCTATAGTTATGGTTGTTCTAGTTCTATTAAATGACTACTACATAACCATAACCAATCTCTTTTTTCTCAAACAGTTCCATTACCTACATCTTAACACCAGGAATATACAAAAACACAACTCTCATATTACAAGCCAGACCAAAATATGCATAAAACAGTCTACAAAGGCATACCTCCCAGTTCAAAGGGAAGGACTGAGGCACTGGGATGGAGTAGCGTTGGTAAATTATATACATAAAGCTCCCTTGCTTCCTTTCACTAGTACCTCTCTATATATTTCATCCTCTTTCTTTTTACCCACTGTAGTCTAATGTGCTTCATTGCATTGGTTAATTTCAATAATGGAAATTATTCCAGCCTCAGCATCAGTTGATTTCTTTCTAGCTCCTGTGGATCTTTAACAAATATCAGCACCAGAAAAACAAATACTAAAGTCTCCTTTTCATACTAGTAGGATTCCTACTTATTCTCTAGAGGTAATGGCAATCTCCCTGACCTGTGATTTCAGAAAGCATTCCTCTTTTTGTTTACTAAAGCAAAGGCTTGGCTAACAAGTACATTAAGTGTTCAACAAAAGGACAGATAGTGGAGTGTGTGCTGGAGTGGGGATGCATTGCAGGCAGTTGCTCCAAAATAGGGTCCAGTAATTAGAGAACTTCATTGTTTGAATTTGACCAGCCTCTCTTTCATTCCTGACCACACCAGCCATTTCAGCTGTGCTATGCCATTGCATTAAAAGGTCACATTTCCACTGGCAGAGTGAACAGTGGGGAATTTAAGAATTCAATTATACAGATAATCCAGAGTCTGATTTTTCCTATTTTCTACCCCCACCAAACACTCTTAGGTAATTAATTATTCCATTTTGTTTTGACCTCAGACTGTAATTACTGACAAGGAAATAAGTACTAAATATACCTTTATGGCGTAAGCATTTCTGTTGCTATCCTTTGTTCCAGGCAGGTTTAAAATGTGAAATGGATCTATGAGATGGGGGAAAATCTAACAAATACAAGCAGTTTAGATAGGATGCTATTATATTTAACATACTGTTTGTGTTTGATGGAACATAATGTTTGGGGAGCTGTGTCTTTCTTTATAGCCATCTTGTTTCTACCAAAAAGGCAAGACGTATTACACAGCCTTTCTATCCCCTGCTGCTGTGTAGGTGATGGGAAATTTTCACTGATCTTGTCTGCATTTGTCTCAGGATCTTCTTTTTCCTGTTTGATTTAAGCCATAAAGAACTGTTGTTGAATGCTGATGAGGCACTGAATAAAGCCTCTAGCCAGGTTTTTGTTTTGTTTTGTTTTAAATTCATTTGGGCTCATTTGTTTCAGAAAGAAAGACACCTGTCTTCTTCTTAATCAGAAACCTGTAAGGTCAGTTAAAACTATTTCCCTTAGGTGTAGATGTGCCTGTAGTTGCCTGACCAGGTGAATAGGAAAACATTTTAGTCATTGCTCATGAGAATAAATCACCCTGCTTAGATGAGATTTGGAGTTACAAAAGTGAATGGGCTGCCAGAGTGTTAGCTGTAGCTGTCTCTTGGCTTGGTTGGAATGCCTCCATCTTTTGTGATGCAAATAGTAATTTATTTCTTCCCAACTGCAGGTCAGCCACAAGGATTTACTTTCCTTCCAAGGTAGGGGAGCTGATTTAACCTGCCGTTATGCTTTTCTACAAGATTCTTATTTACAACAGATTTTTAATGAGTTATGTCAGAGTAGCTGCTGGTATGATCCTCTTGATATTAGGGCCTGTGAAGCAGAATGGTTAATGATGCACGCCTTGCTAGTTCCACTGGAGAACATTATAGATTGGCTACAGCTCCAGGGACTAAATGGCAAACTCATAATAAATCGAACACTGCCACCTTTTGGTCATAAAGTAGGAACACAAATTAGAGTGGTGAAGATTCTTCAAGTCAGAGAGGTTATTTCAAACTATTTGCTACTGATTTCGGGGTCATGCAGTCTGCAAGTAATAGTAAGCTAATTCTTTTCCTCTTTTCTTCCTTTTTTAATTCCCCACCGTGGCAGCATCTATAATTTGACTGTATTTCGTAGAATAATGTTGTTTCTGGAGAGACTGAATTGTGCTACATTCTAATTATGTTCTGCACAGGAATGAATTACCCATGCATTATGCAGATAATATGAAGGATACCATGGTTACCCTTGTACACGTGGCAACTTCTTTTATACAGTGACAATTAGTTTAGGAAATATTTGGGGAAAGTTTTGAAGAAAAATTTAATTAAGCTTTGCAGTATTTGTTTAGGACTGTGAGATGGACACAGACTCTCATTTAAATAAAATATTATGTGTCTGCCTTGCTCTTTCCCTACATATCCTTTTATATGAAATAATAAAACACTAATTAATTTAGATATAATTAATCAAACACATTCAGACATGAAAAGGCATTGCTCTGTATTTATCATTTTAATAGACTTTATTATGTAGCACAGCTTTAGGTACAAAGCAAAGTTGGGAAGCAGGTAGAGATTTCCTGTATTATGCCTGCTGATTCCATCAGACAGGATAGAAAAATAGGAAAAATGATGAGGATCTGACAAGGAAAAAGAATTTCTTCCCCTGGAGTCAGGTTGAAGGTTCTCACTGGCAGTGAAGCTACATAAAGCCCTTTTCCCTTCCCTTCTGTAAACATACTTTCTTAGGGATTTCACTAGAAAATCCTTCATAGTAAAATGGCATGTTCTAAACACCTTATGTAAATGTAGGGGTTCCTGTTTTTACCTTACCAGCTTATATTTCCACACAAGGCAACTTCCAAACCACACTATAATCTAATTGATCTAAAAGAGAGAGAAAAGGAATATTACAAGGTTTCTAGCTAGCAACATTTTGAGATATAATTTGAGAGCCACTAAAATGGCATATATGGCTATTGCTAAGACACTTGTGAGTCTCCCTTGAGAAGCCCATACCCCTTCAATACAGACATACATACACACACACACACACACACACACACACACACACACACACTCAGGTATATCTTAGTTTCTGCAATTCTGTTTTAGAGAAATGAAGAGCTGTGCTCTGAGATGTCTTAGTTTCTGTCTCTCTCTTAATCCTTGTGTTTAAGTTTATATTAAAATATCTTTAATAAAACCTAATCAACTTCATACTGGCTTTCCTGAAAGTCATACCTTCACGAAAGTGAGGAATCCTTAATTTTCCTGAACCAAGGTCCCTAAAATATTAAGGGAACATTTCAGGCTGTTAAGAGTGACAGTATGGAGTGATGATTATCCTCACCCCATTGTCATCCACACATGAATAGCTCCCTCCCTCCACTAGAATGCCATTTTGTTATAATTGGTAAGATTATACTGACATACCAGTATCATTCCAAGCCTGTAGTTTACATTAGGGCTCACTTTGACAGTTAGATATACTGTAGCCTTGGAAAAACATATGACATCTAGCCAGCATTGCAATACCTGTACACAGCTTCAAAATCAAAGATATTATTGTAGTTATCTTCTTTTGCTGGAACAAAGCACCTGACGCAAAGTAGCTTATGGGAGGAAAGGTTTTATTTTGGCTTATAATATTGAAGGGGAGCTTCATGATGACATGGAAGGAATGGTAGAGCAGAGATTAGATATCACCTCCTTGACAACAGTAGGTAGAAAACAGCAGCGGAGAGTAAGTTCTGGCAAGAAAGAGCTGGCTATAACACCCCAAATCCAGACCACAGAAACACACCTTCTTCAGCAAGACTCCTCCTCCAAAATTGTCATCAGATCAGCTGGGGACAAAGCATTTAAAACACATAAACTTATGGAGGACATCTGAGTCAAACCACCATAGATATAAATTATAAGAAAATAATGTGATATTGGGTAGGCAACAAAACATCTAAAGACATATGCATTCATATATATATATATATATATATATATATATATATATATACATACATATATATATATGTATATATATATATATATATATATATATATATATATATATATAATTAACCCCTTTTCTCCCACCCTCTATATGTCATATGATATTTATAGATATTCAGTACTTACAAGATCCAAATTTTAGAATTGTAGAAGACACACAAAAAATATGTTCACTAGGTATCTACCTACTAGAGGAGGGAAAACTATTTTTCTTTATTAAAATCATTGCCTAACTCATGTAAAAACTACTGCAACAAAAAGACCAACTAAAATGGTAATGTGAATTTTCATCTTTCAAAAATCTAAAGAATTTTTTTCATATCAGTCATTACTGTATAAAAGGTGATACCATGAATATTAAAATGTTTTCTATTTTTATCCAATGGGAAGCTTAATCTGTCTTCATGGTGACTTACTGGAGAAAGTCATAACAGTGAATGTGGTAAAACAAAGATATTGAACTTTTGGGCCATTCCAGTAGCAAATATTGATACATATTCAGCTGGAGGAACATATTTTTTTGAAAAATATCTCAGAGAGCATGAAGCCTGTGTCTTGCATGGTCAAAAGGTTGGTCCTTGAAGATTTGTAGAAATGCTAAGTTCACCTTATGCCTTGTATGGCATTAATACATTCACTGCCTACTCAGGCTAGCTCCTAAAACTTTTCCACCTGGCCTAAATAGTTTAATGTTATATATCTAGACAAAGTTTGGAAATGGGCAGAATGTTTATTATTTATTTATTACTTTTTCATTACTTTTCCTCAATCAATCCAACATGTTTCCCATTGTTCAGCTCTTAGATGACATAGGAAATGTTATATCCAAATTTTAGACATTAAATATGTCAGTTACATAAGAACATATACCTTTTCTAATTATCTTTGATGATCACAATTCAGTATTAAATTTAGTTATTTTAAATTACATTTAACTTTGGTGGTAGTTTAATTATTGCTATAGTCAGGTTTGCATTTCTGGCAGAAATCACCCGACTAAGAACAGCTTGTGCTGCTCGCTGCTCTCAGTGCTATCTTTACAACCTGCTCCAGGGAGACAGCAATAGGTAGAAATCAAGAGGTTGCAGAGAGCTCAATACTATAAGTAGACTTAGAGCAAGCCCACCAAAACTCAAGGAACATAGTGGAAGAAGAGGTAGAAAGATTATAAAAGCCACATGGTAGAAATGCATATCCTGAGGCATAGTCCACCTCCCCACAAAGTGCCCTCCATGGAATGGGGGTAGGCAAAAAGGAATATAAGAGGATGAGGAAAATGAGACAAAAACATAATTTATCCATATAGTAAAGTTCCTAATTAATAAAAAAAGAAATTGGAGAAAAATGCATAAGTAAATCTGAAGAAATTTAAGGGTAATATAAATACAATTGCAAAAGGGAACTATAAAACAATGTAAAATAAGATAAAATAATAAAAACTATCAGAAATAAAAGTCTATAGTAGTAAATGAGGGGAAAAGGGTGGAACAAGAAAAGGCCCAATGGCATGTATGAAAAACACAAAAAGAAGATATGTGAATAGCTTTATCCTCATAAATTCAAATTGATAATAGGGCTTAATAAAAATGTCTCAAGAATAGGGACATACTAAAATATTAAAATTAAGCCAGTCACGGTGGCATATGCCTTTAATCTCAGCCCTTGGGAGGCAGAGGTAGGAAGATCACTGTAAATTCAAGCCCAGCCTGAGACTACATAGTGAATTACAAGTCAGCCTGGGCCAGAGGAAGACCCTACCTAGAAAAACAAAACAAAACAAAAATTAAAATCAGAAGTTTAAAATATCCTCAAAATGATGGCCAGGGAGATTTCTCTTCCTTGAAGGTCTGCTAAAATTCAGCAGTGAATCCAACTGGGCCTGGGCTTCTTTTAGTTGGGAGATTATTGATAACTGTTCAGATCTCCATGCTTGTTATAGGTCTATTTAACTAATTAATCTCATCTTGATTTAATTTAGGTTGGTCATATATATCAAGGAAACCATCCATTTCTTTCAGATTTTCATACTTTATGGAGTGTATGTTTTTATAGTATGTCCCTATGATTTTTTGAATTTCTCTGAAATCTGTTGTGATGTTACCTTTTTCATCTCTAATTTTATTAATTTGTGTCTCTTCTCTCTTTCTTTTGGTCAGAATTGCTAAGGGTTTGTCAATGTTATTTATCCTTTCAAAGAACCAACTCTTTCTTTCTTTAATTTTTTGGATTTTTTTGTTTCTATTTCATTAATTTCTGCCCTACTCTTTATTATTTCTTCCCATCCACTGATTTTTGGTTTGCCTTGTTCTTCTTTTTCCAAGGCTTTAAGATGAAGCATTAGGTCTTTACTTGTGACCTTTCTAATTTCTTAACATAGGCACTGAAAGCTATAAATTTACCTCTTAGGACTGCCTTCATTGTGTCCCAGAGATTTTGGTATGTTGTGTTCTCATTATTGTTTGACTCTATAATTTTTTTTGATTTCCTTCTTGATTTCTTCATTGACCCATTCATCATTTAGTAGTGTATTATTTAGTTTCCATGATTTTGTGTATGCTCTGCTCTATAGCCTTTCTTGCTATTGATCTGTAGTTTAATTCCATTGTGGTCAGATAGAATGCAAGGAATTATTTCAATTTTCCTGAATTTGTCAAGATTTGCTTTGTGTTTTAATATGTGGTCTATTTTAGAGAATGTTCCATGTGCTGCTGAAAAGAATGTATATTCTGCAGCATTTGCATGAAATATCCTGCATATATCTGTTAGGTCCATTCCTTCTATGACCTCATTTAGTCCAGATGCCTCTCTGTTTATTTTTTCCTGGGATGACCTGTCAATTGATGAGAGTGGGGTGTTAAAATCACCCACCACCACTGTGTTTGGTGTTATCTGTGACCTTAGTTCTAATAGGATTTGTTTGATGAATTTGGGAGCCCCCATGTTAGGTGCATATATGTTTAGGATTGTAATGTCCTCCTGTTGGAGTGTGCCCTTAATCAATATAAAGTGGCCTTCCTTATCTTTCTTGACTAACATTGGACTGAAGTCTACCTTGTCAGATATTAGGATAGCAACCCCTGCTTGTTTTCTAGGCCCATTTGCTTGAAACACCCTTTTCCAACCTTTCACCATAAGATAATGTCTATCCTTTGTAGAAAGGTAAGTTTCTTGGAGACAACAAATTGTAGGATCCTGCTTTTTAACCCAGTCTGCAAACCTATGTCTTTTCGTTGGGGCATTGAGGTCGTTGATATTAAGAGATATTATTGAAAGGTGTGTATTTATGTTTGCCATTTCTTTTTTGTTTTTTTGTGGATCCGGTTCTACATTTGCTGTCTTGTGTTAATGAGCATTTGAGTATTGATGTTTTTTTTTCCAGATTCCTTATATGTGTACTTTTCCATTTCTTCATCATGGAGGATTCTTTCAAGTATTTTCTATAGAGCTGGTTTTGTCGTCTAATACTACTTTAAACTGCTTTTGTCATGGAATGTCCTTATTTCTCCGTCTATTTGAATGGATACCTTTGCAGGATAAAGTAACTTTGGTTGACAGTTGTTACCTTTCAGAACTTGGAATACATCACTCCAAGCCCTTCTGGCTCTTAAAGATTGTGTTGAGTAATCTGCTGTAATCCTGATGGGCTTGCCTTTGCAGGTAACTTGATTTTTCTCTGTAACTGCTTTCAATATATTTTCCTTGGTTTGTGTGTTTGGTAGTTCGATTAAAATATGGCGAGGAGAGGTTCTTTCCAGGTTTTGTCTGGCTAGGGTTCTAAAGGCTTCCTGTATCTGCATTGTCACCTCTTTCCAAATTTGGGGGAAATTTTCTTCTCTGATTTTGTTGAAGACGCCTACTATGCCTTTGGAGTGGAATTCTTCTCCTTCTACTATGCCCTGAATTCTTATATTTGATCTTTTCATAGTGTCCCGAATATCTTGAAATTTGTGCTCATACTTTTCTATAAGTTTGTCTTTCTCTTTGTTGGACTATATTAGATCTACTAACTGGTCTTCTAGCTTAGATATTCTGTCCTCTCCTTCATCCATTTTACTAGTGAGATTTTCTACAGATTTTTTTTTTAAATTTCATTAACTGTTCTTCATTGCTAGTAATTTTGACTGTTTTTTCTTTATTATTTCTATTTCCTTGTTTATGTCTTGTATTGCCCTCTTTATTTCATTAAATTGGTGTCCTGCATCTTCTTTAATTCCTTTGATTTCCTCTTTGACTCCTTTGATTTGTTCGTTGATTTCTTTGAACATATTTACAATCATTCTTTTGAAATCTTTCTCAGGCATTTCCTCTAACTAGTTCTCACTGGAGGTCATTTCTGATGCATTAATACTTTCAGATGGATTTATATTGTCTTGCTTTTTAGTGTTCCTTGTGTTATAATGTATATATTTTTGCATCTTGGATTTAGTTAATGCTTGGATTTTCTAGCTAGCTGGGTATTCTTAGCTGTATCAATTGATCTGATATTATATATCTTCAGGGTAGGAGCTTAAGGTGTTAGGTGTGGCTCTTAACACTCCCAGGGTATCTAGAAAACTGTTCCTAGGGGTTGGGTTTGCCTGCTATGGGAGTATTCAAGTAGGCTGAGTGGAATAAAATATAGGTAGATTCTAAAGTTTAACTAAACACTGTATGCATTCAATCAAAAACAGCCCCGAATATGTGTGTAACAGTAGGTATTATAAAAACCTGATCCTCTATCAACAAGGAGGTTAAAATTTCTGGTCTGTTGAGGGATCCAATACAGCTTGTGACCAAGTGAGACCCTTCTGTGGTGCAATCCCAGTTACCTTTTTGTATGATTTTGGTCTCAATCAAGTTGCTGGCTGGGTCGTTGGGCCACTGTTCTGATTTCTGGAGCTGGGCACAGGCTTTTCCTGAGGGGCAAGCCGAGCCTGGCAACTGTAGCCCTGCAGAACTGCACCCCCACTGCTGGAACCACTATTGCTGCTGCTGAAGCAGCTGCTGCAGGATCCATCACCGCTGCTGCTAAAGCTGTTGCTTCTGGATCTGCCACTGCTGCTGCTGCTGCTGCTGCTGCTGCTGTAGCTGTCACTGCTAGATCCACCACTGCTGCCTCTGAAGCTGCCAATGCTGGAACTGCCGTTGCTGATGCTGAAGCTGCTCCTGCTGGATCTGCTGCTGCTGTCCCTGAAGCTGCCACTGCCGGATCTGTTGCCACTGGGGCCGCTGTTGCCAGTGCCAGTGCCGGAGCTGCTGATGTTGCTGCCAGATTCTGCTCCTCCTTGGGTCCCACTGTCAGCTCAAGTTGATGTGGCCAGGTCCCAGTACGGCTGCTCTGTTCTCTGGAGCTGGGCACAGGTAGTGGGGGAGGGGAGGGAACCAATGCTGCTCTAGTTCTCTCGCTGTTCTATGTCTTTTTCTACCTTGTGATCTGCTCCTCCGTTTTTCACTACTGCTATCCCTTCATGTTTCTAGAGTTTGTGGAGAGCTCTGGTGTGAGTAGAAGCTCCCCTCACCTGGCTTTTCCTGGGGAGCAAACCGAGCCTGGTGACTTTCTGGTGTGCTGCTGCCACCATTGTGGTTGGCAGATCTGCCAGGGCCACTTTTGCCAGCCTGCACAGGCTCTGAATGCTCTGGATCTCCTCTACTTCTCCCCTGCCATTTCAGTTTCCTATACACGTCACTTTTTAGTAAAAGTGTGTATTTTGCTGAATTTTTTTTTTTTATCTTTTCCCCCCTAGGCTGCTTTGGCATGGTACCTATGCCGCCATCTTTGTGACTGACCTAGGGAGATTTCTCAATGGCTGAAGGCACTTGCTGGTAAAGCCTGCCATTACAGGTTCAATGCCTCAGTACCCAAGTAGGGCCAGATGCTCATTTGCAGTATCAGGATGACTTGACATACTCATAATCTGTCTTTTTCTCTCTCTCTCTGCCTCATGAAATTTAAAAATGTTTTAAAAATAATAGTAAATATTAAAATATCCTCAAAATGAAAATTCAGTACCACGTGGTTGTATTAGTGAAATCTTATAAGGGATCAGGAAATAAAAGAATGATGGTTTTATAAACTAATCCAGATTGTAGTAAAATAGGAAACACAAGCAGATTTATTTTACTGAGACTAGCAGTAGCAAGATATAAAAGCCTTACAAAAACTTCATGGGACAATGTGTCTCATAAAATTGATACATAATGATGATCAAATGATCACTAAATAAAATCTTCTACATAAAACTTTTTAAACCCTGACCACACTGGGGCATATCCTCAAATATTAAGCTTACTTAATTCCCAATAAACAAGGTCATTGTCCACATATCAAGATTTGGTGCGGGAAGTTATTATTTGAGAATAAAATGAAACCTGGAAAGAAGGAAAGGTGACATTAATGGAACATTCTTCACAGTAGCTAGTTTGGCTTTGATATTTCAAAGACTTCTGTGAAGTTACAAAGAAATAACCTCAGAATTGTCCATGTCAATTGGTGATTACAATTATTTTAACTGGTTTACCTTGCCCAAGGAGGTATAATTGCTTCTTTCCTTCTGTGCCTAACCTCCAAGCAAGTTCCCAGTGCATCTACGCTATACTATGGGAGTAGAGAGGATTTCATAGCAAAAACTGAGGGATGAGAAGGACTCTGGAGGTTACATCTGTTCAGTTACCCTTGCATAAAAATGACTGCCATGGGGCTGGAGAGATAGCTTCGCAGTTAAGGCATTTGCCTTCAAAGCCAAAGGATCCTGGTTCAATTCTTCTGGACCCACATAAGCCAGATGCACAAGGGGGCACATGCATCTGGAGTTCATTTGCAGTGGCTAAAGACCCTGTCATGCTCATTCTCTCCTTCTCTCTTTCCCCCTCTCTCTCTCTCTCTCTCTCTCTCTCTCTCTCTCTCTCTGCCTCTTTCTCTGTATCAAATAGATAAATAAATAAAATATAAAAAATTATTACCATGCTTGGCGCCAAAACAACTGGAGGACAGTATATGCCATTTCCATGTGGTATCAAATACAATTATTCACCACATTAACAAGTTAATATGAAAAATTACATTATGAGCTAAAACAAAAGGTGCTTCATAAGATGTAATACCCGCTCAATGCAAAACTTAACAAACTAAAACTTCAATTTATTATTATTATTATTGTTATTATTATTATTATATTTCAGTACAATAGATTCAATCTAGAGGCCTTATGTATGTTAGGCAAGCACTGCTGAACTATATTCTCAATGCAAAGTTCTTCAATTACATATGTAAAAGACTAAAATTATTATCTTTTAAATAAGGAACAAGAAATAGTAACTGCTGTCAAAAATGCTGCCTTTTATACTATATGAAGTACTAGCTAGTATGTGAAACATGCAGATAAGGAGGTGAGAGATATTTGTTACAGATAAACAAAATTTAAATTATTTACAAGTGCTAATATTATCTTTCTAGAAAGCCAAGGTGATCTACATATAAAAAGTTGCAGTAAAATATTTGTCAAGATTATGGAGTAATAAATCAGTATAACTTCAACATACTAGGAAAAAAGTTGTTAGACAATACAAGAATAACTTAAGAAACAGTAACCAAAAATCAAATAAGACAGAGAGAGTAACAAAATTTTAGTAAAAGAGCATAAGAATATAAAGAAATCTAGAGATACACTGTGGCCATGGGCTGGAAGTATTAATATTATAGTAATGCCAATCAATGTCAAAATAAAATATAGATACAATGAAATACCAAGCACAGGTTCAACAGGGGGTGTGTAGTCTTTGTGTGTATATTTTTAAGTTAACACCATATTCTAAATTTATATAAAAAGAGAAGTATCTGAGAAGAGAAATAATTTTCCAGAAATATAAATAGTACTTGTCAAAAGTTTTATGAAGTTAGGATAATTAAGATGAAATAATCTTGACAAAGGGATGGAAAAATAATTAATTAAATAGAATTTAGTGCCAAGAAAGTGCCTAATTCTTAAATAGGCATTTAAATTCCAGCAGAAGTAGTCCTGCAGATCTCTGAAAAATGGCTGAAGGTCTCAGTAGTTCTGCAGCAACTTGGTGTGTATAATAGAACTAAATTTCCGCCTCACATAATAAACAACAGATCCACATAGATTAAAAAATCTAGGGCAGACTGGGCATGGTGGCACAAATCTTTAATCCCAGCACTTAGGAGGCAGAGGTAGGAGGACAGGCATGAGCTTGAGGCCAGTTTGAGACTCCATAGTGAATTCCAGATCAGCCTGGCCTAGAGTGAGGCCCTACCTCAAAAAATATGATCTTTGTGAAAAAGGAAAACATGAATAAATTTGCCTATGTTTAAGTTTATATAACATTGGTGAGTAGCTGTCTTTTTAGCTTGATGCCATTTCTTTTGGATATATTCCTGTGAGCAGGGTAGCTGTGGGATCATATTGCATTTGATTTTTATTACCCAAGCTGACCTCAAACTAGTGATTCTCTTGCCTCAGACTCCTGAGTGCTAAGATTATGGATGTGTGCCAACACAGTCAGCTAAGATGGTATGGTTTTGAGTAGTTACCTAATGGGAATTTATGTTCAGATAGTAGTAAATAGTAATGAATAACAACCTCATGAAGCAACATGAATAAGTCTGAGAACATATATGTATCCTTTAAAAATGCATAAAAGAGGAAATCACAGATGAATAGCCCTGATATGTTTTGATTTATGTAAACATTATACTATGCAAAACTAAAGAAATGAATGTGTAGAGATACAAATGCCTATAGAAAGCTTATATAAAAACAATGAATGATAAATAAAGAATTCAGTATGAGAGTACTTCAGTCAGAGGAGGCAATGGATAGAGTACATGGAGGGAGGACTTAAGAGATACTGATTTTTTTTCTTTTTGTCTTAAATAGGATGAATGAGAGAACTGTTACAATCTCTTAAAGTATATATGTGATTCGCAAATTTGCTTTTGCATATACTATACAATGTTTTTAAACAATTGAATTTATCAACTTTTAATGAATGCAGCAAATAGTACAAGATCAAATCCTAACTTAACAGCTGAGACAAAATTCCTAGGAGCAGTTTGCTAGCATGTACTGATGTGGTATAATGATATCCTTTTGCTTTCATGTGAAGCAGTGTCTATCAAAAAGATACATGGAGAACAGCCAAATTCCAAAGCTGATTGTAAACCTGAGGAAAAGCATTACAATCTTGTCCCCAAACTAAAAACCCATTGGATTTTTTCCCCATGTAGTTAAGAAGCCAGGTGTCATTATTTCACTAATAAGAAAATAGTACTCTGCAGACAATATGACCACAGTAACACTGGACTATACTTGCTAAATCCTTATAAATTACATTCAGTTGCCATGAATGCAAAAGCAATACCTCCATAGGGTTGCAAAAATTACAAAGTCTGATTCAACAAATGGACCTGATTTGAATTCAGATTATAGTCCATATTTCTTTCTCTGGAATATTTCTACATTTTTCTATGAAGTTGAGCAGGATATCTGAATATTTCTCTTTTCCTTAGCATGTGAAGTATGTCAGGGACTAAATAAGAGCTTTGGCAAGGATTGCATGTGTACAAAATCATTTGAAAATTGCATAAATATAATGTATGGATATAGTTCACTGACAATCTTGAAATTTTATATTTTCCAATGAAGAATATATGGTGTTCGAAATTAAAACGGTATGGTTTTTGGTATAATTTTCAGTATGGTTACAAATTATTTTTCAGTAGTTTGATATATAACTCTCAAATTTACTCAGACTGGTAGATCTTGTTTGTGAGGGTACTGTAATATGCAAATAGTGACAACTTTAAAAGGGAATTGTCAAATATTTTTTCAATTACCTTGATTTTGTTTATAAATTATTACTCTCAAATTCTACTGGGTTTCATGAAGAATACATGTTTGATAGGTCATTATCTATGAAAGATGATTTGGACTTATTAAAATACTTTTTAAGTTCAGCTAAAGATATAATTACCAAAAAAATAAGCTACATGTAAGTAATATGTATACAATACAAATAATAATTTTATTTATAGTAGTTATTCAAATACTTGGTCTTTTGCTCCAGAGATATTAAGAGAGATACTTTATAAAGATACTGATTTGGCATGTTTTGTCTTAGCAGTCAAGTCAGTTTGTAGGAAATATTCTAATGCCACATTTATGCTCCCAGAATTGGCAGTCATCTGAAGAATTAGAAATTTATAGAATTGTCTGAATAGTACATTTTCCTTGATTATCTTCAGTGAGCACTCAAATTGCGTGCATGAGTGAGTACACACACAAACACACACCACACCATTTGTACACATTTGAAACTGTCATAGAAGTACTCAAGAAATGTACAACTAAAAAAATCCATGAACTACAGCTATTGTCAAGAAGGTGAATAGAATAGACACACCACCTTTTAGGCTGGTAAAGACACTGGAGGGTAAGTGGAAGGAGCAGACCAGGAAATTTAAGAAGCACCTCGATCCCAAAAGAAGTAGAGAAGAACACTGAACTATAGCATTATCTGGGCTGTAGAGACAGCTTAGTGGTTAAGGTGTTTGCTTGTGAAGCCAAAGGACCCAGTTTCAGTTCTCTAGGACCCAGGTAAGCCAGATGTACAAGGTGGAACCAGCATATGGAGTTTGTTTGCAGCAGCTGATGGACCTGACATGCCCATTCTCTCTCTCTCTGGAATAAAATAAAATATGTGTTTTAAAATGTATTATTTAATCACTTCAAAGAGACTATGAAATTATAAAAATTATGTAATAAAAAGATGCTAGATATTAGAAAACTATGTTCGTTATTATTGGTATTAAGCAACATGAAAAATATAAGTATATATGGACAAAAGACTAAGTAAGTGTGACAACATCCAGATTTTGCTCTGCTAAACCAGTTTGTTTTTTTTCAAAATAAAATAGCAATTTATTAAGTCATTCTTAAGCTATGTGCAGTTCCTCATGGCTGCATACAATCACAACAAAAGCACCCAGCCAATGGATGGGACTAGAGATAGTCTGTGTAGAAAGAAAAATTCATTCCACTCTCAATTTCTGCTTTGTGAATGATAGTGCAAGAAAACTTTTGTTCCAGCTTCTCACAGAAAGTCTCTAGGTGTCCATAGTCATGGGATCAAATACATCATACCTACAACCAGCCACCTGCCAGAACTGAGAAGATTTTCAACATTGCCCTTTAGCCTAGTTTTACTAACACATGTTTTGAATAATTGTCTCCCAAGAAATAATCTATTCCATTCTTTAAAAGATAGACTGTTCTATAAAACATTTCTTTATGTTTACTAATAATAAATTTAATTGTAACATCTGACCTATGGACTACACCAGTGACCAAAACTCAGCCTAATATAAGATTACCAAATTTAAGAATTGGAGTGGTCTCTTTTATTTATTTGTTTGTTTGTTTGTTTGTTTGTTTTCTATTCTGCAAGTACAGGCAGTTTGGTACCATTATTAGGTGCATCCGTGACCTACCCCTTCCCCCCATTAGCCCTTCCTTGTTGAGATATATGGGTCGTGCATTGTGGAGTTAGACCACAGTTATTGGTACATACATGTCTCTGCATATCATGACCCAACATGTGGCTCTGACATTCTTTCCTCCCCCTCTTCTGCAAAATTTCCCTGAGCCATGTTGGGTTCATTTTTGGTCTGCTTCAGTGATGAGGTGTTGGGGGCCTCTGAGGCTCTGGCTCTCTGATTTGGTAGGCATTGATTTTTCTCTGTGTTGGTCTCCTTCCCCCTTGTGCTGGTATCTGGTTCATCAGGAAAACAGCACCCTTGCTTGTTTCGCCAATTTTCCTTAGTTTTAGCTGGGGCCCTTTTGAGGTATGATGGGGTGGCTCTCTCCTTAGGATCTGCATCTATCTGAAAAAGAGAAGCAGATTTTCCAATGGAGTGTAAGTTAGCACCAGGACAAATGAGATAGCCCTTACTTTTTTGATAGAGAGTTTAATAGGTGTAGGCCCTCTTGTAGCCCATGATTGATGGTAGCACTAAACCAGTTTTTACCTCACATAGTCTTTTAGTTTACTCATGTTAATCTCACTTTGTTTTGGCTAAATGAAGATTCACCTTTTGGAGTGCTTCTTTACGTAATATTTTGCAAATAACTGAATTTCCTAAAAGTCCAAATGGGTAGAATACAAATTTCATGGTAATGAATTTCAAGCACACTGGTTCAATTATTCTAAGTGTCCCACATTAAGCAATAGAGAGCATGGTCAAGTATTTGTTCAAATTTACTTATTGAAAAATAATTATACCATCAAAACTTCTCCTTGGTACTTTATTCATATTAGCACTCTTTTAATGACTATCAGTTAATTCATTCAAAATGTAAATAAGTCAATCAATGTAACATAAAAATGTCATTATATCCAAGGGATAATATGATTTCCTACATGGATTTTTTATTAGTTATGTACACAGTGTGTATAAGCCATGTTTTTACCATCTTTAGCCTCCTCCCCGTCCTGCCCCCCCTCTGCAGGGTCCATCCTTTGTGGGGAATATGGGTCGTGAATTGTGGGAGTAGCCATTAGTTAGGGGAAAGAGACAATGTCTCTGTGCAGAATGACCCAATATGTGGCTCTAACAATATTTCAGCCCCTTCTTCTGCAAATTTTCCTGAGCTATGTTGGGTTGTTTTAGGTCTATTTCAGTGATGAGGTCTTGGGAGCCTCTGTGTCTCTGGATATATGGATTGGTAGGAGTTGAGTGTTCTCTGTGTCTATTTCCTTCACCCTGTGTTGGTACCAGGTTTACTTAGAAAGCAGCACTCTTGCTCATTTCTCCAGTTGCTCTATGGTTTCATGTGGGTCCCTGTTGAGGTGTGATGCCATGCTTCTCTCCCCAGGATGTGCATCCATTTGAAAAAGAGAAGCAAATTCTCCAATGGAGAGCGAAGTCAGCACCAGATAAATGGGATAAACATTATAATATCAGGGAGAATTCAATAAGTGTAGGCCTTCTTGTAGCCTATGATACGAGGGAGCTTGATAATGGAAAGCGGGCTCATTTTTTGGATATGGCTCTGATTTGTCTCCCAGCTCCACATATGGGTTCTGTTCCACTAAGAAGATCAGTTAGCCAAATCAAGAGCAGTTGGTTACCCAACATGGCTGTGTGCCACTATTGCACTTGTGTGAGCATTATGTCAGGATGTTTGCTGCTGAGCAGGTTAGACCACAAGTTGCTTGTACAGATATTGGTAATATTTCGCCAGTTGCTCATGTAGCACCTTCTGGAACTAGACAAGCTAACTGTCTGGGGATTGACTCTCTTCCTGATTCCATCCAGGTCAATCCATGTTCCATACCAACAGCATATGGTGTCTTAAACAGTTAGAATCTTACCACTAACCTGTGGTGGGCCATCAAGTACTCTGACAGAAATCTGTCTTCTTTTGGAAAACTTTGTAAGTCTCTCTGATCAACAGCTCATTGTGTATGTTAACCACATGCAGATAATGGGAGTTAAAGCCTAGCACCAAGGAAAAACTAAGGTATAAAAAGATAGGCAATATAAAAGAGAGAGAGACAGAAACATGAGATTAATGTTAGTCCTCATCATACACTATCCAGGGCCCTGTGATTCAGGTGTTCCCTCTAAGGACTTGATCAAGGTTCAACCATTTAGTCTGTCTTTTTTTTTTTTTCTTGGTTTTTCGAGGTAGGGTTTGACTTTGGTCCAGGCTGACCTGGAATTAACTATGTAGTCTCAGGGTGGCCTTGAACTCACGGTGATCCTCCTACCACCACTTCCCGAGTGCTGGAATTAAAGGTATGTGTCACCATGCCCAGCTCTAGTCTGTCTTTTAAGAGGTAAAATTTTATGGTACCATTGCCATTTGGGCCTAGTTTTGTGTTCCCTACCCCCACCCTTAACCTCCTCTCCTGCCCCATCCTCCATATTGTCTGGTCCTTGAGATGCTTATTAGGTATGTTTGCATCTCAGGGTGATTCAGGTTAGGAGCCATAGATGAGTAAGACTGTGCTATGATTAACTTCCTGTGATTGAGTGAGTTCACTGAGAATGATCTGCTCCAGGTTCAGCCATTTTTCTTATAATTTCATTGTGTTCCTTTTCCTTAATGCTGTGGAGAATTCTATCAAGTAGGTATACCACATCTTTTTTATCCATTCATTTAATGATGGACATCTGGGTTGATTCCAGCTTTTATCTATTATGAATTGAGCAGTTATAAACATGGTTGAGCAAATCTCTCAGAACGGAGGCATGGAACTTTTATGGTAAATGCCCAGAAGGGGAATATTTGGGTCTGTTGGTAGCTCTATAGTCAAAATTTTTAGGAGTCTCTATATTGCTTTCCATAGTGGTTTGCACCATCTTACATTCCCACCAACAGCAAATGGGGGTTCCTACTTCTTCACATCCTCACCAGCATTTTTTTTTTCATTTGATTTTCTTTAATGTTTATTATCTTTACTGGGGTAATATGGAATCTCATAGTTGTTTTAATTTGTATTTCCCTGATGATTAGGAATGATGAACGTTCTCTTAAGTGTTTGTCATTTGTATTTCTTCCTTTCAGAACTCCCTGTCCAGTTCTTCACCCTATTTTGTAAGTGAGTTGTTTGACGTTTTATTGTTTAGGTTTTTGAGTTATTTGTAGGTTTTAGAAATTAAGCCTCTTTCAGTTGTATAGCCAGAAAATTTTTTCTCTCATTCTGTGGGTAATCTATTGGCTCTGCTTATTGTATGTTTCTCTGTGAAGAAACATTTCAGCTTCATGATATCACAATGGTTAAGTGATTAAGTTCCTGAACTTCTACTGTTTTGTTCAGGAAGTCTGTTCCCATTCTTATATCTTGGAAAGTTCCTCCTATTTTTCCCTCCAGTAGTAGCAGAATTTCCAGTCTTATATTGAGGTTTTTGATGATTTGGATTTGATTTTTGTGCATGACAAGATGTGTGGATCAAGTGTCCTTTTCCTGCATATGCTTATCCAGTTTGTCCATCACCATTTAATGTAGATGCTGTCTTTTTGCCAGGCTACATTGTTACATCCTTTGTCAAATATCAATTAGCTGTAGTTACTTGACCCAAAGTCCAGGTCGTCGATTCTATTCAGTTGGTCTATAATCTTGTTTTTATGCCAGTACCATGTTGTTTTTATTACTATGGTTTTGTAATATTGCTTTAAATCATGTATGGTGATGCTTCCAGAAGTGTTTCTTTTGCTGAGGATATGCTTGGATTTCTGAGGTCTTTTGCCATTCCATATGAATGTTGAGAGATCGCTTTTCTATCTCTGTGAAGAAAAATGTTGGGATTTTTATTGATTGCTTTAAATTTGTATATTGCCTTTGGTAAGGTTGCCATTTTCACAATATTAATTCTGCTTATCCAGGATCATGGGAGGTCTTTCCATTTTCTAAATCCTCCTCAATTTCATTCTTGAGTTTTTTTTTTTATTTTTGTTTTTAATTAGTTTTGTACTCAGTGTATACAGTCAAGTTGGTACCATTGTTAGCCTCCTCTCTTTCCTCCCCCCTCCACAGGGACCTTCTTTGTTGAAGAATATGGGTCGTGCTTTGTGTAGTTAGCCATTGGTTATGAGTAGGAGGCAATATCTCTGTGTATCATGACCCAATGTGTGGTTCTGACATTCTTTCCACCCCCTCTTCCTCAAATTTCCCTGAACCATTTTGAGTTCATTTTAGGTCTGCTTCAGTGATGAGGTCTTGGGAGCCTCTGTGTCTCTGGGTATCTGGTTTGGTAGGAGTTGTTTGTTCTCTTTGTCTATCTCCTTCACCCTTATGCTGGTACCAGGTTTACCAAGAAAACATCACTCTTGCTTGTTTCACCAATTAGTCTTAGTTTCAGCTGGGGCCCTTGTGAGGTATGATGGGGTGGTTCTATCCCTAAGTTCTGTGTCTATATGAAAAAGAGAAGCAAATTCTCCGATGGAGAGTAAAGTTAGCACCAGATAAATGGTATAACCCTTGTTTCTCTGTTCTGTTCTGTTCTTTTCTTTTTAGAGAGAGAAAATGTAATATTTGTAGGCCCTCTTGTATCCCAAAATTGGTGGGACATTGATAATGGAGTGCAGGCTCATTTTTGGATATGATTCTGACTTGTTTCCTAGCTCCAGCTATGGGTTGCATTCCACTGAGCAGATCAGTTAGCCAAATCAAGAGCAGTTGGTTTCCCAATATGGCTGTGTGCCACTATTGCACTTGTGTGAGCATCACATAAGGTTGTTTGCTGCAGAGTAACTTAGAACATGAGTTGCCTGGACAGTTATTGGTCATATTCCCCCAGTTGGTCATGTAGCACTTTCTGGCACTAGATGTGCTGACTGTCTGGGAGTTGACTCTCTTCCAGCTTTCAGTCATGTCACTCCATGTTATATGCCAAGAGCATATGGTTTCATCAACAGTAGGACCTTACCACTTAACTTTGATGGGTCATCAAGTTCTCTGTCACTGTATAGATCTTTCACATCCTTATTAATGTTATTACAAGTTATTTTGTTGTTGTTGCTATTGAAAATGGGCCAATGTTTCTTATTTCTTTCTCTGTATCTTTGTCTTTGGCATATAATAAGGATACTTTTTTTTTTTTTTGTATCCTGCTACTTTACTGAAGGTGTTGATCACCTTTAAGAGTTTTGAGATGGAGGTTCTTGTTATCTGTGAATAGGGCTAACTTAACTTCTTCCTTTCCAATTTGTATCCCTTTTATTTCTTTCTCCTGTCTTATTGCTTGAGCTAGGATATCCAGAACTATGTTGAAGAGCAGAGGTGAGAGTGGATACTCCTATCTTGTCCCTGATCTTACAGGGAATTCTTTCAGTATCCCCCATTAAGTATTACTTGGGCTTTAGGAGCTTTATATATAGCCTTTATTATGTTGACTATAAACTGTTCATGCCTATTCTCTCCCATGTTTTGATCATGTAGTGATGTTGTAATTTGTCAAAGGCCTTTTCTGCATCTACTGAAATGATCATGTGGTTTTTGTGTTCAACCTTGCTTATGTTCTGTATTAAACTGACAGATTT
This sequence comes from Jaculus jaculus, assembly GCF_020740685.1. NCBI lineage: Eukaryota > Metazoa > Chordata > Mammalia > Rodentia > Dipodidae > Jaculus > Jaculus jaculus. The sequence goes on along the minus strand of NC_059125.1, from coordinate 88,007,104 downwards.
CTATATTTTGAACCACCCAAGCATTCCTAGGATGTAGCCTATTTGATGAAGGCAGATTATGCTTTTGATGTGTTGTTGAATTCAGTTTTCCAGGATTTTGTTCAGGATCTTTGCATCTAAGTTCATCAGGGAAATACACCTATAGTTTTTGTTTCTTGTGATATTTCTGCCTGGTTTTGGCATTAGGATAATAGTAGCTTCATAGTAGGTGTTGGAGAGATTTCCTTGTTCTCTGATTGTGTGGCACAGTTTGAGGAAGATTGGTTTGTGTTCTTCCATGAAGGTTTGATAGAATTCAGCTGAGAAGCCATCTGGTCCTGGACTCTTCTTTTTGGTGAGGTTTTTGATTACCTTTTCAATCTTCATGGGTGTTATAGGTTTGGTTAGGAACCAAGTCTGCTGTGAGTTTAGCATTGGTAGTTGTTATGTGTCCTGTAATTTATCCATTTCCTCCATCTTATCTAGTTTTGTAGAGTAGAAGTGTTTGAAATAAGTCCTGATGATTCTCCCAATTTCACTTATGTCTGTTGTGATCTCTCCTTTTTCATTTCTAGTTTTGTTAATTTGAAGCATCTCTTTTTTTAGGGGTTTACCAATCTTGTTTTATTTTTTTCACAAAGAACCAGCTCATTGTTTCATCAATTTTCTTAATTGTTTTCAATTCACTAATTTCTGCTCTGATATTAATTATTTCTTTCCATCTAGAGCTTTTTGGGTTAGATTCTTCATGCCACTTTCTTAGTGCCTTTAGGTGGATGGTTAGGTTATTGATTTGGGATCTCTCTGTTTTTGTTATGAAGGCATTTAGTGCTATAATTTTTACCTTGAGGACTGCATTCATTGTGGCCCATAAGTTTTGGCATTATGTGTTCTCGTCTTTCATTTCTAGAAATTTCACAATTTTATTTTTTTATTCTGTCCTCTACCCATTGATGGTTTAAAAGTGTGCTGTTCAGTTTTGAGGATCAGATGGGATTCCTGGCACACCTTTTGTTGTTAATTTCTAGCAATACAGCATTGTGACCTGATATCACACAGGAAATTATGTCGCTCTTTCTAAGTATATGGAGGCAGGCTTTATGACCTATTTATGATTTGTTTTAGAGAAGGGTTTCATGGGTGCTAAGAAGAATATGTAGTCTGTGGATTTGGGGTAGAATATTCTGTTTTATTGAGCTTTTAAGCTTCATTTTTAATTTTCTGTTTGGAAGATTTATCTATTGCTGATAGTGGAGTATTGAAGTCCCTATTGATGATGGTGTTGGTGGTTATATCTGTTTTGTTGTCAAATAGGTTTTATTTTATGAATTGTGGTGCACCTGTGTTTTGTGCATAATGATTGATGATTGTGATATCCTCTTTGTGGATTTTTTCCTTGATAAGTAAGAAGTGACCTTCTTTGTCTTTTTTATTACTTTTGATTTGAAGTCATTTTATCCCATATTACTATAGCTACACCTATTTTCTTCTTATTTCTATTTGCTTGTAATATCAGTTTCCACCTTTTCACCCTGAGGAGGTGTCTGTCTTTGTTGGTGAGTGGGTTTCTTGAAGACAGCAGAATGAGAGGTATAATTTTGTGATCCACCTAGTTATCTTATGTCTCTTGATGGGTGAATTAAGGTCATTAATATTTAGGGTAATGAATGTGAGGTTTGGTTTAATGCCTGCCATACTGTGGTGGTTTATGTGCTTGGGTGTTTTCTTGGACTTTGTAGGTTTTTGTGCCTTCTCTGAGTTTGGATATGGTGATCTGCTTCTTCTAGGCACTTGAGGTTGATTATTTGATTATTCTGGTGGGTAATTCCCTTAAGTACTCTCTGCAAATTTGGCTTTGTGTTCATATAGTTGTAAAGCTGACTTATCATGGAAAGTTTTTCTTTCACCATCTATTATTATATTACTTTTGTTGGGTAGAGTACTTTGGATTAGAAGCCATAGGTTCTTAGACTTTGCAGTGTTCCATTCCAGGGCCTTCTGGCTTTCAGGGTTTCCATTGTGAAGTCTGACAAAACTCTGATGGGGTTACCTTTATATGTAATGTGCTATTTCTCTCTAGCTGCTTTTGGGACTTTCTCTTTGGTATCAATGTTCAGAGTCTTAATGAAAATATGTCTTGGAGAATTTCACCTATGGTCCAGTCTGTTTAGAGTTCTGTTAGCTTCTTCTAACTTGATGGGACTTTCTTTTGAGATAGTGGGGAAGTTTTCTTTGATAGTTTTGTTGAATAAGTTCTCTATGCTTTTGGTCTGAATTTCTTCCCCTTATGGTATTCCCATGATCCAAATGTTGAGACATTTAAGCGTATCCCACTGTTCCCTTATATTTTCTTCACAAAAACTGTTGAATTTATTGAAACTTTTGGACTCATCAACTTTTTCTTCTGTTTTGTCTTCCAGTTCTGAGTTTCTATCCCCACATGACTGACTCTATTCTTTAGGGCTTCTATGGAGTTTTGGACTTGTTCAATTTGGTTTGTATCTTCTATTGCTTTTTAAAAAATATTTTATTTTTATTTATTTATTTGATAGCAACAGACAGAGAGAGAAAGAGGGGGAGAGAGAGAGAGAGAGAGAGGGAGAGGGAGAGGGAGAGAATGGGTGCGCCAGGGCCTCCCACCACTGCAAATGAACTCCAGATGTGTGCGCCCCCTTGTGCATCTGGCTAAAGTGGGTCCTGGGGAGCCAAGCCTTGAACTGGTGCCCTTCAGCTTCACAGGCAAGCGCTTAACCACTAAGCAATCTCTCCAGCCCTCTATTGCTTTTTTATGAAGAGTTTCCATCCCTCTGTCGAGTCCCCTTTTAAATTTTTTGTTGTTGTTTATTTTTATTTATTTATTTGAGAGTGACAGAGAGAGAGAGAAAAAGAGACAGAGGGAGAAAGAGAATGGGCACCCCAGGGTCCCCAGTCACTGAAAACAACCTCTAGACTCATGTACCCCCTTGTGCATCTGTCTTACATGGGTCCTGGGGAATCAAGCCTCAAACCGGGGTCCTTAGGCTTTACAGGCAAGCACTTAACTGCTAAACCATCTCTCCAGCCTTTGTTCCCTTGTCATGTCATTTTCTGATTTTTTTAAATGCTTCTTCGAATTCATCCTTGCATTTCTTTATGTCTTCATTGAGCTTAGCCAGCTGGTTATTGAGGTCCTTTTATTTTTTATGCTCTCATTCAGGTCATTTAACTGTCTTTTGAAATCTTCCTTATTCATATCTATTAGGTCTACTCTAGTGATGACGGCATTCATATGGTTATCAGCCTTTTGTTGCTTTTCTGCAGGTTCTGCTATTTGCTTGGTCATGGTTGTATTGCTTGTATCTTCATTTTGGCTTTCTGATCCTATTGTCTCTTTTTGTTTTGATTACAGACATCCATTTTGGGATTGGGAAATCTTATTGGATTTACTTATATTTGTTTTTTCTTGCCTTAATTTAGGAGGAAACTGTAGTCTACCCTTGAGGTGTCTTCAGTGCTTATTCCCTTTTATATTTGCTTCTACTAGGTTTCTGATGGCAATGGGGCCTGCCTGCTCAGAGGGAAGGAGCCTATGAGGCTCTGTTGGGGGCCTAGGGGCTTGATGAAGGGGCTTGTTGTTCCATGATTTGGGGTATCAGACTTCATGGACAGGTGGCCTGAGGGGATAGGGGTGGGAAGGATAGAACAAAACAGATTGTTGTGGCTGCGCTGAGCAAGGGGAGGATAGGCATGTGTGGTGGTTCCATGATGCTAAAGGGTAAAGGGTGAAGGGATGGGGCAGTGTGTCCCTTGGGACTATGTAGCAGGGGGTAGATGGGAATTCCATGTCCTGTGCTAGGGCCAGGTTGGGATATGGGACTTCTGTGGGTCAGGTGACATGTGGGGGGTGGAGGTTACTGGTGGTGGTATGCAGGAGGGTTGGGGTGGTGGTGAATGGGATGGTGTTCCTGTATGAAGGTCCCTTGGGGAAATGTGGTGGTGGGGGGCAGTGAAATTGACATGTGGAGCTCTGCAGTGGCAAGAATGCCTGGGGGAGTTACACTAGCCTGATGGTCTGGGTGCATGCATGGGGTGGGTGGTGGTGGTTAGTGGGACTGCATGCATGAGTGTATGTCCCTTAGGGAATGTTAGCATACTGGCCTGGGTCCACACATGCGAGTTGGGGGTGGCAGTGGGTGGGATGTTATTGGTGAGCATGGAGGTGCATGTGGAGCTATGATGGCCTGCTGGACTGGGTCCCCTTATTGCAGCTTGTGCAGGAGGAACCAGCAGCTGGGACTATTGCTCGGATGGCTGCTTGAGGGGGTTGGGGACTGGTGGACTACCCGAGAACATGGGGATCAGCAGATTCCCTTCTTTGCTCCTTCTCGCCCTCCCACCAGAGGTCTATTAGAATATTCTCACTCCTAGAAGACCTAATGAGCCCTAAATGTCTTGCCTTTCCTTCTCCAGGAAGTGTGGTGTAGTAAGACAGATGCCATCTTGACCGGAATTTCCCATACATGGAATTTTATAGCTATTTATATTTTGTTGGAGGAAAGGATTGTTTCTGGACACATTTTAAATTCTTCTCCAAAGATTTCTCACATGAAATCTTAAGTGATAGATAAATTCTAGCTATTGACCCACCCAAGAGTAGCCTCTGGATCACATATTGTGCCCCAAAGAAACAATCCTTGAAGAATAAAATATCAAAGTTAGGCTGGGAGAGATTCGTATGCAGTTAAAGGTGCTTGCTTACAAAGCTTGATGGTCTGGGTTTGATTTCCAGAACCTACATAAATCCAGATGCACAAAGCAGCAAATTGATCTGGAGTTTGTTTTCAGTATCAGGAGGCCCTGGCACTACTATATTTTTGTCTGTTTGGCTCTCTCTCCCCCACAAATAAATAAATATTTTCAGTATCAGAGTTAGAGCTACCACCACTCCATGATGAAAACGTTTTTCCCCACAATTATTTTTTTGTATTTAATAATTACATTTTAGAAGGAACAATTATCCTTCAACACCATTTAATTAAAATCATAAATTAATATAGTCCTTATTTGTAGCCAGGGTAAAATGAAATATATTTTCATTTCATTCATTTTAGTAGAAGCCTAACTTAGAGTACATTTTGTTTATATTTTCTGAAAGCTAGAGTGTGCCAAAAATAACCTTAGGACATGCTGGTATAAGTAAAATTTTCATTTGTTTTTTAAAAACCACTTTTTGCACTGAACATATCTTTAAGTTCCATTTTCTTATTCCAGGTTCTTAACTAGTAATCACCAAGTACTCTCGTCCCAAAGCAGAGATGACAATGTGCCAGATCTCTACATATCCTTACTAATGCTCACTCACTCAGAACTATTCCATCTGGGTTTCTTTCCATCCAGAGAACTAGCTGTTCTAAACAAATGCCTTCCTCAACCTGCATGTTGTATCACTAAAATATGCTACTGCCATAATTCCCATTTTTGACTTCTGAATAGAGGCAGCCACCAACCAACAATATATTGAGTACACAGGCTTGTACTAATTGTATGGTCACATAATTGCCTATAAGGATTACTTTATTACTCCTGGCTGGAAGCAGCTGTGATTCTTGAAAACACAATGTGGACAATGCTTTAGCCTATACATGGAACATGAATCTGTGATAGAGGTAAACACCAAGAGTTCACAAATTTGGAATGCACTGAATACCTTGAGAGACTAACTGTAATGGAGTGCTAAGGGTTTAGGAAAATACTTGTACCCCAAACCCTTGGTTTGCTTCTAACTTTAATCAAAGAATTGAATAAAAACAAGATTGAGAAGGATAATCATTAAATTATTATAGTTAATGAAGGAAGTTCAAAGCCATGGAAAAACACCCATGTGGATAGAGATTGGATGGAGGGAAAAAAGCATGGAAAGAAAAAGGTAAGAAAATTCAAGGAGCTCCTGCCATGTGGGGAACTTGAGGGGATAAAAAGCCCATGTGGAGAGTAAGGGCTAGCTGACCCTCCTGGCTGGTCCTTAGCTAGTGCCTAGGCCAAGCCCCTCCTGCCTGGTCCTGGGCTTGGGCCTGGGCATGGGCAAAGCCAGCCCAGGCCCAACCAAGGGAAAAACATACACAGCTGGAAGTTCCCAAGTAAGTGATAAGAAAGCATGCCCTACCCTAGAAAATGTAATTATATCCTTTTAGTGGAGGTGGCTATCTTCTGCCTCAGGTCAACTACAGGGACAGAAGGTTAGTTAGGGCTAGGGGCTATCTCAAGAAGAGGTTAGCCCTGCCACCAAGTACTAGGGGCTGAACTTGACCAACCACAATGTTTAAATGCTATGAAAGACCTCCCTCCCAGGAAGGGTCCTGATTATTTGTGGAAAAACAGGTGTCTAGGGAGTGAGGCAAGAGATAAGAAGTCAGATCTTTTTTTTTTTGTTTTTGTTTTTTTTTTTTTTATTTCTAGCAAGTGGCAGTTAGAGAGTGTCTCCCAGAGAGGGGAACTAATCTAAAGGTCCCTGAACGTGTATTGATAGAGTGAAGGAAGATATTCTTGGAAGAGAATGTTGGAGAGAAAGAATAAAAGTAAAGAGTTAATGAGGAGTGAGCACACAGCAAATTGGTCATCTTCAGGGTTATTCTTTTTGTGGATTTATAGGCTTTGGGGAGCATTTGAGGGAACCCAGGTAGATAGAATTGGAATGTCTCAGGACCATCTGAGCATGAGGTGACTGAGATTTTTTTGTTTGTTTGTTTGTTTTTGGGGTAAGGTCTCACTCTAGCCCAGGCTGACCTGGAATTCACTATGGAGTCTCAGGGTGGCCTCAAACTCATGGCCATCCTCCTACTCTGCCTCCCGAGTGCTGGGATTAAAGGTGTGTGCCACCACACCTGGCTTGTGACTGAGATTTTTCTTCCAGAACCATTCATCAAATGGCACAGTAGTGTCTGACATGGTCTGAATCTGTTTCTGTATGGCTTTTAAAAGAGATTAGATATTAACAGAGTTATCAGAAATATAAACACAACATTTAACTTTGCTAATGGTGAATATACCATATTTTGTATAATATCCTTCCAAAATGTACTTTTTAAAATTTGTATTGCTGATAGCCAGGGCCAATGTTTGGTTCCATAGAGCCATTGGGTGCCATTAAATGCTGTACAAATATATTTTTGGTCTCAGGTTTTATTTATGGATGTCCTGGCATAAGTTAGAGGAGTTTCACCATTGTTCCCAGAATAAGGAATATTTTTGAATTAAGCAACCCTTGGTCAAAGTCATCCAAATATATGCTAGATTTGAAAATAACCCTTTTGTCATCTATTATTGTTTTTCCTTATTATAAAATTATAACTATTAGATCTGGGGACAACATGTCTTAAGGCCTTGTTTGTTCCCCTCTTGGAAAGATCTTGTTGTATAACTTAAGAGGCCATTCATATATTTGAGGTATACCTTTATCTTTGGTTCTACATTTCTCTCTGAGTATTTAAGACCAAGCAGATAGCCAAATTTAATCAAGGATTCATTTTGGAGGTCACCAATGGCTCTTCAAAGGAGGCTTTAGTGACACAGGTGTATCCCTATAGCTTCTCCAATACTGGTGGTGTCTGTTAGGATGAGTGAGGGCCATGCCGGCCAAGTAGTTTTCCCTTCTCTGGGAAACCAGAAGGACTGATTGCTCCTCAATTCTGACTCACCAGTTTCAGAACATACACTGGGCTTTTGTTTTTGGGTCTCTGTATCCTCCCTCATTAGAAAGACAGGTGACTTACCAGGGGGCCAGTATAGAAGTGTCCCATTCTTTCCAGTTGCTTCATGACTTGAGAGCACAGGCAAAATAATGGACTTTTTGGTGCAATGATCTAATTGTTCTTGGCTTCTACATAGGTCATTGACATACTTCAAAAGGAAGTTATTCCAACCTGGATATATGTATATATGTAGCACATTTGGTAATTGAAATTGATCTAGTTAAAAAAATGACATCAAGCTGGGCGTGGTGGTGCACGCCTTTAATCCCAGCACTCGGGAGGCAGAGGTAGGAGGATCGCTGAGAGTTCGAGGCCACCCTGAGAATACATAGTGAATTCCAGGTCAGCCTGATCTAGAGTGGGACCCTACCTTAGAAAAAAAAAATGACATCAATGTTTTAAGTTATTTTATTTAACCTCTAAATTTAGTTACTCTGTGACAGCATTGATTATATTGGAATCATAGAAAGTAGGCATGACTTATCCATTAAGTATCTAATAGCTATAAATGCAAGCAGAACTTGTTGTCAATCTTGAAAATAATAGAAATCTAAACCAATTAATTTAACCTATAAATTGTCAGCAGAAAGACAAATAATACAGTATAAAGTTTCAGCACCTTTGTTTGAAGACATCTTTGATTAATCCAGATACCTGTGTGGGTACCAATTACTGAGGGGACATTGAAATAAAAACACAAAGCTTGAAGTTATTCTTTAAGATAATGAACATTGTTTGAGCATGAGGCTGTACCCTAAAGTAGGGAATATGATTTAAGAGTTAATTTTGTTATAAGCACTGGGCTTGAGGTGCCAGAAATTAGGCAGTTGTTACTTTGCATATAATAGAACAGAATCTGGTCATCATTGAGCCAAAATAGCTAAGCTCAAATACAACCCTTGGCAAATCTATTTTGAAAGAGAAAACACCATTTGACAAACAACGATTTTAGCTTAATATTGATTTCATGTATTGTAGAAATTTTTATTAAAATATTAAAATTAAAAAAAATAATTTATGTCTTACCCAGACTTAAAATTGATAAAGCTTAGACAAATTATCCCAAGATATTTTACCAGTAGGAGCAAAAAGTTATAGTGACAGAAATTATATCACTTACATCTAAGTGATTAAATCTAGTGATGACCATTCAATAGAATTATCATTAAAAAAAAAAAAAAACAGAAGCTATCTTTAAAGTCACAATGTCGTTAGGTATTACTACCTCATCTTTGGAAATTAAACACTTAAACATGAACCTTTATCTTAAGAATGAGTTTCTCCAATAGGTAAATCCTTGATGAATAGAGAAACCTAGTTTATTTTACTGAGAGTTTTAAACCAGTTTTTATAATCCTTAAACCATGACAAATTAGTGTTAGTGAGATGTTAATGAGTGGAGCATTAACCATAAGACTCAATTTCTCTATTACTTAAAACCTTGGCATCAAGTACACATATTTTAGATTTTATCCAATTGAGTGTTTCAATGAAGGGACCCTTCCCTGAGCAACTTTCAATATCATTATGATGTCTTGGTGATGTTTCTCCTTCTTTCTTTATCTCCTGCTCTAGTCTCTTTTTTCCTTGCTTCCTGATTATAATAAATCAAGGTGCCCCTGGAAGAACTGATTTTTTAAAATTAAATATGGACATATTTAGTATGTAAACAGTACATATAGGCATCTTCCTTTCCCTCCTCCTTGCCCCTTTTCTGAACAGGCCTTCCTCACTAGGGATGCAGGTCAGTCCCTTGGGAATTGTGGGTCATGCAATATGCTGGTGGGGAGGGAATGTCTTTGTGCAACATGTCCCAACTTGTGGATCTAACAATTTTTCCATCTCCTCTTCCTCAAAATTCCCTGAGCCATCCTAGAGGCATTTTAAGGCTACTTCAGTGATGGGCTCTTAGGGGCACTGGATATCTGCTTTGGTAGGCAATGAGTGTCCTCAGTCTATCTCCTTCACCATTGTGCTGATATCAGATTCACTGAGAAAGCAGCATTCTTGCTCATTTCCCCAATTCCTCTGTGGGTTTAGCTGGGGCCAGGGTAGAACACACTGGGTCATTTATCTCCTCAGTTACAGCTCTAGTCTGAAAAATAGAAGCAGATTCTCCAATGGAAAGTGAAGTCAGCACCAGTTAAGTGTGATAACCATTAATTATTGAGAGAATTTAAAGGGAGTAGACCCTCTAATAGCCCAGGGTTAGTGGGAGTTTGAAAATGGAAAGCAGAATCACTATCTGGATATGATTCTGACTTGATTCCCAGTTCCAGATATGATTTCCTTTACACTGAGCAGACCTGTTAGCCAATTCAAGAGCAGCTGGATACCCACCATGGCTGTATGCCACTATTGCATTTGTGTGAGCATGATGTTAGATTATTTGCTTCTGAGTCACTTAGATTTTGAGTTGCTTGGATAGATGTTGGTCACTTTCTCCAGTAGCTCATGTAGCACCTTCTAGTACTAGATGTGCTAATTTTCTGGGGACTCACTCTCTTCCAGATTCTAACCAGGTCTCTTCATGTCCCATTCCAAAAGTGTATGGTGTCTTCAGCAGTAGAGTCTTACCATTAACCACTGGTGGGTAATCAATTGCTCTGACAGAATTCTGTCTTGTTTGTTTAGGGAGATTTAGTAGGCCTCTATGAACAACAGCTCATTGTGGATGTGGACCACATTCTGGTAAAGGGAATTACAAGCCAGTGCCAAAGGAAAACAAAAAATAAAAAGACAGAGAAGAAAGAGAAGAAGGAGAAATTTAAGGTTAGGTTTTTTCTCATACTTTCCAGGGCTCTTTGACTCAAGTTCTCCCCCTAAGGACCTCTTGAGTGTTCCACCGTTTAGTATGGCTTAAAGGATATAAGATCCTATAGTACAAATTCTATTTGGGTTAACTTTTTGCCCCCCCCCCCCCCCGCTTCCTCTTCCTCCAAGCCCAACCTTTTCTATTGTCCAAACCTCCAGATGTTATTAGGTATGTCAACTCAGGCTGATCCAGGTTAGGAACTGCAGGTGAGTGAGACCATGTGACAGTTGTTTTCCTGTGATTGTGTGAGTTCACTTGGATTGATCTGCTCCAAGTTTGACCATTTTTCTACAAATTTCATTGATGCATTTTTTTCTTACTGCTGAGAATTCCATCATGTAGATATACCACATCTTGGTTATCCATTCATCCAATGATGGGCACCTGTGTTGATTCCAGTTTTTAGCTATTATGAATTGAGCAGTTATAAATATGGTTGACCAAATATCTCTGAAGTGAGATGTGAAGCTTTCAGGGTAAATGCCCAGTAAGGGAAAAACAGTGTTTGTTGGTACTCTATATTCATCCTTTTTAGAAGTCTCCATATTGATTTCCATAGTGATTGTACCATCTGGTACTAGGATTTATAGGGCAGTGCCAAGGAAAAAAGGAAGAAAAAGACAGGTAATATGAAAAAAGATATAGAAAAGAGAGAGAAGAGGGAGAGATAGAGAGAAAAACAAGAGAAGATTAAGGTTAGTCTTCATCTTACACTCTCAAGGGCCCTGTGATACAGGTGTTCCCTCTAAGGACCTGATGAAGTTTCAACCATTTAGTGTGTCTTTTAGGATGTAGAATTTTATGGTACTATTGCCATTTGGGTCCAATTTTGTGTCCCCCATCCTTACATTCCCCAAATTTTGGTCCTCATGATGCTTATTAGCTATGCCAGCATCTCAGTCATATTCAGGTTAGGAGCCACAGATGAGTGAGATAATGTAATGATTATCTTTCTGTGGTTGGATGAGTTTGCTAAGGTTGATCTGTTCCAAGTTCAACCATTTTTGTTCAAATTTCATTGTGTCATTTGTCCTTACTGCGGTGTAGATTTCCATCATGTAGATATACCACATCTTGTTTATGCATTTGTCTAATGATGGATATCTGGGTTAATTCCAACTCTTAGCTATTATGAATTGAGCATCTATAAATATGGTTGAGCAAATTTCACTGAACTGAGGTATGGAACTTTTAGGATAAATGTCCAGTGAGTGAGTAAATGTGTCTATTGATAACTCTATTCTTATCCTTTTCAGGAGTCTCCTTTTTGCGTTCTATAGTGGTTGTAAGGTAAGATGTTACCTTCCCACCAACAGTGAATGAAGGTTCCTATTTCTCCACATCCTCACCAGCATTTGTTTTCATTTGAATTTTTAGTGTTTGATATCCTTACTGGGATGATGTGTAATCTCATTGTTTTAGTTTGCATTACCCTAATGGTTAGGGATGTTGAACCTTTTCTTAAATGTTTGTTAGCCATTTGTAATTCTTCCTCTGAGAACTCCCTATTCAGTTCTGTGCCCCTCTTTTCAAGTGGGTTGTTTGAGTTTTTATTGTTCAGGTTTTTGAGGTTTTTTTTTTTGTAGATTCAGAGGTATTGCTGGCAAAGATTTTCTCCCATTCAGCTGTTAATTCATTGGCTGTGCTTATGGTATGGTTGTCTATGAAAAAGCTCTTTAACTTCAAGAGATACCATTGGTTGAGATCTTGTTTAATTTTCTGGTATACTGGGATTTTGTTCAGGAATTCTTTTCCCAGTCCTATATTGTGGAGAATGCATCCTATTTTTTCTTCAGTAGGTGAAGAGTTTCAGGCCTTATACTGATGACTTTAATTCATTTGGACTTGATTTTTGTGTATGGTGAAATGAGTAGTTCTAATTTAATAATTCTTTTTATATTTTTTCTTTTTATTTATTTATTTATTATTATTTTTTTTTACACAGTTAGGAAAAAGTATGGAACACTTCACAAATTTGCATGTCATCCTTGTGCAGGGGCCATGCTAATCTTCTCTGTATCATTCCAATTTTAGTATATGTGCTGCCAAAGTGAGTACTATTTTGGGTTTTTGAGATAGGGTTTCACTCTAGTCTCAACTGACCTGGAATTCACTCTGTATTCGCAGGGTGGCCTTGAACTCATGGCAATCCTTCTACCTCTGCCTCCTGAGTGCTGAGAGTAAAGGCTTGCACCACCATGTCCAGCTCTAATTTAATTTTTCTATATCTAACTTGTCTAACACCACTTGCTGAAGATGCTGTCTTTTCTTTTGTCTACATTATTGGTACCTTTGTCAAAGATCAGACAGCTGTAGTTACTTGACCTAAGGTCTGGGTCTTCAATTCTGGTCCATTGATGTATGCTTTATTTTATTTTATTTTTTATCCCAGCATTGTGCTTTTTTTGTCATTATGGTTTTTAATCTATCTTTAGATCTAGTATGATGGTACAACCAGAGGGTATTTTTGTTGTTGTTGTGTTGTTTTGTTTTGGCTGAGTGTATGTTTGGGTATCTGAGGCCTTCTGTGATTCCATATGAATTTTGAGATCATTTTATTTCAATCTCTATAAAAAATGAAGCTGGTATTTTTATTGGCATTGCATTAAATCTACATATTGCTTTTGGTAGAATTGCCATTTTCACAATATTAATTCTACTTATCCAGGAGAATGGGAGGACTTTCCATCTTTTCAAGTCCTACTCTATTTTCTTGTTGATGGTTTTTATGTTTTCATTATATAGGTCTTTCACATCCTTGGTTAGTGTTATTTCAAGAGGTCTTCAATTTTTTGTTGCTATTGAAAATGAGACATCCTCACTGATTTCTTTCTTTGTATAAATGTCCTTTGTATATAGAAAAAAAATAATAATCCTTGTGCACTGATTTTGTATTTTGCTTCTATGCTGAAGGAACTTATCACCTTTAGAAGTTTTGAAATGGAGACTTTTGGATCACTTATATATAGTATGGTGGTTTGATTCAGGTGTCCACCATAAGCTTAGTTGTTTTCAATGCTAGGTTCCCAGATCATGGAGATTTGGGGGAGGGTTTATGGATGTTATAGGCAGTTTCCTCAAGCCTATATATATATATATATATATATATATATATATATATATATATATATACATATATATATATATATATAATTTTTTGGTTTTTTGAAGTAGGGTCTCACTCTAGCCCAGGCTGACCTGGAATTCACTATAGAGTCTCAGGGTGGCCTTGAACTCATGGTGATCCTCTACCTCTGCCTCCCGAGTTCTGGGATTAAATGCGTGCACCACCACTCCCAGCTTGCCTCAAGCCAATATTTGGCAAACTCTCCTGTTGCTGTTGTCCACCTTATGTTGGCAAGGGGGTGATGTCCACCCTCTGCTCAAGCCAACATTTTCCCCTACCATCGTGGAGCTTCCCCTCAAGTCTGTAAGCCAAAATAAACCTGTTTGTCCACAAGCTTCCCTTGGTTGGATGATTTCTTCCAGCAATGCAAACCTGACTGCAACATATAGGAACATGTCATCTGCAAATAGGGGTAACTTGACTTCTTCCTTTCCAATTTGAATCCCTTTTATCTCTTTCTCCTGTCTTTTTGTTAGGGTTATTGTGTCTAGTACTATGTTGAAGAGCAGTGGTTAGAGTGGGCACCCCTGTCTTGTGCCCAATCTCAGTGGGAACTCCTTGGGTTTTTTCCCATTAGTACTATCTGGGCTTTAGGAGCGTTGTGTATAGCCTTTCGTGTTAAGTTACAAACCCTCCAAGCTAATTCTTTCCATTGTTTTAATCATAAATTTGTGTTGTATTTTGTCAAAGGCTTTCTCTCCATCAAGAGAGATGATCCTGTGGTTCTTATGGTTCAGTTTATTTATTTGGTGTATTGCACTGGTCGATTCCCATATATGAAATCATTCCTGCATCCCTGGTATGAAGCCTACTTGATCAAGATGGATAATGCTCTTGATGTGATGTTGAATTCAGTTTTCAAGGATTTTGTTCAGGATCTTTGTACCTAAGTTCATTAGGTATAAAGGCCTCTAGTTTTCTTTCCTTGTTGCATCTCTGATTGGTTTTGGTATTGGGGTGATGCTAGCTTCATAAAAGGAGTTGTGGAGGATTATCTGGTTTACAAATATGCAGAACAGTGTGAGAAATATTGGTTTCAGTTCTTCAGTGAAGGTTTGATAGAATTCAGCTGAGAAACTATCCAGTCCTGGAATTTTCTTTTTGCAGGAGAGGTTTTGGAAGTATGCCCAATGATTCTTCCAATTTCATTGATGTCTGTTGTGATCTCTCCTTTTTCATTTCTGATTTTGCTAATTTGAGACTTCTTTTTTCTTTGCTTCATCATTTTGGCCTGGGGTTTGTCAACTTGTTTATTTTTTCAACAAACCAGCTCTTTGTGTCACCAGCTTTTAAAAATTGTTTTCTTAGTTTTCAATTCATTAATTTCTTCTCTAATCTAGATTTTTTTTAAAAAAAAAAATTCTGTGTGGAGCTCTTTAGGTTGGTTTCTTCTTGTTTTGCCAGTGTCTTTAACAGGACAGTAATGTAACTAATTTAGGTTCTCTCTGTATTTGTAATGAAAGCATTTAGGAATGCAAATTTTCCCCTTATGACAGCCTTAATTTTCTCCCATAAGTTTGGTAGGTTGTGTCTTCATTATCATTCAATTTTAGGAATTCTGCAATTTCTTTTTGATTTCTTCCAAGATCCATTCACTGCTTATAAATGTTCATTGTTTAATCTCCAGGAGGTGGTGGAATTCTTGATGTATCTCTTGTTGTTAGTTTCTATCTTTAAAGCATTGTGATCTGGCATGATGCAGGAAGTTACTTTGATTTTCCTGACTTTATGAAGGCATACTTTATGGCCTATCAGATGGTCAATTTTGGGGAAGGTTCCTTGGGCTGCTGAGAAGAATGTGTATTCTGTAGGATTGGGGTGGAAAGTTCTGTAACTATCTGTTAGGTTTATTTGATCTATGATGTTGTTGACCTCTCTTATTTCCCTGTTGATTTTTTGTTTGGATGATCTATTGATATTGAAGTATTGAGTATTGAAGTCTCCACCTATGATGGTGTTGGTATTTATTTCTGTTTTATTGTCAAGTATATTTTGTTTTATAAACTGTGGTGCCCCTGTGTTTGGAGCATATATATTTATGATTGTGATGTGTTCATGTTGGATCATTTCCTTGATGAATAAGAAATGGGCTTGTTTGTCCTTTTTGATTAGCTTTGGCTTGAAGTCTCTTTTTTCAGATATTAATACAGCAACACCAGCTTTTTTTTGTTTGTTTGTTTGATTTGTTTAGGATACCATTTCCCAAACTTTCCCCCTGAGGAGGTGTCTATATTTAGTGGTGAGGTGGGTTTCTAAAAGACGGCAGATAAAAGTGTGCATTGAGACCCTACCTTGAGAAAAAAGTGCAATTTTTTGATCTATCCTGATAATCTGTGTCTTTTGATAGGTGAGTTAAGACTATTAATATTTAAGGTTATTACTGTGAATTTTTAATTAATTCATGCCATGATGAGGTATTTTATGTGATTTGGTTCTTTATTATGTTTTGTATGATTTTGAGCCTTGTCTATTTTTGTTATTGTGATCTTCTTGATGGCTCTTGAGATTGGTTGTTTGACTGTTCTGTGTGGAGTATTCCCTTAAGTATTCTGTGTAGGCTTGGCTCTGTGTTCATATCATCATAGAGTTGTCTTTTTTCATAGAAAATTTTTTGTTCATCGTCTATTATGAGGGATGCTTTTGCTGGGTAGAGTAGCTTGAGTTGGAAGAGATAGTTCATCAAACTTTGAAGTATTCCTTTCCAGGCCCTTCTGGCTTTCAGGATTTCCATTGTGAAATCTGCTATAATTCTGATGGGATTGCTTTTGTGTGTTGTGAATTGTTTCTGTCTTGCTGCTTTTAACACTCTCTCTTTGCTTTTGTTTTTAAGAGTTTTAAGTATGATGCGTTTTGGAGAGTTTCTTCTTTGGTGCTGTCTGGTGTTCTGTGGGTTTCTTGTATCTGAATGGCCCTCTTTTTTGAGAGATTTGGAAACTTTCCTTCAATAATTTTGTTGAATATGGTCTTTATGCCTCTGGCCTTGATTCCCTCTCATTCTGGTATACCCATGATAATGATGTTTGGTCATTTTAGGGTGTCCCACAGTTCCTTCATATTCTATTCACTTGATTTTTTGAACTTATCAAAGTTTTAGGCCTCCCAATCAATTTCTTCTGTTTTGACTTCCAGGTCAGAAGTTCTGTCTTCCACATGAGTAACTCTGTTGGTGAGGGGTTCTAGAGAGTTTTTTAAGGTAATTTTTTTTAATAATTTCTTCATTCAATTAAGCCTACTGTCAAAACTGAATGTTCTAGGTGATGATTCTGTTCAATTTCATTGATACAATTGTTGGTTATTTGATGGTTTGCTTCCAGTTTAGCCATTTTATGATCAGGGTCTCCTTCATTGTTGTTTTCATTTTGGAAATGAATTTCTGTTAATATTGTTTTTTATGATTTCACTGGGGGCTTCCATTGTAGGACTAGGCATCCTTGGTGGTGACCTTTGAGTTTTCTTGTTTTCATTGTTTGTTTGTTTGTTTTTTGTATTGTTATCTATCCATATTCAGAAGACTCTTTATTTTATTTAGGAAGAAGTAAGCTTTTGTCCTTTGGCCCATGCACCCCCCTCTGACTCAGGTGAACAGCGATGTTGGTACCCAGTGGCCAGTCAGGATACCAAAGCTAAAAGTGTGATTCCACAGCTTACACAAGGCCCAGACCTCCCCATGCATGGAACAATGGGGGCTATCAGGACCAGTGGGTTTGGAGGAGCCAGGTATCAATGATCTGCCATACTTACTCCATGCACTCTGTAGCACACAGGCTCAGGAAACTTGTACCAGAGAATGGGGAGGAGCCAGGAAGAAGGGGTGTGGCCTACTCCTCACTGCAGGACCCACCTGCACACAGTCTGTGCAGGGAACCCAGACCAGGGTGGTTATTGGAGCCTAGAAACACTGGTCTGGCCTACTCACACAGACTGTTCTATGTGACCCCCTGTACACACATAGGCACAGGGAACCCAAATTTGGGGGATGGGAGGAGCTGGGAAACAGGGGTCTGGTCTATTCATTCCACATGGCTGTGCCTGCCTGCACACTGTCAGTGCAGGGAACCAAGACCAGCGTGTGGGGGGAGTTGGATCAACTGTTTTAAGCTCTTAAGACTTTCCTACTCCATATTATCAGGAGCTACATTAGTATGTTTTCTAACAGTTTCCTTATGTCTCTGGAGAGAAGTAATGGGCAATTCCTGTTCTCCCTGTCCTATCTAAATGAGCCCAGGTTTTAAGCATACAGGGTAGCAGACACTTTAGGGGTAACTTGGAAGCCAACTGTGCCATCCAAAACTATGTGGAGGAAAGTTAAAAGCAGAATCTTTTGTCAGGTTATGCCCCATCCAGACTTGAACATTCTTGTTGGAGGGGGGCATCTCCCCAGCTTGATTAGGGAGATGAAGTTTCTTTTGTGGCAAGGTCTTGCTTTAGCCTAAGCCTGACCCCTGGAATTCAAGGCAGCCTCAAGCTCATGGCCATCCTCCTATTTCAGCTTCCCTGAGTGTTATAGTCAAAGGCAAGCAGTGGCATGCCTGGCTGAAACTTTCCTGTTTTCTCTCCAATCAAAGCAGTATACACAGCATAGGCTATGTGCCTCCTGGAGCAAGAAAGTTCCAAGATAGTTATCCATGCTAATCAATGCCAGCTTCCAAGATCAGGTTCCTCTAGACTTTTCCCCCCAGACCACAGCATGTGCCTTACATCATGACATACAAGGTTTGCCATTGGTCATGCTAAGTACAAATGCAGATTTCTGCCCTTACTCCTGTCTTGGCAGCTTATATGTCATACTGGGGGTGAGGGAGAGTGTTCCTGGGACCGCTTCCCCTTCTTCACTCTGTGGGAGCCTCTGTGGGAGTTCCCCCACTTGTCCGTGAATGTTTGGGACTAAAGGGTTGTTGTTATTCTTTTAAAGGTAATCTCTGGTTTTATTACCTTAAATATAGGGATCCTACCCTTTGTTGATACTAGAGAGATAGACAAGATCATTTACTTGATGTCTTTTTATCATATGTTTTTACCTTGATACACACTTTAGGTAAGCCTGATGATGGTCTTATGTAAGGAGTTTGTAACCTGATCAAATACTTTGACGCAGTTTATTGATTTGACTTCTTGTCTAGTGAGAAATTTCTTCTAACAGATGTGGCTTTAGGTGTTCAAAGGAGAACTATAAAGAGAACCAGGGTTATATGCTATTTTTCATTCCCTTTTCCTTGTCAGAGACAAATGGCCATTTTGTCTCTGGACAGGATCTGGGGTTCACATGGCTTAAATTTACATGGGGTCTGAGAAAAAGGAGGTACCATCCCTTTTTCCAGAGTCCAGCTTGCCATGACTTTAAAAAACATATAACAGTAAGCAAGAGCAAAAGAAAATGACAGATCAGAGAGCTAAAGCATCCCAACATTCTTGATCCTATACTGAAGTTTTTGTTTTCACCTAGGAAATTTACTTTACCCATTTGAAAATACACAAGGTGATAGGGTCTTGTCTATGCTTAATCTGGTTAGACTTTCAAAGAATGTGAATTACATCAGTGCTTATGACTTTGTGACCCACCTAGCATAGGACATCACCTATGTCTAATGCAAGCTGAATTTAGATTAAGTGTATGTTCCTATATAAAAATTTTAGAGTATACTTAAGAGTCTGTAGACAGTTGAAATCTCTTTAATTTTAGGCATGATTTTTATCTATATTTAGCCTGAAAAATAGCTTTTTGTTCCTCATAAAAGGAAATTAATTTTGGGCAAAATTTTATCTTTTTAGATCTCCTATATCATTTCTACATGTGCACTCTTTCATCCACATACTTTAACATTCTAGTCTAAGTTCCACTCAAAAAAGGCATTTTTAACAAGCATTCCATGTCCAACATTGGAAAATTCCTTCCCAGTTCCTTCAGTTATCTCAACCCATAATTAACCATTTTTCTTATAAGACTATTAAGAGAAACTGTAACAAATTTATTAATTTTATTACCCACTGATAAAAAAAGCAAGAAGTCTAGCTTCAAACAGTTAGCCATCTTACTGTTGGAAATTTGTAGAGAAACAGCCTTAGCAGAAAACCTTACAATCTCCTTAGCATTTATGCCACTAGAAGTATCTACCTGACAAGCAGACTTGCTTTATAATACCAGTATATATACTTATAAATTTTATATAACCCACTGATTTGAGATATCTCCTACTAATAAACTCCATGAAATACACTTTAAATTATAAGTCTATGAATATAAGCAAAGCATGACAACCATTTTGGGGATAATCTTTATTGATACATCCAACACACTTGGAAATGCTTTTATTAAAAGTAACTAAGGCAAATTTTTGTCTTTGTCTCAAGGACCCTCCCAATCAGTTCAGCTGAACCAGCTCCCAAGCTGTCTTTGATATTTGTTTGATACACTAGTTACATCTCATAGGAGCCCTACATATTTGAGGAAATGATATTTTATTTGCTTATAATACTTTAGAAGGCACTAAAGCTGACTTTTAAAGAAGGTTTGAAGTAGATTCTTCAGAAAGGAAAATAAATAGGCAAAAAATTCACAAGAATTTTCAGGCTATGCAAGAAGAAAGCATAAATCTTAGAAGTCTCTCAAACATGGCAGTTTACTTATGTAGAATATTATACTTAATTGAATATATACTGACTTGAAGAGAAGTATATATTTAATTTATCTAATTTCAATCATTTGATATACTTAAAATTCATTACATCTGATATATCATAAAATACAACATGTCTATGTAGAAATTATATCAAATATCAAGCAAACAATATGCCACAACTGCATTAGATAATGAATGTAACCAGCTGGTAGAGTCTTCAATCAAGATAGAAGAGAAAAAAATTAAATATATTCCATTTCCTGCAACAATAAGGACATTTTTATGTCCAAATATATTAAATTGAACATTTTAGGTGTACAAAAGATGAAAATTCCATTTGAAATATGTTTCATTGGTTTTAATATTAAAGATATCTTATTTGATATATGAACATTAATTTTGGAAACTAAGTTTAACTCACAAAACAACTGAAACCATACATGCAAAACACAGCTCTCACTACAAAGGGAATGAAAGATTTATTTTTGAGCCAAATATAAGTGACCATAACCCAGGACTATGCATTTAGGTTACCCAAAATAACACATTCCAGCATGGAAACAGTTGAATAAAGTTTTTATAGTAACAACATCAAAGAAAATCATAAACTAAGACTTTAAAATAAACTTGTAGGAAAATCAGGTGAGGGTTGGTTACAGCAAGGAGGGTAAATCTGTGCTATAGGTCTCTGAGGCTATCTGATGACAGTTTTAGCTTTTGGTTTGGTGAAAGGCAATGGTCTGTTAATACATTGCAAAAGATGTCATTTGATAGTGTTAAGGATCTTAGATGAGTCACAGAGGCGGGAAATGAGTGGCTGTGTATATATAATGAGATAGCTCAAGATACTTTGGTTCTAGATCCAACTCTCCACAACCATCAAGTCACAAAGTTCTAATCAGTCAATCAGCCTTCTAGAATTTTTAAGGTAGCTATGACTATTTTTTCCAGGGAACTTCAGTACGTACTACTTACTTGCACTTGTTTTAATAACAAAAACACGTATTACTTTTGCATGAGTATGTGTGTTTGCTATGGGTGCATGTGTTCATATGTGTGTTGGTGCATTAGTATGTGCAGATGTGTGTGTGTGGCAGCCAGAGGTTAATGCCAGATATCTTCTACCTTATTTTTTTTGTGGTTTGATTTATTTATTTTGATCAAAGATCTTACACAATAAGTTTGTGTAAGAAATCACATCTGGGGCTTGAGGGGCCTATGTGTGGATTTAAGCCGTTAGGCTGGGCCTTGAAGTCAGTTTCAAGGGACCCAGCAGCTTCTGTAGGTGGAGAGGAAGATGTCTGAGCCCTGCAAGAGAAAGAACCTAAAAAACGTCAGGCTAAAACAAACCAAAAAACCCAAACTGAGACTGAACAATGCCACCTGCAGAGAGAGCAAGAATTCCACACCAAGGAAGAGGTGGCACTGGGAAATGGAGACCCAGGGACCTTCCTCCAGCTCTTCCAAAATGAAATGGCATGAAGTCGTCGATGAACTCTTTTCCTTTTATATGTGACATCCATCCAGAAATTCATCAAAATTATCCCATAAGTGAAAAGAAGAAAGAAGGCTCTGTTCTATGGGCTGACACTGAGACACCTTCATGGAGTAGTAAGCCTTGGCAAAGCTGAAGTTCTTATGAAAAGCATCAAATTAGTTCTCTTTGCTGTAATATGTCCCTTCAGTTTTCAGTGTAGCAAGTCAAGCTCTTTGTGCAGTCTTAATTCATCTTTTTACCTTGTGTGTCATAGAAATTTAATGAGTATATGTTCTCTGATTCTTCACAAGTTTTTTCCTTTAGGCAACATGTATCAATGTTGACTTTTTTTCTTAATATAGTAGTCAAAAAAAAAAAAAAACAAAACAATTCTTTGAAGAGGACCAGGAGCTTAGAACAGTAATTAGTAATATACTTGTTTAGGCTGCTCTTACACTATCTTATTCAAAATTACTATATGACTGAGCTTAAGAACTTCTTGAGTGTTACTTCGGGGGCTGAGAATCATTTAAAAGACTGGCATGCATTTTCAAAAACTGAAAAGAAAGAAAAGGAAAATCACATCTGTGCCTTAGCTCACTTTCTAATTTACATAGGCTATAGCATGTATCCTTTAGCACCCAATCCCCATTTCCCTGTGGGCCCTCCTCAGTAGGGTCCTTAGTATTCACTCTGGTGTAATTAGGGCTTCTGTCAGTCTCTGGGGAGGGCTGTGCCTCAGGATATTTCTACCCACCATGTGGATCTTACAATCTTCATGCTCCCTATTCCCTAATAGTCTCAGAACCTCAGTGGATGTGTTATCAGTTTGATTTTAGTGTTGACCTCTCTATATAGCTTCTAGGATGTGTTTCAGTTCCCCACCATTTTTGTTGCTATTTCCCTGGAGACAGTTGTCAGTCTAGCATTGTGAGCAAGTGTTGCTGCTACCTCTGTAGTTTCTTCTGGTACCCTGAGAATGTGGTAGAGGTGTCACGTCATGTGGTGAACAGTAAGCTGTCTTGTAGAATTGATAGATCTTAGATCTCTCCAGTATTCATTGCTAGCTGTAGAATAAAATTTATCTCTGTGTTTAAATGGGACACCACTAGAAGTTTGAGAGACATTTTTTTTTTTTTTTTATGAGGCTACTCACTCAACTTCTCCAGAGAAGAATGGGAGCTTCTCTCTGGGGTGTTTATATGTTCCTGCTTATGGGATGCTGACTTGGTTCCCAGCACCAGTTATAGGTTCTCTTCCACTGAGCAGGCTTCATGCCCAATCTGAGGGTTACCCATAAAGGCTGTATGACACTATTTCACAATGTGTATTTCTTGATCGGGTGATGGACTGTGTGGCTTTCAGGGTCTCCTACTTATTTGTACTGTTGGTGACCATTGTCCTGTAGCAACTCCCATAACACTTTCCAGCACCATGAGTGTTGGAGAGGATTGTCTTTCCTCCCAGTTCCCATGTGGTCTCTCAGTGTACTGAGATGACATTCTGTGGTGTCTTCAGCAATAGGGTCTTATGTTTTACCTCTGTTGGGTAACCAGGTGCTTGCCAATGGCCTGCTTTTGGGGGAAACTTCACAGATCTCCCTGGCCAACTGCCCGCTGTGAGGGAATCATCCTATTCTGGTTCCAGGATTCACAAATCAGAACCAATGATTTTAGGACTAAGCATATTTCACCTTCTACTGGCCATATTGGCCTGGTCTGTCCACCTTCATTAATTGGGGGTTATATCTTGTATACTGGTATCCAGGAGCAAGGATTCTAGTTTTATAACTATTACCAGCCACATATCTTTCTCTCTCTATTAGTATGTCTGTTATCCCTTCCTCTCCCCCCTCCCTGTTTTTACTTTTTCCTGGTCTCATTCTAGTTATACACCCATATTCCTAATGCTTACTGCCTTTTGCTGTCCTCTTTAGTTGGTCTACTTTAGGAGCCACATATGAGAGAAAACATTGATTCTTTATGCTCTGATTTTAATTGTTTCTTTCTGTCTGGAACTCTTAGGATAGGATTGTTTTTATTTTTCCAATGCCTTTAGGTGGATGGTTTGAGATCTCTGTGCTATGAAGGTGTTTAGTGCTATAAAATTTCCACTTAGAACTGCCTTCATTGTGTCCTGTGAGTTCTTGTATGTTGCATTTTCATTATCCTAGCCACTAGACCACCAGGGACACCATTGCATTTTCATTATCATTCCGTTCTAGAAATTTTACAATTTCCTTTTGGATTTCTTCTATGATCCATTCTTTGTTCAGTAGCATGTTGTTCAGACTCCAGAACCTCGTGTGTTTTCTATTGTTTCTCTTATTGTTAATTTCTAACTTCAATGCATCATTGTCAGATAGTCATGTCAATTTTCCTGAATTTTTAGAGGCATGCTTTATGCCCTAATAGGTGACATGTTTTAGAGATTATTCTACTTGCTGCTGAGAAGAATATGGATTCATTGGAATTGGGGTGGAATGATCAGTAGACGTCTATTAGGTCTAATTGATCTATGGTGTTGTTAATCTCGGTTATTTCCCTGTTAATTTTCTGCTTGGATGATCTATTAATAATAGTGGGGTATTAAAGTCTTCTACTATGATGGTATTACGATTTATTTCTGATTTGTTGTCAAGTAGATTTTACTTCATAAATTGTGATCTCTTGTTGGATTGTTCCCTTGGTGAGTAAAAAGTGGCTTCTTTGTCTTTTTTTATTACTTTTGGATCAAAGTCTATTTTGTCACATATTAGTATTGCTACAACCACTTGTTTCTTATTTTCTTTTTTTTAATTTACAATAATGCCATAATAGTATAACAAATGGTTCCATCATAATTTTGCATTTCCAGTTTGCCTTAATTATTTCAAAGTAGACTATAGCTACGTAAATATAAATTTTGACAAACTATATGTTGCAATCAGGTTCGCATTGCTGATAGAAATCACCCAACCAAGAGCAGCTTGTGGGGGTGGGGAGAGGTTTACTTTGGCTGGCAGGCTCGAGGGAGAAGCTCCATGATGGCAGGGAAAATGATGGCATGAACAGAAGATGAACATCACCCCCTGACCCACATAAGATGGACAACAGGAACTGGAGAGTGTGCCAAACACTGGCATGAGAAAACTGGCTGTAGCACCCATTAGCCCACCCCCCAACAATACACTGCCTCCAGGAGGCATTAATTTCCAAATCTCCATCAGCTGGGAACCTAGCATTCCGAACACTTAAGTTTATTGGGGACACCTGAATCAAATCACTACATTTTGCCCCTGGCCTAGTAAACCAATACCCATACATGATGTAAAATGCAATGCATTCAGTCCAACATAAAAATCCCCATAGTTTTTAATCAATCCCAATGATGTTCAAATATCCCATGGCCCAAGATCTTTTAACTGAGTCATAATACCAAGAAAACCCAACCTCCATCAAACTGTATTTAGAGCACTGCAAGGTGTTTCTTAGGCCAAGGTTTCAAATCTTTCCACAATCCTCTTGAAATCAGCTCTAAAAGCCTTAAGCCACACAGTCAGTTGTCTAGCAGCAACTCCATGTTTCAGTACCACTTTACTGTTGCAGTCAGGTTTGCATTGCTAGTAGAAATCACCCAACCAGGAGCAGCTTTTTTTTTTTTGTGGGGGGGGTTAATTTGGTATAGGCTCAAGGGGGAAACTCCATGATGGCAGGGAAAACGATGGCATGAGCAGAGGGTGGACATCACCCCCTGGCCCACATAAGGTGGACAACAGGAACAGAAGAGTGTGCCTTGTTTCTTATTTTCAATTGCTTGGAAAATTATTTTATATCTTTTCACCCTGAGGAGGTATTTGTGCTTAGGGATCAGGTGGGTTTCTTAAAGACAAAGCACCATTTTACTGATCCACTCAGTTAACCTGTGTCTTTTGATTGGGGAATTGAGACCATTAATGTTTAAATTCATAACTATGAGGTTTGATTTAATCTTTGTCATGCTGAAGGCTTTGTGGGATTTGGAACTTTCTTGAGCTTTACATATTTTCATGTCTATTCTACTTTTGGTTATTGTACTTTCCCTCTTGTAGGCTCTTGAGGTTGGTTTTTCAACCCTCCTATGTGGAATATTCCCTGAAGTATTCTCTGTAGGTTTGGCTTTGTACACATATATTTATAATGGGTTATTTCATAAAATTCTCCTTTCATCTTGTGTTATGAGGGATACTTTCATTGAGTACAGTAGTTTCAGTTGGAAGCTATATACTTTTAGACTTTGAAGTACTCCATTACAGGCCCATTGGGCTTTTACAGTTTCCATTGAAAAATCAGAGGTAGTTCTGATGGGTTTATCTTCTATGTAATGAGCTGTTTCATGCTTGCTCCTTTTTGCACTCTCTCTTTGTTTTCATTGTTTTGTCATATATTTAAAAGTACAAGAGTGTGGTCTCAGCTTGCTCCATTGTGCCCCAGCTCTGTAGCTAGTTTCTGTAGGCCCCCTCCCATTGTAGAGATCAGAAAGACCTTATCTGTAGAGCTCATGAGGACAGCCCAGTGGAGAATGGGCTACCAGCAGTGAAAGCACCTGCCCTAGCTTTCCCCTGTACCCCAGATATATAGCCTGTAGAAGCCTTGCTTGTGTTGGCCTGGTGCATGCCAGCAGCTTAGTGCTGGTTGCTGCCTGATACAGTATTCATGTGTGGAGCAAGCTCATTCCCACATACCACCCATGTGGAGGTCAAGACAACCATTAGACAATGTTCCTGCAGCCATGCCTCCCCCATGGAGCTTAGGAGGACAGCCCATTTGCCAACATGAAGAAAGGGCTTCCCAGCAGTGAAAGCACTTGTCCCTGTTCCCCTTGTGGCCAGTTTTGAATCCTGTGGAAGTCTTACTTGTATAGCGCCAGCATACACCACCTGCTACATGGTTTGATCCCCTGTCTGAAAGCATGGTGTGTGAAGGAAGGTGATTACCCAATTGCCCCACCCTACCCACCAGTGCTCAGCAAGGCCATATGCAGTTAGGTAGACACTGACTGCCCCACTATGAGAGAACAGTAGGTTGTCTGCTTTTGCAACCTAGCTGTGCTACAGATCACAGAGCATATAGGTATTGGCAGATTCCCAGTTTGTGCACCCCTGAACCTAGTGGGGAGGGGCATATCTGCTAGGTCCACTCTAGTACTGAAGCCCTCAAATCTTGACTTCTCTCTCCCCTGAAGTTCTAGTGTAGTTCCAAATCCACCATCTTGACAGGAAGTCCAAACTTTCTAGAAATCTCACCAGAAACTCCATTTATAGGGATAGGTGATGTAATAAAACTCTTGCACTATTAGGCTACACTAACAATCTGGTCAGCAATTGTGAGCGATCCTCCTCTCTTCACTTCCCTAGCACTGGGATATCCAGTTGTGCATTCTTGTTCCAAGCTTTTTATGTGGGTCCTAGGGATCTGGACACTGGTGTGCATGTTTGATTAATCCATCTTATCATCCTATTTCTCACTTAAAATATTTTTATTTATTTGACAGAGAAAGAGGGAGAGAAAGAGAGACAGAGAGAGAATGGGCATGCCAGGGCCTCCAGCCAGTACAAATGAACTCCAGATGCATGCACCCCCTTGTGAATCTATCTGGCTAATGTGGGTCCTGGGGAATTGAACCTGGGGCCTTTGGCTTTGCAGGCAATTGCCTTAACCACTAATCCATCTCTCCAGCCCCTATTTCTCTTTTAGTTACCTGTATTCATTCCTTTCTCCTTTCATGAATTCTTTTGGTTAATTTTTACATCTTTTTTTCTGTATTACTGTTTTAGAATTTATATACTTTATACTTCTTTTATGGAAAGATATAGGAAAATTTACATGCTTAATTAATGATTAGACTCAATACTCAATATCTTTAAGCTCCAAAAATTTACATAAGAATCTTAGATCACATTAATGTGTTTTTTTTTTTTTTTTTTCTGAATCCTTTGTGTTGTTGTTGCTTCAAGGTGGAGGCTCTCTCATTCTAGCCTACACTCAACAGGAACTTACTCTGTAGCCCAGACCGGCCTCCAAAACTCACCTTCTCTTCTTAGTGCTAAGATTAAAATTATTAGTACCATACATATCTTGATATTTTCCCTCCTTTCTATTCTTTATTTCTTGCATATTGAGCCTTCTATTTAGAATCATTTTCCTTCTGCTTGGTTATTTTTTGGGGGATTTGTTTTGTTGATAGTCTGTTATTAGTATACATGTGAATATGTTTTAAATTGCCTTATTACATCCTCATTCTTAAAATATATTTCTTCATGGAATAGATGTAATTCTCTTAGCACAAAGAAAACATAAATCCACTGTCTTGTGGTTTCAGTTTTTGCCTTTGGAAAATCAGCTACCAGTATAAGTACAGTATTTTTATATACAACTTGTCTTGCCTTTTCTGTTGTGCTTTCCCTTAAAACTCTTTGTGGTATTGCTAACTTTTATAATACTAGTTGTAATGATGGGTTTCTTTATGTATTTGAGATTAATTGCATCATTAAGTTCCTTAGGTTTTCCCCTTGCATCTCAGTTTCTAATTCCAATTATATGTGTGGTAATTTTTTCCCTCCTTCCTTCCTTCCTTCTTAACTTCCTTCCTTTTTTCCTACCTTTTTT
The DNA here is from genome assembly GCF_020740685.1 of Jaculus jaculus. NCBI lineage: Eukaryota > Metazoa > Chordata > Mammalia > Rodentia > Dipodidae > Jaculus > Jaculus jaculus. Next base: position 87,978,736 of record NC_059125.1, on the reverse strand, counting down.
ATTTCTTTTTGAGGCAGGGTCCCACCATAGGCCATGCTGACCTGTAACTCTAATCTAATCTATTCTTTTACTTACATATATACAATACCAACCTATTAAGTACTCTCCTCCCTTCCTTTCTCTTCCCTTTGTATCTCTTTTATAGCTTACTGGCCTCTGCTACTGAGATTTTTCCTTCTCACGCAGAAGCCCAATCATCGGTAGATAGGATCCACATATGAGAGAGAACATGCGGTGCTTGGCATTCTGGGCCTGGGTTACCACACTTAGTATAATCCTTCCCAGATCCATCCATTTTTCTGCAAATTTCATAACTTCATTTTTCTTTACCGCTGAGTAGAACTCCATTGTATAAATGTGCCACATCTTCATTATCCACTCATCAGTTGAGGGACATCTAGGTTGGTTCCATTTCCCAGATATTATAAATTGAGCAGCAATAAACATGGTTGAGCACATACTTCTAAGGAAATGAGATGAGTCCTTTGGATATATGCCTAGGAGTGCTATAGCTGGGTCATATAGTAGATCAATCTTTAGCTGTTTTAGGAACCTCCACACTGATTTCCACAATGGTTGGACCAGATTGCATTAATACCAGCAGTGTAGAAGGGTGACTCTTTTTCCACATCCCCACCAGCATTTATGATCATTTGTTTTCATGATGGTGGCCAATCTGACAGGAGTAAGATGGAATCTCAATGTAGTTTTAATCTTCATTTACCTGATGACTAGTGACGTAGAACTTTTTTTTAGATGCTTATATGCCATCTGTATTTCTTCCTTTGAGAACTCTCTATTTAGCTCCATAGCCCATTTCTTAATTGGCTTGTTTGATTTGTTATTATTTAACTTTTTGAGTTCTTTGTATATCCTATATATTAATCCTCTATCAGATATATAGCTGGCAAAGATTTTTTTTTTCCCATTCTGTATGTTGCCTCTTTGCTTTATTCACTGTGTCCTTTGCAGTACAAAATCTTCATAATTTTATGAGGTCCCAGTGGTTAAACTGTGGTTTTATTGCCTGAGCAATTGGGGTTGTATTCAGAAGGTCTTTGCAAAGACCAATGTGTTGAAGGGTTTCCCCTACTTTTTCCTCCAGCAGTATTAGAGTTTCCGGTCTGATGTTAAGGTGTTTAATCCATTTGGACTTAATTCTTGTGCATGGAGAGAGAGAACAATCTATTTTCATCCTTCTACAGATACACATACAGTTTTCCCAACACCATTTGCTGAAGAGGCTGTATTTTCTACAATGTGTACTTTTGGCATTTTTATCAAATATCAGGTGGCTATAGCTACTTCGAATTACATCTGGGTCCTCTTTTCAGTTCCACTGATCTACATGTCTGCTTTTGTGCCAGGACCATGCTGTTTTTGTTACTATGGCTCTGTAGTATAGGTTAAAATCAGGTATGGTGATACCACCAGCATTGTTTTTGTTGCTCAGTATTATTTTAGGTATTCAAGATTTTTTGTGATTCTAAATGAATTTTTGGATTGTTTTTTTCTATGTCCATGAAGAATGCCTTTGGAATATTGGTGGGGATTACAATAAATGTGTAGACTGCTTTTGGTAAGATTGCCATTTTCATAATATTGATTCTTCCAATACAGGAACAAGGGATGTTTTTCCACTTCCTAGTGTCTTCTGCAATTTCTTGCTTGAGTATTTTAAAGTTTTCATTGTAGAGGTCCTTTACTTTCTTGGTTAGGTTTATTCTAAGGTACTTTATTTTCTTTGATGCAGTTGTGAATAGGAGTGATTCTTTGTTCTCATCTTCTGTGTGTTTGTTGTTAGCATATATGAAGGCTGCTGATTCCTCTCTATTTATTTTGTATCTTGCTACATGGCTGTAGGTTTTTATCAGCTTTAACAGTTTACTAGTAGAGTCTTTAGGGTAGTCATGTCATCTGCAAATAATAACTTGATCTCTTCCTTTCCAATTTGTATCCATTTTATGTGTCTCACTTGCCTTATTGCTAGGGCTAAGACTTCTAGTACTATATTAAATAAAAGTGGGGACAGTGGACACCCTTGTCTTGTTCCTGATTTTAGTGGAAAAGCTACCAGTTTTTCCCCATTTAGTAATATGTTGGCTGTAGGTTTATCGTAAATAGCCTTTATTATATTGAGATATGTTCCTTCTATTCCCAGTCTCTGTAGGACTTTTATCATGAAGGGATGTTGGATTTTGTCAAATGCTTTCTCTGTGTCTAATGAATGGTCATATGATTTTTGTCCTTCAATCCATTTATATAATGTATTACATTTATCAATTTGAATACATTGAGCCATCCCAGCATCTCTGGGATAAAGCCTATTTGGTCAGTGGTAATGATCTTTCTGATATATTCTTGGGTTCTGTTTGCCAATATTTTGTTGAGAATTTTTGCATCTATGTTCATGAGAGAGATTGGTCTGTAATATTCTTTTTTTGTTCTATCTTTGCCTGGTTTTGGTATCAGGGTGTTGCTAGCATCATAGAAGAAGTTTGGTAGAATACCTTCTTTTTCTATTTCCTGGAAAACCTTAAGAAGCAATGGTGTTAGCTTTTCCTTGACGGTTTGGTAAAATTCAGTAGTGAATCTATCTGGGCCTGAGATTTTTTAGTTGGGAGATTTTTGATAACTGTTCAGATCCCCATGATAGTTATAGGTTTATTTATGTGATTAATCTCATCTTGATTTAATTTAGGTTGTTCATATAAATCATGGAAATCAGCCATTTCTTTCAGATTTTCATACTTTGTGGAGTATATGCTTGGATATTATGTCCCTAAGATATTTTGAATTTCTCTGGCATCTGTTGTGATGTTACCTTTTTCATCTCTAATTTTATTATTTTGTGTCTCTTCTCTCTTTCTTTTGGTCAGAATTGCTAAGGGTTTGTGAATCGTTTTTCTCCTTTCAAAGAATCAAATCTTTGTTTTACTGATTCTTTGGATTGTTTTTTTTAGTTTCTATTTCATTAACTTCTGCCCTCATTTTTATTGTTTCTTCCCAAATGCTGATTTTTGTTTGGCCTTGTTCTGCTTTTTCCATGGCTTTAAGGTGAAGCATTAGGTCATTTACTTGTGACCTTTCTAATTTCTTAACATAGGCACTTTAAGCTATAAATTTACCTCTTAGGACTGCCTTCATTTTGTCCCAGAGATTTTGGTATGTTGTGTTCTTATTATCGTTTGACTGTATAAATTTTTTGATTTCCCTCTTGATTTCCTCATTGACCCACTCATCATTTAGTAATGTGTTGTTTAATTTCCATGATTTTGTATACGCTCTATGGCCTTTCTTGCTATTGATTTGTAGTTTGATTCCATTGTCGTCAGATAGAATGTGAGGAATTATTTCAATTTTCCTGTATTTGTTAAGATTTGCCTGTGTCCTAAGATATGGTCTATTTTAGAGAATGTTCCATGTGCTACTGAAAAAAATATATATTATGTAGTATTTGGATGAAATGTTCTGTATATATCTGTTAGGTCCATTCCTTCTATGACCTCATTTAGTCCAGATGCCTCTTTGTTTATTTTTTCCTGGGATGACCTGTCAATTGATGAACATGGGGTGTTGAGGTCACTCACTACCATATTGTTTGGTATTATCTGTGACCTTAGTTCTAATAGCTTTTGTTGGATAAATTTGGGGGCGCCCATGTTAGTTGCATATATGTTTAGGATTGTAATGTCCTCCTGTTGGAGGGTGACTTTAATCAATATAAAGTGGCCTTCCTTATCTTTCTTAACTAATGTTGAACTGAAGTCTACCTTGTCAGATATTAGGATAGCAACTTCTGCTTGTTTTCTATGTCCATTTGCTTGAAACACTGTTTTCCAACCTTTTACCCTAAGATAGTGTCCATCCTTTGTAGAAAGGTGTGTTTCTTGTAGGCAACAACTTGAAGGATCCTGCTTTTTAACCCAGTCTGCAAACCTATTTCTTTTGGTTGGTGCATTGCAGCTGTTGTTAAGAGATATTATTGAAATGTGTATATTCATTTTTGACATTTTTTTGTAGTCCTTCCGGTTTTCCTTTGCTCTCTTGTGTTAACTAATATTTGAGTATTGTGTGTTTTTTCCTGGTTCCTTACATGTGTACTTTTCTTTTTCTTCAGCATGGAGGGTTCTTTCCAATATTTTCTGTAGAGCTGGTTTTGTCTTCAAATAGTCCTTTAGCCTGCTTTTGTCATGGAATGCCCTTATTTCTCTGTCTTTTTGAATGGATAGCTTTGTAGGATAAAGTAACCTTGGGTGACAGTTGTTATCTTTCAGAACTTGGAATACATCACTCCAAGCCCTTATGGCTTTTAAAGTTTGTGTTGAGTAATCTGCTGTAATCCTGATGGGCTTGCCTTTGTATGTAACTTGATTTTTCTCTCTGATTGCTTTCAATAATTTTTCTTTTGTTTGTATGTTTGGTAGTTTGATTATAATATGGAGAGGAGAGTTTCTTTCCATGTTTTGTCTGGCTGTTCTTCTACAGAATTCCTGTATCTGCACTGGGACCTCTTTCACAATTTGGGGGAAGTTTACTTCTATTGTTTTGTTGAAGATGCCAACTATGCCTTTGGTGTGAAATTCTTCTCCTTCTACTATGCCCTGAATTCTTTTGTTTGACCTATTCATAGTGTCCTGAATATCTTGAAATTCCTGCTCATACTTTTCTATAAGTTTGGCTTTCTCTTTGTTGGACTGTCTTAGATCTGCCACCTAGTCTTCTAGCTTAGATATTCTGTCCTCTCGTTCATCCATTCTATTGGTGAGATTTTCTACAGAGTTTTTTTTATTTCATTAACTGTGTTCTGTATTGGTATTAATTGTAACTGTTTTTTCTTTATTATTTCTTTTTTTTCTCAATTTTTATTAACATTTTCCATGAGTATAAAAAAAATCCCATGGTAATACCCTCCATACCCCCTGAACTTTCCCCTTTCAAATTCCATTCTCCATCATATCCCCTCCCCAACTCACTCAGTCTCTCTTTATTTTGATGTCCTGATCTTTTCCTCGTCTTATGATGGTCTTGTGTAGGTAGTGTCAGGCACAGTGAGGTCATGGATATGTAGGAAATTTTGTGTCTGGAGGAGCATGTTTTAAGGAGTCCTACCCTTCCTTTGGCTCTTACATTCTTTCCACCACCTCTTCCGCATTAGATCCTGAGCCTTGGAAGGTGTGATCAAGATGTTACTCAGTACTCCTGTCACTTCTTTATTATTTCTATTTCTTTATTTATGTCTAGTATTGCCCCCTTTCATTCATTAAATTGGTGTCTGGTGTCTTCTTTGCTTCCTTTGATTTCTTCTTTGAGTTATTTGAACATATTTATAATCATTCTTTTGAAATCTTTCTCAGGCATTTCCTCTAATTCGTTCTCACTGGATGTTATCTCTCATGCATTAATACTTTTTGGTGGATTTATATTGTCTTGCTTTTTGGTATTTATTGTGTTATAATGCATATATTTTTGTACCTTGGATTATTTAATGATTGGATTTTCCAGTTAGCTGGGTATTATGAGATGTATCAATCAATCTGATGTTATATATCTTTAGGGTAGGAGCTTAGGGCACTAGGTGTGGCTCTGAAAACTCTCAAAGTATCTACAAAAGTGACTCTAGGTGTTGGGAGTGCCTGCTATGAGAGTATTCAAGTAGGCTAAGTGGAACAAAACACAGGCAGATTCTAAAATTTAACTATTCAATGTTCACTGTCAATGAAAAACAGCACAGAGTATTTATACAAGAGTAGGTATGACAACCAGATCCTCTGTCTGTCCCTTAGGCTGTGTGGTGCCTCACCAACTCCATTAATCCTGACAACAAGGTGGTTAAGATTTCTGGTCTGTAGAGGGCTCCAAGTCAGCTTGTGATCAGGTAAGACCCTTCCCGAATGTATAACAGGAGAGTAAACACAGCCACTATCATTCAAGAAGCAACAAATAACAAGGCCAAAATACAGATTATTTAAGAATGGCAAATTTGACCATCCATCTGATTTAACATACAATTTATCCTGATATGGAAGGTGCAATTAGCACTTCTGGTTCAGGTATATATACCAGGTTTATTAGACGGGTATTGACCTGGTGTAATCCCAGTTACCTTTTGGGATGATTTTGGTCTCAAGTGCACTCTTGATTGGTACCCTCTTTGGTGCTCTTTCAGTTCAAATAGGCTTGTCCGGGTCCCTGGACCGCTGCTCTGTTTCTGAGGGCTGGGCACTGGTGGTGGGGGAGGGGAGAGAGCCAATGCTGTTCTAGTTTGTCCACTGTTTCATATGTTCTTCTACCTTGATCTGATCCTCCATTGTTCACTGTCATTCTCCCTTCATGTTTCTTGAGTTTGTGGAGAGCTCCAGTGTGACTGCAAAATCCCCTCACCTGGCTTTTCCTGTGGCTCAAGCTGAGCCTGCCACATTCTCGCACATGGACCAGCCCCACAGGAGCAGCTTCTGTAGCATGTGCTGGCTCTGGATGCTCTGGATCTCTCCTGGTTCTCCTCTGCTATTATACATTCCCTGCCACGATGGTCTTAAACCTGGTACTGTAAGTTGAAATAAAGCCTTCCCCCCTTAAACTCATTTTTGTTGGATACTTAGTCCAAGAAACAAGATAACTGTTATATCAGCTTTATCAATTTCCATTTACACAAGAAAGTAGCTAGCAGGAACCATATTTCAGAGACTGACATTAAAGAAAACTTACACTATATACAAAAATAGTAATTCCAAATTCAGGGGTCTAATCCACAAATAAATGAGTTACCTTTCTCTGTTTCCATGATGTGGGCTGTGCTCCTTATTTTATCTCTTTAGTGCAAGTTGCCAGTTGCAATATTCTTAATGAAATAATGTAGCCAACCAGAGATAATCTATAGCTTCCACTTTAAAAATTTAAGAAAAAGAAGCCAGGCATGGTGGCACATACCATTAATCTCAGTACTTTGGAGGCAGCGGTAGGAAGATCATCATGAGTTCAAGGCCAGCCTGAGACTACATAGTGAATTCTTGGTCAGCCTGGGCTACAGGGAGACCCGACCTTGTTCGTACAAATAACAGTATTTTCCTTTTACAAAAGTAGCCACTTATTCAATGAATACTGTCAGTTTTTTTTTCACTTTTAGCCTTGAAAATGCAGCATTCTCTGAACACTGATTATAGCATAAATTTGAATTCTTTTGTATAAAATATGAGCCATGAAAAGAAGAGTACAACCACTTTTAACTTTCCTTTACATCCCTTGTAAAACCAGAATATCTAAAAACCTTCCCATAGTTGTACTAATTCTGGCGCTCAAAGAAAAAAATATTCTTTTCATTTATACCATAAGATAGTTGAAATCCTTCATCATTGTTTAACCTACTTCTCTGTCAAACATTTAGGTCCTGAAATGCTAGAACTGGTTGTCTTAGCTTTTGAGTGAATCAGGCATTTAGTTGAAGATCATAGTCTTGTAAGATTATGGTGTCTAGAGATGCCTGAGACCTGCCCATTGCTCACCTAAGTCCGATTAAGTGGACTTGAAAGGGTCACAACGATGTGTCCATTCTACCTAGAGATTTGGCATAAGCATACAGGGAATTCCCTGGGAATATTGTTACTTTATCAACTTAGTGCTTCTTTTTCTCTCTCTCTCTCTCTGGCTTTGCTATAACTGAGAAACTTTTACTCATCTTAAAGAGTTAGGGAATGAGAATAATATAAAAACAAAAACAAACAAACAAACAAAAAATGACTGTCTTTTTCCTTTGTGTGGTGGAAAATCAAGCAGATATTTTTGTTTCTTATCTTCTATTAACCTAATAAAAAGTATATTAAGTGATATAATAATGATCTGGGTTTTTTCTTTTTTTTACTATCCAGAGTCCTCCATTTCTACTATCATTTACTCCCACTCAACTCTATCCCATGTTTGTGGAAAGAAATTTATTACATCCTATTCTTTGGTGGGAGCATTTGCTGACATTAGTTTTGCCCTTATAATATAACAAAAAGTACTATTCTACCTCCTAGTGGGTGAAGACCTCATTAACTTGACTCTAATTATATAAGTTTACTTCATATATACTGAAATAAATGGAAACAAGGACAAATCCAGCTGGTCTTCAAGGCTTATTTGAAATGACTTTTTATCATTCAAATCTGTCTGGGATTTATTAAAACTTTTCTACGTATAAAGTTAAAATGCATGTCAAAACAATAGGCATGAAAATAAAGAGAAAATATTTATGTATTATAGAGATCTTTAAGTTTACAAAAACTAAGTTGTAGTGTTTGAACTTCCCACTTAACTACTTATAAGCCAACTGGCTTAGTTCTTTTAGAAGGTAACCAAATCATGACATCTTTTCTTGTACTCACATAATTAGTATGTTAGCTATCCATAGCCTTTATCTCCTCTTGGGCTGCAATGTTTTGGATTTTGAACACTCAAATCTAACTAAATTTGTTCAGCCCAGTAAGTTCAAAGAATCTTTTAAAATGATTAAAATGATTTTGTTCAGAAAAAAAAAAAACCACAGATTAATTAGGACATTTAATATTGTTTGTTTTCCTCTTATCAACTGAATGGTTAGCATATTTCACTGAGTCTATTTCAGCCTTCTTATGCTTCTAGTAATGCCATCATTGTTAAGTTACATTAACCAGATGCAGAAGTTTCTGAGGGTTTTCTGTACAATATTACTTTCTTAAGGTATGTTACAAAAAGCGGGAAATAAAGAACAAATAATTTTGGAAAGTACTTAGTACCAAGCAAATATAAACAAGTTGTTTAATGTTTTATTCATTGTTAATTCAGTGACTCAATGAACATTTTCATTCTAGATACTGGTTAATGTGCATTCAGTAAGGCAGAACAAAGCCTTGCCACAGCATCACTTGAAACTGAGGAAAGAACACATGTGAACAGCCTAATATATATATAGCATTGACAGCATATAGAGATAACTGAGGGTAGATGATGAGGAGTGATGGTAATTGAGGTTCCTTTTTGATAGAAGGTTAAATAAATCCTCTCAGAGAAAATATTATTTGAACAGAGACTTGAATAAAATGGACAAGGCAATTATGCCATGGCATGGTGTCATGATTTAAAATATAGAGAGTAGTAAGTTCAAAGACTTTAGCATTGAGGGTCAGATTAATGTATTTGGGGTGTAGCATGAAAGATATTAAGGCCAGAATGCAATAATGATGTGGATACTGATGAGGAATGAGGTACAAAATGTTGTGGGGACCTAGATTATGTAAAGCCTCTCAGATCATATACAGTTCAATGGGTTTCATTACCAAGAGACTTAGCAGGTTCTTAACCATTTTTTTTCCAAGGTTGTGTCTTGCTCTAGCCCAGGCTAACCTGGAATTCACTGTGTAGTCTCAGGGTGACCTTGAACTCATGGCAATCCTCCTATCTCTGCCTGGGATTAAAGGTGTACACCACCATGCCTAGCTAACATTTTTGAATGCTATTTTTGCACTGTAAAGCAATGACTATTATATAAAGTTTCCTTAAATTACACAACCATGGCACTTTCCTGTCATTAAATACCTCACAGGATTAGATATGGTATGTGAACCTTGAAACTTCCTTGGAGAAGTCCACATTGAACTAGGTGCTTCAGAGTCATTGGTTTTAGATGAAACTGATGAACCAGGGTGATTGGCTGAAGTATAAAGTGCAAAGAAGTCTACTCACATTTATATTTATGTTCTTCCATTCTAGAATTAGTGTGAGTTCCATTTCAGTCCACTTTTCAAACTTGATTCACTTTAAATTTCCCTTGAAACAAATGAGCCAATTCATCTTAATGAGAGTTTTTAGAGTAAGAGAGGCTTTGGAAGACAGTCTATTTAAATATTGAAAATCTTGCTATTTTGATTGAAATGCCTCTTTTCTTCTTCTTTCCACAGGCATTTTAGCTTCAAGAACCCTGTAATGCCTTGTTATTTTTGTATCACAAATTAAAAATTCTGTTGCTGATCTCTACAATGATTTCTTCTATCCTCCTCGCCTTTCTCTTTCTATTTCATATAAAATATTTTTATTCATAAGACAAATTAGAGTTACACATTACAATCATTTTCTTGTGCTGGGGAGATGGCCAGAGGATAAATACCTGTGAAAAATACATATATGAGCTCAGAACCTTAGTATGGGAATGTGCACTTGTTATCCCAGTGTTGAGAAGGTGGAGACAGAAGGATCCTTAGGACCTGCTGATTAACTTGCCTAGCTGTGTTAGGCTAGCTCTTCATTCAGCAAGAGTCTCTTTATCAAAAGTAAGGGGGTTGGGATGCAGAAATGGCTTAGTGATTAAGGTATTTGCCTGAAAAGCCAAAGGACCCATGTAGGATTCTCTAGTACACACATAAGCCAGATGCACAAGGGGTACATGCATCTTGAGTTTGCTTGCAGTAGCTAGAGGCCCTGGCATGCCCATTCTCTCTCTGTCTGCTTCTTTTCTTTTTCTCTCTGCTTGCAAATAAATAAATAAAATTTAAAATAATGTAGGGGGTGATCAATTGTGGAATCCACTCAATGTCAACATTTAACCTTCATAGGCACACATGTGCATATGCACCTATACTCACACATGTGCCCACATACACACACAACACACACATGCAAAACGTATAATTTTATCCATATTCCTCCTTATCGACTTAGAAGTCACACTTACAATTGTAAAATCATAGGAAGTAAAGTCAGGAAATGTAAAGATTTTGCTCTACATTGTTCTCTGTCTGTTGGCTTTGATGTCGTCTTCCTCTTTAGGTGTGAAAAAAAGTTGTAGATTATTAGTAACTAGAATTTGGGAAAAGCTCATAGGAAGGAGAGGTCAACTCATCTGCCTTAAATTTATTTTTACAGTAGTCCATTAAAAACAAACAACAAACAGGAACTTAGGGACTATATTCTGTGTAAGGGACTCGTAGAAGGTTGACAAAATATATTGGTTTAACTTCAGTCATGTGAGTTGTAAAGACAGTGTGGTAAAACTGAAGTGACCTTTAAGATTCTGCTATATATACATACATACATATATATATATATATATATATATTACATATATATATATATATATATATATATATATATATATATATATATACACACACACACACACACACATATATATACATATATATATACACACATATATATATATACATATATATGTAATACACACACACACACACACACACACACACACATATGTAACCTGAGGTAACCATGTGTTCTACATAGAATAAATGAAAAATTGGTCTTCCTGCTAGAGAAAGAGGTAAAGATTCCTGAAGGGTAGTAAGCTTAGCTTCCGCTTAGATCCATGTGTGTATATTGAGCTGTTTATTTGTCATTATATTGCTATCAAGACAAAAATGTTCTGTGCTGTGAAACAATTGCATCAGTAGAACCCTTAAAATTTGAGCATCTCATTATATATATCTAGATAAAAATAATGGCCACCCTGCCCTCCAAAATTCAATAGTTCCTCTTGTTATTAATATCTAACTCCAATCTTCTGAATATAGCTTACAGCTTCTTTCTTTTGGTTTCTTCTTCACCTCAGTACCCATCATACTTCAAGTATTGCAATCATTCTAAACTTTTTTGTTCAGTTTGTCAAAATGTTCCTGTGCCTCCTAGCTCTAGATCTGTCTGTATACTTTTATTTCTGCCTGGACTCTACTTAATTGATCATTATTGTTCACATTTCAGCTCAACTGTCACTTTTTGAGAGCTTGCTTGGAGGATCTAGTGGTGCAGCACAGTTACTCCTATACCCTTGATCAAAGAATGGTTCTCCTATATTTGGGGAAAGTTGTTCTCTTGGACAGACTGTGCAGCTTTGGGAATGACACAGATGGAACAGGGAGGGAGGAAGTAGACACCCATCTAGCCAGTCAGATCAGCTAAATGATCCTGGTGATCAATAGGCTGACAGATGTTGCAGCCAAATTGTCCTCACATCTTCGATCATTACTTATTGGGAGAGGCCTTCACTTATCTCCTTCATGTCTACAACCTCTCCTAGTAAGTGCTTTTAAATATTTTCTCCTCCTAGCCATGGCAATATTTCAGTTATTTGTTTAAATATTGTTTTTGCCAAAGTCTGCTCAGATAACTAAACAGAAAACACGTTTATTTTTGTTCATTATTTTGTCCTGAGGGTTAAACATATTACCAAATAACTTGAAATACATTCTATATTTGCTGATTGACTAGATGAAGATATTAATTTGAGAAACGTGTTAATAGTCTTTGATGTATTGCATAGGGTAAAGAAGCTTTATATCAAATGAAGTGAAAATCATAGAGAAAAACATGATGAAGGTTTTTCACAGAAGATAGAGAACTGAAGCTGGTATTATAATACTGTGAGTTTGATGTTACCCAAATCAGAAAAGGGAGCAGAACTTTAGCACCACTGGAGCTATGCCACATATTCGTGATTCTTACATGTGGTAAAGCAGTAGCAGTCTCCAGGAGATCAGCAAGAGCTAAAATACATGAAAATGGGGGCAAAAACCTCCAACTATAAAAGTAAGACTAAGGACAAATCAGAGTACTATTCTTTTTTTTTTTTCTCACCATCTAGGGAACCCCTCAACCTGTAAAGCTTATCCATTAGGTATGCTATGTCATATGGCAGAGAACTCAGATACACCAATTGTCAGGATTGTCATCATTGAAAGACATTAAAAATTTACTTCTTATTTTTAATGAGAAATATAACAAGTCCCTTTCTATATCCAAAATTCTATGATTTTGAGTCATAATGTTTTATACTACAGGCACTGATTACCTACTAAAGGAAGTGAGAATTGAAAGAATCATCTAATGAAAGACCTAAAGATAATAAAAATAAAATATCAATTGCCTTGGTAAGAGCAAAGATCAATTATGATTGTGGAAAACATTAACATTTTCGTTAAATAAGGTGGCATTTGAGCCAGAGCTTGAGAGTGGATAAAGTTTTGATAGGAGAGGAAGGACAAGTGATTTGTGGTATAATGAATAAGTTAGCAAGGTACATTGCCAGAAATACACATAATAAAATAATACTTTAGAAAGGCTGATGCCTAACATGTATAATATGCTACTTCTGCGAGATAAGCTTGGCAACAGAGCCACAAGGATACAGATTTACTATTTGGAAGAGTCCTTAGAAATCATGTAGTCAAATTCCACTCATTAAAAAAAAAAAAATAACCACATTAAAGCCCTAAAATATTCACTGATTTGGTCAACTCTGCCTTGATATTACTATCTTGAAAAAAGCTTCATTTCATTCTTAAACCAATACTGTTCTATTCTGCTACATTCTTTCTCCACAATACCTCTACTGCTGTATTTGGAATAGATATGAGAGCCAGACTATATCCTTTGCCTTTTTGTTTTGATTATTAGGCACAGAAGAGTAAAAATGGAAATATTTTTAACCAAAAGTAAATAATAAGATAAGAACTGTGCTTTAAAATACTCATTTTAGGTCAGTGGAGATGGCATAGTCATTAAATGCACTTGATTGCAAAGCTTGCAGACCCAGGTTCAATTCCCCAATACCCATGTGTTGTAGTGAACTTCATATTGAGGGAAATAAAACAAAAACAAACAAACAAACAAATAACAACAACAAAAACAACCAAAAGCAGCTTGTCAGACCAAGTGGTTCATTTGGCTTATATACTTCAGGGGAAGCTCCATGATGGCAAGGGAAAACAATGGTATGAACAGAGGCTGGACATCCCCTTGTGGACAACATTAGGTGGACAACAGCAACAGGACAGTGTGCCAAACACTGGCAAGGAGAAGCTGGCTGTAGCATCTAAAAACCTGCCCCCAAAAATACACCATTTACAGGAGGGTCCACTTCCAAAATTGCCACCATCTGGGAACCTAGCATTCAGAACAATGACTTTATGGGGCACATCTGAACCAAACTACTGCAGCATGTAAAGCCAGATACAAAATATGATGCAAGCATCTGTTGTTTATTTGCAGTTATAATATGTCTTGGTGCACCCATTTTCTTCTCCTCCACTCTCTCTATTTCTTCTCTGTTTGAAAATAAATTTTAAAGTTACTTTAAACAATATTGGATACTCTTTTATGATTAAATAGAAATTAGGACCAAAGAGAAACATATTTGGAAAGGAAGTGGTCATCAATATGTGGTTTTTATAATATATAGTTTTAGAGTTATACAATAAGCAACATGAAACATAGGAGTGAAGGAGAGTTCTTAGATCTGGAGAAAGTGATCTGCAAGCCATTCTAGTTAAAGTGATAGAAAGTATAAGACATAGAGTAAATACCCCTTCAAAAGAGAAGAAGAATAAGAATGGGAGGCAAGAGATAAACCCTTAATGAATATTCACATTTCTGTGTGATAAGAAAAAAAAGATGGATATAAAGTGTGGTTAATAGTGAGGAATGAGGAGGTATATCACTTATCACACCAAGTTTTAAGAACGATTAAATTGTAAGATGGTGTACTATAGGGGGAAAATGTACATTAAATAAATGCTATTGATGAGACATCACAAAACACTGTTAACAATGCTTCTGGATTCACAGTAGTATCCTGACCCAGCAAGAAGAAGAAAACCTTTCCTCTGTTCTGTTTCAATGGGACTTGATCTTGTTTAAGCTGAGAATTTCTGCGCTGTCATTAGGGTCCGCCAGTTAACATGGGGTCCTAAGTATAAGCAAAGGCTGCTTAGGGAACTGTCATATCTGAAGCACAGCAGCAGCTGCTGCATGTTCCACAAGGGAAAATGCATGTTTCATTTTATTGCATTGACTGTGCCAGTCCTTATGTAGAGGGCAATTGAATGATATGCTGCTGGGAGAAACTCTGACTGTCTGGATTTAGATTTTTTCTGACAGTTATCCTATTTTTCACTGAATAGCTTGAATTGTCAGGGTATAGAATTTATAATCTTCAAAGGCCCCCTTTGCTATTATAACCTTTTTTTTTCATTTTAAAATTTCATTTTTTTCTCTAGTTCTTAAAATAAACAGGTGAAGGTGATATTGATATTTGCAGTGTAACCTACATCATGATTAAGACAAAGCTCACTGATTAACTTTCACTTTATCTGGTTGGCATTAAGTTTTCTCCATCCTGCCTTCATCATTTGCTGTATTTTAAATACTCCTTATGGAAACTTGACATTAAATATGCATAGCTATTATAATGGAAACAAAGTACCTTCTTTTTACACTATAATGAGCTCATTCCTTGAGTATGCCCTTAACTATCTCATCTGGCTGAATTAAAATGTAACTTCTAGAAGTTATACACCTTGAAGCTTTTCTTCAAATATAAGATACATATGTTCATAATGAATATAAATTCATACAAAACCATGTACACAATGCATTCATAAAATGTTTATTTGGAATAAAAGTATAGTTTATCAACAGAGACTAGAATAAGGCTGTTTTGCTTATAATTATCACTGTATTTCAGAATCAGGCTGATAGAATCATTTTTTTGCTTAATAATCTATTTCATTACCTATACTGTTTCAAAAGGATCTCAGGGGCTGGAGAGTTGGCTTAGTGGTTAAGCGCTTGTCTATGAAGCCTAAGGACCCAGGTTTGAGGCTTGATTCCCCAGGACCCACGTTAACCAGATGCACAAGGGGGAGTACATGTCTGGAGTTCGTTTGCAGCGGCTGGAAGCCCTGGCATGCCCATTCGCTCCTTTCCCTCCCTATCTCTCTCCTGCTCTCAAATAAATAAATAAAACATTTTTTAAAAAAAAGGATCTCAGAATCATTAAATTACATGCATACATATGGTTTAGTTTGATATAAGAGATCAGAGTCAGGGTCCTTAAGTCCAGTTTGTTAACTAAGTCTCTGCATCTAAATTAGCTTGAGTTGGGGGTTTTAATCAAGATTGGTTACCTCTGAAAGGCATTTGCAAATGTCTGGAAGTGATTTTGGTTTTTACAAATTGGGAATGAATTGCAATTGTACTGACATCAATTGGGAAGCCTGTGTTACTTCTGGACATCCCAAAATGAACAGAATACTCCCTCCAAAGAAGAGCTATGCAGCCTAAAACATCAAGTGCCAAAGTGGAGGAACATTCCTTGTCTAACGGCTTGCTTCTCAGATATAATCCTCGGTTATTTAATGCTGCCTATCTTTCCACAAAAGTGTTATGTAAATTCCTAAGTAGCCTAATGATGTCAAGTATAAGTAACTCCATGTACATCTTTCCACTAGAGGAAGGTGTGGCATTATAGATAGGCGATGTTAGAAAAACTTGGCACTTATATTAAGTTCTCACTGTATATCCAATATGCTGTAATATATTTGGCATATACTATTTCACCCAAACTTCACAAAATGACCCCTAATGATATAGGCCATTATTATGGAAGCCTAAACTGAGGCTCAGAAATAAGACTAATTATTGAAGGCAAAGTGTTCTTCAATATACTTTGTACCACAGTGTATATTTCTCCCACAAAACAAGAAAATCAAGGCAGAATATTCTATACAGATATTGTGGTAGGGGCACAATATTCTTATGTGAGGGTGTTCTCATTATTATTCAGTGAAAGTGCTAAAAAACTGAGAAAAAATTTGTTTGTTAAAACTGATTCAAGCAAATATCAAATTCTCTCCCATCTTTGAAGGAATAGAGGCTGAAAATCTTGCCTTTATAATAGAAAATTCATTGTTCAGCGAAAGTGAAGGTCTTTTCAAAACACAATTTGCTCCATTTTACTAGATCAGAACAAATCACATAATCCCTACAGTATTGTTCCTCTCAAGTCTTCAAAGTATGTGGTCACCCAAACTTGTCAGGTTTTCCCAGATTCTGTTACTTAAACTCTAAATTGATATAAATAATGAATAGGCAGTAAAAGAGAGAAACACAGATGAGAAAACATACATGTGTCTAAGAGAGTAGTTTTTACACTGCTTTAGTAAGTATCAAAATGTGGCTATATGAATCATGTGGAAAAATTAATTTATAATGGTTTTAAATATTTCTTAGAACCAATCAATCTACATCATATGGTGAGCTTAATTTGAATTGGTAGACCCTACTACCTTGGAGACTTCCAATAAGAACAACATAAAGGTAATTGGTCATTATATCCAGTATTAAGTCCATACATGATGACAAAAACATTCTTTACATTTAAATATGAACACTTTAGTCTGAAAATGGATAATAAACACTTATTCTAACTATAAATTTTTAATTTGCCAACTTTTAAGTGGGAGAATGGATTCATTCACCAGCTTCCCTTGAACTGACAAGGGAAGAAACCATCTTTCCTGTCTCCTTCAAAAACTTTACTCATCACTGTAAGGTTATTGTTTAATGGCTTGTTTGGAAAAATAGGTAGAGATATTCTACCTAATGTATAATTTTATGACATATACCCAGATATAAATTGCTATTTTAAATTATTATTAATTTATTTTCACATGTGTTTGTGTGCAGAGGAATGCACACAAACATGCATACATGCTTGCGTACACACACACACACACACACACACACACACACACACACACCATGGTCTTTTGCCACTGCAAACAAGTGCTCATCTGGCTTCACATGGGTCCTGGGTAATTGAACCTAGGGCAACTTTGCAGAGAAGCACCTTTAACCCCAGAACTATTTCTCCAGAGCCCTCCCCATATTAACTTTTAAATACATTTTACAACTTATACATCAGAATTAGAAGATGATTAAATTGTAATCCCTTCATATAGGAACTTTTAATGAATGAAGTGAGAAATATCAGTGCAGCAAATTTTCCCTGTATTTTCTGAGGATAAAATAGATGTGGGGTGGTGGTTTCACTCTATTTTTTAAAATAAGGGAATATTAAAAAAAAAGATGTTGGAGTGGTGTTGATGGCAACATATTCTTATAATAGGTATTTGAAATCCACCAGGGATTCATACATGAGAAGTTTGATTCTCCAGACTGCTTTTAACAAAAATGCCCTAGGAAACAAAGCCTCTTCTGGTGCACAACATTAGCGAATCCAAAGAAAGGCATGTTCATGTAATGTTACCATCCTGGTTCTTGAAATGACTGTGTCATCTGGCTGTGCTTTCAGGCTGTGATAAAGGACATATAAAAACAGCATTGAAATTGGAATAAACGAGATTGCATGGAGACTGCTATTTATTGTTTAGAGTTAATCTAATCTAGAGTCAGAAAGAGGAAAAGGAACTCTTTATCGTGGAAAAACCCTAAAGGCAAATGAAAAAAAAAATCAAATATTTGAGTTAAATTTTAAACACAGGGACAAAAATATATAGATTGAAGAAATGTGGTCTTTCACTGTCCTGTGAAGTAATAGGGCTGAATGTGTCTTTATAGCCATAGGGTTGGCCATTTATAAGGTACAAAAACAGAGCCCATTAGGAACTTAGTTGAATCCTTTATGGTCTCTCTTTTCATTTGCATTTATTTTTACAGTTTTAAACCCACCATACATACTAGTAACTTGAATTTGAAATATAATAAAACTAGTCTATATTTTATTGGAATGGGATTTTATTAAAAGTAGGCATTAGAATTTTAATATTTTTCATATTGACCTCTCAAATCTAGGTAAGTGTTAGTAAGGAAAAGATGGGGGAAATGGCACATCCAAAATATTTACATGATGAAAAAAAGATTATCAAAAAATTCACTGATGAAAATGCAGAAATGTTTTTGTGTTTTGTATTAATCTTATCTCCTTCTACTTTCCAATATGTCTCTATTGCTCTCCAGAGACTCATTTTTAAGTAAGACCTCACTGTGTCTGTAGAAAAATCTGCAGCAAGCTGACAGCCAATTGAGAAAATCCTGCACAGGGAATATTTATGACACCTCTGATTACTTAAAAATGTATTGTCTTTTAACTTTTGTTATGACCCATGCAATGTAGGCTATGTACATGCATATGGATGTATCATGTAATTTCACTCATACACAGAAACTGAAAGTTCTATTTTTATTGGGAACAATGAGGTACAGACACTTCTTGAATCCCACTAGTGATGTTCATATGCAATGAAAATTATCATCCCAGTGAGTAAAACTCTCACAGAGATGATGTAAGATATTTGTTATATGTTTGACAGGTTAATTATAAAGATGAAGCAGATATCAGCAACTATTGATTTGTCGATTTAAAATACAAGTATTACACATATATAGAGTGTATAATTAAAACTTGAAAAATAGTCAATTAGTGACCACTAACTGTAATCAAACAAAGTAGGAAGTTAACAATTTTACCTTAAAAATTGGTTCTGCAGATTGATTTTTGAACAGTTTTCCAGTTACTCTATATAGGAACCTGCTCAACTAAAAGCAGCCACAAACAGAATTCATTAGGACAAAATGTATATTACCCATGCACAACACTTGGCTAATAAAGGAAATTGAGTGTGCAGAGGACTTCAACATAAGGATTCAAATGAACCTTTAAAAACTAGCCTAGCACACAATCATACCTGACTATGAAGAAAACTTGATTTGCTCATATCACCCTACAGATATTAGAATACATGTATTTGAAATCTTTCTTTCTCTCTCTCTCTCTCTTTCTCTCTTTCTTTTCCCTTCTAGATAAGACTATTCTCATTTGAATTCCCACATATCAAATTCACATCAAAGGAAATAAAGGTGTTTAAAGCAGCAAGTCTGCAGTCCCTTTGGCAGCATAATCCTGTGACAAAGAGTGCAGCAATTCTGCCAGCATAGGACAGCTGCACAGAGTCCCAATCTGCCTAATGGTCTGTCAGCTCCCTGTGCTGCAGAGCTCTCGCACGCTTTGGCACAAAGCTTCAGCAATGCCCATTCAGGCTGGCTATAGAAGCACCAGACAGAGCTGGAGCTTTCTGGGCTGAGAGAAATGGGATCAAAAAATTGCAGGGGAGATGTGCCTTATTTAAAAAGGAGTGTTTTAAACCAGTTCTGGTTTTGACTAATTTGAGAATTTATCACATGACTCCCTTTGAAGCTGAGAATACTTTAGCATTCTTGTGAGGAGGCAGAATATTAAAGGATTTGGTGCTTTTCTCTTTATGACTGTAAGTGCACTGAGGCATAATTCTTCATGGTTTGACACAGATGTGTATTTTGTAATGATAATGGTCAATCTTTGCTAAGATAGAGGATATTGCCTGAAATACTGGTAAACCACTTTAATTGATTGTCTGTCAGACAAGGTGAACAAGGTATAGCACATAGGATGTGGTAGAAAGAAGCTAAATACTCTGAATCTACACACTGAAACTAAAACCTGCATTTGAAATAAAAAGTGCATAGCTTCCATTATAACATCAACTCCCTTAATACTGAAGGTACTTTCCTATAGCAGGTAATGGTGCCAGAAATATTTAGCACTAGAGGTTGTTTTATTCACAATACCCAAAAAATGGACAAAAATGTGCACAATTCAATGATAATTTGAGTATTTCTATGTTTAGTCAAATAATAAAATGTATATGTACTAGATTAATGTTGTTAAGCCCCTAAGGCACTAGTTATTGCAAAAAAAAAAAAAAGATACTTAATCCAATTTAATTTACATCATTAAAAATATCCTCTTTAGGCCCCCAACACCTCAGCACTGAAGCAGACCAAAAATGAACCCAACATGGCTCAGGGAAATTTTGCGGAAGAGGGGGCGGAAAGAATGTCAGAGTCACATGTTGGGTCATGATTTGCAGAGACATTTATCATACCAATAACTGGGGGCTAACTCCACAATGCACGACCCATTTACATCAACAAGGAGGGTCCAATGGGAGGGGGTAGATCACAGATAAGCCTAAACAATGGTACCAAACCGCCTGTATTTACTGAAAAGAAAACTAATAAATTAAATTTAAAAAAAAATCAGTAAAAGAGAAAAGTTCTTAATAGTGACAGCTTTAGTGAGCAAACCCACAGCTATGGAACACAAATGGAAGGAAATGAACTAAATGCAAAAGTCTATTTCATTCCTTTAAATTTTGTAACTATTTTTTTAGGGTGAAAAGAAGACACTCTTCAGTTCCGTACAACAGTGTAATTAGATACTGAATGCCTTTGCTGTGATTCTCATTCCAAAGTTGAAAACGCGTTCTTGTCTGTCCACGGCAGCCATCAAGTGAATGCTATTTGGAAGACGGTGGACACAGGAGTTCGTGAAGAGGCAGGGAGCATCTGGCTGATGGAACACAGGCCTCCCACAGCTTAGCTCAGCTCAGCTCAGCTCAACTTCTAAGACAAGAAGGCCACCTCAGCAGAGCTTCCAGTAAGAATCCTCGTCGTTATGTATGTAATGGTCCACTTCCTGATGGATGCCCCATCATCACACTCACTGTCCATCTTTGCTTCTGTCACTTGCAAAGTATACTCTTATGGTGGCCCATTCCACCTCCTGGGCACAATTGGGTTTCAGAAAAGAGTGGAGAACTCATGGGAGAGCTGCTCACAAGTGAGGGATCCCTTGCGGCGACTCCCATAGAAAACCAAAAGTGGAAGTGGAAAGTGTCACAGGAAGTGCTGTCTCCGGATGTCTCGTAAAACTGCCAATGATGAGGATACATATGGAGACATACTGTAAGACCTCAGACACTGAACACCAGAGATTTTTACACAATGACATAGCTAGTTTGTTTAAGAAAGAATTCTAACCAGGCACAACAGCACAGGCCTGTAATCCCAACTACTTGGAAGGCTGATAAATTCAAAGTCCGCCTGGACTACAGAATGAGTTCAAGGTCAATCTGGGCAACTTAGCAAGACCCTATCTCAAAATTAAAGAAAGTAAAAAGGGATCTGGAGAACATAGCTCAATGGTAGAGCATTTGCCTACTGAGTGTGGGCTTCCCTAGGTTCAATTCCAAATCCTACAAAAAGAATGGAAAGATGGTTCAGCAGTTAAGGTGCTTGCTTGCCTGCAAAGCCTAAGGACCCAAGTTTGATTCCCAGTACCCACGTAAAGCCAGATAAACTATGTGGCACATGCATCTGTAGTTCATATGCAGGGACAGGAAGCCCTGGTGCACCTATGCTCTATGTCTGCCTCTTTCTTATTATTTTTTTTATTTCTTTCTCTCTTATATTACTTATTTAGTTAAATAAATTTTAATAAAAAAGAAAGAAAGGAGAAGGGAATGAAAGAAGGGAGGAAAGGAAGAAAAAGAGATAAAGAAAAGACAAAAAGGGCTGGGAAGGTTGTTCACTGGTTAAAGGCACTTGCTTGAAAAGCCTGATGGCCGTAGTTCAATTCCTAAGGCACTCATGGAAGCCAAGTACAAACAGTGACATAGCACCTGGTGTCCATGTGCAGCAGCAAGAGGACCTGGCATGCCCCCATAAATAAATAATTTTTTAAGGATGAAATAAAGGAATCTAATACCTAAATATATATATATATATATATATATATATATATATATATATATATCCTCTTTATCCAAACCCTTGGCAGAAAAAAATGTACAAGATAATTAATAAAAATATTTTAATAATGTACTGATAGAAGTTAGGAGCAAGACAGCCATCATTTGTAGGTAGCTACTTAGGGATACAAGACCAAAGAATGTCCACTTGCCCTGATGATATTAGAAGGCAATGAAAATCTTAACCTAAATCTGACACATCAAGATGGGAATCAGAGAAAACCTTCTATTCTCTTTACTTCCTGAATAAAATGTCCTTTTACCTATTAGCAGATGCTCTTTATGGGTACACACTCTTTTCATTTGACCCACTAACTTATGAAAGTCCTCTGTATACATTTTTTTAAATTTTTTATTTATTTATTTATTTGAGAGCGACAGACACAGAGAGAAAGACAGAGGGAGAGAGAGAATGGGCGCGCCAGGGCTTCCAGCCTCTGCAAACGAACTGCAGATGCGTGCGCCCCCTTGTGCATCTGGCTAACGTGGGACCTGGGGAACTGAGCCTCGAACCAGGGTCCTTAGGCTTCACAGGCAAGCGCTTAACCGCTAAGCCATCTCTCCAGCCCCTCTGTATACATTTTTAAATAACCAATATAGTTAATCACAACTTAATGCCTAACTTCCATATGAGCCAAGGACAGAAGCACCTTTAGTGCATAAAAGACCTGGTCTTGAGTGCTACACTTATCACTCAGTTTTTTTTTTTTTTTCCAGAACCCCTCTCTGTTACAGAGAGCTTTCCTTTTTACTTTCAGTAAATATTTGCTTGCTTGTCCTTCATCTGTCCTCACACCACATTAATTGTGATACAGGGATGAAGAGCTTGACCCTGAGAAACAGTAACCAAGATAATGATAAAATATTTGTACAGGTATGTATCTATAGATGCACCTACTACATACCTATTTAGCACCTGTCTCCCTTTATAAACCAACACTTGGCACTGGTGCATAGAATGCACAGAGACCTTTCCACTTTGAGATAGACCCTATTTCAAACAAAAATTATGCATCCTGGAGTTCACGCTGGAGCTTGAAGGAGGAAGTTGCTCGATTTGGGCTCTGAGGGAACGAAGCTCACGCCTGGTATATGCCTTTGTGCTGCCGTGGGCAAAAGAGACCCCAACAAGCCACGGGGCAAGATGTCCTCATATGCCTTCTTCATGCAGACCTGCCAGGTGCAGCACAAGAAGAAGCACCCCGACTCCTAGGTCAACTTCGCTGAGTTCTCCAAGAAGTGCTCCGAGAGATGGAAGACCATGTCAGCGAAGGAGAAGTCTAAGTTTGAGGATATGGCCAAAAGCAATAAACTCGCTATGACAGGGAGATGAAAAACTACGTTTCTCCCAAAGGGGATAAGAAAGGAGAGAAAAAGGATCCCAATGCTCCCAAAAGACCACCATCTGCTTTCTTCCTGTTTTGCTCTGAACATCGCCCAAAGATCAAAAGTGAACATCCAGGCCTGTCCATTGGGGATACTGTAAAAAAGTTGGGTGAGATGTGGTCTGAACAGTCAGCCAAAGATAAGCAACCCTATGAGCAGAAAGCAGCTAAGCTAAAGGAGAAGTATGAAAAGGATATTGTGGCATACCGTGCCAAGGGCAAGAGTGAGGCAGGAAAGAAGGGCCCTGGTCAGCCAACTGGCTCGAAGAAGAAGAATGAACCGGAAGATGAGGAAGAGGAGGAGGAGGAAGAGGATGAAGATGAAGAATAAATGGCTGTCCTATAATGTGTGTGGAGTGTGTGTGTGCTCAGGCAACTGTTTTGCTAAGAATGTGAAATTCAAGGCAGGTCAATGTTAGCTTCAGTATAAAAACTGCAGAGTTTTGTATAGCTGATGAGATTCTTTGTAGAGAAAATACTTTTTGTAAGAATGCAAGTTGTAGCTTTTTGACAAGCTACTTACAGTTAGATTTTTTTAAGCTTTTGATGTTGAATGTTCCTAAATATTTAATGGTTTCTTTAATTTCTTGTGTATTATAGAATAGAAAAGTTGATAGGAATTCATATGAGTAGTAAGTTTCAGGATTTTAGGATGTTGAAATTTTTTTAATTGAAATAAAATTATGTATATTATTTGTATTGCCAGTTTAATGTTTTAAAATCAGTTTCATTTCTAAGGACATGAATGGGGCTATGACACTTTTAACACAATGTTTGTCTTTGATATGATTATTAGCTAGCTTGTCAACTCTTGTTTTGCTTTTGCGGTGGTGTGGGGGGAGATGTGTGACCGAAAAGGCTGGAGCATAAGTTTTCTGTTGGGCTGAACTAGTTAGAATCCCCAAATCTTGGCCCTGTCATATTTAGCAAAGAGTTACTTTATTTTTGTTAAGTGTTAGTGCAGTATTGGTCCAATGACCAGAGCACATATATAAGAATTTCAAATAATTGTATGGTTGTGCTAATTATATTCTAATTGCACATTTAAATTTGGGCCTTTCGGGCTGGAGAGATGGCTTAGCGGTTGAGCGCTTGCCTCTGAAGCCTAAGGACCCCGGTTCGAGGCTCGGTTCCCCAGGTCCCACGTTAGCCAGATGCACAAGGGGGCGCACGCGTCTGGAGTTCGTTTGCAGAGGCTGGAAGCCCTGGTGCGCCCATTCTCTCTCTCTCCCTCTATCTGTCTTTCTCTCTGTGTCTGTCGCTCTCAAATAAATAAATAATATTTTTTCCTTTTTAAAAATGTTTTATTTCTTTTTTTTTCATTTTTTTTAATTTTTATTAACATTTTCCATGATTATAAAATATATCCCATGGTAATTCCCTCCCTCCCCACCCCCACACTTTCCCATTTGAAATTCCATTCTCCATCATATTACCTCCCCATTACAATCATTGTAATTACATATATACAGTATCAACCTATTAAGTATCCTCCTCCCTTCCTTTCTCCACCCTTTATGTCTCCTTTTCAACTTACTGGCCTCTGCTACTAAGTATTTTCATTCTCACACAGAAGCCCAGTCATCTGTAGCTAGGATCCACATATGAGAGAGAACATGTGGCGCTTGGCTTTCTGGGCCTGGGTTACCTGACTTAGTATAATCCTTTCCAGGTCCATCCATTTTTCTGCAAATTTCATAACTTCATTTTTCTTTACCGCTGAGTAGAACTCCATTGTATAAATGTGCCACATTTTCATTATCCACTCATCAGTTGAGGGACATCTAGGCTGGTTCCATTTCCCAGCTATTATAAATTGAGCAGCAATAAACATGGTTGAGCATGTACTTCTAAGGAAATGAGATGAGTCCTTTGGATATATGCCTAGGAGTGCTATAGCTGGGTCATATGGTAGATCAATCTCTAGCTGTTTTAGGAACTTCCACACTGTTTTCCACAATGGCTGGACCAGATTGCATTCCCACCAGCAGTGCAGAAGGGTTCCTTTTTTTCCACATCCCCGCCAACATTTATGATCATTTGTTTTCATGATGGTGGCCAATCTGACAGGAGTATTAAAAAAAAATTTGGGTCTTTCATCATAAAATTAAGCATTTTCAGGAGTTAAGTGGTTAATGTGCTAAGACCTTTGGGGTAATGTTGATAGTCATGTACCTAGCTCTATCAAATGTTAGTAATTAGAACATTGGTTTATTTCTTTTAATACTGGGTTACTTTTTTAAGTGACTAAATGAAAATGTACTTTAAAATTACAGTATGTAATGTATTGAATAGATGGTTTTATAATCAATAAAATTGGAATACAAAAAAACAAAAAAAAATGCATCATGTAGTAAGATGAGGGCCTCTTGGGTTCAGAGCTATAACTATTCCTTCACTTCCCTTTTTCCTAGTTGTAAGATGATAATTTCCTTGTTTAGGTGCTGAAAATGTTCTCAAGTATTTTATATCCACTGCTCAATATATATTTCGATTTAGATATTATTAGTAGGGGTATGGAGAGTGTGTTTTACTCCTTTGTGTATTATTTTAACTTTATCCATGATATAATTGGATGATTAATAAATATTTGCCAATATAATTGTGTATTAACTATTTAATACGTTACCACATACAGCCAGGTATTATACTACAAACTAAGAGCAGTTCATAATGTCCATAACTTTAATGCAATTTATATTACAGGATCAAGGCAGGGCTGATAATAAGCTAGTAAAAGTGGATGATAAGTGAAATGAAGATAGCAAAGTGGAGAGTAGAGTAAATGTAATGAAAACTGCCTATGCCAAGATGTGGGGAGTAGTCTTGGAAAAATCAATCTTTAAATAGATAGGGTTGGAAGTAAGACCACATTTTTCTATAATTTTATCCTGTGCTTACATTTAGACTTTTAAGTTGAAAATCATTTGTTTCTCTTTTTTTTCCTTCAATTGCACATTCAGTGTGGTCCATACCTTTTCTTTTAAGTAGAATAGGAAATAAAGCAATCAAATGTTTCTGGTGACTTAGGAAAATAGTAATAATTCAAAAAGAAAAATGCTAATGTCATTAAGGTAGGCAAATTAGTATCAATCAGATTTTTAGAGTGCTTTGTTAAAGGCTTAGGTGAAGGTTTATGGAAGATCTTATTTTATTTGAATAAGTTTGCTGCAAATATTCCTATGATACTTGGTGCATACCAGTAAAATATATTTAATGCTTTTTCTGGAGATTCCATAGAATTAAAGTATGTATATCTCTTTCTGAAGAATATATGTTTTTACTTAAAATATGTAATAAGATTGGATTTGTTTTAAGGAGGTATTAAAATTTAACTTCTGTCTCACAATAAACTTGAAATTTTTGCTCATTAACATGCACTGATGGAGGGCTTGAAACATAGCTCAGTGGATAAAGTGCGTGTCATGCAAGCATGAGGAACTGAGCTCAGAACCACAGTTTCCACACAAATGCCTGCCATAATGGCATGTGCATGTAACCTCAGCACTAGTGAGGCAGGCACAAGGCATCCCTTGGGCTTACTGGCTAGCTACTCTATGTGAATCCATGAGGTTCAGTTTTAGTGAAAGAACATGAATGAAAAAACATATCTAAGGTGGAAAGCTGGTGAATGATTGAGGTGGGCACTTATTATCTACCCCTGGCCTCTGCATGTACATGAACACACGTGTAGGCACTGGCATATACATGTATAACTACACACATATAAACTTGTACACATACCACGCACATAAAAACATACACCAGCAGATATTTGCTGCCATTCAAATCCAATATTCAGTACTTATTTTATAAGTCATGGTACCTGCCCTTCTTTCTGGCCTTAGATTGCATCTTTCACACTCATTCATTGGCTTAGAACCTCCCTGGCCTTTCAGCTATTTGAACAACATAAACTCTTTCCTATTTCAGAATGTCTGCAGGGTACATTCAATCCTCAATGCAAATGTCATGTATCATTCCTCTGAAATTTTGTGTACTTGTTGTTAACCTCTATCATATTAGTAAATTTCAAGTTCCTTGTAGCACATGTATGGCATTATAAGAGCAATTTAGATATGTTTGCACATTGTTTGCCTTCACCTACATATAAGTACTGTGATAGGATCCTTACCCTTTTAAGTCACATTGTGTTCTTAGTACCTAGAATCGACTCAGACACACAATGGCCATCAGCAAATGTTTCTTGCATAATTGAATGGGTGAACATGTCTGCTTGTTGCTTTGGTTTGGTGTGTTACTACTACACTTTTACATTTCATCTATCTTAGTCCCAAATATGAAAAGCTTTCACAGTTGCTTTTCTTTTTGCTTTCAATTTCATAGAAACCTGCCATGAGAAATCAGCTACAGAGAGTCCATAGGTCTGAAAGCTATTATTATAATACCAGAATTATATTGTGCAACATACTTTTCAAAACACTGTTTATTGCCCTAGAATTGAGTTGTCCTCATAAAAATAGTTACAATTCAGGTGGCCTTGGGAATGATTTTCCTATGAGCATTACATTTAGTTATTGGTTTCCTCAGTGGGATTAAATCAGAAACTGTTAAGTGTATTCTTAGACCCGTGGGTTCAAAGACAAATAAAAGGTATTCTTTAAGGATATTTTGGTCTCAAGTAACTGAGATTATTAGTCAAAAAAAAAAAAAAAGCCCACTGTAGTACAACAGGGTAAAACAGGTTATCTGCACCCTTTTCTAACTAGAATCTCTAGTATGGATAATTCTTTCGTGCCTACTGGGAAATTTGTACCATATTGTACTGTCCCAGGAGAAATACTGTTTGATAATTAAATTTACTTCTTTGCTTTGCTAAAGCTGACCCTGTGTGAGTTGCTTCATTTCCATATGTAGCATTTGCTTCATATGCCTCCATTGTTGAATTAAAGATAATAGCAGTCCATGCTTCACAGGAGTTATATTAGGTAATTCAATGAGTAAATGTATGTAAAACACTTTGCACAGTGCCTGATGCATAATGTTTTCAGGAAACTCTCAGTATTTAAAAAAAAATTCATTTATGAATTCTTTTTTTCAGTTTGTAAATAAAAGTAGAGAGTTTAGTCTGCATACAAAATAATGTGCTTCATTATGACATTTTCATACATATATATCATTATACTTTAGTCATATTTATCCCTTAACTACCTTCCCTCATCCTCTTCCTCCCTCCTGCTGTTCCCCATTTTTCTCCTCATATAGTCTTCCTTATATTATGTTTTCATTATATATATATATATATATATATATATCATGCATATGTGTATATATATGCATATATGCATATATATATATGGTGTGTGTGCATTTGAATTTATATAGTTGTAAATCTAGACCCACATATGGAAGATAAAATGCCTTTCTTATGCTCTCATTACTCATTTGTACCTTCATCCTTCATTCATTTAGGCCCCTTCCTCCCCTCACATATTACACTTTCCTTATTTCATATCCAATATAATATTGTTTTTATCATCATTTTAGAAGTTCCATCTTTCAGTCACATAAATTCATTTGAAAGGGTAAAACAAAGTAACAGAAGTTAGGTTAAAAGATCAGTTTGTTACCTTAACTTATAACACATGCCATAATACAGGCATAATTTTATTTTGTCTGTAATTGTCATCCATGTAATTTACAAAAGCTTTATGTGTCAAATAACTAAGTTGCTTAATAATATTGCCTATTTATTTGCTTTAATATAATCTACTATACTTACAGGAGAGTTAAAAATAGAGATTCCAGTGTGTGACAAATAATATTGTAAAATATATTTTTGGTATTAGCAAGCATAGTTACTTATAATTTATTTTTTTTTTAATTTTTCAGCTTATATTAAGAGGATATGGACAACAAGATAATATTCAAAATAAATAAGTAAATAATAAAAGAACTAAGTGGAGGGGCCTCATTCATATGAAAACCTTATAGAGAGATGTGATATAAGATTAATTTGTACCACTAACCTGTCTCATAAATAACTATGTGACAGTTTACTTGGCCAAATACCACATTCTCTCAGTTATCATATTTTATTTTATTTATTTATTTGTTTTTGTTGTTTTTTTTTTTCTGCAAGTACAGGGAGTTTGGTACCATAATTAGGCTCATCCGTGACCTACCCCCTCCCCATTGGCCACTCCTTGTTGAGGTATATGGGTTGTGCATTGTGGAGTTGGCCCACAGTTATTGGTACTATAAATGTCTCTGCATATTATGACCCAACATGTGGCTCTGACATTCTTTCTGCCCTCTATTCCACAAAATTTCCCTGAGCAATGTTGGGTTAATTTTTGGTATGCTTCAGTGATGAGGTGTTGGGGGCCTCTGAGGCTCTGGCTCTCTGATTTGGTAGGCATTGATTTTTCTCTGTGTTGGTCTCCTTCCCCCTTGTGCTGGTATTTGGTTCATCAGGAAAACAGCACCCTTGCTTGTTTCGCCAATTTTTCTTAGTTTCAGCCAGGGCCCTTTTAAGGTATGATGGGGTGGCTCTCTCCTTAGGATCTGCATCTATCTGAAAAAAAGAAGCAGATTCTCCAAAGGAGAGTAAGATAGCACCAGGACAAATGAGATAGCCCTTACTTTTTTTTATAGAGGGTTTAATAGGTGTAGGCCTTCTTGTAGCCCATGATTGATGATAGCTTGATATTGGAGAGTGGGCTTATGTTTGGATATGGTTCTGACTTGTTTCCCAGCTCCAGCTATGGGTCTTGTACCGCTGAGGGGATCAGTTAGCCGAATCAAGAGCAAGTTGGTTCCCCACCATGGCTGTGTTCCACTATTGCACTTGTGTGGGCATCACAACAGGTTATTTGCTGCTAAGTTGCTTGGACAGATAATGGTGATTTCCCCCAGTTGCCCATGTAGTACCTTTTGGCACTAGAAATGCTGACTGTCTGGGGACTGACTCTCTCCTAGCTTCTAGCCATACAGTTCTATTCTTTCTGTCAGCTGCATATGGTGTCTTCAGCAATAGGGTCTTACCACTAACCTTTGGTGGGTCATGAAGTACTCTGACAGAAATCTGTCATTCTTTTACAAAACCTTTTAGGTTTCTCTGATCAAAAGCTCATTGTGGGTGATAGCCCCATGCTGGTACTGGGAGTTACAGGTCAGGGCCCACTAAGAAAATGAGGAAAAAAGGTAACTAATATATAGGAGTTAGAGAGGCAAGAGAGATAGAGAGGGAGAGGGAGAGGGAGAGGAGGGGAGGGAAGATGTAGAGGATTTAGGTTAGACTTGATTCTATCCTCTCCAGTGTCTTGTGGTTCAGGCCTGTAAGGACCTGGTGAAGGTTCAGCCATTTGGTCTGCCTTTTAGGAAGTAGAATTTTATGGTACCATTGCCGTTTGGGCATAGCTTAATGTTTCCCACCACTTCGATGCCCTCCCCTCACTCCCCATCCCTCCTAGTGTCTAGTCCATGAGATGCTTGCTGGGTATGTAAGGTATCTTGGGTACATTAAGGTTAGATCCTGTAGATGAGTGAGAATTCCATTGTGTAGATATACCACATCTTAGTTATCCATTCTTCTAGTGATGGACATCTGGGTTGATTCCAGTTCTTAGCTATTATGAATTGAGCCACTACAAACATGGTTGAGCAAATCTCTCTGGCCTGTGGTTTGAAGGTTTTAGGGTAGATGCCCAGTAAAGGAATAACTGGGTCTGTTGGTATCTCTATAGTCAGCTTTTTCAGGAGTCTCCATATTGCTTTCCAAAGTGGTTGTACCATCCTACATTCCCACCAACAGAGGATGAGTGTTCCTACTTCTCCACATGCTCGCCAGCATTTATTTTCATTTGATTTTTTGATGTTTACTATCCTTATTGGGGTAAAGTGGCATTTCATAGTTGTTTTAATTTGCATTTCTCTGATGATTAGGGATGATGAACATTTTCTTAAGTGGGTGTTTGCCATTTGTATTTCTTCCTCTGTGAACTTCCTGTTCATCTCTTTGCCCCATTTTGTGAATGGGGTGTTTGACTTCTTACTGTTTAGATTTTTGAGTTCTTTGTATATTCTAGAGATTAGGCTTCTATCAGTTGGATAACCCGCAAATATTTTCTCCCATTCTGTGGGTAATCTAGTGTCTTTGCTTATTGTATGCTTGTCTTTTAAGAAACTCTTCAGTTTCATGTGATCCTATTGGTTGAGTGACTGTTTAAGATCGGGAGCTACTGGGGTTATGTTCAGGAAGTCTTTTTCCATTCCTATATCATGGAAAGTACTTCCTTAATTTTCTTCCAGTAGTATTTGAATTTCTGGTCTTATATTGAGGCCTTTGATCCATTTGGATTTGAGTGTAGTGCATGGTGAAATGTGTGGATCAAGTTTCAGTTTCCT
The DNA here is from genome assembly GCF_020740685.1 of Jaculus jaculus. Classification (NCBI taxonomy): domain Eukaryota; kingdom Metazoa; phylum Chordata; class Mammalia; order Rodentia; family Dipodidae; genus Jaculus; species Jaculus jaculus. Next base: position 87,946,527 of record NC_059125.1, on the reverse strand, counting down.
GCATGTGGTTATCCAGTTGTTTCAGCACCATTTATTGAAGATGCTGTCTTTTTTCCAGCCTATATTTTTCAGGCCTCTGTTGAATATCAAGTAACTATAGTTCCTTGACCCAAAGTCTGGGTACTCAAGTCTATTCCATTGGTCTATACCGCTGTTTTTATTCCAGTACAATGCTGTTTTTATTACTATGGCTTTGTATTATAGCTTTAGATCAGGTATGGTGATGCCACCAGAGGTATTTCTTTTGCTGAGGATATGTTTGGATATGCGAGGCTTTCTGCCTTTCCATATGAAATTTGAGATCATTTTTCTATCTCTGTGAAGAACACTGTAGGGATTTTAATTGGAATTGCATTGAATCTATATATTGCCCTTGGTAGGATTGTCATCTTCACAATGTTAATTCTGCCTATCCAGGAGCATGAGAGGTTATTCTATTTTCTCAAGTCCTCTTCAATTTCTTTTTGAGTGTTTTTATGTTTTGTTGTATAGATCTTTCACTTCCTTGGTTAACATTATTCCAAGGTATTTTTTGTTGTTGCTGCTGCTATTTAAACTGGGACTATGTCTCTTATTTCTTTCTCTCTATCTTTGTCATTTGCATATAGAAATGTTACTGATTTTTGTGCATTGATTTTGTATCCTGCTACTTTGCTATAGGAGTTAATCACCTTCATGAGTTTTGGGATGGAGTCTCTCGGGTCTCTCACATATACAATCATGTCATCAGTGAATAGAGCTAACTTAACTTCTTCCTTTCCAAATTGCACACTTTTATTTCCTTGTCCTGTCTTATTGTTTGAGCTAGGACTTCCAGTGCTATATTGAAAAGCTGAGGGGAGAACCCCCGCAGCCGCGGCGCAGCAAAAAGCCGCCAGACTCTCGGCTCAAGCCGCAGGAAAAGCCAGGTGCGGGATTTTCCCCTCACACGGCGCTCTCCGCAACTCGGGAAACGTGAGGGGAGAGTGGCAGCGAGCAGCGGAGGAGAAGACCGCGAAATAGAAGAACACGTGGAGCAGCGAGACAACCAGAGCAGCCGCGGCTCCCTCCCCTCCCCCACCGCCTGAACCCAGCTCCAGCAAACACAGCAGCAGCCCGGGACCCGGCCACGCCAACTTGGGCTGACAGCAGGACCCAAGCAGGAGCAGAGTTCGGCAGCAACTTCTTCGGCTCCAGCACCGGTACCAGCGGCCCCAGCAGCAGCGGACCCAGGAGCGGCAGCAGCGGCAGATCCCGCAGCAGCGGCTTCGGGGGGAGCAGCGGTGGTGGACACGGCAGCGGCAGCTTCAGCAGCGGTGGTGGCTCCGGTGGTGGCAGCTACGGTAGCAGCAGAGGCAGCAGCAGCAGCTCGGTTTGCCCCGTAGGAAAAGCTGAGGGGAGAGAGGACAACCCTGTCTTGTTTCTGATCTTAATCAGAATTCCTCCAGTCTCTCTCCATTAAGTATTATTTGCGCCTTTGGAGCTTTGTATATTGCCTTTATTATGTTAAAATATGTACCAACTATGCCAACTCTCTCCAATGTTTTCATCATGAAGTGATATTGTATCTTGTCAAAGGCCTTTTCTGCATCTGTTGAAATGATCATGTGCCTTTTATGTTTAACCTACTTTATTTGGTGTATTACATTGACAGATTTCCATATGTTGAACCACCCTTGTTGTCCTGGGAAGAATCCCACTTGGTCAAGGTGGATGATGCTTTTGATGTGTTGTTGAATTCAGTTTGGAGGATTTTGTTCAGGATCTTTGCATCTAGGATCATTAGGGAAATAGGCCAGTAGTTTACTATTCTTGTGGTATCTCTGTCTGGTTTTGGAATTAGGATGATACTAGCTTCATAAAAGGAGTTGGGTAGCATTCCCTGTTCTTCTATTGTGTGGCAAAGTTAATGTAAGATTGGTTTGATTTCTTCCATGAGGGTTTGATAGAATTCAGCTGAGAAGCCATCTTGTACTGCAGTCTTCTTTTGGGGGAGGTTTTTTATTACTTTTTCAATCTCCATGAGTGTGATGGGTTCATTGAGGTGAATAATCTGCTCTGAGTTTAGCTTTGATAGATGCTTTGCATCCCGGAATTTATCCTTCTCCTCCACATTTTCCAGTTTTGTGGAGTAGAGGTTTTTGAAATAAGTCCTGATGATTCTCCCAATTTCACATATGTCTGTTGTGATCTCTCCTTTTTCATTTTGAATCTTGTTAATTTGAAGCCTCTCCTGTATTTGCTTGATCAAATTGGCCAGGGATTTGTTAATCTTGTTTATTTTTTCAAAGAAACAGCTCTTTCTTTTGTCAATTGTGTTAATTTTTTCCTTGGTTTCCAATTCATTAATTTCTGCTCTGATTTTAATTATTTCCTTCCTTCTGGGGCTCTTTGGGTTGGATTTTTCTTGTTTTTCCAATGCCTTTAGGTGGATGGTTAGGCTATTGATTTGGGATTTTCTATCTTTTTTTTTTCATTTTTTTTTTAAATTTATTTATTTGAGAGCGACAGACATAGAGAGAAAGACAGATAGAGGGAGAGAGAGAGAATGGGCGCACCAGGGCTTCCACCCACTGCAAACGAACTCCAGACACGTGCGCCCCCTTGTGCATCTGGCTAACGTGTGACCTGGGGAACCGAGCCTCGTACCGGGGTCCTTAGGCTTCACAGGCAAGCACTTGACCACTAAGCCATCTCTCCAGCCCTCTTTCTGTCTTTTTGATGAAGGCATTGAGTACTATGAATTTTCCCCTGAGGATTGCCTTCATTGTGTCCCATAAGTTTTTGTATGATGTGTTCTCATTGTCATTCAATTCCAGGAATTTTGCAATTTCATTTTTTATTTCATCCACTATCTATTTATTGTTTAAGAGTGTGCTATTCAGTTTCCAGTTGCCATTGGGTTTCTTGTTGTTGATTTCTAGGAATATAGCATTATGATCTGATATGATGTAGGGAATTATGTCGATTTTCCTAAATATGTGGAGGCAGTCTTTGTGACCCAGTATATGGTCTATTTCAGAGAATTTTCCATGGTCTGCTGAGAAGAATGTGTAGTCTGTGGAATTGGTATGGAAAGTTCTGTAGATGTCTGTTAGTTCTAAGTGCTCTATGGTTTTGTTGTGCTCTCTTACTTCCCTGTTGAGCTTCTGTTTGGATGATCTGTCTATTACTGATAATGGTGTGTTAGTCCCCAGCTATGATGGTGTTGGTGGTTATTTCTGTTTTATTCTCAAGTAGGTTTTGTTTTATGACCTGTGGTGCCCCTGTGTTTGGTGCATACAGATTTATGATTTTAATATCCTCTTGATGGATTGTTCTCTTTATAAGTAGGAAGTAGCCTTCTTTGCCTTTTTTGATTGTAATATCCTCTTGATGGATTGTTCTCTTTATAAGTAGGAAGTAGCCTTCTTTGCCTTTTTTGATTGTTTTTGGTCTGAAGTCAATTTTATCTGATATTAATATAGCTACACCTGCTTGTTTCTTATTCCCATTTGCTTGGAATATTGTTTTCTACCCTTTCACCCTGAGGAGGTTTCTGTCTTTAGTGGTAAGGTGGGTTTCTTGAAGGCACCAGATTGAGGGGTCTAATTTTTTGATCCACCCTGTTATCTTGTGTCTCTTGATGGATGAATTAAGGCCATTAATATTTAGGGTGATGACTGTGAGATTTGATTTGATCCCTGCCATGTTGTGGTGGTAGAGATGTGTTGACATTTCAATGGAATTTGAAATTTTTTCTGTCTACTCTGGGTTTGGTTGCTGTGATCTGCTTCTTGTAGGCATTTTTGTTTGGTTATTTGTTTCTTTTCTGTGGAGAATTTCCTGGAATACTTTCTGTAGGTTTGGTTTTGTGTTCATATAATTGTAAAGCTGAGTTTTGTCATGGAAAGTTTTCCTTTCACCATCTATTATAAGGGAGACTATTGCCGGGTAGAGTAGTTTGGGTTGAAAGCCATAGTTTATTAGAGTTTGAAGAGTTTCATTCCAGGCCCTTCTAGCTTTCAGGATTTCCATTGAGAAGTCTGAAGTAATTCTGATGGGGTTTCCATTGAAAGTGATGTGCTGTTTTTCCCTAGCTGCTTTTAGGATTTTCTCTTTGGTGTCAATGTTTAGAGTCTTAATGATAATATGTCTTGGGGAGTTTCTCCTTTGGTCTAGTCAGTTAGGAGTTCTGTTTGCTTCTTGAATCTTGATGGGCCTTTCTTTTAAGAGATGGGGGAAGTTTTCTTCAATTATTTTGTTAAATAAGTTCTCCATGCCTTTGGTCTGAAATTCGTCTCCTTCTTTTATTCCAATGATTCTGATATTAGGACGTTTAAGTGTATCCCACAATTCCCTCATGTTCTGGTCACAGGAACTTTTGAACTTACTGAAATTTTTGGACTCTCTAACTGTTTATTCCATCCTGTCTTCCAGATCAGAATTTCTATCTTCCACTTCGCTGACTCTATTCTTGAGAGCCTCTAGCGAGTTTTGGACTTCTTCAATTAAGTTTTCATTTTCTACTGCTTTCCTATGTATCACTTCCATCGCTTTGTCCAGCTCCCTTTTTGTCTCATTTTCTGATTTTCTTGATGATTCTTGGAAATCATCCTTGCATTTCCTTATGTTTTCATTTAGTGTGGCCAGCTGATTTTTAAGGTCCTCTTTTTTTTTTCACTCTCCCCCAACTTTCTTAGCTCTCTTTGAATTCCTTCCAGTGTCTTATCCTATTGCTCTAGCTTAGATGATTATCTGTCCTTTGTAGATTTCTTGCAAGTTCTAGCAGTAGGTTGGTCAGGGTTGCATTTCTCATAGCTTCCACTTGATGTTCTGATCCTAAACACTCTTCTATGTTTTGGTTAGATGTAATCCTTGTTGGACTGGGTGATCTGTCTGGATTATCTTGCATTTTATTTTTCATGTTAGTTCTTTTGCGCTGTGGTCTACCCATGTCAGTGTATGAGCAAGTAGGTGGTTGTAGCAGCCTGGGATCTAGCTCAATGAGAATTCAAGGCAGCCTGGGGCAGTTGCAAACATCCTGGGTTTTTGCTCTCTCTTGCCAAAGCCGCCTATCTATTGCCTGGCAGGGGCACCAAATTTGCCTGAATTCTCACCCAGTAATGCACCAAAGCTGCCTGCCTTTGAGTTTGAAAGGGGACTGAGGTAGCAAACCCTGAAGCTGCCCAAACTCTGGCTGTTAGCACTGGGACCTGCAAACAGTCTGCACTCTCCTGCCTCAGGGGAGTGGGGTATGGGTGGCAATGGACAGGTAGGGGATTGCACCTGAGCTGTCGCTAGTGACTCAGTGTTGTCTTGTGTGGCCCTTGCTGTGGGACTGGGCCTGCTGCACGTGCAATTGTAGTGCAGAGGCAGCTGATGTGGGCACAGGATCGGGACACAGCAGAGGCTGGCCAGCAGGCAAGTGATCGGAGCACAGCAGCAGGGGGTCTGGTAGCCACCTAATCACAGCAGAGGTGGCCCCCACAGGTGTGCGAACCGAGCACAGTGTGTTTGGCCAATGCCCAGGATCATTGCACAAAGGCAGAGGTCCCCCTGTCAGCACATTGGGCTGGTGGGCGCACGATGGTCTGTCAGGCGTGCGATCGGAGCACAGCCACATGGCATGGGGCATGGGGCACAGGGTGTAGGGCGCGGGTCATGGGGTGCGGGGTGCAGTGTCTGTATGGGGGGGTAGACTACCCACCTGAGAGGGCATCCGTGCTTCCCTGTTTTTCCCCACTCTGTGCCCTCCCACTGGCAAGAAGACCCTGATAACCCTTAATTTCTTGCCTTTCTTTCCCCAGTATCTGCAGCACAGCTAGGCAGTCGCCATCTTTCCGGAAGTCCTTTTTTTTTTTTTTTTACAAATGATTTATATTTAAAACACTAAAACCTCTTCTTTTCAAAGTACAGTTTATGTTGTTAGTAAACATTGTATAAGATATTGATTTCTGTGGTTATATCATTGATAATGCTATTGGTTTGTCTCAGGACAACTTTTCTTGAAAACATTAACAACAGAGAAAATGCCTCATAAATATATTTCCTTTGTGTTCTGTAACAAGTGGACTTGATATTTTCAGGCTGTCTCTGGTGTTTACCTTCAAGACTAGCTTCATGTAGTTCATATTTATATTCAAATATGGAATCTCAAAAATGTGTTCCCATCATCTACATCATCATCACTCATTCTGTCCAACAGGTAACTATTGTAGGAACATTATTCACAAGGTAATTTGCTTTCTTCATTCTTATTGACTGCCCTGGCCAGCAGGGAGTTGAACAAGGACTCAAGGAGAAGCTAACCTGAATGGGAAAAGGCAAACAGACACAAGAAGTAGACCATGCTAGGTGTTTGTCAAGGCCTTGAGATTTTATTTTTTCCACGTAAGTTTATATAGGGTTGTAGAGGGAAGGGGATGTGGTCAGTGCAAGGAGTTGTAGGGGGAGGGGACGTGGTTAGGGCAAAGATCACAAAGTTGTTGGTTAAACCACAACGCCTTTGTTTCTTCATCAGCTACCGGAAGGCTGAGGGGGTGTTTAGCCAGGTGTACAATCCCATTGTTTTTGGTAGTTGAATATTAGGGAGGAAGTAGAAACTTAACTTGCTATATGGCGGTTTCTGATAACATGGCCGAGGTTTGGTTCATAGCTCCCAACAATTTACATTTGCTTTGCTAACTCATCCAACATTTGTGAATCCTGTTTAGATGATACTGGGCTCAAATGTTCTGCCTATTTGTATTCTTCTCTATGCTTGCAGAGGGCCTCCTGACTGATTATATACAGACTTGAAAGCAAGGCAGATATCATGGTATTCGACCACAGAAGACTTTTTTAAAGTCCCTGATCATTCCTGTAAGCACCCTGAACTCATTTTGTGTAGGTTTGTTAACTGGGGATTCCTAAATCAGCAATCAAAAATTGATCACTGCTGGGCCTAAATTTTCCCCTTTCCTTGAACAATGATTATTTTATCATCTGTTCCTTAAACTCTGCTGAGATTTCAAAAGTCCCTTCATACATTGAACTCATTTGTGTAGTATGACTTTTGTGTACTCCTTTTTTTTTCTTTTTGTTTTACTGAGGTAGGATTTTGTTCTAGTCCAGGCTGACCTGTAATTCACTATGTAGTCTTGGGTGGCCTCAAACTCATGGCAACTCTTCTACCTCTGCCTCAGGAATGCTGGGATTAAAAGTATGTGCCACCACACCTAGCTTGTGTACTCCTTCTGTTTATGTCTTCCATATACACCGAGTGCTGAGAAGTTTTGAGAAGTTTCATGTTCAGGTCGTATACCTCCTGGCCCACCTCAGAGGTACATAGAAAAAAATTTCAATGATTTATGAAGAAGACATGTGGTATCCTTCCTCCATCTTTTACGCAACCTTTCTCATTGGGGATTAGGATGGTTTATAAGTAGTGTGAAATACCAAGGAAGAATCTTTGTACCATATTATTGTTTCCTGAAGAAAAACTCTTGAATACTTCCTTGCTGCTATAGGCTACAGAACAGCTGTTGGAGATTCTCACATGACTCAGAAAGAGGCTATGCCTAGCCTTCCAGCCTCCCTGCTTATGTGGAACAACCTGTGAGGAGAATTCACACAGCTATCTATCATGAAATCTTCTTGCTATCACATATCACTTGAGCTAGTGAATGGATGCAAGGAACATCCATGGAATTACAGGCAGTGAGTAAAGATGTACCTATGGCCTGAGGAGGGTGATTATTAGGTGGGAAAATTATTTCAAAAAGAGAAATAACTAGAGGTTTGGGGATATGGCTTCATAGATAAAGCACTTGCTATACCCACATGAGAACCTGAGTTTATATCCTCATAAGTGCTGAGCATGGCAGTGAATGTCTATAACCACAGTGGTCAGGATGCTATGACAGGTAGATCCCCAAAGCAAGCTGGCTACCTAGACTAACTGAACTGGTGAGTTCTGGGATCAGTGAATAAGAACTTATCTCAATAAGTAAGGTAAAGAGTGACTGAGGAAAACACTGTTTGCTATCCTTTGGCCTCCACACATGCAGAGATGTGAACAAACAACTACCTGCCACAGATGTTGACCCTCACACATATGAACATGATCTAAGTCAGTTTTAACAAAATTATGGCATTTCCTACAAAGGCTTTATAAATTAAATTCAAAAGTAAAATTTTTATATCAGTTTCATTTTATTCTTAATAATGTTTAGTTTTGCTACTTTTAAAGATTTTGCTGATTTTTTGTATAATTCACTCAATATAATTCTATTGAGCTCCTTTTATGCATCAGGTACAAAGCTACTTTTTGGGAGGATGGACAAGAAAATATGTCTGCCTGTCCTGGAATAAATTATGATGGCAAAATATAGTTATAAAATAGATTTATAAACAATGATATGGGAATATAAAATCCCATGTGACCCTTACATGCAATATTAACTTCGTATGTGATGGATATAGCAAATATTTCATACCAAAGAATACCACTGTTTTGCATCTTTAGTAGAAGGATGTGCACTACGAAACATGTCATCCTCAGGTGTATTCCCCATCAAAGGCATGCACTTAAAGTAAATAAATTTCCCAGATTCTAGCATAACAGATAGGTGGAGCAGGTTACTGAAACTGTAGGTTGTTTGAAGATTGTGAAAGTCTATGAAATAGTACAGAGATTTAGCTAATTCTGTAGGAAATGGAGGAACCACAAACATTTCGTGGGAGTATGAATTACCACATTATTATGAGCAAAATCAAATTCCTCAGTATGAAGGTAGAGCTAACTGGTTTGAGGAAGGTGGTGAACTTGATGAGTATCCTCAAATATAAGGCAATAGGGGGAATTGAGATAAAATACTTAGGAGAGATTGCATATAGAAAATCAAAGATCATAAAGTTTTGTCTTTTTGGCTTTTATGCTCTATGGTGTATATACTTACCTCCTTCTCTTCCTCTCTCTCTCTTTCTTTCCTCTCTTTCTCCCTCTCACTGTCTTGATTTCTCTTGCTCTCTCACTGGTGTGAGAATCGCCCTTCTCTCTCTTTCTCTTCTTTTTCCCTCTCTATCTCTTCTTCATCTATCCTTTTCCCTTTCTCTCACCCATTACAATAGTCTTAAAATATATAAAAATATTTTATAATTAATTGGATTCAAGAGCAGACAGAGTTATTACTCCAGTTTCCAACTTGGAAAGCTGGGTGAGTAGGAGTGCAATTAATTGCAATCAGTAATAGAGTAGGTGGAGAATTTATTCCAAGTTTAATGGGTAGTTATTAGAGACTGATATTCTTGCTATGGAAAATTATAAAACAGTACACAATACAAAGTAATCTATTTAATAAGTATCAAAGCTACCAAGGTGATTGGGGAAGAGAAAGAAACATTAGAAGGGCCCTCATACATTCTATGAGACACTTTTTCCTCAGGTAAATTTTCAAATCTTGTTATGAGCAAAGAAGCTAAAATTTGGACAGAAGACTATAGCTAAGGTACAACGAAGCTAGACAGATTTTCAACACATTCACAAGGCCAAAGAGAGAAAAATAATACATGGCAAGTAAGTAAGAACATCAGTGGTTCAGAATCCAGAGAAAAGTATCAGAATAGAAATGTGAGTTGGACACTCCAGAATTTTCACTTTCTATATTGCTTGAATCCTTAAGCTATGCAAGATCAGAGGCTAAGGTATACAACTGCAGACCTCTTAAAGGCAGAATGGAGTTTTCAGCATTTCTAGAGAATGGAAGTGAGTAGAATTATAGTTCCAGATTTGTCAATGGCAAAAGACCATAGTCAACACTTCCAGATTCACTAGCAACTCCTATAGGCTGCTTCTCCAGAAGTAGACATGAAATAGCATTAGCCTGAGCCTTACAAAAACAGCAGTCGCATTTCAACTCTGTTCATTTCCTAATTTGATTAAGTTGTTCTGCCTCCACGTTATCTCCCTATGAAGAAAGAATGCAACTTTTCTGTGGAAAAAAAACATGATACAGAGCTTTTCTAATTTTTATTTCACAGTACTTGCCTTCAACACAAAATTACTACATATACCAAGAAATAGCCTGAAGGCAGTAGAAACACATTCATGATTGTCACTGTTGTTGGAGCTATCAGAATTGAACATGAAAATTATTTTGCTTAATATATTTAAGAATATAGATGTCAACATGGAGATTTTTCATCAGAAAGGAAGAACTCATGAAAAGATTTAAGTTATTATAAACCTGAAAATGCAACAATTAAAAAAAATAACTAACAAGGTTTAATAGCATACTGTACTCTCAAAAGGTACTGTTATTGTAACAGAATCATGCAAAATATATAAACACAAATATAGAGAGGATAAAGGATGAAAGAGTAAAATGAACATAAGAGCTGCATAAATATTCAGGAGGGAGAGGCAGAAAGGGCATTAATGTAAAATCAGCCAGAGCTACATAGTGAGATGAAGGGAAGAAAGGAGAGGGAGAAAGGTAAATGTATAATATAATTGCAAATGAATTCCTGGATACAAATGATACAGTAGATCTGTAGTGACATGTGAAGAAATCATAAAAAAAATAAATTATGGTAGAGAATTTTGGACCAAAACACTGAAGAAGGTATATAGGACTGGATATTTGGCTCACTGATTAAAGGAACTTGTTGGCCAAGCTTGCAGATCTGGGATTCAACACCCTAGCCACTCACAGGAATTCATTTGTAATGTCAAGAGACCTTGGCATGAATGCATGTGCATGCATGTACATACACACATGCAAATAAAAGTTTTTAAAAGAAGACACTGATGGCATGGGCCTGAAATTCCAGCTACTTGGGAGGCAGAGGAATGTGGATTATAAATTCAAGACCTGCCTTTGCAATTTAATGTCTCAAAGTAAAAGAAGAAAAGAGGGCTAGGTATAAAGCTCAATAGTAGAATATTTGTCTGGCATCCTCAAGGTTCAACCTTCACTGCTATAGGAAAAACAAACTTAAATTGTGTAGAAATCAGACTAATGTATTAGGAAGAAAACCAAAATTTAACATTTCTATTAGCAGTTCAGATGCTGAAAATAAAAGTAAAGGAAAACATCTAGAAAAGAAAAACTTCCACATGAAAAACCACAACACTAACAAGTGATTTGAATAATAGGGGCAAGATTATGTTAAAATGACATAATTTAAGAGTTAAATATAGAGTCAAGTATCAAATCATTATCAAGTGACTCTAAGAAGAACACACAGCAAAGAAAGTTCCTCAGGTAACTTAAAATTGTACAAGGTAAGGGCCAGAGAGATGGCTGAGTAGTTAAGTATACTTCATATGCAAGCATGAGGGATTGAGGGTCACCAGATTTGAATATTCAGATCCCATGTAAATATCTGGGTATCACCACGTATGCCTGTATCCCCATTCCTATGAGGGGATCAAAGAAGAGGGAAATCAGCCAGATTTGTGAAAAATAGCAAGGTCTGGTATCAATAAGAGACTCAAGCTCCAATAAGAATGGTCTGAAGAACAACTGAAGAACAATGGAGCTGGATACAATCTGCTCTAGGCACCACTGCCCATGGCAGGTGAGCAGCACATCCTCCAATCCACTACCATCACTTCAGGCAAGTACATGGGACACAATGAGGGAATACATGGGGTGCCATAAGGGCACATTACATGTGCACTCACTCACACACACATTACACACGCATACACACACACGATTTAAGAAAAAATATATATATACCACTGGTAGGTATCACATCCCTACCACTGAAAATTTTCTAGTAGAAATCTACGGCTTCTGGATATGCTGCTATCAAAAGAAGTAGGCTTTCATGTGTCTTATTCAGAATCTCTTGAATTTTGAATGACTCTCCCCCTACCCTTCTCTTACTCAATCTCTTCCCCTGGCCTCAATTAGGCCATTCCACTCCCTGTAATCTTTTCTTCTACTTCCACATATATAATACTATCCCCTAAAGTCCTTTCTTCTCCTCCCTCCCTTATAGCCTTTACCCAGCTTACTGGCCTCTCCTACTGAATTTTTTTGGTTCCAGCTCACACAAAAGTCTAAACATTTGTAGCTAGGATCCGCATATGAGAGAAAACATGTGATGTCTGGCTTTCTGGGACTGAGTTACCTCACTTGGTGAAATCTTTTCCAGATCCAACCATTTCCAAGCAAATTTCATAATTTAATTTTTCTTTACTGCTGAATAGAACTCCATTTTGTAGATGTACCACATCTTTATTATCCATTCACCTGTTGAGGGACATCTAGGCTGGTTCCATTTACTAGCTATTGTGAATACAGTAGCAATAAACATGGTTGTGCAAGTATCTCTAAGGTAGTGATAAGTTAACCAGGGAGCCCCCTGCCACCTCCAAAACAGTACAGGCTTTTACCAAGGCCCTTGGTTTCCCAGGAGTAACAGATGTTAAGACCCTATTGCAGAAGACTTCACGTGTATGGGAAGCAAGATCACTGAAAAATCAAGGTGGTTCTGAGCTGAAAACCTTCTCCCTGTAGGCCAGCCAACTGTAATCTGAAAACATGCAGCCCTATGGGAGACAGAAGTCATCGGTGGTAAAACAGTGGACACTGGAAGCCTCATGTTGGGTCAGACAGGCCAAATGACCAAATAGGTACAATAGTGGCATGTCTGCTCTGGGGGAAGCCAACTGCTCTCTAATTGGCCTGGAGGCCTGCTCTGTAGGAGGGAACTCATGCCTGGTACTGAAAACCTAATCAAAAGCCTATGGCTGAGATGGTCATGTGCCTTAGGGGTAGAAAGTCTGTTCGTGTCTGGCTAAATGCATGTGTTATTCTCACCAAAATGCCTTGTAAACACTACAGTTAATTTGCATATTCATGTATTAATGCTACTCTCACCTTTGGTTAGAGGAGCTTCTCTTTTCAGATGGCAGTAACCACTGGGATGACCCAAAATGCAACATATTGCTGAGAAGAAGTGATAGAAGAGTGCTCAACACTGAAACATTTTTATCACACCCTCCAAGGCTCAGTATCCATAGTGCAAGAGGTAGTGGAAAGAATGTAAGAGCCAAAGGAAGGGTACCACTACTTATAATACAACTGCACAGACAGAAATTGGCTTCAATATCCATGACTTTGCAGTGCCTAGCAATATCTTCACAACACCCTCATAAAGGAGAAAATGACATCAAAATAAAAGAGAGACAATTGGAGAGAGGAAGGGGATAAGATGGAGAGTGGAGTTGTGAAGCGGAAAATGGGGAGGGGGAGTAAAATGTCATGGTTTATTGTCTGTAAGTATAGAATGTTTTAATAAAATAAACAGGTAAAGATATGGATTTGTTTTGTTTTATTTTGATTTTAGCAGTTGGGCATAATGTATATGTTTGTTATTAGAAGAGTATGGCTCTGGGTTCCGTTTCTAGCACTACCACCACCACCACCAACAACAACAACAGCACACACACACACACACACACACACACACACACACACACATGCACGCATGCACACACACACACACTACCTTATTTTACTCCATATTTTCAAATAGTTAAAAAAGCAAAAATGTTTAGAAGGTATGTGAATATAAATAAATACTTATTATACAGAACATTGATGACAATATATTTGAAAAAAGTAACTTTACAATCTGTCATGGAACTGAAATGTACTACTAAAGGAAAAATAAGCACTGTTCCTGTCATATCTGATGGAGGTTGTAGTTTGAGTTGTCTGGAAGCTAGTAAGGAGAGTAACTTGCAATTAGACCATTGCAATGCACCACCCTCCCCCCAATTTTTCCAATGTCAATGCAGCACAAATAACCTTCCCTTAGATTTAGGCCTTATGCTACCATAAATTCTTGGTAAACATCATACCAATTTAAGTTTTGGTGATGACTGTGACTTTGAGGGAGTTGGAAGAGTGCTTCCCTAGGAAGGAAAATAAGAATCTGACCAGAAGAACAAGGAGTTTATTTATTTATTTTTTAATGAATGTTATGGTCAGTAAAGTAAATAGAAGGACAAGAGTGGAATTGGAATAAGAAAATATATGAGGAGTAGTCTGCGGAGGCCTGACGGCCTGTGCCAATGCCCAGCACTCCTGCCCCTCCACTATAGGAAAGAAAGAGAAAGAAAAGAAAAATAGAAAGGGTAAAGACAAGGAAAATGGCTCTGTATCCAGCAGTGAGACACCACCACCACCACCACAACCAAATGAAATCAGTCCTCTTCCACATGCTGTGGAAGAAGAGGAAGATGATGATTGGGGAGAAGATACAACTGAGGAAGCCCAGAGACACAAACTGGATGAGATTAGTGACCATGCAAAAGTTCTGACCCTCAGTGATGATTTGGAAAGAACTGTGGAAGTGCGTGTCAATATCCTGTTTGATTTTGTTAAGAAGAAGAAAGAAGAGGGCATCATTGACTCATATGACAAAGAAATTGTTGCTGAAGCAGAAAGACTAGATGTAAAAGCCATGGGCCCTCTTGTGCTGACGGAAGTTCTCTTTAATGAGAAGATTAGAGAGCAAATTAAGAAATACAAGCACCATTTCTTAAGATTTTGTCACAACAACAAAAAGGCTCAGCGGTACCTTCTTCATGATTTGGAGTGTGTGGTAGCAATGCATCAAGCTCAGCTCATCTCCAAGATTCCACACATCTTGAAGGAGATCTATGAAGTGGACCTTTTAGAGGAAGAGGACATCATCAGCTGGTCAGAAAAAGGCCTCTAAAAAATATGTCTTAAAAGAACTCGACAAAGAGATTCATGTCAAAGCAGAGCCATTTATAAAATGGCTGAAGGAAGCAGAGGAAGAATCTTCTGGTGGTGAGGAAGAAGATGAAGATGACAATATTGAGGTGGTGTATTCAAAGACTGCCAGTGTACCAAAGGTTGAAACTGTGACGTCTAACAAGGATGATGACATTGATATTGATGCCATTTAAAAGGATGGATGCAACCTAGCTTAACCGTGTAAAGCTGCAAATTTTTCTCCATTTTCAATCAGAAATGCAACATGTATGTGCAAAAGCTAAAATAGCTTAACATCATGCTACACTTGTTACTAAAAAGCTATTACTATGAGTGGTCTGTAATTAAGCCCAGTGAGACATCTAGGGAGTCCATCCATGTATCAGTGAACAGATGTAGTTTGCTTATTTCTAGCATGTTTCTTTTGGAAAAACTAGTGATGGACACATTTGGATCATATTTATACAATTCTAAAAATAAAGATTTGATTTTGGGCTCTGAATGCCTTACCCTAAAGTAAGTTGCTCCTTTAACAGATGTATCATCTAACCTGGTAAGGTCCTGGGATTGGAGCCTGTTAGATTTTTTTGTTAGTGCTGAGGCTATACAGAGGTCTTCAGCAAAATGTAGACACAAACTTAATTATAATGACCTTTTTAGCCACTAAGAAATTAATAGTACTTTCAAAGTTTATCTTTAGTCCCTTGAAATTGGTTAATGGCAATTCTTTTGTCGTACTGAGGTAGACTAATGATCAGTGTCAGTGCGACATCTTCCTAAGAAAAAAACGATCTGAGTGTCCTATAATCTTAAGAGCAAGTTTTGAAACTTGGAATTGTGGTTTTTCAGTTTGTGTAAATTTGTACCGAATTGTAGTCTTTGGAGTCATGTGCATTGCATGTTGGATGAGCCAGGGAAATTATTACATTAACAAATAGGTTAAAAAAATAAAGTATATGACTTCCAAGGCTATAAATTTATATTAATAAATGTCCCTAGCAAAACTGAGACCAAGCTAGCAGTCCAATTACCGATTAACTTAAGTAGGATGATTTGGAGTACACTATGTCTGTCAATTAAATTGGCAATACTATGGCCTCTATGGGAGTTTGAAGTTCCACTGACTCTTTCTTCAAGAATGCAGCATTTTGTGCTCCAAGAAATGCTGTGCCTCAATCACTGTCAGTAAATGCCTTGAGCTCAGACAGGAATAATGGTAACCTGTTGAGCTCCCATATTATGGCTCTTGTATTTGTAAGGCATCTGTTAACTTGATTTATATTTTTGGAAATCTGTAAGGCAAAAAATTCCAAAGTACGCTAATCAAGAGTATATAGTTATTTTCTAGGGCTGTTGTAAAAAAGTACTACAAAGTAGGTGGCTTAGAAAAACAGAAATATATTCCTTCACTGTTCTAGAGGCTACAAGTTGGAAATGAAATTCAAGGTGTGGACTGAGTTTCATTCTCTCTGAAGATTTCAGGGTATGATACTTCCTTGTCTCTTTAAGCTACGGTATTCTAGGTAATAGGATTTGTGTCACTTTGATTCCCTCTTCTTATCAAAGAAGCATTCATATTGGATCAAGAAGCAACCCTTTTCCAGTATGGCTTTATCTTAACTAATTGCAGTAATAATGAATGTGGTGGTTTGAATACATGGCCCCCCAATATATTCAGTGTTTTGTTAGTTTGTAGTTTGGATTCTGTAGCCACCTCATTGGAGGAGATGTCACTGAGCAGAGCTTAAGGTGTGGTGGTGGGTTTGAAATCCCAATCTAAAGATATGCAAAGTGCCTACTTCCACCTGGAATTCCTTAAGTGTGCTGTGTTTTTGTGGCTTTTGGTTTTTTCTCTCTCTGCTTGGTCCTTTAAGAGGGAGCTGACTTGTTCAGCCATTATGGAGCTTGCCCTGGATATGTAAGCTTCAATAAATATGCCTTCCTCCATAACTGTGCCTGGTCTGGAAGTTCATCTTAGCAAACCTGAGGTTGTTTGCTATAAAAATTGCTATGGTAAATGGGGTGAGATGAATCTGTCCATGTGGTCTTTTGGAACTTTTGTTTTGGGGGAATGGGCATGGACTTGGTAGTTACAACTGGAATTGCCTTCTTGTAAGCAAGGTATTAAGGACTATTCTGATGAGTTTGAAAATGCAGCAAGAATTGTATTTGCAGGCTCAGTTTATGAACTTAGAGGCTTTGCTTATGAACTTTCTAAGGGGAAGGAAAGACTGCAGAGGACTTGTTGCAACTGGGCTACTGGCATAAGGGCTGGCTGTGTCCTGCTACCCAGGCCCAGAGAGTTTGATCAAGGTTAAATTTGTAATGGACTGATGTGCTTGGCTGAAGATATTGGACTGAGAGATTTAAGATTTTAAGCAGGAGAACCTCAAGCAAGTTAAAATTACAGGCACTGAGACTGGTTTTAGGTTGCTGAAGTCAATGTTAACAAACATATTAACAATATTAAGGAAGATGGCCCATTAAAACAATGGAGTGAATGCCTGAGAAAACACTGATAGAAAATGCAAATTCTTTTGGAAAGAGTTGACTGGAGAAGGAACCTACTTTTCAAGGTCATGATATATTTTTTTCCGTGGACTAAGAATGTGGCTGTGTCCTACACATCTGGTATTGGTTTCAGAAGCAAGGAAAATGCACACAGTTCCAGGAACTGCTGCAGAGATGTGGCATGAGGCAGGGAGTGATGGCCCTGACATGCTGAAAGCCATTTGAAGACAGACTGTGGTTTTCACAAAAACCCAAAGATGTTTTGAATAAAACAGGATTTTGCAAGCATTACCACAGAGGCTGTTGGTCTGGGAAGGAAGTATTCCCTAGCTGCCCTGCCCAGTTGGAGGCGCAGAATCAGATAAACTGGAGACTGTCAGTCTCTGGTTATATTGGACCTCAACTGCAGAAGTTTGATGTTTGCTTGATCGTGGTCTTCTTTCTGTGCTAGGTAAGCCTAGCCCCACACTGCTTTTCTGACTCTGCCTGCCTTCTCTTTGCTTGGGTCACAGGGACACACAAGGGTCTGGAGTCCCTGTCATCCAGCCTGGCTGGGTAGTGGGGATAGTCTTCAACTACTTCTTTGTCTGGGAAATTGTTCCGCTTGTCTCTGTTTCATAGTTTGGGGTTTCACTTTAGTTACATTTATGACTTTACTCAGGTCTCCTAATCTACCACATGCTATTTCCCTTATACCCCAGATCTACCACATGGGTGCTTTCACTGACTCACCACTAGTGCTTTCACTAACTCTAGGTCTGCTCCCTGTGTAATTTCTTTAAACTCAGGGTAGCCATGAGTGTAAATTTTTCATTCCTCATTTCTCTTCTGGATTTCTGTGTCTCTGCTTTGATATTTTTCCTCTTATTTTCTCCTGAATCTAACCATTTGCCCTCTTAACTTCCCTCCATAAGAAAGCACATGTCAGATGCTGTATGTGTTCTTTCTTTTTATTTGTATTTATTTATTTTTTAGAGATAGGGTTTCACTCTATCCCAGGCTCACCTGGAATTCACTATGTAGTCTCAGGGTGGTCTCGATTTCACAGTGATCCTCCTTCCTCTGCCTCCAGAGTGTTTCTAATTCTCCATATATATGCCCCTAAGTTCTATCTTCCACATGCTTATGGCTCTACTTCAGTCTTTTCTTGAAAGCCTCAGTTAAAGTCCCCTACATGTGTTTGCAGCTGTATTTTTTTTCCTCCAGAAACCTTAATTTCTCTTAAATGAACCTTATAAACTATGCAGTGTTTCCACATGAGATCATGTTTCCTACTTCCTGCATGTTTATGACTGCTCTAGATTTCCTTTCTAGATCCCATTATTCCTTAAATAAACCCCACAACGTATGACATCCATTAAATACACTCTACAATTTGTGACATATTCCTAAGTGAACTTAATCATAATTTATCCTTCTTGAGCCCTTATCTATTAATTCTTTATTAAAGGTAGGGCAGAACCCAAAACTTGGGGTTCATAAATTCTGGATGACCCCTCATGAACCCCAAAGTCCTGCATTGCCATGATGTTACAGTTTGTGTTTATTGCTCAGTTGGATTTTCTGATTGTTTTTTTTTTTATTTTTTGGTATCCAGTCTACTATTGTGATCTCTTTTCTATTCTTTTCAAATTCTCTCCTCTTTGTCCTTTACTTTTTATTCTCTATAATTATAATCTTCCACAACATCAACACCTTCTAAAATCTATAGAAACTAACTTATCCCAGCTACTTTTGCCACTTCCATTATTTTCACAGTTTTAACTAGTGTCCTTACTGACCTAGCCTATGTCCCTCTTACTTCTAAGTAACAAATATCATAGCATAGTCCATGATTGCTTATGTATACACCAAATAAAAGGGATGATTTCTGTTAATTTGTTACTATGATACTCATAAAAGAAATACCTACAAGATTGGACCACTCATGTTGCTTGTATTCTACTCAGGGAGGAATATAGAGGCCATACCAGTAACTGTGAGCTCCTAAACTGAGGATAAAACTTTTGAAACACATGCCAAGTACAGGAGACTCCTGGAAATTCATGCACACCACCTATATGGGAAAAGTCTGTAAGGCAGAATGCCAACATTGGAAAAAAAAAAACAAAAAAAAAAACAAAACAAAAAAAAACACTTGGCAATCTGCTGTCATCTGGATGAATGATAGAGCTTTGTATGGAAATATAGATCATGTTCTATCAGCAGAATCCTGATCAAACACATCCTATCCTGCCTTAATGATCTGCACTAATTTAAACCCTCCTTTCCTTTGAGTTATCTCACATTCCTTATTCTCCTTATATCTATTATTTCTCTACTCCTAATAAACATCCCCTCAAAGGCTGTAGCCTCTTTAGGTTTCTTGGTTCTCTAAGGAATATTTCAATGTAATCTTATTTTTTTTTTGTTTCATGCCAACTGCACTGAAGTAAATCACTTAAGAATACAGCTAATAAAACAAACAAAAACAATAAGCAGTGAAATATTCCAAGATAGGAAATCTCAATGCAGTAAGACAAGTTGGAGAATGGTAAATTAAACAGAAGGTATAAGTGAGACTTTCAAGACATGGAGATGTCAAAATCTAAAAATTCTGGGTATAAAAGAAGAATTTCAATCTAAAGACACAGTTGTATTGAAGGGATGAAGGACTGGGCTTAAATACAGTTTGAATTTTCTCTTGTGCCACAGAGGTGTTGTGGTAGTTTGAATGTTATGTCCCCTAATAGACTCAGGTGTTTCTGTTAAAACTTGGATTTCCAGCCACCTGGCTGGAAGAGGTGATCGTGAGGTCCGGCCCAAAGGTATTACTGGGGACAGATATGTTTCCCACCTAAAGATATGCAGAGTTTCTTCTGCTACATTTCTTGCTATTTGGCTGACTCTTGCTTGTGGGGCTGGCTGGCTGGCAGTGGCTTTTTCTCCCTGTTTGGATCTGTGAAAGGCAACCAGCTTCTTCTGCCATCAAGGGAACTTCCCCTGGATATGTAAGCCTGAAATAAATACCACAAACTGTCTAGTTTGGAGGTTCATCCCAGTAGTTTGGAGCTGACTACAACAAGTGTTGTGGAGATTTTTTACCCCCTATAACTCTGAGGATCAGAATTTTTGTATCAATAGATAACTAGGGAGCAAAGAAACGCAGTGGAAGATACTAAGCCCACAATTCAGAGATCTTCAGACTGAAGATATCCTCTGCTAAAAAGTATACTTATCCTTCCCAGTCACCTTTCTTTTTTTGTATAATTCTCTCATAATATGTTGGATTGCTGTATGCACAACGTTGTGGCTTTCAGTTTCTGCCTCTACCTTATTACCCTAATTATAGATATTCTGTAGGATTGTGTGGAAAAAATATGGAAACTCAGTTGCTTGATCTTCTAGACTCACACTCAGAAATCCAGTTTTATATATTGCCTAGATAGTACACTGAACCCCCATGATTACAAGATTAGCCTTTGATCATCTTGCAAGAAACAGTGTTAAGAAAACAATAATTGTGATGTTTATAGATTTTGTATTGGGAAAGAAGTTCAATATCATATGATTCTTGCTCTTGTTTTTATCACCAGGCCTTGGGCATGGGCCACTAGGAACATATATATCATTATATTTGGAGATTAGAGATCAGGATCAGGATTGTGTATGTGACACTAGCAAGAAGTTCCACAATGCCATATAGGCAATAAGACTGTTAGGCAACAAGGGTGCCATGTTATATTCTTCCTGGTATGGTAGTCTATTTTCTTTCTAAAAGCATTTTCTAGCCCCGTCTACAAGGTATACAATCAAAAATAATGTCTTAAAATATTTTTTATTTATTATTTGGGAGAAGAAAGTGGGGAGAAAATGGGCATTTCAGGGCTGTGGTAGTTTGAATGTGGCAGTGTTTTATTAAAATTAAGCTTGTAACTTGTGTCTCCAGCCATCTATCTGAAGGAGGTGTCACTGCATGTAGATTTTGAGGTCTAGTACTAAGGTCTGTTTGGGGCTACAACTTGATTCTAGCCCAAAGGTGTAGAGAGAGCAATTTGAGCTCTGGCTGTTGTGTTTTGTGGTTCTGGCTGTTTGTTGATGTATCTGCTTGTATCCATAAAATGGAGCCAGTTTCTCCTGCCATTGATGGTTTTCCCCTGGACTCTAAGCCTAAAATAAATCCATTCTTACTAACCTTGTTTGGTTGGATGTTCATTCCAGCAATGTGGAGCTGACTACAACAAGGGCATCTTGCTGCTGCAAATAAATTCCAGATACATGTCACATTTTGTGTATCTGCTTTTATGTAGGTACTTGGGGAATTTAAGCCAGGTAAACTGGCTTTGCAAGCAAGTCACTTTAACTGCTGAGCCTTCTCCTCAGCCCACAAATAATGTTTTATATCATTCTGCTAAGAAGCAAGCGACTGTCACTTGGCTAGGCACAGTGAGTAGAAAGTTTTAGCTCTAACTATGGCAAGCAGGATTCATATCCTTTCCCATTAGTAGTATGTATTAACATTTTCTTTGCAGGTATAAGACTTAAGAGCAATATACTAAATAGGCAAAGCACAATATCTTAGGATACTGGGTTGTGACAAACTCACAACAGCTCTTAATGGGAATCAAAAGTATTTTAGGATAAGGAGATGGTGCTTTCTGACAAGGACAATACAATGTCATGCATGTCCACCAGCAATCTATGGTTATATCCCAAGCAACCTTCACTATATCATGGAAGTAGTGTCTTAGACAGGAGAACTTAGTTTAATCTAGTCAGATATCTTCAGTTATAACTGGGCAATCATATTCATGACATATTCACAGCATATAGTTGTGAGGATGCCTGATACATATAAATGCTAGGAAGATAAGCTTAATAGTGATTGATTAATAGTGGTTGGTTATTTATAGCTTGGGTAAGGAAGACAGTGAACACCATGCAAGGTTACATGAGAGTTGTAATTGGGAACAAATTGAATAACTAGGGATTGTGGGAAGCAGGCTTTTTAATAACCAGAGGATAAGATGATCTATTGCTCACATGGGAAGATATGACTGGTCTATTTGAATAATTCTATGGCCTGGAAGAATGTGCTACTCAGGGATAAACAAAAACTGTATCTGATTCAGTTTATAAGGAGCATGATTTGGTTAGTGGCCCTCCTATGTCAGTGCTTGGAGGAAGATGGAACTTGTGGTTTAGGCCACTTGAGGAAATCCTAGCATCTCCCAGATGTCATGGCAAGAAATCAAATTTGACTGTAATTTTAGGCCTTAAAATTCACTTTCCAACATAGTTAACTCTCCTGATCTAAATGACAGAAACTGTACAGATTCCAATCAGACTGACGTAGCCAAGATCATAACATCCCCCTGTGTCCAATTTCTACTTGGAAGGCTTTATTTCCAGGACAAGTAAGATTCTCCTCCTGCTTCCATTTACTTACAGCTGACACTAGTTTCCAGATGAGTATAGTGGAAAGGCAGAGGCTCCTTACTTCCACTCATCCCTACTTGTCAGAAGTTCTACCTGGCCTTATAGCACTGAGAATACTGAGTCCCTGATCATTCCAATCTGGCTCAAAAGCCAGTGATAGGCAGGCTAAGAAGATTTCAAGCTATTATCTAACTACCCCTACTGTGCCCAGAATGTATCTCTTATACCAGGAGAGTCACTCAGACAAAAACATAGTGATGCCTTCAAAGCAAGCTTCACAACCCTGGCTCAGAAACGTTATTCCTAACCACTAACCCCAAAAAGCTGATCATCTGAAATGGAGTATGTGACATGTGGTTAGAGGATGCTCCAACAAAAAAGAGGACGATGTGGTAAAATATGATTTGGAGAAGACTCATAGAATCAGGAAATTCTAAGCTAAGTCATAGGTGGTTTACTTTACAAGAGAGAACCACAGAAATAGGAAATGGAAAGAAGCACTTCTGACACAAATAGTCATTACTGTATCCCAAATTTATCTGGGTTAGCATGTAAAGCCATTTATGCCAAATGAATTTGTGACACAAAAGTGGATGCTTTGTTCCAATGTATGGAAAAAGTAGAGGTTACCCAGTATTGCCAAGTCTATTCAACATTGTACTGGAGTATCTATCTATTCAGGACAATTAGGTGAAAGTACAAGAAAAAAAAACAAAACAGAAACATGTATTCAACTGATAGAAAAGAAATAAAGTAACTCCATTCATAGATATCATGAACTTATATATAGAAGTCCTAAGAAATGCACTAACATATTCATAGAACTAGTAAGTTTAGACAAATTTTGAGTACAATATTAATATAAAAAATTAATTTTATTTTACATACTTTTGATGAACAATTTAAAAGTGAATCAAATACACTTACATTAAAAGGATTAAAAGGCTTAAGAAATTTAACAAGCCAAATAAAAATTTTAAACCTCCAAACTTATAAGAAAGATTTAACATAAATTAATGAATGAAAAAATTAGGAAAATTTCCATATTCATGGATATGAAGACTTAATATTTGTAAATGATAATGTTAACCAAGTTAATCTAGAGACTTAATGCAAACTCCCTCAGAATCCTAGCTAACTTCTTTATATACATTGACAAATTAATTCTAAAGTGCATAAAGGATTTCAAAGGGCACAGAATGTCTTAATATTATTGAGAAAATGAGAAAGGTAGTGACCTTTTTATTTCAAATATTACCACAGATGATCTACAAGTAAAGAAGTATGGTTCTAGAAAATATTTTAGGTATCAGTGAAAATAAGCATCCATCACAAGAGAAAAGAATACTATTGAAAAAGTCCTGTCCACACACAGAGAGCTTCCAAACCACATTTAATTTAATTCCTCTGTGTAATATGAGTAGACAATCAAATACTGCCCAACATTTGAAGGAAATGCTTAACAAATACACATAGGAAAAGGAAAAGGAAAAATATCCGTGCAGGAATCTGGATAAAAATATAAATTATTTTGTATTTTTGTATTCCAAAAATGAAAAATAGATAAAATATGATATACTCATGAATTAAAAACAGTAAACTAAAAGATTCAAATGATAAAATAGTTCATAGAAATAAACATGCAGCTTTTATTTAAAAGCTAATTAATGGAAGTGCCAGAAGATAAATTTCAATATGTCTCCCAGAATGGGAAAATATATTTAAAAAAAGAAATTTGAAATGGCAAAGAAAATCAGAGGATAAGTAAACATGATATCAAGATAGACAGTGTATCTCTGAGTCAAGAGAAGTTGAAAATGTAATAAAGAAATTTCTTTTTAAAAATATGAGAAAATTTCACATAATGGATAGGAATTTTAGGTGTGAGAGAGGAACAGAGTACAGAAAGGAGAGTGGAGGGGAAGAGAGAGGAGATGCCCAGGATTCAGGATGACATTAGATTTCTCAAAACCAACTCTGCAACCTCAATAGAAGTGAAATAATTAATGGCTTTAAATTCATATAGTAAAAGATTTCCAGTCAAATCTAAAACAGGAACAGGTACATTTTGAAAAGAAAAATGTTGCCATAGCATCTTGCACCTTCCTTTTCTCAGGCAGCTATTTGGAAATGTACTCCACTTAAATGTGAAGTTAAACCATGAAAGGAAAAACTATAGTCTCCAAAGCACCCAAGTAGGCACAGGATAGGAGGCTGAGCACAGCAGAGTCCAGAGCAGTGTCTGGTGTGGTAATGAAGGCAAACTCTAAAGGGCATTTGTAATGTTGGTAGATGCGGGGCTCCTTCCTGCTCAGGTAGTGCGGAGGGAAGGACCAGGCCTGCTGGTTCCTTCCTAGGGGTTGAGGAGTATGATGAGGGTCGGACGACTCAGAAACCTCTCCTGGCCACTGGAGAAAAACCACACTGAGTTGGGAGTCTTTTCCATGCAGGAACAACTCGCTTTATTACTCTGAGCAGTTGCCTATATCATGTTGGGACGAAGGAGGGGATTTTAGGGTGGGGGAAGAGGTAAGGGCCAATAGTAAACTTTAACTATTGAAATGGTAATTACAATTAACACACGGAAGTGGCAGGCCAGAAGCCATTAGGCATCCTGCTGAGTCATAGCTGGCCAGAGACAGGTCACCAAACTTTAGCTAGACTCAGGAAGTTCCACTAGGCCTCACACCTGGGTCTTTTAGGGCCCAATAGGTAGACAGAGGCAGCTCCTCCAGGTAAAATCAAGACAGAAGGTCTCAGAAATCTTGACTACAAAAGGAGCAAAATATTGAACAATATCTTTATGTGCTTCATGGATTGAGATAGTATTTACATTTGCATCAACTTAGGGTGCATGACACAAATTAATAACTGAGGCCACTATTATATAAGAGAAATAAAATGCCTTAAATGAAAGCAATCCAATTGTAGCATAGTACATGACTGAGCTGCAAAAAAATTACATACTTGTAACACAATAAACAGTGGGTATTGTTTAACCAATAATTGTGATATATTTACATTTGGAGAAACGTAAATGGAGTTTGAATGCATGTGAGGGAGTGCCTGTGAAAATATGTGTATTATGGCTAAATTTTTATTATCCATTGCAGAAAACCACCAGACATAAAAATGATAAATCAAGGAGTTCCAATATTGGCATATTATTTAGAAATATGAATAAATGTTGTAAGGCATACTCACAAGGTTTTATTGTTTATCTTCAAAAGGCAGAAAATGGGATGGATAGAGGTAAAGCAAGACATTGATTATTTTTGCTCTAGGGCTTTCTAGGACCATTTGACTATGTAAAAAAGATGATTTAAAAATATTTTATTTTTGTTTATTTATTTATTTGTCAGAGAAAGAGGGGGAGAGAGAGAGACGGCACGCCAGGGCCTCCAGCCACTGTAAACGAACTCTAGATGTGTGTGCCCCTGTGCATCTGGCTAATGTGGGTCTCTGGAGAATCAAACCTGGGTCCTTTGGCTTTGCAGTCAAATGCCTTAACAGCTAAGCCATCTCTTCAGCCCAAGCAGATGAATTTTAAAATAAAAACTTAAATATTTTATTTTTTCATTTGAGACAGTGACAGACAGAAAGAAAGAAAGAGGAAGATAGAAAAAAATGGATGTACCAGGGCCTCTAGCCATTGCAAACAAACTCTGGATGCATGTGTCACCTTGTGCATTGGGCTTATGTGGGTACTGGGGAATCAAACCTGGGTCAACAGGCTTTGCAGGCAAACACCTTAACTGCAAAGCCACCTCTCCAGCCTCCAGATTTTACTTAAATAAAAAGTGAAATATTAACAAGATTTTTGAACATACATACAGTACAAATAGAATTGCATATACACAGAATTCCAATTCTGGGTAAGAAGTGCAGAATATACCTAATATTATTAGGTGCTATTCCCTCAGTTTCAATTCTGTACTTTCTCTAAGAAACTATGTACCTAGTGTGTTTCCTCAAGATTCTCTCCTTGAATAAAATTCAGTGACAACACACACACACACACACACACACAAAAGTAGAAGAGAGACTAGTTAGAAAGAAAGAGCTGGTGGTAGGAAGGGGAAAAAGGAACAAGAAAACATAATAGGAGATGATTATTATCAAAATATATTTTAATACATGATATACATGTATAAAATTGTGAATAAATAAAATAAGGATTTTAATCCTTAATTCTTTCAATCTATTCCCCTCATGAGGTCACTTGACTCACTCTCTATCTTCAGTTATGATAATTACTATATATCTGTAGCCAAAACCTTTCTTAAGAGAGATACACTCATGTCTTCACTTGGAAGTCTCACAGTCAATTTGAACTCAGAGTTCAAATCAAGGACCATTTTTTTTTAACTTTTCAAATTTTTTTATTTAATTTTTTGTCTACTATTTTTTTCTTTTTCCATTTTTTTCTCAAATTTTTATTAAAGCTTTCCATGATAATGAAAAATATCCCATGGTAATAACCTCCCTCCCTCCCCTCACTTTCCCCTTTGAAATTCCATTCTCCATCATATTACCGCCCCATCTCAATCATTGTACTTACATATATACAATACCAACCTATTAAGTACCCTCCTCCCTTCCTTTCTCTTCCCTTTATATCTCCTTTTTAACTTACTGGCCTCTGCTACTGAGTTTTTTCCTTCTCACGCAGAAGCCCAATCATCTGCAGCTAGGATCCACATATGAGGGAGAACATGTGGCTCTTGGCTTTCTGGGCCTGGGTTACCTCACTTAGTATAATCCTTTCCAGATCCATCCATTTTTCTGCAAATTTCATAACTTCATTTTTCTTTACTGCTGAGTAGAACGCCATTGTATAAATGTGCCATATCTTCACTACCCACTTTTTAACCCCCCCAAACCTGATTCTGCATCTTTGAAAAACAGAAGTTATAGAAAAATGTTAATACCCTTCCCCCTTCTTCCTCTACTCCAGATTATGCTTTTTCCCCTATGTTATACTATCTTGAGGGCCAGTTAGTTCATGTGGAATGGAAATAGGAGAGAAATTATAAGATTTGTAAAGGGGAGGGCTGACTATTTGACTTTAGAAGTATGAGTGGCTATATCTTGATTAACATAATACATGATTTCCTTCTAAAAGAAATAAAATGTATCAACCATTAGATACCAGTTTAGAGACACAATCAAGTCTTAGATCATAGAGCATATTGCATAAAATATTGAGTGGGAATTGATTCTGAAACTCTAATGGAATAAATTACAGCTTTTAGGCTGAGGCTTAGGATAAGGGCAGGATCATAATGTGATCAGATTTATATCTCAGAAAGATTACTTTGGTGAGTGTCAGACTTGTAGAAACTCATGGGTTAAAGGTAAACTAAGGAAACTTAAGTAGGGAGCTACTGAAAAGCAGAGGGAGACATTCAAAGGCCTGACCAAGATTTCTAGTTGACTGGGAAAGAGCCAAGGTAGAGGGTAAAATATAAGGAAAGTAAAATGTTTAATTGAAATCACCCCCCATAGGTAACTGGTAATACCCTACTGCTGAAGACATCATATACTGTTGACATGTAACATGGAGTGACATGGCTGGAGGCTGGAAGAGAGTCAGACCCGACAGTTAGCGTGTCTAGTGCCAGAATATCTGTCCGATCAACACATAGTCTAACCTACTTAGCAGCAAACAACCTGATGGAATGCTCACACAAGTGCAATAGTGGTACACAGCCATGGTGGAAAACCAGCTGCTCTCGATTTGGCTAACTGATCTCAGTGGAACAGAAATCATAGCTGGAGCTGGAAAACAAGGAAGAACCATATCCAAAAATGAGCCCGCTCTCCATTATCAATCGACCACAAGTTGTGGGCTACAAAGTGGGCCTACATCTATTAAACTCTCTCTAAAAACTAATGGTCATCACATTTTTGGGTGCTATATTTACTCTCCATTGGAGAATCTGTTTCTCTTTTTCAGATAAACACAGATCCCAAGGATTGAACCACCCCATCATACCTCAAAAGGGCCCCAGCTGAAACTAAGAATAATTGGGGAAACATGCAAGAATGATGTTTTATTGGCAAATCAGGAACCAGCACAATGGTGAAGGAGATAGACACAGAGAACAATCATCCCCTACCAAACCAGATATCCAGAGACACAGAGGCTTCTCAACCCTGAAGCAGACCTAAAATGAACCCAACATGGCTCAGGGAAATTTGTAGAAAAAGGAGTAGAAAGAATGTCAGATCCACATGTTGGGTCATGATATGCAGAGACATTTTTTTCCTACCCAAAACTGAAGGCTAACCCCATAATGCACCACCCATATACCCCCAAAAGGAGGGTCCCTGTGGAGGGGGGAGGACAGGGAGGAGGCTAACAATGCACCAACTTGACTATATTCACTGAGTACAAAAATAAAAAAAAATCAAAAAGATTTGGTCATTATTATTATTGGAAGCACTTAATATTTTTAATTTGTTGGTTATTCTCTGCCTCCGCTTCATAATAATTAACCAAATACATTGATCACCTTTTAACTCTTAAGAATTGGAAGTTTATTTTGAAGTTTTGATTTACTGCATTCAATGTTGTATGAAACCTGTATTACATTTGATGTAAATATTTCTATACTCAATTGCCCATTTGATTTTAGATCTGAATTCTATTGAAATAGACATTTTGTTTTAAACTATGTATTTTTATTTTACTTTTACTTAGGTTGTATTGTTTTAAATACATAAACTACTTCTTCACTGAGGTCATAAACATTCTGTTTTATATTTGTTTTTCAATATTTTTAATTTTAACTTTTCATTTCATCTATAAGTTACTTTGTAAGGATGAGTCTCACATTTACATTTTTTGTTTTTTACTGATCACATATAAAATATGTACTATTTTCTTATACCTCATATTAAGGTGTTCTTAAGTAACCCTTTATATAAAGCTTGTTTTATACTCATAACCACATCTGCATTACAAAAAGTTCAGGTAGGGCTGGAGGGATGGCTTAGTGTTTAAGGAACTAGATTCAAGGTTAAAGGGCCCAGGTTATATTCCCAAGGACCCATGTAAGCTAGCTTCATAAGGTGGTACATGCATCTGGAGTTCATTTGCAGTGGCTGAAGGCTCTGGTGTTAAATTGAATGCTGAATGTCAGTAGTGCTGGCAAATAAAATACATTAGTCATCAAACCTAATATATTACTGTATTATGCTATTACTTTAGGGCTATTTGTGATTTTATTATAAGTAACACATGCTAATCTTATACCAGTAGATATAAGCTAGGCTTTAAATAATCATTCAGCAAAGAAACTTAAAATCTTCACCTTGTTAATTTTTATCACAAAATATTAACACTTATTAAAAATATAAGCTTCATATTTTATTGATCAGAAAGTGACAGCACAGATCTAAAAATATATGCCTTGTGTTCTTCAATTCCATACTGCCACATGTATAACTGGTATAAAGAACAATAAATGCTTGTAAGGATCACTGTGTCTGCAGTGTAGATGGTGACATACTTAGCTGTACATCACATTAGAAATTCCCTGTCTTAATTATATGGGATAGTAGAGCTATCACCTGATAGCTGGCAAATTTAAGAGTACACTACTGATAAACACCAAAGACTTATAATTACATGTGCTACTAACACTTTATAGTGCTGTTAGAGGCTTAATTTAATGGGGCTTGAAGAATCAAATGAGTGTTGTGTTGATGCTTTAAGAGATTGGAAAGGAATTATCACCAGTTTACAGTACCATATTAAACAGATCAAGAAATCCCTTAGTCAAGAATAAAGCAAACAAAAAAACAGAGTTTACAAAAGTTTTGGAGAGTAGGACAAAGAGCAAATGTTGAAAATGTGTTTATTCCTTACTTTTATAAAGTTTGGAAGGATATCAGAATAATCTGTAATACTGTACTTTAATATTATTATTTTTTTTAAAATTTAATTTATTAGTTTTCTTTTCAGTAAATACAGGCAGTTTGGTACCATTATTTAGGCTCATCTGTGATCTACCCCCTCCCATTAGACCCTCCTTATTATTGAAAATGGGTCGTGCATTGTGGAGTTAGCCCCCAGTTATTAGTATGATAAATGTCTCTGAAAATCATGACCCAACATGTAACTCTGACATTCTTTCCGCCCCCTCTTCCGCAAGATTTCCCTGAGCCATGTTGGGTTCATTTTTGGTCTGCTTCAGTGCTGAGGTGTTGGGGGCCTCTGAGGCTTTGGCTCTCTGATTTGGTAGGAGTTGATTTTTCTCTGCATTGATCTCCTTCCCCTTTGTGCTGGTATCCAGTTCACAGGAAAACAACACCCTTGCTTATTTCGCCAGTTGTCCTTAGTTTCAGTTGGGCCCCTTCTGAGGTATGTTGGGGCAGCTCTCTTCTGAGGATCTGCATCTATCTGGAAAAGAGAAGCAGATTCTCCAACGGAGAGTAAGTTAGCACCCGGAAAATTGAGATAACACTTACTTTTTTGATAGACAGTTTGATAGGTGTAGGCCCTCTTATACCCCGTGATTGATGGTAGCTTGATATTGTAGAGTGGGCTTGTGTTTGGGTATGGTTCTGACTTCTTTCCCAGCTCCAGCTAAGTGTCTAGTACCACTGAGTGGATCAGTTAGCCAAATCAAGAGCAATTGATTCCTCACCATGGCTGTGTACCACTATTGCACTTGTGTGGGTATCACATCCGGTTAATTGTTGCTACTTAGGTTAAACAATGTGTTGCTTGGACAGATCTTGGTCACTTCCCCAAGTCGCCTATGTAGCGCCTTCTGGCACTAGACACGCTGACTGTCTGGGGACTGACTCTCTCCTGGCTTCCAGCCATGTCATTCCATTTTACGTGTCAGCTGCGTATGGAGTATTCAGCAATAGGGTCTTACCACTGGCCTTTGGTGGGTCATCAATTACAATGACAGAAGTCTGTCATTGTTTTGGGAAACCTTGTAGGTTTCTCTGATCAAAAGCTCATTCTGGATTGTAGGCCCAAGCTGGAAGTGGGGGTTACAGGTCAGTGTCCACTAAGAAATTGAGGAAAAAGATAACTAATATACAAGAGTTAGAGAGGAGAGAGATAGAGGGGAGAGGGGGAGAGGGAGGGAGGGAAGATGTAGGAGATTTAGGTCAGTCTTGATCCTACCCTCTCCAGTGTCTTGTGGTTCAGGTGTTTCCTGTAAGGGACTAGTGAAGGTTCAGTCATTTGGTCTGTCTTTTAGGAAGTAGAATTTTATGGTACCATTGCCGTTTGGGTCCGGATTACTGTTTTCCACCCTTTGATTCCCTCCCCGCCCTCCCATCCATCTTATTGTCTAGACCATGAGGTACTTGCTGGGTATGTAAGGCATCTTGGGCAAATTCAGGTTAGGTGTTGCAGATGAGTGAGACTATGTGTCGATTTTTTTTCTGTGATTGGGTAAGTTCGCTGAGAATGATCTGTTCCAGGTTCAACCATTTTTCCTCAAATTTCTTTATGTCGTTTTTTCTTACTGCTGTATAGAATTCCATTGTCTAGATATACCACATCTTTGTTATCCATTCTTCTAATGATGGACATCTGGGTTGATTCCAGCTTTTAACTATTACGAATTGAGCTGCTACAAACATGGTTGAGCAAATCTCTCTGGCTTTTGGTTTGAAGGTTTTAGGGTACATGCCCAGTAATGGCATAACTGGGTCTGTTGGTATTTCTATAGTCAGCTTTTTCAGGAGTCTCCATATTGCTTTCCAAAGTGGTTGTACCATCCTGCATTCCCACCAACAGTGAATGAGTGTCCCTGATTCTCCACATCCTCGCCAACATTTATTTTCATTTGACCTTTTGATGTTGGCTATCCTTATTGGGGTAAGGTGGAATCTCATAGTTGTTTTAATTTGCATTTCTCTGATGATTAGGGATGATGAACATTTTCTTAGGTGTGTGTTTGCCATTTGTATCTCTTCCTCTGTGAATTGCCTGTTTAACTCTGTGCCCCATTTTGTGAGTGGGGTATTTGTCTTCTTATTGTTTAGACTTTTGAGTTCTTTGTAAATTCTAGAGATAAGGCCTCTATCAGTTGGATAACCTGCAAATATTTTCTCCCACTCTGTGGGTATTCTATTGGCTTTGTTTATTATATGCTTATCTGTAAAGAAACTCTTCAGCTTCATATGATCCCAATGGTTGAGTGACTGTTTAAGAACTTGAGCCACTGGGGTTTTATTCAGGAAGTCTTTTTCCATTCCTATATCATGGAAAGTACTTCCTAAATTTTCTTCCAGTAGTTTTCGAGTTTCTGGTCTTATGTTGAGGTCTTTGATCCATTTGGATTTGAGTGTTGTGCATGGTGAAATGTGTGGATCAAGTTTTAGTTTCCTGCATGTGGTTATCCAGTTTGTCCAGCACCATTTGTTGAAGATGCTATCTTTTTTCCAGTCTATATTGTTTGGGCCTTTGTCGAATATCAAGTAGCTATAGTTGCTTGGCCCAAAATCCGGGTCCTCAAGTCTATTCCATTGGTCTATACTCCTGTTTTTATGCCAGTACCATGCTGTTTTTATTACTATGGCTTTGTAGTATACCTTTATATCGGGTATGGTGATGCCACCAGAGGTATTTCTTTTGCTGAGGATATGTTTGGATATGCGAGGCCTTCTGCCTTTCCATATGAAATTTGAGATCATTTTTTCCATGTCTGTGAAGAACATTGTAGGGATTTTAATTGGAATTGCGTTAAATCTATATATTGCCTTTGGTAGGATTGTCATCTTCACAATGTTAATTGTGCCTATCCAGGAGCATGGGAGGTCTTTCCATCGTTTCAAGTCCTCCTCAATTTCTTTTTTGAGAGTTTTTATATTTTCGTTGTATAGATCTTTTACTTCCTTGGTTAACGTTATTCCAAGGTATTTTATTTTATTTTTTGCTATTGAAAATGGGACTATGTCCTTTATTTCTTTTTCTGTGTCTTTGTCATTTGCATACAGAAATGCTTCCTATTTTTGTGCGTTGATTTTGTATCCTGCTACTTTGCTCCAGGAGTTAATCACCTTCGGGAGTTTTGGGATGGAGTCTCTCGGGTCTCTTACATATACAATCATGTCATCAGCGAATAGAGCTAACTTAACTTCTTCCTTTCCAAATTGTATCCCTTTTATTTCCTTCTCCTGCCTTATTGCTTGGGCTAGGACTTCCAGAACTATATTGAAAAGCAGAGGTGAGAGAGGACATCCCTGTCTTGTTCCTGATCTCAATGGGAATTCCTCCAGTCTCTCTCCATTAAGAATTATTTGGGCCTTTGGAGCTTTGTATATTGCCTTTATTATATTAAGATGTGAACCGGCCATGCCGATTCTCTCCAATGTTTTGATCATGAAGTGATGTTGTGTCTTGTCAAAGGCCTTCTCTGCATCTATCGAAATGATCATGTGATTTTTATGTTTAAGCTTGTTTATGTGGTGTATTACATTGACAGATTTTCGTATGTTGAACCACCCTTGTGTTCCTGGGATAAATCCCACTTGGTCAAGGTGGATAATGCTTTTGATGTGTTGTTGGATTCGGTTTGCGAGAATTTTGTTGAGGATCTTTGCGTCTATGTTCATTAGGGAAATAGGCCGATAGTTGTCTTTTCTTGTGGCGTCTCTGCCTGGTTTTGGGATTAGGGTGATACTAGCTTCATAGAAGGAGTTGGGTAGTTTTCCCTGTTCTTCAATTGTGTGGCACAGTTTTAGGAAGATTGGTTTGAGTTCTTCCATGAAGGTTTGATAAAATTCGGCTGGGAATCCATCTGGTCCTGGACTCTTCCTTTTTGGGAGGTTTTTTATTACTTTTTCAATCTCCATGAGCGTGATGGGTTCATTGAGGTGGTTGATCTGCTCTGAGTTTAGCTTTGGTAGATGATATGCATCCAGGAATTTATCCATCTCCTCCACATTTTCCAGTTTTGTGGAGTAGAGGTTTTTGAAATAAGTCCTGATGATTCTGCTGATTTCACTGATGTCTGTTGTAATCTCTCCTTTTTCATTTTGAATTTTTTTAATTAGGAGTCTCTGCTTTTTTTGCTTGATCAAATTGGCCAGAGGTTTGTCAATCTTCTTTATTTTTTCAAAGAACCAGCTCTTTGTTTTGTCAATTGCCTTAATTGTTTCCTTGGTTTCCAATTCATTAATTTCTGCTCTGATTTTAATTATTTCCTTCCTTCTGGAGCTCTTTGGGTTGGATTTTTCTTGTTTTTCCAATGCCTTTAGGTGGATGGTTAAGCTATTGATTTGGGATTTTTCTGTCTTTTTTATGAAGGCATTGAGTGCTATGAATTTTCCCCTGAGGACTGCCTTCATTGTGTCCCACAAGTTTTGGTATGATGTGTTCTCATTGTCATTCAATTCCAGGAATTTTGCAATTTCATTTTTTATTTCATCCACTATCCATTTATTGTTTAAGAGTGTGCTATTCAGTTTCCAGTTGCCGTTGGGGCTCTTGTTGGTTTTTTTGTTGTTGATTTCTAGGAATATAGCATTATGATCTGATATCATGCAGGGAATTATGTCGATTTTCCTAAATATGTGGAGGCTATCTTTGTGACCCAGTATATGGTCTATTTTAGAGAATGTTCCATGGGCTGCTGAGAAGAATGTGTAGTCTGTGGATTTGGGGTGGAAAGTTCTGTAGATGTCTGTTAGGTCTAAGTGCTCTATGGTTTTGTTGAGCTCTCTTACTTCCCTGTTGAGCTTCTGTTTGGATGATCTGTCTATTACTGATAATGGTGTGTTAAAGTCCCCAGCTATGATGGTGTTGGTGGTTATTTCTGTTTTTTTTTTTTTTTTTTTTTTTTTTTGCTGTACTTGAACAAACTCTTTTCAAAATATTTTATTTATTTATTTGAGAGAGAGAGAGGAAGAGGGAAAGAGAGAGAGGGAACAGGTGCACCAGGGCTTCTTGCTACTGAAAATGAACTCCAGATGCATGTGTCACCTTATACATCTGGTTTATGTGGGTCCTGGGGAATCAAACCTAGGTCTTTTGGCTTTGCAAGCAAGTGCCTTAACTGCTAAGTCATCTCTGAAGCCCTTGAAAAAATTCTTTCTGCAAGGAAGAAAGAAAGGGGCTGGAGCGATTGCTTAGTGGTTAAGGTGCTTTCCTGTGAAGGTTAAGGAGCGAGGCTTGATTCCCCAGAACCCATGTGGGCCAGATGCACATGGTGGTGTATACATCTGGAATTTGTTTGCAGTGGATGGAGGATCTGGCATGCTCTCTCTCTCTCTCTCTCCCCCCCCCTTTCTCTCTTGTAAATTAATTAATAAAAAGAAAAAGAAAAATGGAAGAACCAAAGAAAGAAAGAAAGAAGGAAAGAATGTCCAAGTTAGCAAAGTAGCCCAATTATCAATGTTTACAGAGAATATGAACTCATATTTAAAATAAAATCTCAGACAACCAAAATGCTATTAAATATAATGAAGGAATTCAACAAGGCTACAGGATAGAAAATTAACATATAAAATTTAAGATCATGCTTCATGAAATAATAAATTATCTCAAATCAAAATCAAAAAAGTAATCTCATTTAGAATAACTATGCCATAAAATAGATTAAATCAATATGAATGATTTCTGTAATTATAGTTATGAAACACTGGTTAACAAATTGGTAAATTCACTCACAAAAAAGGGGTAAGTATCCTGTATTCATGGACTGGAGGAAACAGTATTGTTAAAATGTCCACACTGCCCAAATAAACCCAAACATTCAACAAAATAATAGGAACATTCTTCAAAGAAATTGAAAAAGCATTAATAAAAGTTATGCTAAACCATAAAATATCCTAAGTAAGAAAACCCATCAGAAAGGAGAAGTCAAGAGGCATTTGCACAACCTGACTTCCAAAATATAATACAGAGATACAGTGGTCAAAACAAAGAGCATAACACAAACATAGATCAACAGAAAAGAATCTCAGAGTAAATCCATAAATTTATAATCAACTCATTTCTGTGGCTAATGTCACACTGTGAAGAAAAGATAGTCTTTTCCATAAATAGTGAAGAAGAATGAAACTAAATGTTTATATCTTTCACTAGTCACAAAATCAACACAAAATATTTGAAAGAGTTATACTCAAGACCCCAAATTTTAAAACTAGTAGAATAAAATACATTGCATTGATATGCACATTAGAATGAACACGGGTGTTTTAAATGAGAACCCAGAAGCAGAGGGAAATAAAAAAGCAAGCAAAAAATTGATATTATTTCTGTTTTATTGTCAAGTAGGTTTTGTTTTATGAACTGCGGTGCCCCTGTGTTTGGTGCATACAGATTTATGATTGTAATATCCTCTTGATGGATTATTCCCTTTACAAGTAGGAAGTAGCCTTCTTTGTCTTCTTTGATTGTTTTTGGTTTGAAGTCAACTTTATCTGATATTAATATAGCTACACCTGCTTGTTTCTTATTCCCATGTGCTTGGAATATTGTTTTCCACCCTTTCACCCTGAGGAGGTTTCTGTCTTTAGTGGTAAGGTGGGTTTCTTGAAGGCATCAGATTGAGGGGTCTAATTTTTTGATCCACCCTGTTAGCCTGTGTCTCTTGATGGGTGAATTAAGGCCATTAATGTTTAGGGTGATGACTGTGAGATTTGATTTGATCCCTGTCATTTTGTGGTGGTAGACGTGTGTTGGCATTTCCATGGAATTTTTTTTTTTTTTTTGTATCTACTCTGGGTTTGATTGCTGTGATCTTCTTCTTGTAGGCATTTGTGTTTGGTTATTTGTTTCCTCTCTGTGGAGAATTTCCTGGAGTATTTTCTGTAGGTTTGGTTTTGTGTTCATATAATTGTAAAGCTGAGTTTTATCATGGAAAGTTTTCCTTTCACCATGCTGGGTAGAGTAGTTTAGGTTGAAAGCCATAGTTTCTTAGATTTCGGAGAGTATCATTCCAGGCCCTTCTAGCTTTCAGGGTTTCCATTGAGAAGTCTGAAGTAATTCTGATGGGGTTTCCTTTGAAAGTGGTGTGCTGTTTTTCCCTAGCTGCTTTTAGGATTTTTTCCTTGGTGTCAATGTTTAGAGTCTTAATGATAATATTCCTTGGGGAGTTTCTCCTTTGGTCTAGTCAGTTAGGAGTTCTGTTTGCTTCTTG
This sequence comes from Jaculus jaculus, assembly GCF_020740685.1. NCBI lineage: Eukaryota > Metazoa > Chordata > Mammalia > Rodentia > Dipodidae > Jaculus > Jaculus jaculus. Next base: position 87,908,771 of record NC_059125.1, on the reverse strand, counting down.
AATCTTGATGGGCCTTTCTTTTAAGAGACGGGGGAAGTTTTCTTCAATTATTGGGTTAAATAAGTTCTCCATGCCTTTGGTCTGAAATTCATTGGTATTCCAATGATTCTGATATTAGGACGTTTAAGTGTATCCCACAATTCTCTCATGTTCTGTTCACAGGAACTTTTGAACTTACTGAAATTTTTGGACTCTCGAACTGTTTCTTCCATCCTGTCTTCCAGATCAGAATTTCTATCTTCCACTTCGCTGACTCTATTCTTGAGAGCCTCTAGTGAGTTTTGGACTTGTTCAATTAAGTTTGCATTTTCTACTACTTTCCTATGTATCACTTGCATCGCTTTGTCCAGCTCCCTTTCTGTCTCATTTTCTGATTTTCTTGCTGATTCTTGGAAATCATCCTTGCATTTCTTTATGTTTTCATTTAGTGTGGCCAGCTGATTTTTAAGGTCCTCTTTTTTTTCATTCTCCCTCAACTCTCTTAGCTCTCTTTGAATTCCTTCCAGTGTCTTATCATATTGCTCTAACTTAGTGATGGTTGCATCCATACAATTATCTATCCTTTGTAGCTTTCCTGTCAGATCTAGCAGTAGTTTGGTCAGGGTTGCATTGTTCATTGCTTCCACTTGATGTTCTGATCCTAAACACTCTTCTATGTTTTGGTTTGTTGTGATCCTTGTTGGACTGGGTGATCTGTCTGGATTTTCTTCCATTTTATTTTTTGTGTTATTTCTTTTGCGCTGTGGTCTACCCATGTCAGTGTATGGGCAGTTAGGTGGGTGGAGCAGCCTGGGATCTAGCTTAATGCAAATCCAAGGCAGCCTGGGGCAGTTGTAAGCAGCCTGGGTTTTTGCTCACTCTTGCCAAAGCTGCCTACCTATAGCCTGACAGGGGCACCAAAGTTGCCTGAATTCTCACCCAGTAATGCACCTAAGCTGCCTGCCTTTGAGCTTGAAAAGGTACTGAGGTAGCAAGCCTTGAAGGTACCTAGATTCTGGCTGGGTACACTGGGGTCTTTAAACAGTCTGTGCTCTTCCGCCTCAGGGGAGTGGGGGATGGGTGGCGATGTACAGGTAGGGGATGGCACCTGCGCTGGCGCTAGTGACTCAGTGTGGACTTATGTGGCTCTTGCTGTGGGACTGGGCCCACTGCACGTGCAATTGTAGTGCAGAGGCAGATGATGTGGGTACGGAATCAGGACACAGCAGAAACTGACTGGCGGCAAGTGATGTGAGAACAGCAGGGCGTGAGGGGAGGGGGGGCAGTTAGGAGCGTGGGGCGCTGTGGGATACCGTGGGGTGCTCTGGACTCGCAGGGGGGGAGGGGGCGGATCGCACGGGGGAGGGGGCTGAGGGGGTCCAGGGGGTCGCGGGTAGCGCAGGGGGCGTGGATCATGCTGAGGTAAGATGGAGTGCTGGATGCTGTGGGACGCTGCGGGGCAGTCTGTACGCGCGGCGGGGGTGGGGTGCACGGGGGGGGCTCGAGGAGTGCGGGGGTGGGGCGCGGGGAGTCTCGGGGCACGCCTGGGGATCGGGGCACACCTGGGCGCCCGGGCGCTGGACGCTGCGTGTGGGTAGGGAGCGTTGGGCGCGCTGCGGGGGGAGGCGGGGGTGGGGCGCGCGGGGGGGGCTCGAGGCGCGTGGGGGTGGGGCGTGGGCGTCGTGGGGGGCGCGGGGTTGCGGGGCACGCCTGGGCGCCCGGGGCGCGTGGCGCTTGGGGCGTGCCTGCTGTGTGTGGATAGAGAGCACAGAACACGCGGGGGGTGGGGCGCGCGGGAGGGTGGGGCGGGCGTGGGGTGGTCTCGAGGCACGCGGGGGTGGGGCGCAGGGGTCTTGGGCGCGTGTGGGCGCGGGGCAGGCCTGGGTGCCCGGGGCGCGGGAAGCCTTGGTTCGCTTGGGCCGCGTCTGCCGTGTGTGGATAGGGAGCATGGGGTGCACCAGGGTGGAGGGGCGTGCTGGGGGGGTGCGGGGGGTGCGGCGGGTGTGGGGCACGGGGGTTGTGGGGTGCGCTGGGCCGCCGGGGCGCGTGGGGCTTGGTGTGCATGGGGCGCCGGGCCGCTGGGCGTGGGGCCGCGCCCGATGCAGTTATTCGCGGCGGGCGGCGGGGTGGCGGGGCGTGGGTCGCGAGGGTGTGTGCTTCCTTCTTTTATCCCAATCTGTGCCCTCCCTCTTTAGAAAGTTCCTAATTTCCCTTGAATACTTGCCTTTTTTTCCCTCGTTGTTTGTAGTGCAGCTAGGCGGTCGCCATCTTGACCGGAAGCCTATTAAGAATCCTGTAATATTATTTTATATTTTATGTCGGTTGCCTTCTCCACCCTCAAATTATATGCCTTTTATTACAAAAGATTAAGGAAAAAATCATAGATTTTCACTGGAGATGGATATTGAAGTAAATTTTCTATAGAATCTATATCCCTTAGTTTGACCATTCAAGACACACTCTAGCTTTATAAACCTTTCCAGATTTTTCATCTCGACATACTTCTATTTAAATATTCAAATTTATATAATTTCTTCACTTTCTGAACTCCAAGAATGCCTTTAAAATTTTTCAATGTGAATATTTAGTAATAATAATAATAATAGCTACCATTTTTGAAGCATACACCAAGCTTATGTGAAGTGTTCTTATGTATTAGCACAAAGAATCCTACAGCTCTATGAAAGAGGTTCCCTTAACCTCTCAATTTAATATATGTGAGTATTGATGTTCATAGTTGTTAAAATCTTGTTTAACACCACACCACACAACCAAGGTGGTAGAGCCAGGATTCAAACCAATAACCAGTTCCATTGGACCACCATGATTCTGCTCTTATTCAAACTAGTATACAGCTCATTTTAATCATTCATTCTACATGGAAGATTGAAAATCAATCCTACTTACCCCATTTATTCAAACTTCCCCATATTTTATGATCCAAATTAACTGTAAATCCTCAGATTATTTCAACTAGTGATTTGCAGTATTCCCCCCCCCCCTTTGGAACTATTATACCTCACATTGACCTTGTCATAGAGCACTTATAGACTTTCTTGAATTATAATTAGTTGCTGGTTTGCCATGTCTTATTTTTGTACCTTAATTATAAATAGAGGCACTGGTATTTGCCTCTGTGTATCATCCAAAGCATTTACCATTTCATTATGTAGATATTATTGGCTGGTGCGTAAATGTGTAATAAAATAATTTGCATACTGATTGAAATAATAAGCATATACAATGGTCCATTAGAACACAAAGGATATTTCTTGGTCTATATATCTCATATATAAAAGAAGCACTAGCATCTTTAATATAGGTGAAAACTGGCAATGAATAAATACTTGGAAAAGCTGTTGTCATTATTAAATATATGTTACTATCTTGATAATATACCCTGATTTTAAAAATATTTTAAAAAAAATATTATCTGTTGACTGAGTACCTATAAAGCACTAAGCATAAGGGTACACACATACACACACTCATAACTTAGTGGATTGCTGCTATTATCTTCATTTCACACTGATTAGAGCACCACCACTAAGAGAGTTTCAGTTAATTTTTCAAGGTCAAGCACAGTTAGGTTTAGGAATAACATCTGAACTTAATGCTGCACACTTATCAGTTTCCACATGTTATATCCCCTAGAGTTTTGATTAATAGTTGTGGGAAATCACTAGGGCAACTTTATTGCTGGGGAAAAGAGAGGTCTATGACATTATAAAATGCTATTTCTTTTAAAACTATTTTAACAGCTCATTGACATGGGATGATGTTTAAGTCATGGGATGATGTTTAAGTTGTGATATCTACTGTGGTGTTATATATAAGCTTTATTTAAACATCATTCATTTTGTAAAAACAGATGCACTCATCTTTGTTTGTATCATCACACTTTGTTTATACATCAAATCATAGTATTTATCACACTCTTTTATAACTAAATGATTGTGACCAGATGGTAATCCTCTTCAGAGGAAGAACAATTTGCAAATCAAATTTTTTCATTTTTCTTTCATTTCTTCCTTGTCTCATTCATTTATATAAATCTATATTAACTATGAAAATTAACAGGCTTTATTGTGACATTTTAATACTTGCATATAATGTTTTCTGGTTATATCCATCCCCTTCTTAGAACCTAATGAAATACTCAGGAAAGAGAAGGTATTCAAGAAACACACATATGAGATATTGTGATTTTGTGTAAGGCATATGTGGTTTCAGATGGTGTTTGCTATAACAAAGAGTAGATAGGAAATGTAAAACAAACTGTATGCAACACAAGAAGCAATAGGTACCTACAGAGTATAGAAACTGACAATGTCAGAAAGCGGGCAGATTGTTATTGGTCAAAGACAGAAGACCAAGATCAAAGAAGAGTACTTAAAATATCATAAGCTCTGAACATTTTGGCCATCAACGAATATTTACTAATAACCTCTGTATGTTGCATATTGCATTATACTCACTAGCATACAAAATATAGATATAGCCTTGTCTTTTGCAGAATACAAATATAGTGTGTGGGAAACATGTACATACAGACAAATTAAAAACAATCTGAAAAGCAGGAAGATAGACTATGGCTGATTTGTTAAAACAGCCATGCAAATAGCAAACATGTGACTATAGAACAAGCACCCTAAATAAATAAAGTAGGTAAAACTGTACTCAGCAATGACTTACCTGATCTTCCAGTGTCCTCATGATTACTTTCATACTGATGTGAGTTGGGAGTCCTGGGAGGGACTAGGTCTCCATAAACATGTAGGGCCAACCAGGCCCATGAACCCCAACTTCAGGTTCTTGTCTAAGTTGTTAAAGAATGGAATACATGGACTCACAGACAGGTAAATAATGAATTATGACATTTATTTTAGGGAGAGTTAAAAGAAAAAAAAAAAAAAGCAAAGCAGGAAAGCCCAAGCCAAAATAAATTCTCTAGCCACGTTGGGAGGGGTAGGAGAGGCCTAGTAGATCCCCTCACATATGAGCTAAGGGAGCAGTATAAGAGGGCTCAGAGAGCCAATAAATAACAGAGGAGCCAAGAGGGGCCAAAAGAGGCTGATAAACGTGGCTCAGGACCATTTATATGAATCAAATTTCCAATTAGAACAAGCTTTATCACAAGACCCAAAACGTTTAGGGAAGAGACGTGATTGACTGGTGGGTTTAAGAGGCTGATTCGAAGAAAGGCCTTCCCATGGGTGTTAAGCCCTGGAAAAATGGGTAAGAAGCATAAAGTTGTTGCAAATATCTTGGATGAGACTGAATCATACACAGGCACTAATCTTTCCATAGAACACATCCATGTTTTTGTGGTTCCTAGCTAATTACCAGAAAAAACAAACAAACAAAAAAAAAACACAACAACAACAAAAAACTATCTTGCTCCTAATCAGTATCAATATGTGAGCATTTATATTTAGGTGCAAGAATAATGGTTGCTTAGTCCTCCCAGATGAAATTGATAATGAGTTTGTTCTTGAGTAACCTATGCAATTAGAAAAAGTCTGTCAGGGAAAGTCGTAGCAATGCTTACGTAGAAGATATTTTAAAAGGGAATATGGGACCTGGTATAAAAACTTCCAGCAGCTTCAGAGTGATTACATGGCTCATTTTTCTAGAGTGGATTGTCTTTTCTCTTATTACTTTGGAGACATTTTGACTTATTTGCATCATCTTACACATGTTTGACTGAATGACCCTTTGTGTGAAGTTGGAAGACAATTCATTGACCCACAAGCCCCAAAGTGCACCATTTTGATGTAAATTAATATTTTCGACTGGGCTACATTCTATCTGTGAATTGCAGTGGTGTTCTGTGGAGTTGGAATAAATTTGTTTTACTGTGGAAATTCTGCAAAGGCAAAGAAATCATTGCATGGTCAAACACTTAAACCAGTCAATTAGTGTTGAGGCAGAGAAGTTAACCTCTTGTTCTTTTAGCTACGAAGTGGAAGACTGACAGTATTCATTACCACTGTTCTTTAGACAGGCTGTTAAAAAATAGCATTCACACTATGAACATAGGCAATAAAGTCTGAGGCTTCAAACTGCATAGTGTTCATTGTAGCTCTATGAAACATTGGTCACCAGGTCATAACAACAGTTTCTAGCAACTTAATTCACAAGTTATTACCACCTGCAAATCAATCACAAAAGATCATTCAAATTAAAGTAATATGATGCAGTGGAAATCTTAGTCTTTTCATTTCAGTTATTTATCATAAATGGTTTTGTTTCAATTTTTTGAAACTAAGCAGTATATTGATTAGTTTTCAACAACTCGTGAATCACAGTTCAACACAAATTACCTTAAATTGAGGCAATCAGGAAATACAGCAGACCTATTTCAGTTTAGCTGCATATATTATAGTAAATGATGATACTAAAATTCTTGGCTTCATATAGATGCTTCTGATTTTTCCAAAGACAAATGCCATGTGCCCTATAATATTCAGAAATGAAAATAGAGATGCAAGTTAAATGCTAGACTCATGGTCTGAACAGAAGCTTGGAAAAGGAACCAAGTAATGAGTCTGCAATTAGCCTGGAAGAAGTACTTCTCTGGACTAATGGAGGAGACATGTTGACTTTTTTCATTGTATAAGAGATAATTTGCACCGTGGTTTTTACTGCTGTGATTACGGATTGAAAGCCTGGTCATTTAGATAGGAACAAACTAATCCAAGAGCATAATTAGAAAGTTAACATCAGTTCCTTAAATGGTATTTATAATAAAATGATTCAAGTGAATATTCAATTAGGTATACATTTTGATATAGAATAGTTGCAAGGCAGCTTTTCCTTTTATAAATAGTCAGTCAGGACAGAGTCCCAAGGAGACCATGGATGTCACTTTGCAAGCCCTAACAGGACTAGAACCCATGTCTGATTTATGGCAGCAAGCATCAACTACAGTGACAACTTATTGCTGCTGCTTCATGTTTTCCTGGGCTTAGCACACCTGTGGACTGATCCTTCCTGAGTCAGGCTCTTCAGTTACCTCCTGAGTCTGATGATGATGCTCATCCTAATTGCATATTTGACCCATATGAATCTCATAAACCATGTGTATCCAGCCCTCTTTCTCACTCTCTTGGCCCCTGCCTCTCCTAGCCCTTTCAGTAAGCTCTTGGATGATTTTCACTGGGGAAGGCAGGTTCTCTCAACCTCCTCTCACCCTTCTGGGAAGGGGGAATTTCTTTTTGTCTGAGGGTTTTACTGTCTTGTTTTGGTGTGCTTTTCTCATTTGATATATGGGTGATCCCTCTATAAATTTTGATCCCCTTATTCTCTCTTAGCTTTCTTTGACCTGCTGTGTGATGGAGATCATGTGGCTGGGGCACCCTTGCTTTGCTTTTCATGTGTGTAAGCCCATTCTCCAGAAGATTCTTTCCTCTGTATACCTAACTCTCCCTAAAGTAAAACTTCTAATATTCATAATTTAACCTACTCGGAGTTCACATTTTCAATTCTTTGCTAATTTCTCAAGGACCCAGGAAGAAGGGTTCATGGGCCTGGGATCTGAATTTTTATTGAATTTAATTCCTCCTTCGACCCCAAATCTCTCAACAATTTGAATAAAACTAAGTATAAACCCCCAGAAAATGAACATGTATGTGCACATGTATGTATGTGCGAATTTTTCTTTTCTTAAACCAAATCCCTCTTTGTATATCTAATTCATTTTAGAACACCCTGAGAAATCCACAGTGACTGCTTTGGGAAAAATGAATGGGAAGTAGTGATCCCATTTTTCTAAATAAGCTATAAGAAGACTGCTTTGCTTGTCTAGACTTGTACTTTCTATTGACTTAGAGAAATTTTCTTAGTTGGTTGTATGGCAGATATATTTTTTTTTCCAATCTGCATGTAAATACAGCTCAGTGGTTACTGAAAATGACTAGAGAGATTTAGCTTTCACATATAATGTCATGAGATCTATGTCTACTCAACAAGTATTTATTGATTGCCTGTAAGATCAGTCAAGCACCTTCCTTACCTCCTAAGCTTCTGAAACTCCTTACTACAGCAATAAATTATCTCACATAGCAAGAAGCTGTTCATCCTTACAAAACAGAATATTGCTGGTATCATATTTTTCTTTCCGACTTTGGCACTCTTGGTTGAATTCTGATAATTTATTTCTGTATACTGAGTCTTGTTAGGTTCCATATATTTTGTTGTAGTTTTGAAACTCCAAAATCCTTTTGTGACCTCAGTCTCCCATGTCAGAACTTAGATTATGACTGTGGATTAGACATTTGATGCTTACAATATAATCAACTTCACCAGGAAGATTGTTAGCTATATAAAATCTTGGACCCTCCTTCAGTTCCTCTGAATCAGTGTGATCATTGAGCAGCTCATTCATATGTATGTTAAAATTTGGACTTCTCAGTCCAAGGATCAGTGTCGGGCATATAGAAGAACCAGCCTGGCAGGAAGATGGATATTCTTTTTTATGAAGATATATATTCTAAAGTGACACTTCCTCTGGCTATCAGACTATTGAATCAACAAATCTTCAGAAATTCAAATTTTCCTAGGAATCTGACACTGTAAAAAAAAAAAAGACTGAAAGCTAATTCTGAGCAAAGAGGAAATATGCCTCCGAAGAAAGGGATATTATATAGTGCTGGCTACTTGTCAGACCACCTAACAGGAGAGACTGGAGTCCAAACAATGATGAGTTGTACTACACCTGGAACAGGATTGCTTAGTTATGCATACTTCTGGCCTTCTAGTTAAACCTAAGCCACATGTTAGGATCCCTTCAAAATGGACTTGGTGGGAGGTTACTAGATCTTTGTGTCCCTATTCCTAATATGGCTACATAGGATCCATCATTTTGTTCTGCTTTTCACTATTTGGTTCTTCTAATTGGCTTATTTGGAACAGAGGGCTGAGCCTCATATGGTATGGATACAAGGGCCATGGTCACTCATATTTGGCTTCAGAATAAACTCTCTCTTATCTCCTTTGAGGTGAAAGCTGTATCTTTTTTAAAAAAATTATTTAATTTAGTTATTTGAGAGCGACAGACAGAGAGAAAGTGGCAGATAGGGAGAGAGAGAGAATGGGCTCTCTAGGCCTCCAGCCACTGCAAACGAATTCCAGATGCCTGTGCCCCCTTGTGCATCTGGCTAACGTGGGTCTTGGGGAATCAAGCCTCCAACCAGGGTCTTTAGGCTTCACAGGCAAGTGCTTTGTATCAACATCACCTTTGCTTTACTCCTCCTCACCCATGTGTGTAAATTTTCGTGATCATGAGACAAAGGACTCAACAGTTTGAAAATCTTAAGCCAAAATAAATATGCAACAGAATTCATGAACACAGAACTGATTTTAAATGCATATGAGTGGTTGCATATTATTTGTTTTAAACACAGTTCATTGCTTTAGTGAAATATTTTGAACTTCTGACCTTTTGACAGTTGAAATGTAGAAATAACTGTCATAAAGAAGATAGCTGATTTCAAGAGATAAGAGGTCATTTGCATAAAGAAAAATTGCATGAACCACAGAGTAGTCATAGATTTTAGAAATGATAAGTCCAGGTGCAGTTTATAGATTATAATAACAAATAACATAATGTTATAAATATTTTTTAAATGATGCAGCTGTGTAAATTAATAATTATAATATAATTTCCCTTTGTATAAAATTGGGATTGTTTTCATATATAAACTTTCTCACTCCCACATGTGAGCAAGGAGCTCTGCCTTTTTGTTGGGCTTGTATCTATTTCCTGATTCTGGCTCTGTCCTTCCTCCCAGGGGATCAAAATCTGCAGAATAACGTTGTTACATGGAAGGCAAAGAGGACAAGCTTTTTATAAATAAAGATTGATTTAGAAAATTAAAGAGGTGATAAAATGGCATAATAAATAGGAAAAAATTGATTGAGCCCTCAGTAAGTTGATTTATTGTTACTTCAAAAAATACCCTGGTAAATCTGATCAACCTGAAACCCTTAATGATTAAGTATGAGCATGCATCTGTTTTACTACAAATAAATAAACAAAGAAAGGTCGTACGTCCAAGTTATGGAAAATTGTATTTTATTAGCCACAGATATTTAAAATATATTTAATGCATTTGAACTGTCTTATTCATTGCTGATTACTAATTGAAGGACTTTTCAAAGAAGGATAATATGTATTAGCAAATAACAAACTATAATATAGTATTAGCTGTTTCAATTTTTTGGTGAGGTTAGTGTGCAGGGAATCAAGCTCTACCAATAACTACATTCCTAGCCTTAATCCATAAATTTTGTATAAAAGCAAATAAATAGGGCTGGAGGGATGGTTTAGCGGTTAAGCACTTGCCTGTGAAGTCTAAGGACCCCGGTTCGAGGCTCGCTTCCCCAGGTCCCACGTTAGCCAGATGCACAAGGGGGCGCACGCGTCTGGAGTTTGTTTGCAGAGGCTGGAAGCCCTGGCGCGCCCATTCTCTCTCTCTCCCTCTATGTGTCTTTCTCTCTGTGTCTGTCGCTCTCAAATAAATAAACAAAAATTTTAAAAAAGCAAATAAATAAATAAATAGTTAAAATTGCTTAATAACATTTCTGAAAATATTTTCATATTTGTATATTTTAATGCTTATTATGAATTGAATGTATTTTCTTAATCGAAGACTTCTCCAATGGTGGATTACTGTAAGATATGCATTAATTGTTCAGGAGAAAAAAACATTAGAGGCATAATTATGAATTTTAAGCTTGTCTTTATATGCTCTGATTTTTAAATGACTACCAATGAGGGTTTTATGAGTTCTTAGAGACTGTTACACATGAAACACACATATAAGCTGTTTTGTAAATGTCCTTGTTCAATTTCACCTGATTATTCCCCTTGGACTCCTTTCTCCTTGCTGTTTAACCTTCAGAAATAAATGTGGCCTTCTTGTCAGTGTTTGGTCAACAATTGCATTGAGAGTTATACATGTTTCTTAAATGTCATAAAGCTTTTAGTGCCTGGAATGACCACAGTTGGACCTTCCTTTGCTTGAAATTTCTGAGAAAACTAGGAGGCAAATCTTTGTAAATGTATTCAAAAGCTATGTTTCTAGAGTATACTATCTGTTTGAGGCAAGTGTACTTATCTTTAATATGTCATTTGAATGACTTCTAGAATCATCTAAATGTAAGTGATGTGTTCATAACATGATAAATTTAGAGTTATCTCCCCACTCATATCTGGAGTAGAACTACAGTCCTGCCACTAATTCAACATAATCTAAGAGACATATACCCAAATTAGATAGAATGTGAATAAAACAAAAGTCAATTCTACTAGGATATTAAATACTATTTATACTTGGGGACATTTAACTTAAATGGTTCTTTGTTTGTACTGATCCCAGGACTATAGAGCTTTGAACAAATTCTGTGTATGTGTATGCCACTCAATATTTCATATTTTTGAGTATTTGGAATTTGGCCCATCCAAATTTAAATCACATGCTACAATAAAGCTGAATGTGTGTGTGTGTTTGTGTGTGTGAAAGAGCGAGAAGAAAGAAAGATAGTATTTTTCCCATGTATACAGTAGGACCAGAAGTATGCTGTAACATATCAATAGATCCATGGGTCCATGATCCATAGATAATTTACTAAAAAATATATCCAAAGTTAAATACTCTGTGAAACAAAATGCAAGTCAATTCTGTTAGGCTACTAAAATTATACTATCGGGGGCATTTAAAGGTTAACTTATAAAAGTACAATTTAGGTCAGACCTGGTGGACCATGCCTTTAATCTCAGCATGGGAGGTAGAGGTAGGAGGATCACTGTGAATTGGAGGCCGGCCAGAAACTTCATAGTGAATTCCAGGTCAGCCTGGGTTAGAGAGAAACCCTACATCAAACAAAACAAAACAACAACAAAAATTCATGAACCAGTACTGAAATCTGTCTCACAAAACAAGTCTATAAGAAAGTTTACCAAAGCTGAATAGTAACAACAGAACACTTATTGCATTGTGACCCATCTTTCACTTTTTCAGTTGATACAAATTTTCATATTCATTGTCATGTTTTTACATTTAGATTTTTCCCCTTCTTTACTACATTACAATGGTGCTAACTTTGCTCATTGTTATCTATCTATCTATCTGTCTGTCTATCTATCTATCTATCTATCTATCTATCTATCTATCTATCTGTCTGTCTATAAAATAGTTCAGTTTTAGGTTATAATATCCTTATGGATTGGCTAGTATTCAGCAAAATTTTTTTCAATGTCATAACTATTCCAATATGTTTAAATTATATATTATTTTAACTTCCTCAGTTTGATTTGGTCTAGTGATTTTGTAAATTCTCATTTAGCTTCATGAGTCAAATTTTCCTTTTTTCCACCTGGCTTTGCTTTTTTGGAAAATGATGTTTTAGGCTATTTTATATTGTAATTTTTAACATATGTACATAAGATCCATATCTAAACACTATAGATATTTTCTCATTTTTAAAATAACCATGTGTAACATTTATGAATATCACTGTTAGTTTCATATAAATAATTAAAAGACAGGTTAAGCCAGGTGTGGAGGTGCACGCCTTTAATCCCAGCATTTGGTAGGCAGAGGTAGGAAGATTGCCATGAGTTCAAGGCCACCCTGAGACTACATAGTGAATTCCAGGTTAGCTTGGGGTGGAGCAAGACCCTACCGGAAGAAACACACAAACAAAAAGGACAGGTTAGTCATTTTAGTTTAAAAGACACTTTAGTCAGTTTAGGGTTTTATTTTCTTTTATTGCTATTTAAATATGCATTGACTACTTGTTCTTTAGCATTTGTAGAACTTTTGTTCTGTTTTGTTTTTTGGAGGTAGGATCTGACTCTACCCTGGAATTTACCCTTCTATCTCAGAGTGGCCTTGATCTCACAGCCTCCTGAGTGCTGTATTTAAGGTGTGTGCCATGCCCAGTCTAGAATTTGTAGAACATTTTCAGAGTCCCTATATGTTGCCTTTACTGCAGCCATGATTTGAATGAAATTATTCTCTTCTCTTCTACTGATACAGGAATTTTGGTTTCTTGCCTTTGTACCAATGCAATATGCTGATGTACCAAATTTTGGGGGGGTTTTGTAATCTTATCTTATGAATTCAATGAATGAACTCTCCAGACCAGAGGATAAGGTTCAGAAATATTTTATTATAATGAAGAGCTTTAGGAGAGAGAACTTAAGGGAAGAGGACCTTAAGAACTGGAAGGAAGATATAGCTCTTGCCCAAGGAGACAGTTTGTGTGCTTTTATTTATTTATTTTTCTTTTTCTGTGATTCCCATGGATTGGGGACTGGTGTAGTCAGTCCAGTCTTTAGGTCATGTGTCTGGTGTCAGGATTTGTGGAAAGTGGACCATTTTACCAGAAGTCTGAATTCCCTAGGAAAGGCTTTCTCAAAAAAAGTGAAAGCACTTCTTAAAGGGGCAGAGACAGGGAAAGCCTGGGCCCTTCTGAATTTTCTAAGCTTGTGTAAAATGAAATGACCTATATTTTCCCCTCAAGCCCAAGAACAATTCCTATGTTTAGCCAAGAGAAAGACATTTATTCTGTGGTTCTGTTACCCTAAACTGCCTGACAAGTTTTTTATTTATTTTTAATCTCCTGTTCTTTAATACCTTCATATGTCAATAGGCAAGCCTTAGATAATAATATCTTTATGTTTTGCTTTATCTGCAGATTTCCATTTTCAATATACATCCTCATTACATTTATGTAGTATGGCCAATTTCAAAATTTAGTTTCTTCTTTCTAAATGTCATTCCATTTACAAAACTAATAGTAGTTTCTTATGCAGTCTGGATGACTCACTTATTTTTTGTTTTAAAATGATTAATTATTGCATTTCATAATATGGCTTATTTTTCATTTTCATAGTGTTAACCAGTTTAAATACTGTCAATCATTCTTTTAATGTTTCTTCCTTTCTCAAAATACTTAAACTTCAAATGCCCTTACCTTTCTGTACTTTTTAAACTAGCTCTAGTTATAAACCAGGTATTCAGGGATCAGTGAATCTGAGCTTTCTTCTTTACAGTTTCAATTGCTTCTCATTTACAACGATGAAATAAATCCAAGTTTTACTCCTTTGGTTCTTAATACTTCATTTATCTACAATTGCTACCTTAGCATTTTCTAATAAATTCTGTATTGAGTCACTCATTTCAAGCACCTTCCTCTTTTATCTACATTGTATATTCTACTCTTACTTGCAGACTGCCAATGGTATGGAGAATTCCAAAACTTTATATGAGCTATATAAACTCTAGTATAATACTTCTGAATCTAAACACTTATAATATTTTAGAGAAAAGTAGCCCACCCTGTCAAACTTATTGCTATGTAGAAGGAAGTATGATAGTGACCAAGTATGCAAATATCCTTTTGAAACAATAATTCTAATAATGCTTTTAAAAAGTGTCATTTAGTAAAAATGTGATTTATTCAAGGGCAAATAGGAAGATAAGGATATATTGAAAAAAGAATGCTGCATACTGGAACCTCAATGTCATTGATTATTCTCAGGACCAGAAGCAGCAAACTGGACAATAAGGTAGAAAGTTCCTTGGCTGACACTCCTGGTGCCTAGGTTTTACAGTTCTAATTTGACCACTTTATTACTGTCTTTGAATAACATAGATATTTGCATGTTGTACCTTAGTTATAATTAAGTGGTTGAAATAATTCTGTAAGTACTTCCTAGCTCTAAAATTGTTGTTCCATAGAAACTAGGGTTGGATGGGGCTTCAAGGATAAACTTTCTGTATTGATGAAATAAATGGCTTACAAAAACCAATTCAGTAAAGAATGATGGTTGAATTGAGTAACCTACGAAAGGGTAACAAGTCAACCTTTTAGACAGAAATTTTGAATTCAAATATTAGGTAAGTCAAGAGTGATATATATTCATATCAGACAAATATGTGCCTTCTGGAAATCAACCTTTGTAAAAATAACTTGGCCTAAGAGTCATAATTCTTTCCTGTGCTTCAATTAGATAGTCTCAACTTCATGTTGTTGTGGGTTGCTACTTCACAGATGTTATAATTTAGACTGAGGATAAACATTTTGGGGTTAAATTAGCTGACTTCTTTAAAATGATCAACTTAGGGGATTCATAGCTCTGTTTAGATATGTTACTGTGATTGTGATTTATTACTCGAACTTATTTTGTGTGCTTCTCTGGCTCATGACACTTGTAAAAGAATATGTCTAACAATTATTAAAATTGTATTCAATATTTCCACCATATTTATTGTAGTCCAAGAGGAAAGGGATTGGAAATTAAATGTGTATTGATGTACTTTCTGATACTTTATATAAGGCATTTGTCTTCTAGTATGCCAACCTGCTTACCAATGTAAGTCGAGAAAATTTAATGACTGTATTAGTTACATCAAAAAACTTTGTGAGATTCCACTTAGAACCATTCTCACAACCTTGTTAGTTTCTAACAGCACTATTGAAATAAATAACTGAATTGAAAAGTCCAATCCATTATGTATGACATAATATCATCCAATAGGTCATGGAAGCATTGACCAGCTTAATATGAATTACAAAATCATGTTATGATTTTTACTAATTGACTATCAAAAAGTTGACCTTACATAGTAGCTCTTTGCGGAGAAAAATAAGCTTCTTACAAAGCAAGGTTTATTGTACTGTATTTAGCATACACTACATTGATGAAATGCTTGGTAATGTCTTTAGAAATTAGAGAGCAGTTGACTATGATGAATGTGAGGCTTCTCTTGAAAGGCTTCCAAAGAGACAGGTAAAATGAATAGAATTAAGACACCAATCCATAATGCTAAATTAAAAGAAGCCATAAGAGAATCATAGGATAAATTCATAATACATAAGAATAATGAGAAACTACAATAAGAAAATCTGGAGATGTAGCTAATAGTTTATAAATTGCACTAAAAGGAAATTTTAACATTCCACTTTTTGCCTACATTTTGAATAAAGGTTGAAGTATCCTAATAATCCCAAGTCTGATATTACTTAGAAGAGAATTTAATGAACAAATACTATGTATACACAATTTTTTAAAGATCTATGGCAATTGAAAATAAGAGCTACTGTTAGAGAAAACTATTTTCTGGTTACAGTTTTTGATTTGTACTTTATATTTAACAATATTTGGTATTCTGAAATATTAGAAAATTGACAACTTTAGTTACAATTAAAATACTGAAATATCTGTAGGAAACCTTTTGCCTTTTTTGACCTTGCTTACCAGAAGATTGAAGAATTTATGAAACAGGGTATGCGCACATGTGTGTGTGTGTGTGTGTGTGTGTGTGTGTGTGTGTGTGTGTGTTATTTGCTTGAGTAATGGATAATATCACTTCTTTTTTTTAATAATTTTTTAAATTTTTTTTTATTTATTTATTTGAGAGTGACAGACACAGAGAGAAAGACAGGTAGAGGGAGAGAGAGAGAATGGGCGCGCCAGGGCTTCCAGCCTGTGCAAACGAACTCCAGACGCGTGCGCCCCCTTGTGCATCTGGCTAACGTGGGACCTGGGGAACCAAGCCTCGAACCGGGGTCCTTAGGCTTCACAGGCAAGCGCTTAACCGCTAAGCCATCTCTCCAGCCCCATGGGTATAACTTTTATTCAGTAGTTAAAAACATAGGTAATCTGCTTGTACTATGAATTTAAATTTAAGACTTTCTAAAGGCTTCAGCTTAACTATTTATGACAATAAGCATTTATATTTAGATATAAAGAAGTGAGGGCTGGAGAGATGGCTTAGCGGTTAAGCGCTTGCCTGTGAAGCCTAAGGACCCCGGTTCGAGGCTTGGTTCCCCAGGTCCCACGTTAGCCAGATGCACAAGGGGGCGCACGCGTCTGGAGTTCGTTTGCACAGGCTGGAAGCCCTGGCGCGCCCATTCTCTCTCTCTCCCTCTGCCTTTCTCTCTGTGTCTGTCACTCTCAAATAAATAAATAAATAAATTAAAAAAAAAAGTTATACCCATGAACTTATTTTATTCACTGAATATGCTTTCGTATTTGAATCAACTGTACTAGGCACACATAGCGAAAGTACTAATTTGGAATATTTACTGAGCTTAAATTATCATCAAATATCATGCATTGGTGTATTAGAATGATTTCCATTGTTTTAGTGAAATACCTTAAGCAGCTGGGTACTTATGGATAATTCAATAACAAGTGATAACAATCTTAGTGGCTTTTAAGAATAGAAATATATACTTTCATTGTTCTGGATGTGAAAAATATGAAGTGAGTATCACTCAGTCAATTTCAACATTTCAACCTGGCTGTGTTTTTTCCAAAGTCTCTACATTTGATCAATTTGGTGCCTCATTCAGTGTATGGTGGCTTCCATTATTTCTAGAGCTGCTTGCCTTGTGGCTGCATCATTGCAATGCCTCTCTGTATAGTCACATCAACAATTCTCTGTATGTCAAAATTCCCTCTGTCTCTCTCAGCTGCACTTTGTGATTGTTTATGTGGGTTGTCAACTTTAAAGGACCTGTGATCACCTGTGTGCAATTATGTGGATTAGGTTAGCATCTAGGTATTGAGGAGGGAAGACTCATCTTAACCCTGGGCAAGACCATTCCATGGGCAAGAGTCCAGTACCATAAAAAGGAGACAGCTGGCTAAAATACACCAGCATTCTTTTCCTTGTGCTTGTTCACACAGTGGGCTGAATATGATTGGAAGTCTCTAGTTCCTATAACCATACCATCCTCACCATGTTGGACTGGATCCTGGAACTGTTAGCTGAAATAATCCCTTCCTCATTTAAAATGATTTTTATGAGTATTTTGTCTCAGCAATGAGAAGGTAATAATTGATACATATTTTAATCCACTGCCTACCTGGGTAAATCAGGATGGTCTCCCTATTCCAAGATCCTTTTCATATCTGAAAATTGCTTACAGGTAACATCTAAAAGTTCCAGGCATCAGCCTTTGATAACTTACTGTAATCATTGGCCCATGGCCAAATGAAGAATAGGGGATGCCTCACGTTCTGTTTACATTTGCTTTCTACCTCACCTGGCTGAATCCAGTGATAATGCTGTGTGCTAGTACCAGTTTAACTTGAGTCACTATTTGCTTTAAGATTTTACTCGTAAAAGGAACTGTGTTTATTTTCATATTTTCTACAAAGCTATTAATTTACTGTGCACTTATCATGAATACTTGCCAAGAAACAAAACAATAGAAAATCCCAATATGCATGCAACTAAAGTAAAGGGCAACTTCTGGATAATTCTATATGTTAAAAGCAATATGTGAGGACTGGGTAGATGGCACAATGATTAAAGTATTTGCTATACAAGCATAAGGACCCAAGATAAAAGCCCCATAGCTTTTTAAAATGCCAAGCATGGTGGCACATGTTGGTAATGACAGTGCTTGGAAGGTGGAGATAGGAGGATCCCTAAGTATGCTAGATGGATAGTCTAGCTAAATCAGTGAGTTCTGGGTTCATCAATAGACCTTGTTTCAAAAGATATGGTGAAGAATGATACAGCAAGACCCCTAACAACAACCTTTGGCTTCTACATGCCCACACAAAAACATGGACACACATATATATGTATAAATATAGACATACATAAATGCATACCATATAGAGAAAATAAAGATAGATAAGTAATGTACATATATATATATATATATATATATATATATATATACATATACACATATATATGTATACATATATATGTATATAAAAATGCATACCAAGGGCTGGAGAGATGGCTTAGTGGTTAAGCGCTTGCCTGTGAAGCCTAAGGACCCCGGTTCGAGGCTCAGTTCCCCAGGTCCCACGTTAGCCAGATGCACAAGGGGGCGCACGCATCTGGAGTTCGTTTGCAGAGGCTGGAAGCCCTGGCGTGTCCATTCTCTCTCTCCCTCTGTCTTTCTCTCTGTGTCTGTCGCTCTCAAATAAATAAATTAAAAATTTTAAAAAAAATGCATACCAAACAGAGGAAATAAATAAATATAAGTAATATAGATAGGAAATCTTCAAGTCTTCCAAAACGAATACTCTCACCCATGTGTGCTTTAGCCACCAATAAAATGTGGACTATGCTGAAATAATTCAGGTACTACCACATATATTTCCTGGTTACTGTCATGACAAGGTCAGTTTTTTCTATCAATTTTGGAAAATGGTTTTGTTTGATCAGTTGCTATCCATCAATGAATGACTTCTCCATGTTCTGTACTAAAATGAGGGGTGTATTTTGAATGCCATTAATGTACAAACTTAAATCAGCAAATGAAATTATGCAAGATAAAGAGAAAGTGGAATGAATATTGGAGGAAGGGTTGTAAAATGAACAATTTTGACATTTGAAAATAGAGGCCAGGTGTTTTCTGTGTATTTTTATTTTTACTTTGAAAACAAAAAGTTTTAAGAATAAAATATTTCTGCTACTAAGGAAACCACTTTCTTGAATTTTATTCAGGAAACTAACCATTTTTTTCAATTATTGTGTAAAATAATTGGTTTCATATGACATTTTCACACATTATTGCTCTAATTCACTGCCCCATTGCCCCAGCCAGCGGGGAGTTGAACAACGACTCGAGGAGAAGCTAACCTGGGTGTAAAAAGGCAAACAGACACAAGAAGGAGACCATGCTAGATGTTTGTCAAGGCCTCGAGAGTTTATTCTTACATGTAGGTTTATATAGGGTTGTAGGGGGAAGGGGACATGGTCAGGACAAGGAGTTGTAGGGGGAAGGGGATGTAGTTAGGGCAAAGATCACAGAGTTACTGGTTAAACCACAACGCCTTTGTTTCTTCATCAGCTACTGGCAGGATGGAGGAATGTTTAGCCAGGTGTACAATCCCATTGTTTCTGGTAGTTATTAGGTGAGGAAGTAGAAAGTTAACTTGCTATATGGAAGTTTCTGTTCACATGGCCAAGGTTTGATTCACAGCTCCCAACATCTCCTCCCTTCTTTTATACAAAAAGAGCAGGAGGCCCGCTTTGCAGCGGTGGGCATTAACCAACTGGGGGAGTAGGGATCCCACTCCTCCTGTGGGAATGTCTTTTTCCCACAATCTTTGGCCCTTGGTATCTTTTGGGGAGGGGAGGCAAGGCCTATGTGGCTGGAAAGCTAAGCACAGCCTTAGTGATAACAGTTATGGTACCAACCTCCATGCAAGCCAGGTTTTTCTCTCAGGGAATTCAGAAGGGGTCAGAAAGGGACCTTCCCTTGTGGTGCTTTGCCTCACATCCACGTTGGTGCCCCTATCACACTCACTTTATTGTGAGCTTATATGCATAGGTCGGAATCCTATGCTGCTCCTAAAGGAGGGGTAGCTATTTGGCCAAGACAGGCAGACCACAGTGATAGCAGAGGTTTAGAGGACAGCAGTATAGTAAATAAGTACAGAATGTAAGGTAAAGGGAGAGTGACAGCTGCAGGTGGTAGGTCTTCAGTGGCAACACCTCTATCCGCCAGCTCCAGTCTGTGATAATGGACCTGTAAAGGCTGCATCTTAATGGCTTTAATCTGTTGACGTATAAAAGACATGATTTTTATTATAATAACGGCTCCAATTGTAAGTAAGAGGATTAAGATAAGTAGAGATTCTTCCAGGTTTGTCCTGTTAGGAAAAAAAAAGGAGATTCTCTCAGGAAAGTGTTTCTTCCCTGGATATGTGAGATGTCACTGGAGGATCATCAGCCTGTTTTACAAGTCTCTCTGGCAGCCATCTCGCAGTATTTTCTTTAATGTCAAGCAAGCATACTGATCCTCGGCACCAAATGAGTACTGGGCCATTCCATTTTAAAGTTAAAGGATCTTTCCACATGGCTTTGGCAAAGGTATTTTTTGTATTTGTGTGCCAAAAGCGATCAGCAGCTGAATTTCCCTGAGTATCAAGGGTTAAAAAGTTTAGGACAAACAAGGCATGATGAAGGATATTTCTTGGAGAGCCTTTTATGGGATAAAAATCCCTCATTTTTAACTTTTGGAGGGTATGTTTAATAGTTTGATGGGCTTGCTCAACAACTCCTTGAACCTGGGGATTGTATGGTATGCCTGTAACATGTTTAATTTGTAATTGACAGAAATTTTGGAATTTTCTCCCGGTATATCTAGGACCATTATCAGTTTTAATAATCTGGGGCTTTCCCATGGCACCAAGGCAATTGAGTACATGAGCAATGACATTTTTTGAAGCTTTTCCAGCATGGAGGCTGGCAAAAATAAATCCACTAAAGGTATCCACAGTAACATGGAGGTACTTAAGATTACCAAATGAGGGAACATGTGTTACACCAATTTGCCAGATTTCATTGGGAATTAAACCTCTAGGATTCATTCCTAAGTGGGGAATGGGTGGGAGGGTGACACAGTTTGTGCATTGTTTGACTATCTGGCGAGCTTGTTAACTAGTAATTTTTAAAAAAAGGACACAAGATTTTAAAAAGAAGAGCATTAAGGTGATGCACAGAGTGAGCTGCTTTGGCCTGGGCCACAGGATCAAGCTCAACAAGGAGAGCAAACTGGGTGGCTTCGTCAGTCATGGCAAGGCCTGTGGCTAGAGGCCCAGGGAGTCCAGAATGAGCACGAATATGGCATTTATAAAAAGGATGTTGCCTAGCATGTATGCATTGCTGGATGGAGAAAAATAGAGGGGTAGCATGTGTGGTGGGTTTTATGTATGGCACAGTTTTTAATAGGGGGATGGATTGAGAAATATAAGCACTATCATTATACAGATTAAAGGAGGTATTTGGAAGTTGCTGAAAAACCTGTAAAACAGTGAAAAGTTCCACCAGTTGAGCAGAATGGAATGGGGATTGCAGTGAAGTGGTTTGATTGTCTATAGTGAAGGCTGCCACTCTATTAGAGAAGCCATCAGTGAAAATTAGGGGGACATGAGGAAGAGGTTGGGGAGAAGCTAATGTAGGAAAAACAAATGGCTGCAATCTCAGAAAGTGGAGAAGTTTGTTAGCAGGGTATTGGTTATCAAGAGATCCCTGAAAAGAGGTGCAAGATACTGCCTATTCATCATCAGTTTGTATTAACCTTTGTATTTGGGAAGTGGAATAGGGTAGAATGATTTTATCGGGGTCCTTACCAAATATTTTTCTGCTTTGATCACGTCCAATTTTTATTAACTCTGCCACCCATGAGGTGTAAGGGGTAAGGACTCTGGGTGGTGAAGCGGGTAAATGGACCCAGAAAAGGGGCCCCTCCTGCCAGAAAACCCTGGTGGGTGTAAAGTCAGTGGCACAAATGACCAGGAGAAGAGGCTTTTCATAAGAGATAAAAAGTGACCCTTTGGCTCAAAATTGCAGCCTCCACTATCTTTAGGGATTCTAGGGTGGGGGCTGTTAATGAGCGACCTGAAGCAGGATCTGGGTCTCCTTTGAGGATGTCAATGAAGGGTTTAAGCTTTCCAGTAGTTAGCTTAAGATAAGGCCTGAGCCAATTGTTATCTCCTATGAGTTTTTGAAAATCATTTAAAGTTTTTAGATGATTAGTTTTAAGTTGAATCTTTTGTGAAAGAATTTTGTTATGAAAAAGTTCAAAGCCTAAGAATAAGTAAGGAGGTTTTAATTGAATTTTATCAGGAGCTATCTGAAGACCAGCTCTGGGAAGGGCCCTAGAAAGCTCTTGAGAGCAAGTAAGGAGTTCAGTGGGATCAGAACCAGCCAAGAGGATGTCATCCATATAATGAATAATATACAAGGAAGGCCATTTATGTCTAAATGGATCTATAATTTGGGCCACAAATTTTTGACACAGCATAGGGCTGTTAGCCATCCCTTGGGGCAACGCTTTCCATTGGAATCTCTGCATAGGGCCTCTAAAATTTACCACAGGTAAGCTAAATGCAAAATGCTGACAATCTTCCAGGTGTAAGGGAATTGTAAAAAAGCAATCCTTTAGGTCAATAATGATTTTACAATATCCTGCAGGAATTGCTACTGGAGTGGGTAAGCCTGATTGTAGGGCCCCCATAGGTACCATGGCCTTAGTAATTTCTCTAAGGTCCTGGAGCAATCTCCATTTTCCAGACTTTTTCTTTATAACAAAGATAAGAGTATTCCAAGGAGAGGTAGTAGGTTCAATATGGCCTGCAGCAAGTTGTTCCTGCACTAACATCCTGGCTGCAGTTAATTTTTCAGAAGCCAGAGGCCATTGAGCAACCCAAACAGGTTCTGTTGTTTTCCAAGATATTTTATCTGCATGGGGTACAGGCATGTCAACAACCATTAGGATAAGTTTTCATAGCCTACTCCAGCACGATCAGTCTTTATAACTGGTATTGGCTCTTTTGTTCCCTGTGAATGTTTGCCCATTTCTTGTCCTGGGCTGAAGCCTTAGTTAAGGCATCTGTTGAGCTTATTTGAGAGAGGATGTCTTGGCCCCAGAGATTAATGGGCAGGCCTGTGACCACATAAGGCTGAACAGTGCCTCAATTTCCTTCCTCATCCTCCCATTGAATAACTTCAGAGCTTTGTAAGGGGTTAGAGGCCTGTCTGATTCCTTTGAGATGAGTCATGGAAGTGGTGAGAGGCCAAGATGCAGGCCAATTTTTACTGGAAATAATTGTGGCATCTGCACCAGTGTCTATAAGACCTTCAAAGGTTTTTCCTTTTAACTTTAATTTAAGAAGGGTTCTTGCTTGACTGACTTCTGTGCCCAGTAAATGTCTGATGACCCAAACCCATGGGGGCCTCTCTTTTGTTTCTGGCAGGGTGCTTTATCATTGAGGGGCAATAGTATTAACTGAGCAATCCGTTGGCCAGGAAGCATGATAATAGGCCCCTGAAGGGCGGTGGCCATGAGTTTAATTTCCCCAGTATAATCATTATCAACAACTCCTGGAGAAATGGCAAGGCCCTGAATAGTTGAACTGGCATGTCCCAAGATGAGGAAAAAAGTGGTTTTTGGCAAGGAGCCAAAAACTCCTGTAGCCAGAACCTGAGTCCCCACCTCTGGTATTAGTATTTTTCTGGAGGCAGAACAGAGGTCCAGTCCTGCACTGCCAGAAGTTGCCTGGGAGAGGTCAGAGATGTTACATTTTGGGTAGACTGGGGGACCAACCTGATAGCCCCAGGGTTCTGTCCAGGAATCATCTTGGGGCCGTGGGGTAGGCCCCATGTTGAGTTTCCCTGCTTTTGTGGTAAGGGGTTTCCCTGGATATCCATTTTAGAATGGCACTCAGAGGCCCAATGTTTGCCATGCTTACAATGTGGACAGAAGGAGGAAAGAGGTGAGCATGTAGCCTTAAGGGCTGTACATTCTCTAGAAAAATGACCTGGCATTTTATAATTAAGGCAAGTTTTATTATTATCTTCCTGTGCGAAGCCCTTCAGAGTGGCCCCTATTGCTAACCCACTGCTGCAGGAGGCAGGGTCCATATCAGCACATATTTGGATAAAGTCAGAGATACTTTTACCATGGTGGGAGGGGTGGATGGCTGCCTGGCATGTTGAATTGGCATTCTCAAAGGTGAGATGTCTTATGAATTCATTATCTGTTTCTTCCCTTCCCATAAGGCATTCTTCAGCCTCAGTGAGCCACCTGATGAATTTGCTATATGGCTCATTAGGCCCTTGCCTTACTTTGGTTAAGGAAGTCACAGCTGATCCTTTAGATGGAAGATTTTGCCAAGCCTTAAGGGCAGCATGTTGGATTTGTGAGAGTAACCCAGGGGAAAATTTTGTCTGGTCCTGATTAGTATCATAAGGAGTGTTGCCTAAAAGTTTATCTAGTGTCCAGGACTTAGAAGAGGATCCAGTGGATGTGTTGCGGTGGGAAGCTTCCCTACACCTCTCGGTATAATCAGCCTGCCACAGGAGGAAGTCCCCTCACATCATGACAGCCTTTGCAAGCATTTTCCAATCATTTACTGAAAGCCAATCATCACTAAGGGCCTCTAGTAGGGTCATGGTAAAGGGAGCAGTAGGTCCATAAGAGGAAACAACACTTTTTAATTCCTTGATATGTTTAAATTTTAAATGGAGATACTGTTGGGACTTAATAACAATATTTTTGCCACTAGGCTGCTCACTGTCCTCATCCAAACAGGAAGATTGTTCAGAGGGCTCCTCTTTTTCAGATTCTTTTCTCTGATTCAGATTTAGCCCTGCTTGATCCAGGTGGTAGGCTGGCTAAGGAATCGGTTTTAGTTTTAGCTTGAGCATGCGTTATAGGAAATGCATGAAGGGTCTTAGATGGTTTGATCTTAGTCTTTGTATGTTGAATGGGGGTGGAAGCAGAGGAATGGATCTCTAGGTCTTACTCATGAAGTTGTTTAAGTAAGGCAGCCTTTTCTTTGTTAGCTGCAAGGAGAATTTTAAGTGATTGGGCTTCCCAGGAAAGTTGGCGAGTCACCTGTCGAGTGACTGTTTCCAAATCACAATCAAGGGTTACAGGGGCACAGAAGTGACATGGCTTAGGCTTGTAAAGATAAGGTGGGGGGTCTGCTATGGGTGCTATATAGTATGGCCAGTCAGGTTCATGATATCTGGCAGCTTCACCCTCTAGCCCTGATTCCTCATCTGGGGAAAAGAGGCATTAGGGGGAGGGGTAACTATAGATTTGGAGAGAATAGGATAAATAGATTTAGGGGCAGGTGGGTCAAGTGGGTCAACTTCAGGCATAGGAACAATGACAGAAGGGCACGGTGAAAGGGGACTATTTGTCCCACCCAGTGCCTTTGCCTCGGGTCCACCACCAGTGCTGCAATGTCTGCCTGGAGGGTGGGGCGGTTTGGGGAAGGGAGCTGCAGCCTCTGAGGCTGCCACAGCTCAGGGATCCTGATTTCTGGGAGTTAGTTCATGAATTGGAGGGGTCAGGCTAGGTTTAAGGTTATTTTTAAGAAAGAATTCTCCATCTCTAACAACTTTTGAAACATCCAGTTGGCACTGGTGAATCTGTAGGACATCATTTATTAAATTCCAATAGGAGAATATCTGAACAAGGACTTTCTCAGGGCCAAAAGTCTTATAGTAATCTTTTATACAATCTCCCACTCTCCCCCATCTTTGTTCATCAATGGTACCTTCCTGGGAAAACCATGGACATAAATCTTCTAAGAAGAGAAAAAAAATAACGAGATCTTTTTTCTTAACTTTTGTTCCATGAGTCTTTAGGGAGTCTATAAGTTCCCGGATAAAAAGTTCCTGCTTACTTAGGGTCTGTCCCATGAGAGAAAAGGAAAGAGGAGAAACAGCAAGACCAAAGGCAATGTTCCCAGTTAGAGTACCAGCACAGGGGATTCCCTGATGGGCTTGAAGTGAGCCTGACCACAATTTTAAGAACTGGCAGCCACTCTAAGAGCATTTACTGGCTGTTTCATACCCAGTTTTGTTGATAGGAAGGAGGTCTTTGCCAACACCCAAACAGGCTGTCAGGATTCACACAGGGAGCTAGGGGCCTTCAGCCAATGCTAGAGGGTAGCTCTGGCCAAGGGGCTTCAGTTGCCCTGTCTCTATGTTGCAATTCCATGCAATGGCACCAACTGAAAGTAAAAAGAGGAAAAGAAGTGCAAAAAAAAAAAAAAACCCACAGTTCTTGTGCCTTGCAAATATGACTAAATAGTCTTAAATGGTTTGCCTAGAAGTCTGTGTTGCTTGTCTTACCTTAGCGGGTCTGTATCACAGGTGGGTTTCTTATGTGGTGACCATGGAGCAGATCTGTTTTATAGGTGTATTGCCTGTAGTGATCTTACACAGATCTTCACTTACCCTGGTGTGGGAGGGCAATCCAATGGTGAGGACAGCAGTCCACTTGAGCGCTGCCCAGGTCACACTTCGTACCTTGGGCCCCATGTTCGTTGGGCGCCACTTGCCCTGGCCAGTGGGGAGTTGAACAAGGACTTAAGGAGAAGCTACCTGGGTGTAAAAAGGCAAACAGACACAAGAAGGAGACCATGCTAGATGTTTGTCAAGGCCTCGAGAGTTTATTCTTACATGTAGGTTTATATAGGGTTGTAGGGGGAAGGGGACATGGTCAGGGCAAGGAGTTGTAGGGGGAAGGGGATGTAGTTAGGGCAAAGATCACAAAGTTACTGGTTAAACCACAACGCCTTTGTTTCTTCATCAGCTACCGGCAGGATGGAGGAGTGTTTAGCCAGGTGTACAATCCCATTGTTTCTGGTAGTTGAATATTAGGTGAGGAAGTAGAAAGTTAACTTGCTATATGGCAGTCTTTGTTTCTGGCAGTTGAGTATTAGGAGAGGAAGTAGAAACTTAACTTGCTATATGGCAGTTTCTGTTAACATGGCCAAGGTTTGGTTCATTTCTCCCAACACCCCATTACCTTCTCTTATTCTTCCCACTACCTCTCACTCCTACCATTTCTCCCCAAGTAGACCTAATGCTATTTTGATGTGATAGACAGACAGACAGATTCCAGAGATATGAAATAGGGTAATATTTATTTGTCTTTCAAAAAAAATTTCTGGCTTATTTCATTTATCATGACAATCTCCAGTTACATCCAGTTTCCTGCAAACAAAATAATTTCAATCCTCTAGAAATAGCCACTTTTTATTTAAAAAAAGGCCATACAAAGAAAAGAAGATAAAATCTCAAACTTAAAGAAAGATTTTTTTTTCTTTGTTGGTTAAATATTTTGAAATAAGTAAATGGTAGGTTTTAGAAAAGAAAAGGTTTTTGCTTCACAGGAATGCATGTGATATCTTTAATAGAATGGTGGACATAGTTATGAAGTATTCACTTCTTTCATTGATGTGGAAGATTATAAAGATTATATTCCAGAGTTCTTAAAATGATGGATTAATCTTTTCTTCACAAGTAAATGTTCCTACTATAGTGCATTTGTTTAGTCAAATGAAGCAAAAAAGAAATGCAATAATAAGACAATTTGTCATTCAAAGCTTAAACAGAATTGGAATTGTGAATTTTATGCTACTGCCAATGAATTTTATTAATAAAATGTAAGCTTGCAGAGGATTCCAAGAAGAAAGCTATGACTTTACCAAATGCCAAGTATATTTGGACTTTTAAATTAAGCTATGTGGAGGAAAAATATAGGAAATTACCACATTTTAAATGGTTGATAGAAGTGATACAAGAGCAAGGGAGAAAATGTAGAATATTAAATAGCATGGAGTATTCCTGTGGACATGAATATTGCATGTTCAGAATCAGAATCTTTTTTCTGATTTTATTAGGTTATTCATATTCCCTAGCTTTACATATTACTTTACAAAAGTGAAAAATGATTTTTTCTTCCTCTTATGATGGTCTTGTGTAGGTAGTGTCAGGCACTATGAGGTCATGGATATCCAGGCCATTTTTTGTCTGGAGGGAGCACATTGTAAATAAAAGAGAGACTGATTGAGATGGGGAGGGGTATGATGGAGAATGGAATTTCAAAAGGGAAAGTGGAGCGGAGGGAAGGTATTACCATGGAATATTTTTTATAATCATGGAAAATGGTAAGAAAAATTGAGAAATGTATTCCTTACTAAGCTTCAGATTGGTTGCAATCATTTAACAAGTGTAGCATTAAAATTCAAAAATATGGGCTGGAGAGATGGCTTAGCGGTTAAGCGCTTGCCTGTGAAGCCTAAGGACCTCCGGTTCGAGGCTCGGTTCCCCAGGCCCCACGTTAGCCAGATGCACAAGGGGGAGCACGTGTCTGGAGTTCGTTTGCAGAGGCTGGAAGCCCTGGCGCACCCATTCTCTCTCTCCCTCTCTATCTGTCTTTCTCTCTGTTTCTGTCGCTCTCAAATAAATAAATAAATAATTTTAAAAAAAATTCAAAAATATGTGGACTATGCCCTTTGAATTTACAGATCTATAGCATGTGAGCATCTTCATATAACCTAGCCAATGTTGCAGGAATTTCTTTGAAACAATTTCTTAGGACAAGGTTTTTTACTATAATATGAAAAAAATTTCTTGTCTGAGGGAAACACAATCACAGATGCATGTGCATGCTAAATTTTTATATTTGTAATTTAATTTGAAGCCTAATGTCTTTAGTACACTAAAACATGAGTTACAAAACAAGCCTAGAACATGTGTCACAGGAAAAGATTCCTTTCAATTCTAAATTTTAAACTGAGATACATTTTCATTTTGATCACAGTAACAGATGAAAGTTTGGTATAACTGTGTTAGGTCACATAGACACTAGGAAATTAGCTTGTCCACACAATGATTGTTAGTGGTGCATAGTTTTAATTCAAAGTTGAAAATTTATTCTAACTAGGTGTGGTGTGGCTCATTGAACTGCAAGAACATTCTGAAAATGTTAATATTCTATTGGGTTATCTTATTTACCATTAATAAATAACCAGTAATACAGTGCAATATAAGTTCATGATATGTCTATATCAATTGATACCTCTTTACTGGTGATTTCAAATATAATTTTCATAAAACAGTCTGAAAATGAGTTAAAATTATTCTTATAATCAAAGACATAATGACTGATTCTCCAAGCCTCTGTCTTACAGAATATTTGTTTCATGTTAGGCACAGATCATGTGATTTTGTCTTTGGCATATCAGAGTTCCTAATAGTATAGCCTATAAGCAGTGGTCAGGAGAGCCAATGTATAATCAGGTGAAAGTTTCAGAATATTGAACAGATGAATCAGAATATTTATATTGGCTTTAATTTTACTATGAAAATATTTTATTCATTTGTATAAATTTTATGATTACCTATTGGATGTCATACATACCTTTGATATTAGTAAGCATCAGTGAATCTGGGAAACAAGGTCCTTCACCTCTTAAATCATGCAGAGTTATGGAAGAGACTGATATTTAGTAAGTAAATAAATGGAAACAAACTATTTTTAGCAATTCATTACAGAATAATGTGGTCATGGGAATGAGACAACAGGAATATATATGATAAAAAAGGAATTCCTTTAAAGGTGAGTGCCATTTTTGAGTTCTTGAAGTCAAAACTAGCTATTGGGTTGACAATTGATGGGATAAATACTTAGAGATCTCCAGGAAGATGGAGACAACTAGCTTAAGTACCTTGAACTTGGGACTAAGAAGAAGGGTCAACAGTTACTCATTGATATGGAAAGTATTCTGGCCTAGGTTCAATTCTCAATCCACCTATGTAAGCCAGATATCATAAGTGGCATAAGTGTCTGTTAATTGTAGCAGCATGAAGCCCTGGTATACACACATACACACAAGAAGATAAAATTTTGTAAAATATTAAAAATCATTGAATGGTAGAGAACTTGACCCATATCAGAAGCTGTAACTTCACTTAATTTATGGTGAGATAGAAGTTTTTTCAGAAATAGCCAGTTATAGTAGACAAAATGTTTGTTATAGACATTCTTGCTTTGACGAATTGTCAGAGCAACATATTTAAACTAGTTTTTACTGATCATGAGAAATTATTCCATAATTAAGGCATTGAGGTGAGTTAAAATTATACCTATTTGTACTTCACTAATCTATTTGACTCAAAGGCTAAAAAGATATATTTTCTCTCCATGACCCATTTCTGAAGTCCAAATAACTTCTTTCTTTTATTGTAAGAAAATTCCAGTTTTGTATTTTATTAATTTACTTGAGAGAGAGAGAGAGGGGGGGAGGGAGCAAGTGCATTAGGGCCTTTAGCCACTGCAAACAAACACTAGACACATGCACTACCTTGTGCATCTTCCATCAATAAGCATCAATAGATTATTTTTTCTATGAATGCCATTCCATGGTATATTTTTCCTTTCCTGAGATAAGCAAAACAGGATGCCAATAAAGGATACAATTTTACAACACTAAAGCATTACTTTTACTGACATTATCATTCTATAACTCTGAAGTTTCATATTCTATCAACCAAAAATATCAGTAGATTATATCTTTCTTTATAACTTGTATGTACCTTAATAGGAAAGTTCCTTATTATTATTTTTTTTTCTTAGCACTGTGGCAAATATAGTAATTTACATTGAATAAGTTTGCAGATAACAGAAAGTTTATGCAAACACAGGGTAAGTTTCAGCTGTAGTTTTAGATACATTCATTGTGATACTTAGTTCCTTAACATGTTTTTCATTTTGGTGAGTAAGAAATGATAAGAAAAGTAATAACCAAGAGATTCTCTTATGATTTTGATTATATTGCTTAATGTCATTTAAACATTATTATTTATTTTCCCCACTAAATTATAAACTCTAGTAAGAGCAGACACCATTGTTATAATGTTCACTGTTATATGGAATCTTATGATAGCTCCTCTCCCCACACCTGTGAAATTATTTGACTAATTGTCATGGATTACATTTAGTTTAAAAAGGCATAGTCTAAACTTTATCCCAGTGTAAGTAACTGAGGCTGTGGAAAATATAAGCAGGAACAGGGTGAGGTTTAATTTCTTTGGAAATAATATACCCAGAGATATGAGAGCTGAAAATGCAGGTTTACTTCTGAATCAAAACCTAACTTTGAAGTTCAATAGAGTTTGTAAATTAGGGTACAAACTGGTTTGAACCAAGCAGGGGATGTCATAGAGAAGTATAACACAAATATTTGGTAGTGAGTGATGGGACTGACTAAAAGCCTAGAACTAGAATGAGTCATCATTTCTTTGGTCAACAATCTTAAAATCGGCCTAGACATGTAGGCACTATATATTGAAGAACTGAGAATCACTTATTTTTCACAGAATAATTCCAACTATTGATGTTTGTGAATTCTCCAGAGTAATTACTTTTGTGGAAACTTTCCAGGTATCATAATGGACTTTATTATGACTCCTTAGAATATATAAAATACAGGATAAAGTAACAGCATTAGGTATCAAAACACTAAGGATAGTTTAGCCACCAGACATTGTCTTCACAAATGAATGAAAGAGGAAAAATGGGAAAAAGGTGCATAGGTTCTATCCTAATTTAAGGTTTATAGCTCCATGTACTTCACTTTCCCTATAAAATTACTAGTCATGTGCCTTGATTTGTCCAATGCAGTGGGCCAACATCATGAACACAGACATGTAAGTGTTCCAGTAGATACAGATGAAATCTTGATGAGATCAGCAGATACATCCAGACTAATAGAAATTTATTATTTTTAAAAATTATTTTACAAAGTGGGTTGGAGGGTACTTGCATGGGAGTGAGATGGCCTGATCTCTCTGTCCCCTCCTTCCAGTTCCTTGGTCCCAGTAAGTTTCACTGATGCTTACTTAGATCTTCCTGGACCCTGATAGCTTGCTGTGGAAGCAGGCCCCTTGCTGAATGAATGGTCGCTAGGTCCTCAACTCATGGATCCCCTGCTCCAGGGTGTGCATACAGATTGAGTAGGTAAGAGATCCTGGTTCTTTTCCCAGCTCCCAGTTCCCTGGTCCATGTACCCTTACTGCTGCCTTGGGGTGGATTAGTCTTTGCATGTGGACAGTGGAAGAAGGCCTTTCATTCAGGTTTCCTGATTTGCCACTGGTTACCCAAATCACTTTTTCTCTGAGTCAGAATGTGCACAGGCCACTGTAGGAGCTAGCTCCTTGCCCCTGGCTCTCCATCTTCCCAGCTGCTGTATCCCCAACCCCTAATTCCCATGTGCTGTAGAATACATGCAACTGGACTGAGAAGGTCATACCTCCCAGTTCCCCACCTCCCAGTTCCCGAGGTACCTGTGATGTACTTCCAATCTCAACAATCTGTGCATCTGTGGTTATAACCCCACCATATAACAACCTGGTTCACATTTAAAATAGAACACCCACTAAAGATCCTACAAGGACAAAAATTGCTTCCCCCCTCAATAGAATAAAATGTTTCCCTAATGCAAAAAAAGAAATTAATTAATGGATGTCAAAAAACTGGGATATCTCCACCAAGGATGCCTAGTCCCACATGGAAGCCTCCATTTAAATCACAGAGAAATTAGCATAAATTTAATTCCAAAATGAAAACACAACCAATATGACCCTGATTAAAGAATTGCTGAGCTGGAAGCAACCTATCAAAAAACCAACAGTCAAAATTTAAATTGAGCAGAATTATCTCTTAAAGCACTCAAATTTTGACATTAGGCTTAAATTAATTGAAGAAAAGCTTAGAAACCTCAAAAGAGATATAAATGAATTGAAGGTAAGTCAATAAATGGAAGATCTCAATAACTAGTTGATTATGCTTAATGAAGACTTAACCAAATGCAAGAATGAATTTCAGGAAGCATCAAGAAAATCAGACTTCAAACATAAATCATACCTCAAAAAAGAGATGAATACAATGCAAAATAATACAGTGGAAAATATGTCAAATAGAGCTTTTAAAAACCTCTCCAGGACCCCTCACTAACAGAGTCACTCATGTAGCAGACAGAACCTCTAAGCTGGAATACAAGACAGAAGAAATTGATCAGGAGGCCAAAACCTTTGCTAAGTCCAAACAATAATTTCAACAGAATAAGAGGGAACTGTGGGATACCCTAAAACAACCAAATATCGGGTTCATAGGTATATCAGAAGGAGAGGAAATACAGGCCAGAGTCATAGAAAACATATTCAACAAAATTATTGAAGGAAAAGTTTCCCAATATCACAAAAGAGAGGCCAATCCAGATACAAGAAACTTACAGAACACCAGACAGACAGGACCAAAGAAGAAGCGCTCCAGGGCATATCGTAGTTAAAACTACTAATGATGAAAACAAAGATAGAGTGCTAAAAGTGTCATCAGAAAAATGACTCACTGCATACAAAGGCAATCTTATGGGTATTACCTCAGATTTTTCAATGGAAACCCTATAAGTCAGAAGGGCCTGGAATGGAATGCTTAAAAATTAAAAAAAAAAAAAAAAAAAAAAAACTATGGCCTCCTACCCAAGCTACTGTACCCAGTGAAAGCATCCCTCATAATAGATGGTGAAAGAAAAACTTTCCATGAAAAAAAGTTAACTCTATGATTTTATGAACACAAAATAAACCCTATGGAAAATACTTGAGGGGATATTCTACACAGAACCATCAAACAACCAATCTCAAGAGCCAACAAGAAGATCATCACAATAACCAAAATAGACCAGGCTAAAAATAGTATAAAACACAAGAAAGTACAAAACCCCATAAAACATCACATCATGGAAGGGATTAATTCAAACTTCACAGTAATAACCTTAAATATTAATAATATTAACTCACCAATCAAAAGATACAAGATAACAGGGTGGATCAAAAACACCTGGACCCTTCTATCTGCTGTCTTCAACAAACCTAACCTAACTCTAAAGACAGACACCTCCTGGGTATAAGAATACAAAATGATGTTCTGAGCAAATAGAAATGAGAAACAAGAAGGTGTTGCTATATCAATATCTGATAACATAGACTTCAAACTAAAAGTAATCAAAAAAAAAGAAGGCATCTTTTTACTTATCAAGGGAACAAGTCAATATAAGAATATTACAGTCATAAATCAGTATGCACCAAACACAGGTTCACCACAGTTTATAAAGCAAAGCCTACTTGGCAACAAAATAGAAACAAACACCAACACCATCATAGTCAGAGACTTTAATACTCCACTATCATCAATAGACAGGTCATCCAAGCAGAAAATCGACAGGGAAATAATAGAGCCCAACAACACCTTAGATCAACTAGACCTAACAAACATCTACAGAACATTCCACCCAATTTTTATAGATTACACATTCTTCTCAGCAGCCCACAGATCCTTCTCCAAAATAGACCATATATTAGGCCATAAGGCATGTCTCCATAAATTCAGTTAAATTGAAGTAACTTCCTGCATCACATCAGTTCACATATCTGGAAACCAGATTAGAACCCTATGGAGACAAAGACTGTGCTTGCCAATGTCAAGCTTTTACTAGTCACTATCCGTCATACTTCAGCCCAGCAACAGCTGAAACCACAGAGGAACTGGGGAGAGAGCAATAGTGCTACTTCCATGCTGAAGCTGACAGATCAGTGTCAGGATGAAGAAGGTAGACCCTGAGGATATTCAACACATACCAATGCTGAGATACAGAGTCTCCTAAAAGATTCTCATATAAGTAGAATTAAATTCACCCAACACAGCTCAGGGACTTTTGTGGAAAAGGGGCCTAAAGATTGTAAGAGCCACAGGTTGGGACATCATTAAGCATCCCCCAAAACATAACTGACTGCTGCTCTCACAATGCATAACCTACTACCCCATAAGGAATACCTGCAACTCCACTGAGAAGGGTTCCCAGGAGAATGGAGGCAGGGACGAGGGAAAAGAAGGTACCAACACATGATGTATGGAATACTAAATATACATTGTTAGTAATAATAATAATAATAATAATAATAATAACAATAATAACAATTAGTGGAAAGTCAAAAATATTGAAAATATGGTCTATTTTTTGTTTGTTTGTTTTGTGGTAGGGTCTTACACTAGCCCAAGCTGACCTGGAACTCATTCTGTAGCCCCAGGCTGGCCTCAAACTCATGAGTCGTGGGACTGACGGTATGCACCAGCACACCCCTCTCACTCTTCAAGACTTTCCATATGTTCAAGCTCTGTATAGTTCCTTAGAATTGCTACATTTGTCTTCAGATAACCCAGCTTTCTTAAGTTTATTTATTTACCAACTATCTATATCTATAGATTATTTCTTAGACTATTTGTCTTAAAACTACCTGAAAACTCCATAGTTTATTGCCCAAGTTTACATTTTTGCTAGTTAAGAGGGAATAGAAAATAGAATGTCTGCAAAATTGGGTGGAGATTTTATAGTATGATATGGCATACATAGAGTTATTACTTATAGAAGTGATATAAGAGATATTTAAATATTATCAGTCTTGTACCTGTATATGAGTTTGAATGGGAAGAGAATTGTGTATTACTTTGCATTACTATGACCACAATATGAGACAAAACAACTTTAGGGGGGAAAAATTAATTTGGATCAGTTACTAGAGTTTCTAAGGAAAAAAAGAAAAACACTGAAAAGTCACTGAGAGTATGAGGGTATAACTTGTATAGAACATTTGCTTAGCATGCTCAAGGAATGTGCTCAACAACAAAAGTGAAATAGTGTTACTGGTTAGAGGTCCTCCTATATCAGTAAGTACTTATGCTGCTTGAAGTTTTGTGTAGGTTAGGCTTGTTACTAGGCAAGAATTTTGAAAATTCCTCACCTGTTTTTTGTTTTATGCTTTCCCAGAAAATGATGAATATCAAAATATTAAGCCATATGCTTAGCTGCAGGACTTCAGGTTCATTTCACTAGTCTCCATAGATAGTCCAGTAAACAGAGCTACAGTTGTTCATGTGTACTTGCACACATGTGCACATGTACATATACACACTCACACAAAACATACAAAATGGTCTAGGAGTGTACCTCAGTGGTAGAGTAATTGCTGGGAGTTTATGGTAGAGTAGAGCAGTTAACAGCATCATGACAGCCTAGGAAATATAGAAAGGAGAATGCTACCACCAAACTGGCTTCCTCATCTCAAACTATAAATTAGTGTTGCCCACTTTTTATACCCTCAGTTAATCCACTGGAAATATCCTAAAGGACACAACCGGGAATGTGCCTCACCAATCTCCCATGTAGTTCTAAATCCAGTGAAGCTGACAATGAAGATTAACCATCACAACTAGACACATTAATTGAAGTTAATACTTGAGTTAAAATTGAATATGAGTGTCTGCTCATCTTCAGCCTTGAAAGGAATTTGGAAATATGGAGCTGAACAGAAAGGTAAAGCAGATAAATTATTTTGATCATACTCTAATATAAAGACTTGTTTAAGAAATGTTGCTGAGTTTTTCCCTCTGAACTCCCCAATGTTATATGTGTTGTTAATAGTTTTCTAAGTAGGCCCTAGCCCCAGGGTTCCCATTAAAAACTTTTAAATAGACTAGAATAAAATCACGTAAGATTAAAACAGAAACATTCACATGTATAATGAATGCCAAGCAAAAGCCTTCAAACTAGAATTATTGTGATAATTTTAAACCAATCCACTCAGCATCCTGAGTACTTCCATTACAGGAATTTAGTTCCATTACCACATTTGGTATTGAGAAATTTAACATATTCTCAAAAATATGCAACCTGAAGCTATTAATGCTTTGACATTATAGGTTCAAATTTAAATAAATGTGATAATAATGATGACAAATTCTAAATATGTCTTATTTTGGCCAGCAGGACTTTTTAGAGATATGAATAAATAATGAGAAGTAAGTAATGGGGCAATATCTGATCTTCATTCACTGATATCTGTAGATTGGGAAATAAGTGGTTTATTTCTATAGTATTGCTTTCTTCCCTGTTCTAAAAATAAACTTTTCCTTCTTCACTAAACCTATTAAGTGAATGAATTTCTTTTAGTGACAGCTAATTCGGTATGTATATCCAGACTTCTATGGGGTATTTCGTGTTTTATAGGCAAGTCACATCTATGGATTATATTTTCATTTGCTTACTTGATATGATAGGAGATCAGACTCAGACTTTCTCTCTAAGAAGGAGAACAACATTTCAGTTTTAAAAGTGAATGTGCAAGCATTGTTGTAAAATTCCTAAACAGAAATAAAATACAGAGTTAATGCTAGCATTAGCTATCTAACTATGTCATTTCTGCTATTAAAATATCTTTGGGAAAAAGTTCAAAGTAGAAAAAAAAATCTTTGGATAAGATTATATTTTTGATAACCTTTCTAGATGCCCATCGTAGTGGAAATAGTGATATATTTTCCACGATTTATTCTTGTTGCATATATTACAGTGAAAATACTTAGCATTTAATATGAATGGACTGGATAATATGAGCATCACTAATCAGTAAACATCCTTCAATTTAAGTTTAATGTTAAAAAAATAGGCTTGTTTGAATTGTATAATTTCTAAATATTTGAGGGTTGATTTGCTCAATTTGGCTAGATTTTTACCATGTCCTTAAAAGAATTACTCAAGTCCCTAGAAATCATTTTCTTATAGCTTGAATCTCAAAGACAAAGATATATCAATGTAATCTTTTAGGGGTCTCTCTCTCTCTCTCTCTCTCTCTCTCTGTGTGTGTGTGTGTGTGTGTGTGTGTGTGTGTGTGTGTGTGTGTGTAGTATGTGATGTGATGGGTGCAACTGTTTTGTGTGCCCATGTGTATAAAGATGCATGGGTCCTATACACACATGTGCAGAAGCCAGAGAATAATGGATATCCTGTTCTCTTTTGTTCATCCACATGTTTCCTTGAGAGAGAGATTCTCACTTACCCAAAGATGCCATTTTTGTCCACTTTTTTTTTTTTTTTTTTTTGTCAGTAAGCTCCAGAAAGGACTGAGCCTATTGTTGAGTGTGGCCATACTGAGAGGTTTATGTGGGTGCTGAGAATACGAGATTATGTTATCTCAAGCCATAATGATTGCTCAGCAAGAAATCTTAACTGATGAGCCATCCTCCCAGTTCCCTAATGTAATACATTTTATCTATTTTTGTATAATTATGATATAGTTAAAATTTCCAATTCTGTATAAGATTTAGAAGTAGAATATGGGCTGGAGAGATGGCTTAGCGGTTAAGCGCTTGCCTGTGAAGCCTAAGGACCCCGGTTTGAGGCTCAGTTCCCCAGGTCCCATGTTAGCCAGATGCACGAGGGGGCACACGCGTCTGGAGTTCGTTTGCAGTGGCTGGAAGCCCTGGCGCACCCATTCTCTCTCTCTCCCTCTATCTGTCTTTCTGTCTGTCTGTCACTCTCAAATAAATAAATAAAAAATGAACAAAAAATATTTAAAAAAAGAAGTAGAATATGACATAGGTTCATGAGAAGGAGGAAAGAAAATGTGAATATGGAGAAACATACTAAAAGTGATTATAGAAATTTTTGCAGTTATACATCAGTGAAAATGTTTGCAAACAAAAGAACACAGACACATTGACTACAAAGAAGCTCACATACAGTTTAAATGAATCACAAGTGAGCTTTAAAGTTGCTAATATACAAACCATTTTGTATTTTTCTGTAATGTTTATCTGAATTTATTAATTCAAAATTCTATTGAATGCTTATTGTAGTCAAAACTGTTACATTATTTAAATTTTTACTTTAAAATTAATTTCAGAAGTGCTAAAGGTCACAAGTTCCTCAAATATAAATGCTATTTTTTCACTGTTTCTGTCAAATACCTCATAATATTAAAGATTGAAATCAATTCAAAGATTTGAATATGCTCGACACCAGGGACATGATGGTACATGGAACAACCATCACTCAGTACACTGCAATTCACTTGGATATACATACAACCAAATAGGTAATGCCAGTAAAACTCTTTATGAATGATCAATGCAAATTACCTTAAATTCATAATGAATATCTCTCCTTAATTGCCCTAATTGGTCAATTATGCCAAAATTCAGTCTCCCCTACTTAGTTAAATCTCATTCCCCAAAAAAATATGAGCTAAGGCTTATACAGGCTTCTAGAGGGTATTTGAACTAGATTCCTTTAAAATGATCATATTTAGTTCAGGGGCTACTACAGTTTCTAAGATCATTGAAACTTTCAGCTTGCCTGCAACAAAGAAGTGAAAAATACATTAGCCTGGTTATTGTTATACCACTAATGCTAAAGATATGGCATAATATGAAAATTACAATTAAGGCACATTAGTGCAACTAGATGGTGTGGCCATGTTTTATTTCCATGTTGTCCTCCCTACGTTTCTGCCATCTGGAAAATAAATACCTGATACATAGTTTAAAAAATTATTAATATTGAGGTAGAATAAACTTCCTGATGAATCCATTATAATCAGTTTGTTTAGAAGCAGTAATATATCAATGATGGATAAAAATGCCAACATACTTAAGGTTACAATCATGAGTAGAAAGTCTATATAGTAAATACTTTATAAATACTTTGATATGTAGGCTGACTTCAGCCCTTACTCAGCCACTTAACTCTTTTCAAAAAAGGTCCATTTAACTAGATTTACATCCCACTAGGCTGAGATTAAGTAGCTTATCTATAGTTTTCTATAAAGTTGGCTGAACACCAGTCATGATTCATTCATTCATTCATTCTATTCAAATTATTCACTGTTGGAATGGAGAGGTTGCATAATGGTTAAGGTGCTTACCTGCAAAGCCAAAGGTCCCACGTTCATTTCCCCAGGACCCATATAAGCCAGATGCACAAGGCAGCACGCGCGCGCGCGCACACACACACACACACACACACACACACACACACACACACACACACACACACATATTATTTACTGGTAAGCCAAAGAGGAAAAAAAAGATAGAGGACCTACCAATTCTCAAGCAGGGTTCTTGATACTATTATTTATCATTAAATGGCTACTTGGCTCTCATTTAATGGAAATACTGGTAATCATCCATTGTAAAGTATAAGACGTTTTGAGTTATGAGAGAAATTCATTGCAAGCATCAACCATTTTAATTTACTTAAGAAGATACACATTCAAGGGTACTTTTAAAAGTCCATTGACTAATTTGTGGATAGATACATTTTTTTTTAGAGTCTCTAGAGAAGCACAGCCAAAAGAATGAATATATATTATGAAGGGAATTCACTAGATTAGCTTACAGGAAGCAAGCTAGGCAGTTGCTGGACTGCCTATCAATACAGAGAGTTTCTGTAAGTTGGTGAGTCAGAGAACATTTTAGATTTGCAGTCCATGAGGCTGGATGCTCAGTAGTCCCAATATGGCACCAAAGCCCTGGAGGATTCCTGGAGGCTAAAAATCTGGGATTCTACTGTCCCAGCAGCAGGGTAAAGAAGTATATCAGTAAGTAGTACAGACAGCCAGACAAAAGGCCTTGTTCCCCTGGCTTGGTTTAGTATAGCTCAATAATAGGAAGGGCTACCCAATCTTGGGGAAGGTTTTCCTTGCTCCATCAATCCTTTCTGGATTTATTGTACACAAGACATTTTAAGTTCACGAGGTCCCATTTGTCAATTCTTAGCTTTATTTTCTGAGCAACCAGAGTCCTATTTAGAAAGTTCTTGCTTACATCTATCTATTGAAATGTTTTCTCTACTGTTTTCCTTGCCAGTTATATCAATTCAAGTTTCATGATAATTTGGGCTTATGATTCACATGGAGTTATGTTTTTACAGGGTAAGGGAAAGGGATCTTATTTAACCCTTCTATATGTGGATATTCAGTTTTATCAACACCATTTTCTTTCTTTCTTTCTTTCTTTCTTTCTTTCTTTCTTTCTTTCTTTCTTTCTTTCTTTCTTTCTTTCTTTCTTTCTTTCTTTTTTTGAGGTAAGGTCCCACTGTAGCCCAGTCTCAGGCTGGCCTTGAACTCACAGTGATCCTCTTGCCTCTTCCTCACAAGTGCTGGGATAAAAGGCGTGCATCCCCACACCCAGCTAAAACCATTTTTTGAAGAGGCTATGTTTTCTACAATGTATATTTTTGTTATCTTTGTTAAAAAATAGGTATTTATAGGTACACAGGTTTACATGTTGGTCTTCTGTTCCATTAATCTGTGGGTCTATTTTTCAGCTTTTACCATGATGTTTTTGTTACTCTGCATTCCAACTTGAAATCAAATATGATAATACTGCTACCATTATTCTTTTTGATCAAAATTGCCTTGAATATCCATGGTTTTTGTGCCTCCATATATATGCTAAGATTATTCTTTTTTTATTTCTCTGAAGAATATCATTGATGGTTTGATGGGTATTCCACTGAATCTGTAAATGTTTTTGTAGGTTATGCATGTTTACCATATTAATTCTTGGTAATTTATAACCATGAAAGATGTTTTCATCTTCTAATGTTCTCAATTTGTCTTTGGGAGTATCTTAAAGTTTTCATTTTAAAGGTTTTCACCAACCTCTAGGAATTTTATTAATGTTTGGAGGCTATTTGGAAGTAGAATGATTTCTTCATTGCTATCTCAACATGCTCATCCCTAGTAAATAGGAAGACTACTGATTTTTGTATGATTTTTTAATCTTGATACTATACATAAAATATTTATCACATCTAGGACTTTTCTGGAGGAAACTTTGAGGTCTCTAATGTAAAGAATCATATCATTTTCAAATAAGGAAAATTTGACTTTATCCTATCCACTTTGTTTCATTTTTATTTCTTTCTTTTATTATAACTTCAGCTATGATCTCAAGCACTATATAAAATAGCAGTGGAGACAGTTGACATTCTTTTCAGGTTCCAGATCTCACTGGAAATGCTTCACAGATTTTTATTATTTAGCATGATGTTGGCCTTAGGATTGTTATATTTAGCCTTTATTATTCATAGGAATGTTTTTTTTTCTCCTATTAGCATCATGAGGGCAGTTATCCTGAAGAAATGTCAGATTCTTTCAGTCCTTTTTTGACAATTTTACCCATGCATATAATATATTTTGATCTTCCTCAGTTACCATATGTCTTCCCCTTTTCCCTCCCACTAAAACCCTTCTTCCCATTGGATTGCAATCCTACTTCCATGACTTATCTATTTTAGATTTCACCCCACTGGTTTAAATTACATAAACATGGGTGGGAGGTTATTTAGTAGACAATGATCAATGCTCCATTGAGTTCCCCCTAAGGATTTGACTTCCACTCAAACATCAGCTTCCACTATTAACTCTAGGAAGTGTGAGGTCTTATAGACTCCTTCCTCAATTATAATGAGATATTAACTGGCTCAATCATTCTCTGAATGCATGAGTGTAGTATACTTGCATCCAGAAGACAACATTCTGCAAGACCATATCCTACTCTCCTGCTCTGACCTATTTTCTGACCACTCTTCTGTGAACTTCCCTCACCTTAAGGGCATGGTCTCCATATCATAAACTAGCTATTTTTATCTTATAACCTGTACATCTTGGTAATCACTTCATTCCTTTCAATAAAGGCATCCATGTTCATGATTTTCAAAATCATTTTT
The DNA here is from genome assembly GCF_020740685.1 of Jaculus jaculus. NCBI lineage: Eukaryota > Metazoa > Chordata > Mammalia > Rodentia > Dipodidae > Jaculus > Jaculus jaculus. Next base: position 87,865,861 of record NC_059125.1, on the reverse strand, counting down.
TGCATCATTAATATGATCATTTAATTTTTGTCATTGAGTCTATGTTATTGTTGTAGTTACCTTCACATTGCTAGGAGAAAGCACCTGACTAAATCAGATGATGATAGGAATTACTTTATTTAGTTTGAAACCTCAAGGAGAAGTTCCATTATGTCAGGAGAAAAAATAGTATTAACATAGGCTAAACATTACCTCTGCCACAGCAGATGGAAACTAGTAGTAGAAGAGTAAAACAATCACTGTAAAGGGAGAGCTGGCTATAATGCCCCTAAGCCTGTCCCAATAATATAACACCTCCAGCAAGTCTGTACCTCTATTGCCACCATCTGTGGACCAAACACTCAGAAAAAAATTATTGGGGAAATATTTTTCTAAATACCACATTTACTCCATACACTAATGTCCATCCATGATGTAAAATGCAATTGATTCAGTCAAAATTTAAAAGATCCCTTAGTTTTTATAAGTAGTCCAAGATTTCTTAACTGTGAGCTGTAAAGTCCAAAACCATAAAATGGCAGAGTAAATGTGCATACTGCAAAAGATGCCATAGCAAGAAAAGGATAAATGGACAAATTTCAAAGTTTGTAGCTCCAAGTCTGACATCTGTGATTAAAGAAAAACTCTCTGGGGCTCCAGTTATTCCCTTTCATTGGCTGCCATGGCCCAGGAAAACATTACCCCTAGCAAGCAGATCTCCTTGGTAGCCATTCTATAGTCCTGGCATCTCTACAATTCTAGGATCTCCATTAAAACCCATGGATAATCCATGCCATGGTTCCATTAGGCCTCCACACAGGAACTCTAACAACTATGCCTTCACATTGACCAGTGGGCATTTTAAAAAAGAACCATGTTGAAAGTCCAGTGGCCTTTTCTTGCATTTATTTTAATCGCACACTACGAGGTAGGCGACCAAATTTGTTAATCCATAGTGGAGGAGTTAAAGCCAAATTTGAAGAGCAGGAAATGCTTTCAGTATTCTCCCTTCAGAGTCTCTACTTTCAAAAGAGTCAACATTCTTCCTGATTTCTAAATAAAGAATAACTATCTTAATCTCAGTGGTGATAATCTCTCAATTGCAGCTGAAAAAGGAGTCTATATCCAGTCCAAATTGTTATTTCTTTCTTTGCTATATCTTATTCACACCAGTCCATTTCTTCTCAGTTTAATCCTGCTATAGTTCTGTGAAATGGGCATAATTGAAGTAAGCCTCTCACAAAAATTGCTTATATCCCAGTCCCAACAAAGTTCTTTCTTCCCCTCATAAGCCAAGCCAGTACAATCCATAGTTCTTTTTGCATTTAGGTGTCTCAAACCTGACCAGAATTGTCCATCAAACTGTATTTACAGAACAGTAAAGTATCTCTAAGGCCAAGATTTAAAATCCTTCACATTCCTTCCACAAATCAGTTCCTAAACACCAAAAGCTGCAGGCAGATTTCTAGCATCAAGGACCTTACTCCTGGTACAATTTTCTGTTGGAGTTACTTTTTCAATGATGGGGAAAAATAAAACCAAACAAAATCAGCTGATGGGAAGAAAATTTTTATTTTGGCTAACAGCCTCAAGTGGAAATTTTATTTGCAGGAGAAAGCAAGGCATATGCAGAGGTTAGATATCACCTCTGATGTAGCAGGTAGAAAACAGCAGCAAGAGATTGAGTCCATCTCTGGCAAGGGGAAGCTGTAAATAACAACCATAACCCTGGTCACAACACACCTCCTCCATCAAGGCTTCACCACCCAAACTGCCATCAGCTGGGGGATGAAGCATTCAAGACACATGTGTTTTGGGGGTACATCTGATTCAAAGCACCACAGTGATATATTGAATTTATCAATTTGTATATATTAAGTAATGTTGAATCTTTGAAATGAAACTAGAGACAGGAATGATATATTATTCAATTCATTTTGCAAATATTTCAGTGAAAAATTTTACATGTATGTTCAGCAAGGAGGTTGATATATAATTTTGATTTACAGTTTTAGCTTTACGTTGTTGGTAACATTGGTGTGAGTTCTTCTTTAAATGTCTGGTAGAATCCATCTGTGCCTTGAATTTCTTTAGTCCTGAGATTTTTTTTAACAATATTTTATTTATTTATTTGAGAGAGACAGAAAGAGGAAGGTAGAGAGGAATGGGCATACCTGGGCCTTCAGCCACTGCAAACAAACTCCAGATGCATGCCTCACGTTGTGCATCTGGCTTACATAGGTTCTGGGGGATTGAAACTGGGTCAGTAGGTTTTGTAGGCAAGCACCTTGACTGCTAAGCCATCTCTCTAGCCCTATTACTGAGATGTTTAATTACTGTTTCAATCTTCTTGCTCATTACACAGATGTTTAAGTTGCTTATCCCACATTGGCTTAATTTAGATAGGTCCTATGCATCTAGAAATTCATCCTTTATATTTCCTAATTGAATGGAGTATACATCTTTAAAGTATGTACTAATGAACCAGTCGTGGTGGTGCACACCTTTAATCTCAGCACTCAGCATCACTGAGAGTTCAAGGCCACCCTGAGAATACATAGTGAATTCTAGATAAGCCTGGGCTACACTGAGACCTCACCGCAAAAACATTAAAACAAAAAAAAAGGCATGTCCTAATGATCTTTGGAAATTTACTCTTATATTTTATAACATTTCTTTTTCTTTTTTTTTTCACCCTGAGACTACATAGTGAATTCTAGAGAAGCCTGGACTAGAATGAGACCCTACCTCAAAAATTTAAAGAAATAAAAAGCATGTCTTAATGATTTTCTGAAGTTTACTTTTATATTTTATAAAATTTCCTTTTTTACCCTTAATTCTTTTGATTCTTCTCTTTTTTTTTAATCTAAGGATTTGTTGATTTTTTAATCTTTTCAAAGAGCCGAATCATTTCACTTATTTTTTGTATTGATTTTTTGTTTATAATTCACTCAGTTCTGCCCCTGATCTTAATTATTTTTTGTCTATTGAGTTTGAGTTTGGCTTGCTTTTTTGTTTTATAAGCCTACAATGTATATCATTAAGCCATTTCTTTAAGGTTTTTTAGAATGCTTAATGTATCCTCTTATAGCTGTAAACTTCTTTCTTAGGACTGTTTTCCTTCTTTAGGTTTTTGGTATGTTGTGTTTTCATTTGTATTAGATTCTAGTAATTTCTGTAATTTTCTTCTTGATTTCTTCAATGGCACATTCATCATTCAATTAAATGTTGTTTAAACTTTGGGAGATTGTATCTGCTCTGAGGTTTCTCTTTCTCATGATTTCTGGTTTAGTATCACTGTACTCATATAGCCTAAAAGAAATTATTGTAGTTTTCATATATTTGTTAATACTTGCTTTGTATCATATGATTTATTTTAGATAAATATCCATGTACTACTTAACAATATGTATATTCTGCAGTGCTTGGCTGGAATATTCTGAAAAAAAAAATATATATATATATGCACATTTGATCTGTTATATCATTTAACTCAGGTTTTTTTCTCTCTCTTTTTTTGGCCTGGACTACCCACTTATTGGTGAGAGAGGAAAACTGAAGTCTCCCACTGTTACTGTGTTAGCATTAATCTATGTCTTTTCATCAAGTACAATTTGGTTGAAGATATTTTATATCTGTATTTTTGCTATATATGTACATATATATATTCATATATATAAATGTTTTATATTTAGCATTGCATTCTTATGTATACACATATGTATAAATATATACATATGTATTTGTCATGTACTCTTGATACATTATTCAATATGAAGTAACCTTCTTTATCCCTTATGACTAGGATATTTGTAACATAATTTTGAAGCCTAGATTCCAAAATGAATCATTTGTTTTGTTGAGAATTGGTTTGTCATCAGAATCATTGGATAACATTCCTCCAGGACTTTTCAGGTGAAAGTTCAAGTCTAAGAACACAGGATTAGTCTTTTTCTGGGAATGATCTAGTGTTTAGCATTGAAATTTATATCCAGAGACATCTGTGTATTAATCCCAACAACATTCTTTTTCTAATAGCTACTAATCAACACTGGTAGCAAATTGTCTAACACTGTGGCATTTAGTGAGTTGTCATTTTTTGATAAGGAAGAATTATACTGATTCAGAGCTGTGATGTTTTTACTTATGCCTTGTTCAATAAGAATACAACAAAACAACAGAAAACAAAGAATGTTGTAATATGCATAATTCAGATAATATTGGATAATATCATAGCTGTTATTTAACTTATAAATGTATGATCAATTTCAAATCTTAAAAAAATCCTTCTTATGCTAGAAGAGCTGTACTATAAATCCTCCCCAATTAGATTATTTTAAGCTTGTTTCTTTTCAGAAATAGACCAAAAAATGTTAAGACATAACTTCAGGTTCTAAGCAGGAATTATAGTTATAGAACATAGTAACATGATTAAAATCAAGAAAACAATAAAGTGAAATCTTGGAATGTGGCACTAATCTCAAATGAGAAGATGTATTTTTTCCTGATATGCTTCATTACACAAGTGGAACTGGATTTAGGACTTGGTAGAATAGGAAAGGGCTTTAAGAAACTGCTAACCTCAAATAAATAATCTCCATTTAGGACAGCCCTAGAGTCTACCAGACTTTAAGCAATAGGTATTTATAGGCAAATATTCCATCTTCCAGCTTCGAATTAAATTCCTCCTTCCTTTCTTTCCTTCTTTCTCTCTCTCTTTCTTTCTTTCTTTTATTTATTTATTTTTATTTTTATTTTTATTTTTGTAGTCATTGAATACAGTCAAGTTGGTACCATTGTTAGCCTCCTCCCTGTCCTCCTCTCCCCTCCACAGGGACCCTCCTTGTTGGGGTATATTGCTGGTACATTGTGGGGTTAGCCTTTAGTTTCGAAGGCTATGTAGGAGGAAATGTCTCTGTGTGTCATGACCCAACTTGTGGCTCTGACATTTTTCTGCCCCCCTTCCACAAATTTACCTGAGCCATGGTGTGTTTATATTAGGTCTGCTTCCATGTTCAGATCTTGGAGGCCACTGTGTCTCTGCATATCTGGTTTGGTAGGGGTTAATTGTTCTCTGTGTCTACCTCCTTCATGGTTGTACTGGTTCCCAGTTAGCCATGAAAACAGCATTCTTGCATGTTTCCCCAATTATTCTTAGTTTCAGCTGGGGCTTTTTGGAGGTATGATGGGATGGTTCTCTCCTTAGGATCTGTGTCTATCTGAAAAAGAGAAGCAGATTCTCCAACTGAGAGTAAAATTAGCACCAAGTAAACGGGATAACCATTATTTTTTAGAGAGAGTTTAGTGAAGAGTGGGTTCATTTTTGGATATGGTTCTGACTTATTTCCCAGCTCTAGCTATGGGTTCCGTTCCACTGAGTGGATCAGTTAGCCAAATCAAGAGCAATTGGTTTCCCAACACAGCTATGCATCACTATTACACTTGTATGAGCATCATTTCAGGTTGTTTGCTACTAAGTAGGATAGACCATTTGTTGCTTGGGCAGATATTGTTCATTATCTCCCAGTTGCTCATGTAGCACCATCCTGCACTAGACATGCTCTCTAGGGACTGACTCTCTTCCAGATTCTAGGCATGTACCTCCAGGATATATACCAACAGTGTATGGTGTCTTCAGCAGTAGGGTCTTACCAAAAGCCTGTGGTGGTCCTCAAGCACTCTGACATAAATATGTCTTCTTTTCGGAGACCTTGTAGGTCTCTGTGATCAAAAGCTCATTTTGTATGATAACCACATGCTGGTACCAGGAGTTACAGATCAGAACTCAAGAAGAGAAGGAAGAACAGGATAAGTGATATAAAAGAGATAGAGAGCTGAGAGAGAAGAGGAAGAGAGAGAGAAGCAGAAATAGGAGGAGATAATGGACAGTTTTCATCATACCCTCTCCAGGGCCTTGTGAATCTGGTGTTTCCTCTAAGGGCCTGGTGGAGGTTCAACCATTTGGTCTGTCTTTTAGAATGCAGAATTTTATGGTACCATTGCCTTTGGGTCCAGTTTTGTGTTCCCCTCTCCCTCCTTTACCGTCCCCTCCCTCCTCACCCTCGCCATTGTCTGGTCCTTGAGATGCTTGGTAGGTATGTTGGCAACTTGGGTAGATTCAGGTTAGGAGTTATAGATGAGCAAGACTATGTGGTGATTATCTTTCTGTGATTGGGTGAGTTCACTGAGAATAAGCTATTCCAGGTCAACCATTTTTCTTCAAATTTCATTGTGCCATTTTTTCCTTACTGCTGTGTATAATTCCATCCTGTAGATATATCACATGTTAGTTATCCATTTGATAGAACTCAATTTTTAATTTTATTTCTTTAACTTTATTTAAATTGATAGGAATATTTTATGGAATAAAAACTTAGAATGAGAACAGAAAAAGGCAGAATGAAGGCTAATAATAAGGAAGTGAGATTGTGCATAGGTGGTCTCTCAGATTTTTCTATAGTTAATTAAACATATATATCAATTTTTCATTATACCTATAATACAGAGTTTTTTCTAACTTATTTAGTTAAGGAATCCTCTTGAGGATTTCAAACACTATACTTATTAATCTTTGCTAGGCTAAACTGCTTCAAGCAGAAAAGCCTAGTACCTGATTTTGAAATTTATTTAATATGACATATTATAACTTTTAACAGACAAAAGAGAAGGGAATTAAACACTTTCTATCATTCCTACTGGGAGTGAAAACCTGAAAGCATGACAATATGTGAGAGTACATCTCAGGAAGAAAATAGAATTGGGGATTATTGGTTAAAGTTTTAATGAAAGAAGTACAGAATGTAAGACTGTGTCACAGGTTATAATTTATTTAGTTTTTGTCTCAAAAAGAACTACATTCTTATAATTTTAGGCTTTACCTTAATTATGTAGTTTTCTTTTTCCTGTAGAATAACAGTAAACTAGCAGGTGGTAGGTTGCCTTTCCCATAAAAAATGCAATTTAAATAATACTTGATTCAAAAGCAGGAAAGCTATAATAATCAACAAGCCAACTTCATTTTCCAAGGAAGTTAGTAAATAGTTGCTGGAGGCAGAAGGGGAGGCTGGTTTGAAAGAGGAGTTGGATACCACACTAGTTACTCTATAATAATTATGGGGGAAATGTAACATTAAAATGGGTTTTTAGGCTGAAGATATTGTTTAGTAGTTAAGGCACTTAACTGTAAAGCCTAAGGACCCAGGTTCCAATTCCCCAGGACCCATATAAATGAGATTCACAAGGTGGCACACATGTCTAGAATTTGTTTGCAGCTACTGGAAGCCCTGGTATGCCCATACTCTCCTCTCTCTTCCCTCCGCCCCAATTTCTCTCTCTCTCCTTCTTTCTCTCTCCCAAATAAAGTAAATAAAATATTTTTAAATCAGGCTCTAATGTTTCATATATAATTACAGAAATTGACTTCTACTCAAAAAGCAGGCTTGAAAGTAGAATTCAAGACAGAATGGATATGGTTGCTATGGTAAAGATCTAAATTGAAAAGGCAGATTCCAGGAGGACAGCAGGGATATGTGACAGGCACCAAAACCAGTATAATGATGGCCTGAAGGTAGTCAGAGTCAGAGTCATACAAAATCAAGGCCTTCTCAAATAAAAGTAATCTGTTGACCACTACCCATCAACAAGCACTCTTTCACCACTGTCCTAGAACCTTTTAAATGAATAAACAGGTGTTTAATTTATGAAAAGGACTTTGAAATTCCTTTCTGTTCCTGAAAGTGATCCTAAACTTTAAGTCTGTAAAAGCCTGAATCCATCTATCATGGGTCAGAGAATGGATTCTTCAGGAGGTGATATGTAACCTATAACTGTTATTGGCTCATGAATTATGATATAGTCCAAAGGATTAGTAAAGGCATACACTCAAAAAATGTATTTGATAAATTGCAAATCACCTAGTCTAGTAAGTGGTGTTAAATGAGCCTACGAACATCAGCTTTGGTATTGTAAAGTTTTTGGATGTTGACGTATGAAGATGGGCAAATCAAAGTCTGGGATATTTGATGTACAGTGGCTTCTGAAATCTTTTGTCTTTCTGTGGGATCATTTATAAAATAAAGGAATGTCAGAGGTGAATGAGATGTTTTTTATACCATCTACTTTCAACTTCTTATTTTCCTAAGAGGGGAATGTGATTTGGGAACTGGCATAGCTTGTTTAAACTCATTTAAATGCAGTGTGAGAACTAAAATATTTTGGTACCCCAAACTACCTATGCTTGTTATCAAGATTCATTTCACTTTCTCTTTGCATGGATGTTATATTTTCCTTAACTTTTGCCAATTTCAAAAGTTTTAGAGTTAGACAAAGATGAATATCACTGCTAAGGAGCTATATAAGTTTCTGCAAATGAAAGCAATATGCTTTGAAACTCCTATCTCTGGGTATAAAGAAAGATTTTTTTCGGTGAAATCTAGATGGGTTCTGCTATTTTAGGTGAGCTGTGCAAATGATTTCAAACTCATGGTAAAGTAGTCATAGCATATCTGTTTCCACAATCTTGGGCATTTTGATTTGTAGGTAATCTTTCTTTCAGTGCTGATTGGTTGTTATCATGAGTTGTCTTACCCAGTTTGTATCTAAGGTAAGTTTGACTTAATTCAAAACTGTTAGAGTCAGATGCCTATATGTTATGACTTGAAGTCCAGTGTAGGCTATATTCCAGTTTGTAAGCTAGGTCTCATTACTTAAAACCTGTTATAGATCTATACATTTTCATTTAAAAATTTCTTACGTTATTCATAGCTCATTTCACTAGGAATTAACCCTCCTTATCTTCTTTAATGTATTTTCTTCTAAATTTTACTTTTATTATATATTATATTCATAAAGCCATCTTTGACACTTTGTTTTGAGTATAATTATCATATCTTTAAATATAAATTTTAAGTGCATTCAGGCATTGCAACTCTGAAAGAGAATACCCATTAATAAGGATAATATATCATGGAGATTACTTAATCTAATTTACTCACTGTGTTAGTTCACTAATGATGTATTACAGATATATAAGTCACAAATATAATGTCTTAAAGCAGCACTGACTTACTGTCTGTAGTAATTTGAGTGTATGGTCCCATGGACTTGGGCTTGAATGTTGAGTCCCCAATGAGTAGAGCCATACTGTGGAAGAGGGATTGTAACTGGGGAAAGATCTTGGAGTCCATACCCAAGGTATATTGAGGGATAGGTCTTAAGTGAAGCCTAAGGTGTGTTCAGAGCAGTTTGAGTCTGGTGGTTCATGCTTGCAAGTGGTATTGGCTGCTTGGTGGTATCTCTTTGCTTGGATCTATGAAATGGAGCCAGTTTCTTCCACCATTGATGTTGTTCCCACAGACTCTGTAAGTCTGAAATAAACTCCTTTCCTCCGTGTGGTAGTTTGAATAGATGGCCCCTAATGTATTCAGTGTTTTATTAGTTTGTAGTTTGTATCTGCAGACACTTGGCTGGAGGCAGTGTCACTGGGCAGATCTTAAGGTGTAGTGGTAGGTTTCAGATTTCAATCTAAAGATATGCAAAATGTGCCTAGCTGAAGTCCCTGAAGTATGCTGTGCTGTGTGGGTTTTGACTTTTAAGCTTGTTCATCTCTCTCTCTTTGCTTGGACCTGTGAAGGGAGAGCAGTTTCTTCTGCCACTATGGAACTTGCCCCAGTTCTGTAAGCTTCAATAAATTATTCCTTCCTCCATAACTGTGCCTGGTCTGGAAGTTCATCTCAATGAACCTGAAGCTATCTGCTACAGAAGTTGGTACAAGGAGTAGGGTGAGATGAACCTGATCATGTAGATTTTGATCTTTTGGAACTTTTGTTTTTGAGGAAGGGATTTATTAAAGCTTAAAAGGAGCCAGCTTCTTCCACCATTGGTGATGTTCCCACAGACTCTGAAGTCTGAAATAAACTCTGTTTCTCCCATCACCTATGTCTGTTGGATGTTTGTTTCAACAATGTGAAGATGACTGCAACACTGGCTTATAGTTTTAGGTCTTAAGTACAAATCTCAGTTGACTCTGCTGAGGGTTTCACAAAACCAAAGTTAAGGTATTCTTTGAGTTCAATTTAATCTGGAGCCTTGAGAGAAGAGTTTATTTCAAGTTTTGGTCAAAGCCATTGTAGGTATTGGCTATAACTATAGATCTTTAAATTCCATAAATCCGTCCACACTTCACAGGGAATCCCTACCATTTTGAAATCAACAAGTTCTTCTAATGCTATCAGTTCTTAGCTTTCAAGAATGTATTTTATTATAGGGTGTAAGATTGCTAAATGGCTAAAGGTACTTACTTAGAAAGCCTATTTTCCCCAGTTTGATTCTCCAGTACCTACATAAAAGCCAGATGCATAATCTGGCACATGGATGTGGAATATGCAGCAATAAGAGGCCTTGGCACAGGTTCTTTCTCAATCTGTCTCTCAAATAAATAATAAATACATAAATAACATATTTAAAAATATGTATGTGGTTAGAATAAGCCCACCCAGATGATCTTTACTTTATAAGAATCAAGACTAATAAACAAATTAGAAAAAGAAAATATAATACATGGAACTTGTGTTCACAGCTATAGAAGACAGAAACATGTCTTAGCTATGGCCAGGCCTTTCATATACCTTGGGTATATATGGCTGCTATGTAGTAAAAGACATGGTATAATTTTCAGGCAAAAAAAAGAAAAAGGGGAATAGAATATATTTTGAAAGGTATGTGTGTGGAAAACAAATACAAATTTTGTACTTTCCAGGTTTTGGATTTTACCTTGGAATGGCCAAGTTATCATGTAATCCACTGTGAAAGTGTATAGTATCTGATATAGTCAATCTGTTTTGAGACAGACAATTTTGGATATGTGGAAAAATTATACTACTTTCCCCATAGGATCTTTCAGTGCCTACAGATCATTACAAACAGAGTAGAATAGAAGGTAGCATTGCAACATTTTAGAACATGAGAAGCATAGCTGATGTACAATTGTTTTGTGGTGCTTGATATTGATTCCAGGGCCTTGTGTATGCTGGGCTAGCACTCTAATATTGAGCTATATTCTCATATTCATATAAAACATTAATGATGTTACCTGTCCCCATTAGGCTAATATGTATGACCTATGGATAACAGCAAAGATCTTAAAGCTACTTTCACATAGAAAGCTTAAGAAGGGTACTTTCAATATTGCTACATCAAATCCATCCTTAATTGTGACTTTAAACGTTTAGGGCTGTCATATAAATGTAGCATTAGAAGACTGATTGGCTTAATACAATGATTAGCTTAATTCAGCAATGGGCTGATCACCCTTAAAATAGAACCAAGATCTTTAAAACAAGGATTTTAAATTGAAACTAAAACCATAAAATAATCAAATGAGAAGTTTCTATGCATTTTTTTCAAAAAAAAATGGACTGGTTACAGTGTGTGGTGGATTTATTCAGGTGTCCCCCATAAAATGAGGTGTTCTGAATGCTAGGTCCCCAGGTGATGGAGATTTATGAATTTAAAGCCTCCTAGATGCCATGAATTATTGGGAAAAGGCTTATGGGTATTATAGCAAGCTTCCTCTTGCCAGTGTCTGGCACACTCTCCTGTTGCCACTGTCCATCTGATGTTGGCCAGGAGGAGATGTCCACCCTCCTCTCATGTAATCATTTTCCCATGACATAATGCTGTTTCCCCATGAGTCTGTAAGCCAAAATAAGCCTTTATCTCCCATAAACTGTTCTTGGTTGAGTATTTTCTGAAAGAAATGCAAACATGACTGCAACAGTAAAAATGGGACTGAGAATGGGGTCATTGCTGATAGAAAACTGACTGTGTGGCTTTTGACCTTTTGAAGCTGATTTGCAATAGGAATGTGGAAGGGTTTGAAACTTTGGCCTAAGAGATAATTTGAAGTGCTATAAGTACAGCTTGATGGACTCTTTGGTCAGAATTGAAAGACCTAAATGTAGTAAGAACTATGGCCTGTGAAGTTTGATATATGAGCATGAGAAATTTCCTGGTCTGGCTATAAGCAGTTTATATGAGAGGATTGCGGTGTTCTACTTGACTGTGTCCTGGAAACTTGTGCAGGGCGACATTGTACAGAAATGGACTGGTGGGAGAAGAAGGATATAGCAAAGAAAAAAAAAATGAAAACTTTGAGCCAAAACTGCTGCCAGTTCAGCTGCAACTTTCTTTCTTTCTTTCTTTCTTTCTTTCTTTCTTTCTTTCTTTCTTTCTTTCTTTCTTTCTTTCTTTTTTTGAGATTACAACCATTGAGATTGGCCAGCTGACCTGCACTAGGACAAGAAAAAGAATGCAGTCTTTTGATGTGCCTGAATGCTGAAGGAATGTCCTGTTCTTCACAGTCTGTTTCATTTAACTTGGATTAACAAATTGGCAGACCACCTGATATTATGGAATCTAACACATGTAGGAAAGAGAGGATAATTGAATTTTTAACTTTTTTTTTTGTATTTTGGAAATGGCCATGGGAAGTGTGAAGCAGGTTTGTTGGATTACCTGCAAGGAGACTGCATGAACTGTGGGTTGTAGCAGAGATACAATGGAAATGCCAGGACTATTGGATGGCTGCCAAAAAGAGATGGAGGCACCAGATGAAGTTGTGTGGGAATGTGAGTATTCTAGATGGAGGTGTGGAACTGGAAACCCAGAGGCTTGTCACTGGTTAGAATTATTAGACTTAGAGACATGTCACTGACTAGGGTTGTTGGGCTTGGAGCTACAGAGTTTGATGTTTTTGCTATTTAATCTTGTATTGGTTGAATATTTCTTTGCTATGTCCAGTGCCATCTTTTTCAGTATGAGTGTTTATTCTGTGCCATAATGGGATTTGTTTCTTTTTTTTTTTTTTGTATTTTTAGGAGGGTGGGGTATTGTGGCTTAGTTAAAAGACCTTGGAATATGGGGATGTTTGAACATCATTAGGATTAATAAAAAGTGTGGGAAATTTTAAAGTTGGATGAATGCATTGAATTTTACATCAGGTATGGTTATCAGTTTATGGTGG